>NC_133129.1:14527219-15127219 GCF_048418815.1 Hemitrygon akajei | reverse complement strand
GGATGAGTCATCTCAAAAGGCACAATCACTAATTCAGCAACACTGAATCAGGTTTAATGTCACCCACATGTCCAGCAGTACAGCGCAATACAAAAAAAGTTACCCTAAGTTACGAATGGAAATACAAAACTCTTAATAAATAGTGCACAAGCTCACGGACAGTTCAGAAATCTGACGACAGAGGTGTTGAAGCTGTTCCTAAAGTGCTGAGTGTGGGATTCCCTGACGACAGGGTGCCGCAGTAGTGTAGCGGTTAGCGCACTGTTAATTCAGCCCGGGGCATCGGAGTTGAGAGTTCAGTTCCAGCGTCGTCTGTACGGAGTGTGTCCCTTCTCCCCGTGGCCGCGGGGATCTCCTCCCACAGTCCAAAGATCTACCGGTTAGTAGGTTAACTGGTCTTTGTAAATTGTCCTGTGATTAGGACAGGGTTAAACAGGGCCTGGCCTGCGCTGTGAAAAATATAAAAAAGGAGAAGCGGATGCAGAGGGCCCTCAATGATGGATTCCGCTTTCTTGAGACACCAGTCCTTGAAGATGTCTTCAACACCGAGGCTGGTGCCTGCGGTGGAGGTGACGGAGCCTACGACCCTCGACACGATAACCACTCTGCACTAAGTTGAATCCTTTTGTCCTGTTTGTGCCCCTTCCTGTAAACATAGCGAAATCTGCACATTTCTTATCTGATGTTCTGTGCCCGCGGTACTGCTGCAAGAGGAGTTTCCTTTTACAGCCGTGCAAATACGGAACTCGGAGGGCGGTGGGAGTGTGCGTGGATGCGGGGTCCATTTAGGTATCTGGGCAGGTACATGGACGGGAGAGGCACAGGGAGCGATGGTCTGGGTGCAGGCCTGGACTAGATGGGCTGAAGGGTCTGTTCTGGTGCCGTACTGTTCTATGGCTCTATGTACTTGTGCATATGACAATAAATTTGGGCAGTCCACGAGCATAGTTGTGGGCTGAGCCCAAAGGACTGTTATCATGCTACCTCTTCAATAATAAACTCAAAGTTCAGAGTTGTTATCAAAGTATGTATAACATAAGTAACCTTCAGACTCCTCTTCTCAACTTTGAATCTGACCCGAGTTCATTGCTCACAAGAGTCCAAGGTCCAGGAGGGATTCTGTGTCCCTCACGAGAGCTGACGCCTCCAGGGAAGAGGTGCCAAGGATCAAGTTACAAGTACGTGAGTGGAATCACTCCCCAGGGTGACTCAGCCTCTCGTCATCTCAAGGACCAGGAACACCCCAGCATCTGACAGGCTGGGTCGGCTGACTACCCACAAGAAATTCCGGCACAGCACGACGAGGGAGATGGATTAACAAGACGACGACACTGAACACTCCTTCCTGGCCTAGAACCTGGAATGGGCCCTCAGGGCTACAGTGCAATGAAAACAATCCTTTCTGTCAGCACACACTCATGTCTGGCCACGAGACTAATTAACCTACTAACCTGCCCGTCTTTGAAGTGTGGGAGGGAAACTGCACATCCTGAGGAAACCCAGGTGGTGCTGGGGAGAACAGACCCCTTACAGACAGCAGCGGGAACTGAACCCAGGTCGCTGGTGTTGTAAGAGCATCACACTTCCTGCCACGCCATGATTCATACCCCCCGCCCACTGCTCCGTACACATTCCCCTGCATACTAAATGCCTGCCGGGAACCTCTGACGTATCTGCCTGCATCACCGTCCCTGGCTCGCCCCAGGGACTCACAACTCAGTGAAGAAAAACTCACCTGCAACACCTCTTGAAACCTCCCCTCCTCTTGTATTAAATGCACATCCTCCATATTCAACATTTCTACCCAAGATTCCGAATGCCCACCATATTTACACCTCCCATCTCAGGACATGAAGACCAAGGACACAGGTTCATCGGGGAAATTACAAAACTCCTGGCAGAAGCACAAAACGTGACATCAGGAGAATTTCTAGAAGCTTGGCTGTCAACGGAAGACTCTATTAACAATAATACTGAACGCATGCGAGGGCGGGATCGGAGCCAAGGGGTGAACTGCCGACCGAGGAACCAATGCTCACAACAACTGATAACCAGCGATAAGGGCCAGTGGAGATCAGTCAGCTATCCAGTTGGCCGGGACCCAACGGAGACTGGCGTGACAGCCAACCAATCAGAATAATGAGTCACATCAATATAAACTCCAGCACTCGACTGTACACCGATGAGGTCTGCGATCTAACGTCCAGGCTCGGCGAACAAGCCTACAGACAAGCCTCCCTATTATAAATCTCCCAGGTTAGGAAGGATGTGGAGGCTTCAGAGAGGGTGCAGTGGAGATTTACCAGGAGGCGGCCTGGATTAGACAGCATGTCTTATGAGGAAAGGTTGACTCAGTAGGGCTCTTTGGAATGGAGGAGGATAGAGGTTTACAGAGTAAGAAGAGACACGGCCAGACACCTTCTCCCAGGGCGTAAATGGCTATTACAAGGGGACATAATTTTAAGATGATTGGAGGATAGTACGGGGGGGGGGGGGGGGGGGGTATCAGAGGCAGGTATTTTTTTCCGCAGATCCGAGGAACGCACTGCTAGGGTTGGCGGTAGAGGTAGATACATTACAGACACTTAGGAAACTCTCAGATAGGCACGTGGATGACAGAAAAATGGTTAGATTGATCTTAGAGTAGGTTAAAAGGTCGGCACAACATGGTGGGCCAAAGGGCCTGCAATGTGCTTAAAGTTAAATACTCCATGTGTCTGCTCTGCTCTCATAATCCAGCGACATCCAATCTAAATTCAATCCTGGACACTTAGAACATAGAACATTTACGCCCCCTCGTATTAGTCATTTCTGTCCTGGGAAAAAGTCTCTGACCATCCACTCGATCTATGCCTCTTGTCATCTTGTACACCTCTAATCCTGCTCTCCAAAGTGAAAAGCCCGAGCACACTCGGCCTTTCCTTGTAAAACGTGTTCTCTAATCCTGGTAAATCTCTGCACCCTCTCTAAAGCTTCTACTTTCTTCCTATAATGAGGCGACCACAACTGAATTCAAACCTCCAAGGGTGGTCTAACCAGGGTTTTACAGAGCTGCAACATTACCCCACAGTTCTTGAACCTAATCCCCGACTAACGAAGGCCAACTCACCGTACGCCTTCTGAACCACTCTATCAACATGTCTGGCACCTTTGAGGGTTAAGTCTTTGTTCCTCCACACTGTTAAAAGAATCCTGCCAGTAACCCTGTACCACCAAACAATAGAGAGATAAAGACTGAACTAGCCTGGAAAATCCCCCAAAGGTTGTTTAAGTGGAAAGGAAAGAGAAATACTGAACATGCTGCAAATCAGTGATTAAAACAGTAAATAAGATAAAGGAGAGGAATTAAACTATTTGACCCATTGAGTCTGCAGGCCATTCTATCATGGCTGATTCATTATCCCTCTCAACCCCACTCTCCTGCCTTCTCTCTGTAACCTTTGACAAGAACCTACCAACCTCCGCTTTAAATATACCCAATACTTTGCCGTTTGTGGCAATGAATTCCACATATTCAGCACCCTCTGTAGGTTCAATAAAGAAATTCCTCCTCGTCTCTCTTCTAAGCGTCCTTCTATTCTGAGGCTGTGCCCTCTGGTCCTAGACTCCCCCGTGTTGGAAATGCTCAGAGGGTCAGGCACTCTCTTCCCGGATTATGCCCACGCTGGCTAGTCCACTGAGTTCACAGTTTCGGTCGTTGGTCTCACTGTCTCTGCTCTGTGACCAAGCCACTGCTACTTACATCCTCCTTCAGTTATTCACCCAACCATCTCCAAAATACTCCAAATGAACCTTCACCCCTCGCCTTGGCAGGCCACACACTTCCAAACCCCGATCGCACTCCTCTGGTTCTCTTGCCAGTTACCTCGGATAGTCACAGAGTAGACCGCACGGAAGCAGGCCATTTGGGCCAATTCGTCCATGCTGACCAAATTGTCCAACTGCTCCCTATGTTTGACTTACATCCTTGTAAGCCAGGGCTTCTTAACCTGCTTTATACCATGGCCCCCTTCTCAAATTTAAATATATAAATTACACACGATTACAAAAAACAACCAATTATGTTGAAATAGCTAACAACAAATTTGTGATATAGTGATAAATGTGCTTTTTTATTAATGCATGAAGTAACAAGACAATACATTTAAAACAAAGGCAAGTTAGAATTAAATCTTATTTCTTAACATGTAAACTTTCTCCCATCCAAGTTCATGGAGCCCAGGTTAAGAACCCCATCCTAAGCCTGTCCAAGTACCAGCATTACTTTTTGCAGTACTTATTTAATATTTTTATACCTACTTCTCTCTGTAATTCATAGCTTTTATTATTATATATTGTGATGTACTGCTGCCACAAAACAACAAATTCCACGACATATACCAGTGACACTAAACCTGATTCTGTGTCCGTAATTATATTTGCCTCTACCACTTCCTGTACAGTTCCCCGGACTCACCGGATTTAGTAATATCATTCCTCTAACAGGGTGATCAAAACTCCAAGTGCTACCTCACCAATGACTTACATAATGGCGAGCAAGAAACCAACATTTTCTCTCTTTCTGGTCCTTTGACTCTCTCCATTCATGTTGGAATGAACAGTGACCGGTCTCTACCCAGCACAACGACAGTCCCAGACCAGAGCCAACACAACCTGGTTAAATGACCTGCAGATTGTGCTATTTACCCACCACCCTCTCAATAAATTTGTGAATGCTCCTTTCCTCCCCTTTCACCTGAAACCCATGCCCCCATGTCCTCTAGCTTCCAGCCTCCCCACCCTGGGTATAATCTACTCCAGGTTCAGGAACAGTTATTACCCTACAACCATCAGGCTCTTGAACCGACGTGGATAACTTCACTCTCCACGATCCCAAACCAATTCTTAGGCCTACACACTCACTTAGAACTAATCTGTGAAAGAAGACAAACCGTGTAAACAAAAAATACTCAGAACGCGAGTCGTAAAGGAAGTGAGTGTGTAGGTCAAAGAATCAGTTGGGATCATGCAGAGTTAAGTTACCCACATCCACTCAGGAACCTGATGGTCATCTAACATCAAAATGCACAGCCTCCGAATAGAAGGACGTCCGTTGAGAGCGGTGATGAAGAGGAATTTCTTTAGCCGGGGGAAATGCGAAATGATAGGAGAAGACCGGAGGGGGTGGGATGAAGCCAAGAGCTGGAAAGGTGATTGGCAAAAGTGATACAGAGCTGGAGAAGGGAAAGGATCCCATGATCCTTTCCCTTCTCCAGCTCTGTACTCCCGTCACATGATCCTTTCCCTTCTCCAGCTCTGTACTCCCATCACATGATCCTTTCCCTTCTCCAGCTCTGTACTCCCATCACATGATCCTTTCCCTTCTCCAGCTCTGTACTCCCGTCACATGATCCTTTCCCTTCTCCAGCTCTGTACTCCCGTCACATGATCCTTTCCCTTCTCCAGCTCTGTACTCCCATCACGTGATCCTTTCCCTTCTCCAGCTCTGTACTCCCATCACACGATCCTTTCCCTTCTCCAGCTCTGTACTCCCGTCACACGATCCTTTCCCTTCTCCAGCTCTGTACTCCCATCACATGATCCTTTCCCTTCTCCAGCTCTGTACTCCCGTCACATGATCCTTTCCCTTCTCCAGCTCTGTACTCCCGTCACATGATCCTTTCCCTTCTCCAGCTCTGTACTCCCATCACACGATCCTTTCCCTTCTCCAGCTCTGTACTCCCATCACATGATCCTTTCCCTTCTCCAGCTCTGTACTCCCGTCACATGATCCTTTCCCTTCTCCAGCTCTGTACTCCCATCACATGATCCTTTCCCTTCTCCAGCTCTGTACTCCCGTCACATGATCCTTTCCCTTTTCCAGCTCTGTACTCCCATCACATGATCCTTTCCCTTCTCCAGCTCTGTACTCCCATCACATGATCCTTTCCCTTCTCCAGCTCTGTACTCCCATCACATGATCCTTTCCCTTCTCCAGCGCTGTACTCCCGTCACATGATCCTTTCCCTTCTCCAGCTCTGTACTCCCGTCACGTGATCCTTTCCCTTCTCCAGCTCTGTACTCCCGTCACATGATCCTTTCCCTTCTCCAGCTCTGTATCACTTTCGCCAATCACCTTTCCAGCTCTTGGCTTCATCCCACCTCCTCCGGTCTACTCCTATCATTTCGCATTTTCCCCTCCCCCCACTACTTTCAAATCTCTTACTATCTTTCCTTTCGGTTAGTCCTGACGAAGGGTCTCAGCTCGAAACGTCGACAGCGCTTCTCCCTATAGATGCTGCCTAGCCTGCTGTGTTCCACCAGCATTTTGTGTGTGTTGTTGTTTGAATCTCCAGCATCTGCAGATTTCCTCGTGTTTGCTTGTTAGGTTCATGAATAGTCAGGGTGTCAAAGATTATGGAGAGAAGGCAGGGGAACGGGGTTGAGAGGGATAATAAACCAGCCATGATGGAATGGCAGAGCAGACTCGATGGGCCAAATGGCCTAATTCTGCCCCGTCTTATGGTCTAGTCTTTGTCCGCTTATGCAGAGATTTTTTTTACAAAGTTCTGATGTATTTATTTTTTCCCTGTAAATGCCTGCAGGAAATGAATCTCAAGGTAGTATATGGTAACATAAACACAAAAGATTGTGCAGAGGCTGAAAAACTTGAGCAACACACACAGAATGCTGGAGGAACTCAGCAGGTCAGGCAGCAACTGTGGAAAGGGTTAAACATCTTCATGCCAAGACGCTTCATCAGTACTGGATAGCAGGAAGCCAGAGTATGCTAACATACACGTACTTAGATAGTAAGTTTACTTTGAAGCTTCCTCTTTAATTCTATATAGGCTTTGCCTGTGCCCCAATCTCAGTTCCACCTGTGTTATTAATAAAATTTGAAAGGCATTTTTTAAAATTTGGAGATGCAGCTCAGAAAAGGCCCTTCTGGCCCAATGAGCCCACACCATCTAACTGCACCCAAGTGACCAATTATCCTACTGACCATATGTATTTGGACTGTGGGAGGAAACCCACGTGGTCATGGGGAGAACATACAAACTCCCCACAGACAGTGGCAGGAATGGAACCCCGGTCACTCGGGCAGTAAAGCTACCATGTTGCCCCAGATCAGGATAATTCCTGACCTCTGCCTCACCCCTCCCCTCAGTCCTCACACAGCATCTTGACCGTCCCTGAGCCTCCACAAACGCTGAGTTCCTCCAGTAGATTGCTGCTACTCCACATCCCAGCGTCTGCGGTCTCCCGTGTCTCGGGAGATGTTGACTCTGGTCTGGGTTCGTCACCAGGACGGCGAGGTAATGTAACAGTTAAGGTATCACAATTCAAGATTGTTACCCCGGATCTGATAAAAACCACAATCAGATAAACAACACAATAATACTTTAAAAAAACATAATAAATATAAAAAGATGAGAAGCATAAATATAATAATGAGAGGCACTGATTGTGTGGATAGTCAGAGGCTTTTCCCCAGGGCTGAAATGGCTAGCACGAGAGGGCATAGTTTTAAGGTGTTTAGAAGCAGATACAGAGGAGATGTCAGGGGTAAGTTTTTTTACACATAGAGTGGTGAGTGCGTGGAATGGGCTGCCGGCGACAGTGGTGGAGGCGGATACAACAGGGTCTTTTAAGAGACTTTTGGATAGGTACATGGAGCTTAGAAAAATAAAGAGCTATGGGTAACCCTAGGTAATTTCTAAAGTAAGGACACATTCGGCACAGCTTTGTGGGCTGAAGGGCCTGTACTGTGCTGTAGGTTTTCTATGTTTCTAAATACAAAAGATTGCTTACATACACAGAGTCAACAAAGTGACACTAGGCACAGGAGTGTCTGTACATAAGGTGACTGACAGGAAATGATAAAGCAGTGGTGGCTGGGAGTGTGGAAGGTGGGTTAGTGGGTGGAGGTGTTGATCAGCCTTACTGCTCGGGGAAAGTGACAGTTTCTTAGTCTGGTAGTCCTGGTGTGGATGTGTAGCCCCCTCCCTGATGGCAGTGGGACAAACAGTCTATGAGCAGGGTGGGTGGAGGCCAATTCTCTGGATGCTTTCAAGAAAGTTAGATAGAGCTCCTAAAGATAACGGAGTCAAGGCAGGAACAGGGTATTGATTGTGGATAATCAGCCATGATCACACTGAATGGCGGTGCTGGCTCGAAGGGCCAAATGGCCTACTCCTGCACCCATTGTCTAGTGTCTGTTGTCTTCCTGATGTTACTGGCCCTCTTCCGGCCCCTTTCTGTATACACGTCCTCGAAGGCGGGCAGACTGGTGCAGATGATGTCGTGGAGCCCGACAAGAGCCTGAGGTCAGGATGTAACCCGAGGTCAACTCACTGGGCGAGGGGGACAGTGTGAGGGAGGAGACTGAGCCCGCCATCAAAACCAAGTCTGAAGGTCCAAACGCACCCACCCCGCGGGGCTCCCCCTCACCTGTCACCTTGTACTCCTTCCCCACCCCCCTACTTCCTTATCCTGGCTACCGCCCACTTCCTTCCAAGTCCCAAAGAAGGGTCTCAGCTCGAAACATCGTCTCTTTAATCCTCTCCAGAAACGCTGCCTGGCCTGCTGAGTCCCTCCAGCACGTTGTGTGAGTTAGTCTGGATCTCCAGCATCTGCAGAATCTCCCGTGTTCAAGTCAAAGTGGAGTTTATTGTCAGGTCCGTGCATGCACAGGTGCAATGAAAAACTTACTAGCAGCAGCCATCACAGGCACGGAGCATCAGATACACTGCTTTCACCAGAAATGCATAAAATGTCAAATACACTTTTTTTTTACAAGAAAGAACACTATTAGAACAAAAATAAAAACTATGAACAACCCTGCTCTGGTTTCTCATCTCTGTATTACTTCCAGGAGAGCTCGTAAGACATAGGAGCTGAATCAGGCCATTCAGCCCATCTAGTGTACTCCACCATTCCATCATGGCTGATTTATTTTCCCTCTCAATCCCACATTCTCCTGCCTTCTCCCCATAATCTCTGACACCCTGACTAATCAAGAACCTATTGACCTCGGCTTTAAATATACTCAATGACTTGGCCTCCACAGCCATCTGGGGCCACGAATACCACAGATCCACCACCCTCTGGCTAATCTCTGTTCTAAGTGGACATCCCTTTACTCTGAGGCTGTGCCCTCTGGTCCTCGACATGAGGAAATTGGGTCAGCAACCTTCGTACAGCCAAATTGTGGGTCAGAGGGGTGTTTCCAAAGTTCAGAAAACAAGTGAAGATTAAAACTGTCACTGATACAGTGGCAGGGGTGGGGGGGGGTGCTGGAGACTGTCTCTTGACCTCACAATCTATCTCACTGTGACTGTTTACCTGCACTCTGTGGTTGGAACACATTCTTCTGCATTCTGTTATTGTCTCCCCTTGTGCTGCCTCAACGCACTGTGTACTGATTTGATCTGTACGAACAGTATGCAGGACAGGATTTTCAATGGACCTCAGCAAGTGACAACAATAAACCAATTCCAATTACGACAGTGGTCAGAGATGCAAAATAGTCAGAAGAATTGAGCGAAAAGGGGGAGGGATATCAGAGGCAAGTTGTTTTTGTTAAAGAGGTGTACAAGACGATAATAGATACCAGATTTTGCTCCTGAGCCTCACTTCATGTTATTTTCCATCCCATTCATGGAAAAAAGAAGCATGTTCACTCCCTGCCTAGCTTCAAAGTGGTTGCAAGATAATTTTACAGCAAGGCTCTGTACATTTTACATCTCTGGAGCAAAGGTGTTCAACATAAAGATCAAGTACACAGCCAGACTTTTACCCAGGGCAGAAGTGGCCAGAACGAGGAGCATAATTTTAAGGAGTCTGGAGGGAAGTATAGGGGTGATTATCAGAGGTAGGACTTTCTTTCCTCCACAGAGAGCATAGATTTTAAAAAAATGAAGGGCTTTGTAGGAGGGAAGCATTAGATTGATCTTAGAGTAGATTAAAAGTTCAGCACATCATCATAGGTCAAAGGGCCCGTACTGTGCTGTATGTTCTATGTTTTGTGTTGGGAGCATCTGAGAGGAAGACTGCCACACTAATATTTGAAAAGAACATCTATGTGGAAGGGAAGCATTAGATTGATCTTAGATAGGTTAAAAGATTGGCAAAACATGGGCTAAAGGGCCTGTAACATCCTGTAAATGTTTATGTTCAACTCAGCATTGCTGTGGTATAGATAGGTTTCTAACGGTTTGATGAGGCTAGGAGGCTTTCTGTTTGGAACCAAACCCAGAATAGAAGGCCTTGGACCAGAGTGGATAGTCTATAGGGAATGTTAAAAAGTTGGCATAACATTGTGGGCCAAAGGGCCTGCACTATTCTACGTTCTATGAAAGAGGGTAATTCAAAAAATACCTTTGCCCTCAGCTGGTCTCACCTATCACCTGTCAACTGTACTCTGCTCCTTCCCACACCACCTTATTCTGGTTCCTTTCCCCGAGTCCTGATGAAGGGTCTCAGTCTGAAATGTCGGCTGTTTATTCCTCTCCACAGATGGTGCCTGACCTGCTGAGTTCCTCCAGTATTTTGTAAGTGTTACTTCGAAAACACTGCAAGCTTGTGCACCTAGAATCAGGTTTAATATCACTGGCATATGGCATGAAGTTTGTTGTTCTGCGACAGCAGTTACGTTGCAACACACAATAATAAAAAATAAATTACACTATAACAATCAAATATAAAAACAGGAATACAAGGAAAATGTAGATTCTTGATCAGTCAGGGCATGAGGGGATACGGGGAGAAGGCAGGAGATTGGGGCTGAGAGGAAAAGTGGATCAGCCATAATGAATTGGCGGAGCAGATTTGAAGGGCCAAATGGTCTAATTCTGTTCCTATGTCTTATGTAAGAATATGGCCATTTTGTAGGCAGAAGAGATTGTCCATTTGATTACTAATTTGATTGGATCAGCACAACATTGTGGGCCTGTCGTTGGGCGGCTTGGCAGCGTAGTGGTTATAAAAATACTTTACAGCATCAGAAACCCGAGTTCAATTCCCACCGCTGCCTGTCAGGAGATTGTACATTCTTCCCACAGTCCAAAGACATACTGGTGGGGAGGTTAATTGGTCATTGTAATTCAGGAGTTCCCAAACTGTTTTAAGCCATGGACCCCCTGCCATTAAACGAGTGGTCTGTGGTCCCCAGCTTGGGAACCCATGTTATAAATTGTCCCGTGAAGAGGTTAGGGTTAAATCAGGGGATTGTTGGGTGGCGTGGCTCGAAGGGCCGATTAATTCTCAATATATATAAATAAATAAGGGGGAATAGTGAGTTAGTGTACATGGGTTTATTGTCCTTTCATAAAGCGCTGGACGCAGCAAGACTGGGAAGGAAATCGGGTAAATAGATGCAGTAGGCCTTGTCTGACGGGCCGAAGGGCCGCTGGTTGCTAGGAAACCGAGCCGGAGCCGCGACCGCACGGGTTAAATAAACCAACTTGGAGGCGCCGAGTCCGGCCGGCTGGCCAGCGCTGGGACGCATGCGCAGCGCCCGGCCGACCGGCGCATGCGCAGCGCACGGGCGAGCGACAGACAAAAAAAAACAGGAGCCGCGAATAAACAATCCTGGGAGGGGAAAAAAATAGCACTTTTCTTCTAAAGGCACGGGACGCAACATCAGCCCAGCAGACCTCCCCCTGTATTCTGCATTTCATTTTTATCTTAATTGGTTTTGTTAAGTCAACATCACGTCCATAAACCCGAGATAATCAGTGCAGTCGCTCGGATTGTTTAATAGCAGTTGCATTATCGTCCCCCTTTTTGACAAAAATGCGTGCTTTCCAAATATTAATATTTGTATTTTAATATCATTTGCAGAGAAGAGAAAAACGTCAGTAATTGCCAAGATTGTGCATTTTTAAAAAAATAATGCTTAAAAGAGGTCCTCGAAATTAAATTCACTGAGAAGAGGGTAAGGAAATAAAGCGAAGGTATAGGATGGGGTTTTGCAAAAGGGAGACAACTGTCCTGTAAAATGACACTGAAAATATGCGAGTGAATATTGTACGCGTGGCAGTGTTTATATCCGAATCCGATCAAAACACGGCCAAGCCCAAATGGGGGAAAAATGGCGACTGGCGAAGATTAAAGAGCTCAAAGCACACATATATCTGACCCCCCTCCTCTGCAATTCCTCTCTTGGTCGTTTGTACCTGTTATTTGGGGTTTTCTTCGTTTTAGCTTTCTTCCTGTTGAATTCGACATCGCAAGGCAACGTCGACGCGTAACCGTGTTCTGCTTCTGCAAGCAAAAGGAACAAAATACGATGAGAGTGCACTGTAGATCTTACTGTAAATAGGTAGAATACAGCTGTCTGCAACTGGTGTGGTAGGGGGGAAATGGGGAGAAGCTTCTGCAAGTGCATTTCCAATCGCCTATACCTCTCTCTCGCCTCTCGATGTACTCAGCTGCTTCCAGCAAGGTTTGAATGTTAAAAAATGCCATTGCTATAAAAATAATTATTTTGCGATGCTTTAAAAAATTTGCTGCCTATCGGAGCATTAGCATTGGAGATGAAGGGTGCAAAATAAAACTGTACGTGACTTGAGGGAGACAGACAAGTTCTGTTACACTTCACCTCAACCTAGCCTGATGACAAGCCCAGATGCATTGTGACGCACTTTGATTGACAGCCCGAGCGCCGGCCGCGTTCTCTCCAATGGGAAAGCCCGCAGGGCCCTCAGGAGCAGGCACGTTAGGTTGCGCCAACCCCCCCCTCCCTCACTGGACACGCGCAGAAAAATGTATCAACAAGTGGTTCGGCGCAGCTGATTGGCCGGCGTCGCGTGCAACCGATTGGCGCAGCCACGGGAGCCCCAGCCCCCTAGCAACACGGCGTGTGAGCAGCGGCGGCGCACGCCGATTGGCGAGCGGCTTTGCATGTTAAAGCGACCCGTCGCACCGGCCATTGGGTGAGGGCCCTGCATGTTAATGAGGTGGGCGGTGCCCGCCGGCGGCCAATCGGAGCCCAGCAGATGAAGTTGCTGTGTGTGTGTGTGAGCTTGGCTCCCTGCCCGGGGAGAGAGAGCTGCCACCTTCCCCTGAGCTGTTGTTGTTATTGGGGCCTTTGCGTGACATGCGGGACAGCCAGCATGGCCCGGGCCTTCGGGGAATAAAGCAAACCGGCCCGGCCGGCAATCGCACAGGAGTGCACCCGTGCTGGATAAGTTACTCACTAAACCTGCTTACTTTTTAATTTTTCGTAACTTTCCACCTCCAGATAAGCTTTTACAGTTTAGAAACAAAAAAAAAACGAGCAGCGGGCCGACGATAAGGAGGATGTCTTGCCCTTGAACGGAGAGAGCAGAAGCCAGGAGGATTTAATGCAGTGGAATGAGATATCTCCTTCCTTAATCTGCGTGATGGAGAAGGTTAGGGCTCCTCAGGAGCACGATGAGTTGGCTGCTAGGCGGTTAGAGTTAAACAGCAGACCCTTCGGCCCGTCTCACCTATGCTACCTTGAGATTCATCTTATTTACTGTAAATGCCTGCAAGAAAATCAATCTCAAGGTAGAATATAGTGACAGGCGTACTTTAAAAATAAATTTACTTTGAACTAGGCGCATTTGGCCAATATCCGTCTAAACCTCTCCACTCCACATTGCTGTCCAAGTGCCTTGTAAGTTGTGCAACCATACTGGCCTCTACCACTTCCTCTGGCAGCTTTTCCATTGTACCTTGCCCCTAAAGTCCCCTCTCACCTTAAAATGCTGCCCCCTAGTTTTGGACCCCATTTCCTGAGAAAAAGACTCACTAACCTAGGGGGCCACCTGCCCTCATCCTGCCTGCCCGAGATCCGTCCACAGGTGTCTTCTATCGCACATCCACATCACTGCCGTTTGAACATGGAGCAGAGGCCTAGGCTCTGGCCTGACCTCTAATTCCCCCACATCCCTGTCCCTAATCCTAACCTGACCCCCAATGCCCCTCTCTGTCCCCCAAATCATCCTTCTGATCCTAGAAAAAATTGAAGACTGTGGCCATCTTTATCTGTTCCTCTCATGGTTTTATAAACCTCTATAATACCTCTCCTATTCTCAAGTAAAAACATACTCCACCCATCCTTACATCTTGAGTCCTCCAGTCTGGTTAACATCCTGATGGATCTTTTCAGGTTAGTGAATCCTTCCTACAGTTAGTATGTTCTCCCCAGGAATGCGTGGAGTTCCTCTGGATGCTCCTGTTTTCTCCGACGTTCCAAAGATGTACGGGTTTGGTTAGTAAGTTGTGGGCCTGCTACGTTGGTGCTGGACACGTGACAAGAATTGCGGGCTGCCACTAGCACATCCTCGGACTGCATTGGTCATTACTAGTCGCCAGCCTCCAGTCCGACTATGAAAGGAAAACAGCGCATGCTGTTAATGGGAAATTGCGCTCGATAAATCCAGGACAATTTTTTAAGGATGCAAAAAAGAGTGGGATGGGGTAGAGACCATGACTCTTCTTGGCAAATTTTTCTACAGAGATGGTTTGCCATGGCCACCTTCCGAGCAGAACAAGACGGGTGACTCCTGCCATTATCAATACTCTTCAGAGATTCTCTGCCTGGCATTATAACCAGGACTTAACATGTTAAGAGCCCATGGTATTACAGGAAAGTTACTGACATTGTTAGATCATTAGCTGATTGGTAGGAGGCAGCGAGTGGGAATAAAAGGATCTTTTTCTGGTTGGCTGCCAGTGACTAGTTCTGTTCCACAGGGGTCGGTGTTGGGACCACTTCTTTTTATGCTGTATATAAATGATTTAGATGATGGAATAGTTGGCTTTGTTGCCAAGTTTGCAGATGATACAAAGATTGGTGGAGGGGCAGGTAGTGTTGAGGAAGCAGGTAGGATGCAGAAGGACTTAGACAGATCTGGAAAATGGGCAAGAAAGTGGCAAATGAAATACAATGTTGGAAAATGCATGGTCATGCACTTTGGTAGTAGAAATGGGGAGAAAATCCAAAAATCTGTGATGCAAAGGGACTTAGGAGTCCTTGTGTAGAACAACCTAAAGGTTTACTTGCAGGTAGAGTCAATGGTGAGGAAGGCAAATGCAGTGTTATCATTCATTTTAAGAGGTCTAGAATACCAGAGCAGGGAGGTGATGCTGAGGATTCATAAGGCACGGGTGAGGCCTCACCTTGAGTATTGTGAACAGTTTTGGGCTCCTCATCTAAGAAAAGATGTGCTGGCATTGGAGAGGTTTCAGAGGCATCAAAGTTTACAGGGAGAAGGCCAGGGAGTGAGACTGAGGAGGGGAAAGAAAGGATCAGCCATGATTGAACAGTAGAGCAGACTTGATAGGTCAAATGGATTAATACTACACCTAGGTCTTAAGGACGTGATATACACCAGCTGCTCCCATGGATCCTGATCAGGGCGGAGGGGGCTAAGAAGGTGCTACATCTTGCCAGTGTGGCCTGTAGGCTAGTGGAGGGAAGGAGTGCCTTACCCTTCCTTTGGTAGGGACGTATCTTCACCCGCATGAAAGATTAGTGTGCAAATTTAAAGCACGTGGCATTGGGTTAGTGATCGTGTCCTGGAGGCACACAGGCCCTTCAGCCCATCTGGTGAGAGGACGAGAGCTGACTTGATGGAAGTGTACAAGGTGATAAGGTACAAAGATTGAATGGACAGCTGGAGACATTTTCCCAGGACAGAAATGGCTAACATGAGGGGGTATAAGTTTAAGGTGACTGGACGGAAGTATAGGTGTGATTTAAGAGTTAAGTTTTTTACACAGAGAATGGTCAGTGTGTGGAACACCCTGCCAGGGGTGGTGGTAGAGGCAGATACATTAGAGACATTGAAGAAATTCTGAGATAGGCTCATGGCTGATAGAAAAATGAAGGGTAATGTGGGAGGAAAGGGGCAGATTGACATTCAGAGCAGGTTCAAAGTTCGGCACAACGTCATGGGCCGAAGGGCCTGTACTGTTCTATCTTCTCACTGGAGCACGGGAGACGGGGGGGGGGGGGGGGGTGCGGGTGACCTTACCAAAGTTTATAAAATTATGAGGCCCCATATCTAAGGAAGGGTGTGCTGATGTTAAAGAGGCTTCAAAGGAAATTCATGAAAAAGATTCCAGGATTGAAAGGCTTTTTATATGAGGAGTATTTGATGGCTCTGGGCCCATATTCAGAAGAATGAGGGGTGACCTCATTGAGATCTATCAAATGTTGAAAGGCCTCAACAGAGTGGATGTGGGGAGGATGTTTCCAGTGATGAGGGAGTCTAGGACCAGGGGACACAGCCTCAGAATAGAGGGATGTCCATTTGGAACACAGATGAGGAGGATTTAACCAGAGGGGTGAATCTGTGGAATTCATTGCCGCAGGTGGCTGTGGAGGCCAAGTCATTGGGTGTATTTAAAACAGAGATTCCTGATTAGTCAGAGCATAACGGGTTATGGAGGGAAGGCAGGAGAATAGGGCTGGAAGAGAAATGGATCAGCCATGAATGTGCCAAATAGCCTAATTCTGCTCCTATATCTTACTGTCTAGGTATGATAGACGGTCTTGATCTTTTTCCAGGGCTAGGGAGGTCCAGTGTTAGGGGTCACAACTTTAAGCTGAGAGGGAAAGACGTGAAGAGGATCTGAGGGACAGGTTTTTCCATACCAGGGGTAGTGGCTATCAGGACTTGCCAATCACTGGTTCGATCTTCGGGCCTCCACCCCAGACAGGCAGATCAGAAGCAGAATCGTTTATCTTCAACACCATATTTCATGAAATTTGTTGTTTTGGGGCAGCCAAACAGTGCAATACATAAAATACTATAAATTACAAAAAAAACGCCCGCACACACACACACACACACACACACACACACACACACACACACACACACACACACACACACACACACACACACACACACACACACACACACTCACACTCATATATATTAATCAGTGCAAAAAAAGAAAAAACAGTGAGGCAGTGTTCATGGGTTCACTGTCCATTCAGTAATCTGATGGTGGAGGGGAAGAAACTGTTTCTGAAACATTGAGTGTGTGTCTTCAGGCTCCTGTGCTTCGTCCTGGATGGTAGCAATGAGAGGAGGGCACGTCCTAGATGATGAGGGTCCTTAACGGTCAATGCTACCTTCTTGAGATCACATCGTAGCAACGTGATGTGAAATTAGTTTGTTTTTCAAGGCATAAACTTACTAAAATTTACAAAAGAAATAAATAGTGCAATAAATGAAGTACTCCTGGGTATAAGGATGGGGTTCAGACGCAAAGATGCAATTTTAACATGGAAGCGTTGTCAGACACATCAGTGAGCACAGGTTGATGACGAGTAGGCCAAGGCTTTGTATAAACACAGTCAGTTGAATCTCAGAACCGTATTGAGCTCTGTCAGGGATGGGAGAGGATAGATCTTACAATTACTTTGCTCGGAGTCTAAGGAGACGGTGTACTCTATAGACTTGGAGACTCCAGCAAATTTAAATATACAAATAAATTTCTTTCATAGATTCTGTAATGGTCATTATTCTGTAGACCTATTGAGTATGCCTGCGGGAAAATGAATCTCAGAGTTGTTTATGGTGACATGTATGTTCTTCGATAATAAATTTACTTAGAACTTTGAATTTTGGTGCTATAAAACCTTGCTTGAACCGTCACACTACTGTGCCACCTCGGTTTTAACCACCTAACTGTGTCACAGTCTACGGCAGGGGTGGCAAACATATGATACGTGTGCCCAAGACAGCACCCACAAAGTATTTTGTTGGCACGCGGCATGCAATGCTTCCCCTCAAATCTTTAAACCCCGCCCATAACAATAAGATACATAATGATTATCGTTACTGCCAAATGAAGCAGCAAGTGATTTCTTACAGCGAGATGTTTTCGCAGGAAACGTCTGATGTCGGCTTGGCACCAGCTGGACAGTTGTGAGGACATGCGAGATTGGATGATGCATTTTGAAATCCTCGCAGATCTGCTGTACGTATCAGTATTTGGATAGCGAACAGTTATATGCTGAAATGCTGTTGTTTCCAACTGTCTTTTTAAAAGATGAATATTAATAATTTTTGAACAAGTTTTCTAAAATGCCACATTTATTTTAATCTGTCCCTGTTACACTTTTAATAACAGCAAAGCAATGAAAACACATCTAGATATGATAGACGGTCTCGATCTTTTTCCAGGGCTAGGGAGGTCCAGTGTTAGGGGTCACAACTTTAAGCTGAGAGGGAAAGACGTGAAGAGGATCTGAGGGACAGGTTTTTCCATACCGGGGTAGTGGCTATCAGGACTTGCCAATCACTGGTTCGATCTTCGGGCCTCCACCCCAGACAGGCAGATCAGAAGCAGAATCAAGTTTATCTTCAACACCATATTTCATGAAATTTGTTGTTTTGTGGCAGCCAAACAGTGCAATACATAAAATACTATAAATTACAAAAAAAAACGCCCGCCCACACACACACACACACACATACACACACACACACACACACACACACACACACACACACACACACACACACACACACACACACACACACACACACACACACTCATATATATTAATCAGTGCAAAAAAAGAAAAAACAGTGAGGCAGTGTACATGCTTCACTGTCCATTCAGTAATCTGATGGTGGAGGGGAAGAAACTGTTTCTGAATCATTGAGTGTGTGTCTTCAGGCTCCTGTGCTTCGTCCTGGATGGTAGCAATGAGAGGAGGGCACGTCCTAGATGATGAGGGTCCTTAACGGTCAATGCTACCTTCTTGAGATCACATTGTAGCAACGTGATGTGAAATTAGTTTGTTTTTCAAGGCATAAACTTACTAAAATTTACAAAAGAAATAAATAGTGCAATAAATGAAGTACTCCTGGGTATAAGGATGGGGTTCAGACGCAAAGATGCAATTTTAACATGGAAGCGTTGTCAGACACATCAGTGAGCACAGGTTGATGACGAGTAGGCCAAGGCTTTGTATAAACACAGTCAGTTGAATCTCAGAACCGTATTGAGCTCTGTCAGGGATGGGAGAGGATAGATCTTACAATTACTTTGCTCGGAGTCTAAGGAGACGGTGTACTCTATAGACTTGGAGACTCCAGCAAATTTAAATATACAAATAAATTTCTTTCATAGATTCTGTAATGGTCATTATTCTGTAGACCTATTGAGTATGCCTGCGGGAAAATGAATCTCAGAGTTGTTTATGGTGACATGTATGTTCTTCGATAATAAATTTACTTAGAACTTTGAATTTTGGTGCTATAAAACCTTGCTTGAACCGTCACACTACTGTGCCACCTCGGTTTTAACCACCTAACTGCGTCACAGTCTACGGCAGGGGTGGCAAACATATGGCACGTGTGCCCAAGACAGCACCCACAAAGTATTTTGTTGGCACGTGGCATGCGATGCTTCCCCTCAAATCTTTAAACCCCGCCCATAACAATAAGATACATAATGATTATCGTTACTGCCAAATGAAGCAGCAAGTGATTTCTTACAGCGAGATGTTTTCGCAGGAAACGTCTGATGTCGGCTTGGCACCAGCTGGACAGTTGTGAGGACATGCGAGATTGGATGATGCATTTTGAAATCCTCGCAGATCTGCTGTATGTATCAGTATTTGGATAGCGAACAGTTATATGCTGAAATGCTGTTGTTTCCAACTGTCTTTTTAAAAGATGAATATTAATAATTTTTGAACAAGTTTTCTAAAATGCCACATTTATTTTAATCTGTCCCTGTTACACTTTTAATAACAGCAAAGCAATGAAAACACATCTAGATATGATAGACGGTCTCGATCTTTTTCCAGGGCTAGGGAGGTCCAGTGTTAGGGGTCACAACTTTAAGCTGAGAGGGAAAGACGTGAAGAGGATCTGAGGGACAGGTTTTTCCAAACCGGGGTAGTGGCTATCAGGACTTGCCAATCACTGGTTCGATCTTCGGGCCTCCACCCCAGACAGGCAGATCAGAAGCAGAATCAAGTTTATCTTCAACACCATATGTCATGAAATTTGTTGTTTTGTGGCAGCCAAACAGTGCAATACATAAAATACTATAAATTACAAAAAAACGCGCGCGCACACACACACACACACACACACTCATATATATTAATCAGTGCAAAAAAAGAAAAAACAGTGAGGCAGTGTACATGCTTCACTGTCCATTCAGTAATCTGATGGTGGAGGGGAAGAAACTGTTTCTGAATCATTGAGTGTGTGTCTTCAGGCTCCTGTGCTTCGTCCTGGATGGTAGCAATGAGAGGAGGGCACGTCCTAGATGATGAGGGTCCTTAACGGTCAATGCTACCTTCTTGAGATCACATCGTAGCAACGTGATGTGAAATTAGTTTGTTTTTCAAGGCATAAACTTACTAAAATTTACAAAAGAAATAAATAGTGCAATAAATGAAGTACTCCTGGGTATAAGGATGGGGTTCGGACGCAAAGATGCAATTTTAACATGGAAGTGTTGTCAGACACATCAGTGAGCACAGGTTGATGACGAGTAGGCCAAGGCTTTGTATAAACACAGTCAGTTGAATCTCAGAACCGTATTGGGCTCTGTCAGGGATGGCAGAGGATAGATCTTACAATTACTTTGCTCGGAGTCTGAGGAGACGGTGTACTCTATAGACTTGGAGACTCCAGCAAATTTAAAGCAACAAATCTCAACTTTTTACCTTAAAAGTACGTCATTATTGTTACTAATTGATGAATCAATGATAATCTGTGCTCCAAATTACCATGGCACGCAAGAGCAACGTACACAAACTCAGCAGGCCAGGCAACATCTATGGGTGCAAGAGCATTTTTTAGAAGAGAAGGCCACGGGACATAGGAGCTAACTTAGGCCATTTGATCCATCAAGTCACTCCTGCATTCCATCATGACTAATTTCTTACCCCTCTCAACCCCATTCTCCTGACTTCTCCCCAATGCACTGACTAATCAAGGACTTAGCAACCTGCACTTTAAATACATATTTCTTTATTTATTTACTGAGATACAGTGCAGATCAGGCCCTTCGAGCCACGCTGCCCGTCAAACCCAATTTAACCCTGGCCTAATCATGGGACAATTTATAATGACCACTTAACCCATTAGCCGCTACGTCTTTGGACTGTGGGAGGAAACCGGAGCACCCGGAGGAAACCCACGCGTCCTTACAGTTGACGTTGGAATTGAACTCTGAACTCCAATGCCCCAAGCTGTAATAGCATCACGCTAACCGCTACGTTACCATGGTGACCAATGGCTTGTAAATAAATACACCCAATGACTGGGCCTCCACAGCCATCTGTGGCAATGAATTCCACAGATTCACCACCCTCTGGTTAAAGAAATTCCTCCTCATCTCTGTGGTAAAGGGACATCCCTCTATTCTGAGGCTGTGCCTCTGGTCCTGGACTTCCCCACTATAGGAAACATCCTTTCCACATCCACTCTATTTAGGCCTTTCAATGTTCAATAAGTTTCGATGAGATTCCCTCCTCATTCTTTTAACCTCCAGCAAATACAGGCCCAAAGCTATTAAACACCCCTCGTACATTAACCCTTTCATTCCCAGGACCATTCTAGTAATTTTTATAAAAGGATCCTTTTATAACTTGGGCACCATCTCCTAAAGTGCTCTGGCCTGGGGGTTGAGACAACAATGAAACTTGTCCCCAGTAAGGGTTGAAAGCATTGTGACACAGACTGAGAGAAAGGAGAGTAAATGAAACATCACTTGTATGATCGGACTTCCCTCTTAAACAAAACCAGTTACCAGTCACCCTTTGTGTATTGATAATGCGAGTGTGTCTGTGTGCATATGTCTGTACATGTGTGTGTGCGTGTGCCTGTCAGTCTGTCGATGTGGCTGTGTTTTGAGAATGTTGGAAGTTTCAGATTACCACGTTTTGGGACTCTCAGCATGAGAAAGAAGAAAAAAACCTTATAAATAACTATGACTCATTTTGCTCTTGATTTAAAACTGCACGTTCAGCAAAGCGGTGAAGGAAGTGTCTAGCACACATGACTGGAAACTGAAATCATATGAAGTTTAGTAAATTACTGATCAGAAACATACCCCAGTGAAGCCTTCTTTATCACACAGGATGCTGGTAAAGATCTTGTGTCTCTTTATTTTGTTTCTTGCTGGTGTACTGATATTTATTGCCCTTTTCCATGCTCCTTCCTGTTGAGAGCGCTCCCACGATGCTGTCATAGAACATACTGCAGGCTCTTCGGCCCACAATGTTGTGCTAACCTTTTAGGCTTCTCCAAGATCAATGTAGCCTTTCCCTCCCACGTAGCTTATCCACTTTTCTTTCATCCAAGTGCCTATCAAGAGTCTCTCAAATGTCCCTAATGCATCTGCCCCTACCACTACCCCTTGCAGGGTGCTCCACGTACCCACCACTCTCAGTGTACAAACCCGTCTCTGATGTTTCCCCTATACTTTGTTCTGATCCCTTTTAAAATTATGCCCCATCATATTAGCCATTTGCACCCCAGAGGAAAATAATCTCTGGCTGTCCACTTGATCGATGCCTCTTGTCATCCTGTACACCCCTTGTCCTTTTTCGGTCCAAAGAGAAAAGCCTTCGCTTGCTCAACCAGTAACGATCCCTGAAATGAAAATGGGGGGGGTGGGGTCTGGGAGGGTTGATTCATTCTTACAACTGGTATTGGCTTATTGTCACTGAGAAACAGTGAAAAGCTTTTATTTTGCGTGTCGTCCAGGCAAATCATTGCAGATATCGGTGCATTGAGGTGGGACGAAAGGAGAACATGGCGTTTCGCACGACAATGTTACAGCTCGTGGTGTCACAGTACTGAATTCAAATCCAGCGTCCGCTGTAAGAAGGTTTATACGTTCTTCCCCTGTCCTCGTGTGTTTCCTCCGGGTGCTCCGGTTTCCTCCCACATGCGATGAACCAATTAGAAGGTTAAATGGTCATTATAATTATCAGTAGTCTCATTGCCGCAGGGTTCTGGCCCGAAACGTCGACTGCACTCTTTTCCACAGATGCTGCCTGGCCTGCTGAGTTCCTCCAGCATTTTGTGTGTGTTGCTCGGATTTCCAGCATCTGCAGATTTTCTCTTGATTATAATTGTCCTGTGATTAGGCTAAGATAACGTAGCTGGGTTGACGCACAGCTCGTTGGGCCACAAGTGCCTGTTGCACAAGTATCTCTAAATAAATAAAATTAAATAAAACAAAACAGAATTCAATTAATGGTCATTCAGCCATACATGAATACTGATGAATAGAGCCAAATGAAACAGCGTTACTCTGGGGCCAAAGCGCCAAACACAACACCAACAGTCACACACAGTACAAAGCACACATAGCGCATACAAGATGGCAAGCACATGTAAGATACCAGTAAAATGCAGCCACGCAAAAAAATAGACCTGACCCTGAGTCCATGAATGCAGCAGAAATCCGCAGTCGGCCACAACACTGCTTTGTCTGCTGCCAAGTTAACACTGGGGACAGCACCGACTCCCACCTCTACGTCGTGTCACGCCATCCCTGGTGGAGCACGCTGCGTCTGACACCTCACTCTGGCGGCTGTAAACGGGCAACACCGTGGCTTGCGGCCCTGAGTCCGCGAATGCCACAGAAATGTGCAGAATGGGGAATAACGTGATACAGAGAGAATGCAGTGCAGGCAGGCCACAACGAGATAGATTTGGAGATCATGGTAATCCTGGAGTGGCCTATTCATTGTCAGTTCTAAAGTGCAGCAGCATCGCAAGTGCAAAAAATCAGATAAGCAGCATTCATAAGAAAAACATAAACATAAATACACAATTTTTACAGGAAAGAACACAAACACTTCCATTTAGAATTCATTAATGTTCCTATTGATTAGGGTTGTGCAGGTTAGTTCAAGAACGAAATGATTGAAGGGAAGTAGCTCTTCGTGAACCTGGTGTGTGGGACTTCTGGCTTCTGTACTTCCCCCCTGAAGGCAGCTACGAGGAGGTGGTGGGGGTCATTGACGGCGGATGCCACCTTTGAGAGGCAGCGCTTCCGTGAAGTTCCGCCAGTGGTGGGGAGGGATGTGTCCGTGAGTAACCTCTGCCACTTCCCTTGTTCCTGTGCATTCGTGTTATCATACCAGAGCATGATGCAGCCAGCCAGGACACTTTCAGCAGAACATCTGTAGAAGTTTGGTGACAAGTCGAACCTCCTTAAACTCCTAAGAAAGTAAGAAAGTGTTATGACAAGGAGAAGTGGGGCAAGGTTAATGGACACGGTGGGTTTGATGGACGGGTGTGCTTATTATAACCCTTTAGACCATTGGTTGGCCACAGACCACACGTTCCATCCCCCCTCCATCGATTCCATGGGCAAGGGATGAAAGTCTCTCTGAATGAGAAATCATCAGTGATCTCCCTGGAGCTGCAGTCAGCCATTTTGGATTTGGTGTAGAATTGCAATAATTCTTGTAGTTTAACTTTCCTATGCTTGCTTGTATTTTTATATAATCAGTAAGGCTGATCAACACCTCCATCCACTAACCTATCCCTCCACACCCCCACCACCACTATTTTATTGTTTCCTGTTGGCCATCTTATGAAAGACACTCCTGCCCTAGTGTCACATTATGGACATACAATTGATCCATGTATATAAATTATCTTATATTTATTGTGCTCCTAGCTTATTGGTTATTTTTGTGTTGTATCATATCTGGAGTAACAAACACTTGTGTACTGGAAATGACATTAAGCAATCTTGAATCTTGAATGTACATGTAATTGTTCAGTGAGTATTCCAGTAATTATGGTACAGTGGCTTCTGTATTTTTCTAGGCACTTCCGAGTTGTCTGTAGCAGGTGTCACGCCACGTGACTCTGGCTTGAATCTGGGTAACTTATTCTCCCTGGGATTTTTGTTATCTTTAGTATGAATTTGAGAGGACCAGGACTGTTTTTGCTTTGTTCTCTCAGCTCTTTCTTTGTTTCTCCTTTGCTCGTGTACTTAATGAAATGGCCGTAAGCAACAAGTTTCATGGCTCATTGGGAAGATGGCATGTCCTGGGTGATGGGGGTCCTTAATGATGGATGTTGGCTTTTTGAGGCCTTGTTCCTTGAAGAGGTCCAGGGTGTTGGGGAGGCTAGTGCCCATGATGGAGCTGACTGAGTTCACAACTTTCTGTAGCTTATTTCAATCCTGTGCAGTGGCCCCTCCAGACCAGACGGTGATGCAGCCAGTTAGAATGCTCTCCATGGTACATCTGTAGACATTTGCAAGCATCTTTTGTGATATACCAAATCTCCTCAAACTCCTAATGAAATATAGCTCCTGGCTTGCCTTCTTTGTAAATGCATCGATATGTTGGGCCCAGGATAGATCCTCAGAGATGCGGACACCCAAGAACTTGAATTTGCTCACCCTTTCCACTCCTGATCCCTCGATGAGGACTGGTGTGTATCCCCTTGTCTTACCCTTTATGAAGTTCACAATCAATTCTTTGGTCTTACTGACGTTGAGTGCAAAGTTGTTGCTGCAACACCACTTAACCAGCTGATCTAACTGGCTCCTGTACACCCTCTTGTCACCAAGTATTTGTACTTGAAGCCTACAACACATTAAGAACGAGACATTTAGGGGCAAGCACACCTTCCCATTTATCATGTTGGGGAGCAATTAGGAGGGGAATCTTGGAAATTTGTCATGTTCCCATGACCTTTACTACAATTTTTCAGAGCATCAGCATGTTATTGGTACAACATTTACTCTACATAAAACCGCAACAAACCACAGTGAGTTTTGGACTCACTCCATTAACTCTGTCTACACTTCTTGCTGCCTTCGTAAAGCAGCCAACATACTGTAATCAAAGACTCCTCTAATGTTCCCTCTAACTTGTAATGACCAAAGTGGTCAAAAATCTTGTGCTGTGCAATTTTTGCCCAGTGACAGCAACCTGTGCGCACTGAATAACTTCTTTAACTAAAACAGTATAAATAAGCCAGTTCTGAAATGTGCAGACAAATCATCGCAAACTCCACATTGTCAACATCGTTCGCATCAGAAACCGGAAAAGGAAATGTGATTGTGTAGAATTGCGAAATATCCTTAACTTGCTAACTAGGTAGTGGGTGACAACATTTTGTGAGCAGTTTAAATTCTTCCGTGTGCTAGTAGCAAAAGTTGTGTGCTTGCGCACACCTTAGAGGAAACATTAGCCCCCACCCACCCCAGACAATCTACCTTCTCTCTTCTCCCATGAACATGAAAGCATATTCCACCAGATTCAGGGACAGGATCTACCCAACTGTTATAGGACTATTAAATTACGATCAGTTGGACATGACCTCACAATCTACCTCGTCTTTACAAACACGAGAAAATCTGCTGATGCTGGAAATCCAAAGCGACACACACAAAATGCTGGAGGAACTCAGCAGGTCAGGTAGCATCTGTGGAAAAGAGTACAGTCAATGTTTCGGGCCGAGACCCCTCGGCAGGGCACCGGCACAAAATATAGCTGCTGTCTTGCCTGATGAAGCGCCTTGGCTCGAAACCTGAACTGTTTGCTCTTTTCCATTGATGCTGCCTGACCTGCTGAGTTCCTCCTGCATT
Organism: Hemitrygon akajei; assembly: GCF_048418815.1. NCBI lineage: Eukaryota > Metazoa > Chordata > Chondrichthyes > Myliobatiformes > Dasyatidae > Hemitrygon > Hemitrygon akajei. Next base: position 15,100,642 of record NC_133129.1, on the reverse strand, counting down.
TTGTGAATGTTACTTCCGTATGATCTTGTACCTTATTGTCTGCCTGCTCTGCACTTTCCCTGCAGTTGTTACACTTATCCTTCATTGTTATTGTTTTACCTTGTTCTACCTCAGGGCACTGTGTAATGGTCTGATTTATATCAACAGTAGGCAAGGCTGTATCCTGGTACAGTGACGGTAATAAAGCACAGAGTCTGGCCCTGTGGCTCAGAAGGGTAGGGAATTGAAGAGGATGGCAGCAGTAATAGGGGACTCTAGAGTCAGGGGGCAGATAAGCGATTCTGTGGACACGAGAAGGAAGCAACATGGATGGTAGTTTGCCTCCCAGGTGTCAGGGTCTGTGATGTTTCTGAACACATCCACACTGTCCTGAAAAGGGAGGGAGAACAGCCAGAGGTCATGGTACACATTGATACAACGACATAGGTAGGAAAAGGGAGGAGGTCCTGAAAACAGACTACAGGGAGTTAGGAAGGAAGCTGAGAAGCAGGACCTTGGGATTGCTGTCTGTGCCATGCGAAGTGAGGATAGGAATAGAGTGAGGTGGCAGATAAAGGCATGGTTGAAGGATTGGATCAGGGGGCAGGGATTCAGATTTCTGGATCATTGGGACCTATTCTGGGGCAGGTGTGACCTTTACAAATGGGACGGGTTGCATTTGAATCCAAGTGAGAGCAATGTCCTGTGGGCAGTTTACTGGAGCTGTTGGGAGTGGTTTATACAAGAACATAAGAAATAGGTGCAAGAGTCGGCCATCTGGCCCATCGAGCCTGCTCCGCCATTCAATAAGATCATGGCTGATCTGACCATGGACTCATCTCCACCTACCTGCCTTTTCCCCGTAATCCTTCATTCCCCTATTAAACTAATATGGTAGGGGAATGGGAATCAGTACAATAGAACTGAGGATCAGCCAGCTGGTTTTCAAGCAGATGATGGGTGTAACATGAGTGTAAGGAAGGACAAGCCAATGATTGGGTACAAATGTAGCCAGAGCAATGAGTTAAATTGTACCACAGAGGCAAAATACAAAATGGTGATGAAAACAGGACTGAAGGTGCTGTATTTAAATGCAAATAACATCTGGAATAAGGTGGACGAACTCATGGTGTAATTACAGATTGGTCGGTATGACGTCGTGGGCATCACTGAGTTGTGGCTGAAGGAAGGCCATAGTTGGGAGCTAAACATCAAAGGACAGGCAGGAAGGCATAGGCAATGATGAGGCTCTGTTAGTAAGAGATGGAATTGCATCTTTAGAAAGAGGTGACAGAGGGTTGAAGAATGTTGAATTTTTGTGGGTGGAGTTAAGAAACTGCAAGGGTGAAAAATCCACTAGGGGAATTATATATAGGCCTCCAAATAGTAGCCAAGATGTGGTGTTGAGATTGCAAAGGGAGCTGGAAAAGGCATGTAATAAGGGTAATGACACGATTGTAATGGGGGGACTTCAATATACAGGGGCATTGGGAAAATCAGGTTGGTGTCGGATCACAAGAGAGGGAATTTGTTGAGATTCACTTTTTAGAACATCTGATGCTTCAGCCTACGCAGGGAAAGGCTATCTTAGATTGGGTGTTGTGTAATAGTCCAGATTTTATTAGGGAGCTTAATGTAAAGGAACCCTTAGGATGCAGTGATCATAATATGATTGAATTCATGCTGCAGTTTGAGAGGGAGAAGCATAAATCACATGTATCAGTATCACAGTGGAATAAAGGGAATTACAGAGGCATGAGAGAGGAACTTGCCCAGGGGGATTGGAGAGAGGAGCTTGCCCAGGTGGATTGGAGGAGGATACTAGCAGGGATGACGGCAGAGCAGAGATGGCTGAACTTTCTGGGTTAGATATGCCCTACAGAAGAAGAAGTTCTCAAATGGCAGGGCTAGGCAACCCTGGCTGACAAAAGAAGTTGAGGCCTGCATAAAAGCAAGGAAAGGGCATTTAAGGGCAAAATCGAGTGGGAAGTTGGATGATTGGGAAGTTTTTAAAATCCAATAAAAGGCAACTAAAAAGCTATAAGAAGGGAAAAGATTACAAACTACAAAAGATTACAAACCCTTACTATTTCTTAGAGGGACAAGTGGCATACAGCCACATGAGATTGAGCAATAACAGGTCTGTGATGCCCTTACAAATTAAATATGAGGGCAAACTAGCCAATAATATAAAGCAAGGTACCAGAAGTTTTTTTCATTTATATAATGAACAAAAGGGAGGTGAGAGTTGATATTGGACCACTGAAAAATATGCTGCTGAGGCAGTAATGGGGGACAAAGAAATGACAGATGAACTAATTAAGTACTTTGCTATGCTAGAGGTCTGTGAGTGTCTGGGAGCAGGAGTGAGTGTCATTGTTATTACAAAGGAAAAAGTACTAGGCAAACTGAAAGGGCTTAAAATGGATAAGTGAGCTGGACCAGATGGACTACATTCCAGAGTCCGCAGAGAGGTTACTGAAGAGATAACGGATGCATTGGTCATGATCTTTCAAGGGTCACTTGATTCTGCCATGGTCCTGGAAGGAGGGAAGAAGGCAAAAGAAAGGAAATTTATAGCCAGTTAGCCGAACCTCAGTGGCTGGGAAAGTGTTGGAGTCTATTATTAAGGATGAGTGCTTGGAGACTAATGATAAAATAAGTCAAAGTTAGCATGGTTTCTGTAAAGGGAAATCTTGCCTGACAAATCGGTTGGAATTCTTCGAGGAAGTAATAAAGAAGTTACTTAGATTTTCAGAAGGCGTTTGATGAGGTGCCGCACATGAGAGTGCTTAACGAGATGAGATCCTATGGTGTTACAGAAAAGATACTGGCTTGGATAGAAGAATGGCTGACAGTCAGGAAGCAACGCGTGTGAATAAAGAGGGTCTTTTCTGGTTGGCTGCCAGTGACTGGTGGTGTTCCTCAGGGGTCAGTGTTGGGACCACTACTTTGCTACTTTTCACATTGTTTGTCAATGATTTGGATAATGGAATTGATGGCTTTGTGTTAAAGTTTACGGATGATACGAAGATAGGTGGAGGGGTAGGTAGTGCTGAGGAAGCAATGTGATTGCATCAGGACTTAGACAAATTGGAAGAATGGGCAAGGAAGTGTCAGGTGGAATACCGTGTTGGGAACTGTATGATAATGCATTTTGGTAAAAGGAACAATAGTATTATCTAAATGGAGAGAACATTCAAACATTAGAAGTACAGGCGGATTTAGGTGACTAAGGCTCCCAAAAGGTTAATTCACAGGTTGAGTCTGTGGTAAAGAAGGCAAATGCAACGTCTGATTCTGATTTTGTTGGCATTTATTTCAAGGGGAACAGAATATAAAAGCAAGGAGATATTGCTGAGGCTTTATAAGTCACTAGTCAGGCTGCACCTGGAGTATTGTCAACAGTTTTGGGCCCCATACTTCAGAAAGGATGTGCTGTACCTCAGAAAGGAGTACAGGGCTACGGTGGGAAACTTTGTCACATGGTGTGAGCAGAATCATCTGCAGCTTAATGTGAAAAAGACTAAGGAGCTGGTGGTGGACCTGAGGAGGGCTAAGGCACCAGTCACCCCTGTTTCCATCCAGGGGTCAGTGTGGACATGGTGGAGAATTACAAATACCTGGGGGTACGAATTGACAATAAACTGGACTGGTCAAAGAACACTGAGGCTGTCTACAAGAAGGGTCAGAGCCATCTCTACTTCCTGAGGAGACTGAGGTCCTTTAACATCTGCCAGACGATGCTGAGGATGTTCTGTGAGTCTGTGGTGGCCAGTGCTACCATGTTTGCTGTTGTGGGCTGGGGCAGCAGGCTGAGGGTAGCAGACACCAACAGAATCAACAAACTCATTCGTAAGGCCTGTGATGTTGTGGGGGTGGAACTGGACTCTCTGACGGTGGTGTCTGAAAGGAGGATGCTGTCCAAGTTGCATGCCATCTTGGACAATGACTCCCATCCACTCCATAATGTACTGGTTAGGCACAGGAGTACATTCAGCCAGAGACTCATTCCACCGAGATGTAACACTGAGCGTCATAGGAAGTCATTCCTGCCTGTGGCCATCAAACTTTACAACTCCTCCCTCGGAGTGTCAGACACCCTGAGCCAATAGGCTGGTCCTGGACTTATTTCCACTTGGAATAATTTACTTATTATTATTTAATTATTTATGGTTTTATATTGCTATATTTCTACACTATTCTTGGTTGGTGCGACTGTAACGAAACCCAATTTTCTCGGGATCAATAAAGTATGTCTGTCTGTTGTCATTGGAGAGAGTCCAGAGGTGGTTCACGAGGATGATTCTGGGACTGAATGGGTTAACATATGAGGAGCATTTGGCAGCTTTGGGCCTGTACTCACTGGAATTTAGAAGAATGCCGGGGGGATCTCATTGAAACCTACCGAATGTTGAAAGGACTAGATAGGGTGGATGTGGAGAGGATGTTTCCTGTGGTGGAGGCATCCAGAATTAGAGGACACAGCCTCAAAACTGAGGGGCGAACGTTTAGAACATAGGTAAGGAAGAATTTTTTTAGCCAGCGAGTAGTAAATCTGTGGAATGCTGTACCACAGACTGCAGTGGAGGCCAAGTCCGTGGGTATATTTAAAGTGGAAGTTGATAGTTTCCGATTGGACAGGGCATCAAGGGATATGGCAAGAGGGCAGGTGTTTGGGGTTGAATGGATCAGCCATGATGAGAGGCGAATTGACTAGATGGGCTGAGTGGCCTAATTCTGCTCCTATGTCTTATGGTCTTGTGGTTTAATCATCATCGTTCGTCGTGTGACTTGGGCGATCATGATCTCATGCCCATGACAGTTCTTGGTATATTTTTCTACAGAAGTGGTTTGCCATTGTCTTCTTCTGGGCAGTGTCTTTACAAGACTTATGACCCCAGCCATTATCAGTACTGCTCAGAGACTGTCTGCCTGATGTCAGTGGTCGTATAACCAGGACTTGTGATATGCACCGGCTGCTCATACGACCATCCCCCCCACCCCCCCCCCCCCGCTCCCATGGCTTTGTGTTGCCCTAATCGGTGGGGGTGGAGGGGGGCTAAGCAGGTGCTACACCTTGCCCAAGGGTGACCTGCAGACTGGCGGAGGGAAGGAGCACCTCACACCTCCTTTGGTAGAGACGTATCTCCACCCCGCTATCTGAATAAACCAATATCAGTTCTTATTCTAATTATAATTAATGAAGTTATTTAAAAGCCCTACTACATTTTTAATGTACGAAGTTCTAGAGCCAATTTGTACATAGCGTGCTTACTCTAATAGCTAAAACAACAGAACAATTGTCACCGTACAGCACAGAAACAGGCCCTTTGGCCCATTAAATACATGCTGACCATAAAGTACCCAGTTAGGCTAATCTACCAGCAATCCTGATGAAGGGTCTCGGCCCGAAGCATTGACTGTTCGTTTCCACGGATGCTGCCCAACCTGCTGAGTTCCTCCAGCTTGTTTGTACATGTTGATTTGACCACAGCATCTGCAGAGTACTTTGTGTCTACCAGCACTTGGTTTGTAACCTTGAATGCACTAACAAATCAGCCACTCATTCAGATACTTCTCAGACTCCATGACCCATCAGGAAGTGAGTTCTGGATTCAGAACCCCAGTACTAGATGAAATACTGTAACTCCTCCAGAGATCTCTCCTTCACTACTTACCCTATATCTGCCGAAGGGTCTCGGCCCAAAATGTCGACTGCACTCTTCTCTATGGATACTGCCTGGCCTGCTGAGTTCCTCCAGCATTTTGTGTGTTTTGCTTGGATTTCTGCGATGCTGAGAAAGTCGTGAATAGCATGTTCAGTGAGTTGGCCACACCGCAGGTAAAGGCTACACAGGCAGAAAGGGAAGGGGTGGCCACTAGACAGCGTAGCAGTAGGCAGGTAGTGCAGGAGTCCCCTGAGGTCATCTCCCTCCTAAACAGATATACTGTTTTGGATACTGTTGGGGGAGATGTCTCATCAGGGGAAGGCAGCAGCAGCCGAGTTCATGGCACCATGGGTGGCTCTGTGGCACAGGAGGGAAGGAAAAGGAGTGGGAGAGCTATAGTGATAGGGGATTCGATTGTAAGGGGAATAGATAGGCGTTTCTGCAGCCGCAAACGAGACTCCAGGATGGTATGTTGCCTCCCTGGTGCAAGGGTCAAGGATGTCTCTGAGCGGCTGCAGGACATTATGGAGTGGGAGGGTGAACAGCCAGTGGTCATGGTGCACATAGGTACCAACGATATAGGTAAAAAATGGGATGAGGTCCTACAAGGTGAATTTAGGGAGTTAGGAGATAAACTAAAAAGTAGGACCACAAAGGTAATAATCTCTGGATTACTACCAGTGCCACGTGCTAGTCAGAGTAGAAATAGGAGGATATTTCAGATGAATACGTGGCTTGAAAAATGGTGCAAGGGGGAGGGATTCAAATTTCTGGGGCACTGGAACCAGTTCTGGGGGAGGTGGGACCGGTATAAACAGGACAGTCTGCACCAGGCTGGACTGGAACCAATGTCCTAGGGGGAGCGTTTGCTACTGCTGTTCAGGAGGCTTTAAACTAATGTGGCAGGGGGATGGGAACAAGTGCAGAGAGACAGAGGGGTGTAAAATGAGGGTAGAAGCAAAAAGTAGTAAGGTGAAAAGTAAAAGTGGCTGGCAGGCAGGCAAATCCAGGGCAAAATCAAAAAGAGCCACTTTTCAACATAATTGTATAAGGGCTAAGAGTGTTGTAAAAACAAGCCTGAAGGCTTTGTGTGTCAATGCGAGGAGCATTCGTAACAAAGTGGATGAATTGAATGTGCAGATAGTTATTAATGAATATGATATAGTTGTGATCACAGAGACATGGCTCCAGGGTGACCAAGGATGGGAGCTCAACATGCAGGGATATTCAATATTCAGGAGGGATAGACAGGAAAGAAAAGGAGGTGGGGTAGCATTGCTGGTTAGAGAGGAGATTAATGCAATAGAAAGGAAGCACATTAGCCTGGAGGATGTGGAATCGATATGGGTAGAGCTGCATAACACTAAGGGGCAGAAAACGCTGGTGGGAGTTGTGTACAGGCCACCTAACAGTAGTAGTGAGGTTGGGGATGGCATTAAACAGGGAATTAGAAATGCGTGCAATAAAGGAACAGCAGTTATAATGGGTTGCTTCAATCTACATATAGATTGGGTGAACCAAATTGGTAAGGGTGCTGAGGAAGAGGATTTCTTGCAATGTATGCGGGATGGTTTTCTGAACCAACATGTCGAGGAACCAACTAGAGAGCAGGCCATTCTAGATTGGGTATTGAGCAATGAGGAAGGGTTAGTTAGCAATCTTGTCGTGCAAGGCTGCTTGGGTAAGAGTAACCATAATATGGTGGAATTCTTCATTAAGATGGAGAGTGCATTGTTAATTCAGAAACAAAGGTTCTGAACTTAAAGAAGGGTAACTTTGAAGGTATGAGACATGAATTAGCTAAGATAGACTGGCAAATGATACTTAAAGGGTTGACAGTGGATATGCAATGGCAGGCATTTAAAGATTGCATGGATGAACTACAACAATTGTTCATCCCAGTTTGGCAAAAGAATAAACCAGGGAAGGTACTGCACCCGTGGCTGCCAAGGGAAATTAGGGATAGTATCAAGTCCAAAGAAGAAACATATAAATTAGCAAAAAAAAGCGGCACACCTGAGGACTGGGAGAAATTCAGAGACCAGCAGAGGAGGACAAAGGGCTTAATTAGGAAACGGAAAAAAGATTATGAGAGAAAGCTGGCAGGGAACATAAAAACTGACTGTAAAAGCTTTTATAGATACATGAAAAGAAAAAGATTGGTCAAGACAAATGTAGGTCCTTTACAGTCAGAAACAGGTGAATTGATCATAGGGAACAAAGACATGGCAGACCAATTGAATAACTACTTTGGTGCTGTCTTCACTAAGGAGGACATAAATAATCTTCTGGAAATAGTAAGGGACCGAGGGTCTAGTGAGATGGAGGAACTGAGGGAAATACATGTTAGTAGAGAAGTGGTGTTAGGTAAATTGAAGGGATTAAAGGCAAATAAATCTCCAGGGCCAGATGGTCTGCATCCCAGAGTGCTTAAGGAAGTAGCCCAAGAAATAGTGGATGCATTAGTGATAATTTTTCAAAACTTCTTAGATTCTGGATTAGTTCCTGAGTATTGCAGGGTGGCTAATGTAACCCCACTTTTTAAAAAAGGAGGGAGAGAGAAACCAGGGAATTATAGACTGGTTAGTCTGACTTCGGTGGTGGGGAAAATGCTAGAGTCGGTTATCAAAGATGTGATAACAGCACATTTGGAAAGAGGTGAAATCATCGGACAAAGTCAGCATGGATTTGTGAAAGGAAAATCATGTCTGACAAATCTTATAGAATTTTTTGAAGATGTAACTAGTAGAGTGGATGGGGGAGAGCCAGTGGATGTGGTATATTTAGATTTTCAGAAGGCTTTTGACAAGGTCCCACACAGGAGATTAGTGTGCAGACTTAAAGCACACGGTATTGGGGGTATGGTATCGATGTGGATAGAGAATTGGTTGGCAGACAGGAAGCAAAGAATGGGAGTAAACGGGACCTTTTCAGAATGGTAGGCAGTGACTAGTGGGTTACCGCAAGGCTCAGTGCTGGGACCCCAGTTGTTTACAATATATATTAATGATTTAGACGAGGGAATTAAATGCAGCATCTCCAAGTTTGCGGATGACACGAAGCTGGGCGGCAGAGTTAGCTGTGAAGAGGATGCTAAGAGGATGCAGGGTGATTTGGATAGGTTAGGTGAGTGGGCAAATTCATGGCAGATGCAATTTAATGTGGATAAATGTGAGGTTATCCACTTTGGTTGCAAGAACAGGAAAACAGATTATTATCTGAACGGTGGCCGATTAGGAAAAGGGGAGATGCAACGAGACCTGGGTGTCATTGTACACCAGTCATTGAAGGTGGGCATGCAGGTACAGCAGGCGGTGAAAAAGGCAAATGGTATGTTGGCATTCATAGCAAAAGGATTTGAGTACAGGAGCAGGGAGGTTCTACTGCAGTTGTACAAGGCCTTGGTGAGACCGCACCTAGAATATTGTGTGCAGTTTTGGTCCCCTAATCTGAGGAAAGACATTCTTGCCATAGAGGGAGTACAGAGAAGGTTCACCAGATTGATTCCTGGGATGGCAGGACTTTCATATGAAGAAAGACTGGATCGACTAGGCTTATACTCACTGGAATTTAGAAGATTGAGGGGGGATCTTATTGAAACGTATAAAATTCTAAAGGGATTGGACAGGCTAGATGCAGGAAGATTGTTTCCGATGTTGGGGAAGTCCAGAACGAGGGGTCACAGTTTAAGGATAAAGGGGAAGCCTTTTAGAACCGAGATGAGGAAAAACTTCTTCACACAGAGAGTGGTGAATCTGTGGAATTCTCTGCCACAGGAAACAGTTGAGGCCGGTTCATTGGCTATATTTAAGAGGAAGTTAGATATGGCCCTTGTGGATAAAGGGATCAGGGGGTATGGAGAGAAAGCAGGTACAGGGTTCTGAGTTGGATGATCAGCCATGATCATACTGAATGGCGGTGCAGGCTCGAAGGGCCGAATGGCCTACTCCTGCACCTATTTTCTATGTTTCCAGCATCTACAGATTTTCTCTTGTGTGTGGCCTTATATCAATGCATCTTTAAAAGGTTTTTATTTTAGTGAGGTTGGTTGAGAGAATGTCTCCATACCAGCTCTTGTGTTATTGGTAAAAATAGAGTCATGAGAACATTTGCAAGGAGGACTGTAATGGTGTCCGTATAACGTCATCCAAAAGTGAAAAGATTACGGATGTCGGAGAAAGAGAATAAAATTGAACATGCTGGAAATACTTAGATCAGGTAGCAGAGAGAGATAGATAGATAGATAGAGAGAGAGAGAGAGAGAGAGAGAGAGAGAGAGAGAGAGAGAGAGAGAGAGAGAGAGAGAGACAGAGAATGAAAGAGAGAGAGTGAATGGGAGAGAGAAGAGAGGGAGAATAAGGAAGTGAGATAGAATCTCTATCTCACTCTCCTCTCATTTTCCCATTCCATCATTCTGTCTCTCTCTCTCATTCTCTGGCTCAATGAGTCTAGTTATCCTGTACTCGACATGTATTCTAATTATACCATGCCAGTGTCCTTTTGATCTTGCATAAAAATAGCACAGATTTATTGGGCAGAGTGGCCTCTTTCGAGTTATTATCTTTTCTTGTGATTCAGCAAGCAGTCAGGTGACACGTTCCGGGAAACATGAGGCAAATTTAAGATTTTGCAAGACCAATAAACCATAGACAAAGCTTGTTTATCTGGAAATCAATGTGAGGATAAAATGGTGATTAACTTTCCCGTGATAGCAGTCAAAGAGTTCAAAGTCAATCCCTCGCTGATCTCTGGTGAAAGTGAAATGAATTCTGAACCCAGATTACACCATTGATCCCCCAAAAGCCATTTAAATGATGTCAGGAGGAAAATTAGTTGGAGCACCATGACTTTTTACATTAGTTTTCACTGTGGGGTCAAGATCATTGCCTGATTCAGAGGAGATTTACCAGGATGTTGCCTGGATTAGAGAGCATGTCTTATGAAGAAAGGTTGTGTGGACTAGGGCTTCTCTCTCTGGATGAGAGGTGACTTAATAGAGGTATATAAAATGATAACAGATAGATAATGGACAGCCAGGGAGGAGTTTTACAGCATGGAAACAGGCTTTTCAACCCATCTCATCCCTGTTATCCAAAGCACCTATCCACAACAGTCTCATTTGCTTGTGTTTAGGCCAGAAGACCAGAAGATATAGCAACAGAATTATGCCATTTGGCCCATCGAGTCTGCTCTGCCATTTCATCACAGCTGATCCAAGTTTCCTCTCAGCCCCAATCTCTTGCCTTCTCTCCATATCCCTTCAGGCCCTGACCAATCAAGAATCTATCAACCATATAACAATTACAGCACGGAAACAGGCCATCTTGGCCTTTCTAGTCCATGCCGAATGCTTACTCTCATCTAGTTCCACCAACCTGCACTCAGCCCATAACCCTCCATTCCTTTCCTGTCCATACACCCATCCAATTTTACTTTAAATGACAATATCGAACCTACCTCTACCACTTCTACTGGAAGCTCATTCCACATAGCTACCACTCTCTGAGTAAAGAAATTCCCCCTGGTGTTACCCCTAAACTTTTGCCCCTTAACTCTCAACTCATGTCCTCTTGTTTGAATCTCCCCTACTCTCAATGGAAAAAGCCTATCCACGTCAACTCTATCTATCCCCCTCATAATTTAAAATACCTCTATCAAGTCCCCCCTCAACCTTCTACGCTTAAAGAATAAAGACCTAACTTGTTCAACCTTTCTCTGTAACTTACGTGCTGAAACCCAGGTAACATTCTAGTAAATCTTCTCTGTACTCTCTCTATTTTGTTGACATCTTTCCTATAATTCGGTGACCAGAACTGTACACAATATTCCATATTTGGCCTTATCACTGCCTTGTACAATTTTAACATTACATCCCAACTCCTATACTCAATGCTCTGATTTATAAAGGCCAGCATACCAAAAGCTTTCTTCACCACCCTATCCACATGAGATTCTACCTTCATGGAACTATACACCATTATTCCTAGATCACTCTGTTCTACTGCATTCTTCAATGCCCTACCATTTACCATATTTGTCCTATTTTGATTATTCCTACCAAAATGTAGCACTTCACACTTATCAGCATTAAACTCCATCTGCCATCTTTCAGCCCACACTTCTAACTGGCCTAAATCTCTCTGCAAGCTTTGAAAACCTACTTCATTATCCACAGCGCCACCTATCTTAGTATCATCTGCACACTTGCTAATCCAATTTACCACCCCATCATCCAGATCATTAATGTATATGACAAACAACATTGGACCCAGTACAGATCCCTGAGGCACACCACTAGTCACCGGCCTCCAACCTGACAAACAGTTATCCACCACTACTCTCTGGCATCTCCCATCCAGTCACTGTTGAATCCATTTTACTACTTCAATATTAATACCTAACGATTGAACCTTCCTAACTAACTTTCCGTGTGGAACCTTGTCAAAGGCCTTACTGAAGTCCATTTAGACAACATCCACTGCTTTACCCTCGTCAACTTTCCTAGTAACCTCTTCAAAAAATTCAAAAAGATTTGTCAAACATGACCTTCCACGCACAAATCCATGTTGACTGTTCCTAATCAGACTCTGTGTATCCAGATAATTATATATACCATCTCTAAGAATACTTTCCATTAATTTACCCACCACTGACGTCAAGCTTACAGGCCTATAATTGCTAGGTTTACTCTTAGAACCCTTTTTAAACAATGGAACAACATGAGCAATAGGCCAATCCTCTGGCACCATCCCCGTTTCTAATGACATTTGAAATATTTCTGTCAGAGCCCCTGCTATTTCTACACTAACTTCCCTCAAGGTCCTAGGGAATATCCTGTCAGGACCCGGAGATTTATCCACTTTTGTATTCCTTAAAAGCACCAGTACTTCCTCCTCTTTAATCATCATAGTTTCCATAACTTCTCTATTTGTTTCCCTTACCTTACACAATTCAATATCCTTCTCCGTAGTGAATACCGAAGAAAAGAAATTGTTCAAAATCTCCCCCATCTCTTTCGTCTCCACACATAGCTGTCCACTCTGATTCTCTAAGGGACCAATTTTATCCCTCACTATCCTTTTGCTATTAATATTACTGTAGAAACCCTTCGGATTTATTTTTGCCTTACTTGCCAAAGCAACCTCGTATCTTCTTTTAGCTTTTCTAATTTATTTCTTAAAATTCTTTTTACATTCTTTATATTCCTCGAGCACCTCATTTACTCCATGCTGCCTATATTTATTGTAGCTATCTCTCTTTTTCCAAACCAAGTTTCCAATAGCCCTTGAAAACCATGGCTCTCTCAAACTTTTAACCTTTCCTTTCAACCTAACAGGACCATAAAGATTCTGTGCCCTCAAAATTTCACCTTTAAATGATCTCCATTTTTCTATTACATCCTTCCCATAAAACAAATCGTCCCAATCCACTCCTTCTAAATCCTTTCACATCTCCTCAAAGTTAGCTTTTCTCCAATCAAAAATCTCAACCCTGGGTCAAGTCCTATCCTTCTCCATAATTATATTGAAACTAATGGCATTGTGATCACTGGACCCAAAGTGCTCCCCAACACATACCTCTGTCACCTGACCTATCTCATTCCCTAACAGGAGATCCAACACTGCCCCTTCTCTATGTATTGCTGCAAAAAACTATCCTGCACACATTTTACAAACTCCAAACCATCCAGCCCTTTTACAGTATGGGCTTCCCAGTCTATGTGTGGAAAATTAAAATCTCCCACAATCACAACCCTGTGCTTACTAAAATATCTGCTATCTCCTTACAAATTTGCTCCTCCAATTCTCGCTCCCTATTAGGTGGTCTATAATACACCCCTATAAGTGGTACTACACCTTTCCCATTCCTCAATTCCACCCAAATAGCCTCCCTAGACAAGCCCTCTATCCTGCCAAAGCACCGCTGTAATAGTTCCTCTGACAAGCAATGCAACACCTCCCCCTCTCCCCCCCCCCCCCCCTGATTCTATCACACCTGAAGCAATGAAATCCAGGAATATTTAGTTGCCAATCACACCCCTCCTGCAACCATGTTTCACTGATAGCTACAACATCGTATTTCCAGGTATCAATCCATGCTCTAAGTTCATCCACCTTTCTTACAATGCTCCTAGCATTAAAATAGATGCATTTAAGAAATTCTCCACCTCTTCCTCTCTGTTTATCTCTAACAGTACAAAGAACTTTACTGTCTTCTTTTTCTTCCTTCTCCCATACATCTGTTCCTACACTCTGGTTCCCCTTGCCCCTCATATCTAGTTTAAATCCACTGGAGCCTCTCTAGCAAACCTACCTGCAAGAATATTTGTCCCCCTCTAGTTCAGATGTAAACCATTCTGCCGGAACAGGTCCCACCTTCCCTGGAAAACTGCCCAATTATCTATAAATCTGAAGCCGTCCCTCCTGCACCAGCCACGTGTTGATCTGCACTATCTTACTATTTCTAAACCTGCCTGCACATGGCATTGATAGCAATCCTGAGATTGCTATCCTGGAGGTCCTGTCCTTTAACTTGGCGCCTAGCTCCCTAAACTCACCTTTCAGGACCTCCTCACTCTTCCTACCCACGTCATTGGTCCCTACATGGACCACGACATCCGGCTGCTCACCCTCCCTCTTGAGAATACTGAGAACTCGATCCGAGATATCGTAGACCCTGGCACCAGGGAGGCAACAGACCATCCGGGATTCTCGATCTCTTCCACAGAACCTCCTATCTGTCCCCCTAACTATCGAATCCCCTATCACTACAGCTCTCCTCTTTTCCCTCCTTCCCTTCAGAGCTGAGGGTCCAGTCTCAGTGCCAGAGACGCAACCACTGCAACTTGTCCCTGGTAGGTCGTCCCCACCAACAGTATCCAAAATGGTATACTTATTGTTGATGGGAACGGCCACAGGTGTGCTCTGCTCTTCCTGTCTATTCCCCTTCCCTCTCCTGACGGTCACCCAGCTACCTGTCTCCTGACTCCTAGGGGTGACTATTTCCCTGAAACTCCTGTCTATTTCTGCCTCTGCCTCCTGAATGATCCGAAGTTCATCCAGCTCCAGCTCCAGTTCCCTAACAGGGTTTGTCAGGAGCTGCAGCTGGATGCACCTTTTGCAGGTGTAGTCATCAGGGACAACAGTGCTCGCCCTGACTTCCCACATACTGCAAACGGAGCACTCAACTGCCCTAACTGCTGCCTCCATTACCTCCTCCTATGGTAATTAAATTAATTAAAGGAGCTTACCCGGCCTTACCTTACTTGGAGTGAAGCTCGTCCTCAGCCTCTGCTCGCTTTTTAAATTCTCCTGCTGCCACACAGGCTGACTTTCATGCTCTTGCGTGGTTGTGCCCCATTCAAACCTCACCTCTGCCTGTTGAGTCAAAGTCGTCCCACTCCGTCTCAGTCCACTCCGACGACGGCTGCTACGACGCCTTAAACATACATAAAGACTTGTCTTCCACAGCTGCCTGTGGCAAAGAATTCCACAGATTCACCACACTCTGGCTAAAGAAATTCCTCCTCATCGCCATTCTATAAGGATGCCTGTCTATTCCAACACTGTGTCCTCTGCTCTTAAACTCTCCCATCATAAGAAACATCCTTTCCACATCCACTCAATCAAGGCCTTTCACCTTTCGATAGGTTTCAATGAGAACACCCCTCATTTTTCTGAATTCTAGTGAACACAGGCCCAGAGCCATCAAACGCACTTCATATGACAAACCATTTAATCCTGGAATCATTTTCGTGAACCTCCTTTGAACCCTCTCCAGTTTCAGCACATCCTTTCTCAGATAAGGGGCACAAACCTGCTCACAATATTCCAAGCGAGGCCTCACCAGAGCTTTATAAAGTTTCAACATTACATCCTTGCTTTATATTCTAGGCCTCTTGAAATAAATGCTAACATTGCATTTCCCTTCCTCACCACAGACTCGACCTGCAAATTAACCTTTAGGGAATCCGGCACAAGGACTCCTAAGTCCCTCTGTGCTTCATTTTTTTGTATTTTCTCTCCATTTAGAAAATATTCAACCCTTTCATTTATTCTACCAAAATGCATGACCATACACTTGCCAACACTGTATTCCATCTGCCATTTCTTTGCCCATTCTCCTAATCTGTCTGAGTCCTTCTGTAGCCTCTCTGCTTCCTCAAAACTACCTGCCCCTGCACCTATCTTCATATCGTCTGCAAACTTTACAACAAATCCATCAATTCCATCATCCATATCATTGACATATAACGTAAAACAAATCGGTCACACCACAGACTCCTGTGGGACACCACTAGTCACTGGCAGGCAACCAGAAAGGGCTCCCTTTATTCCCACTCTCTGCCTCCTGCCAATCAACCACTGCTTTATCCAT
This sequence comes from Hemitrygon akajei, assembly GCF_048418815.1. Taxonomy (NCBI): domain Eukaryota; kingdom Metazoa; phylum Chordata; class Chondrichthyes; order Myliobatiformes; family Dasyatidae; genus Hemitrygon; species Hemitrygon akajei. The sequence goes on along the minus strand of NC_133129.1, from coordinate 15,084,614 downwards.
GCTAAAATATTTCCCGTAATACCGTGGGCTTGTGGCTTGTTAAACAGCCTCACATGTGGCACCTTGTCAAGGGCCTTCTGAAAATCCTAGTGCACAACATCAACCGATTCTCCTTTGTCTATCCTGCCTGTTACTTCTTTCCAAGAGATCTGCCGGGCAAGATTTTCCTTTGAGGAAACCATGCTGACTATGGCCTATTTTATCATGTGCCTCCAAGCACCCTGAGATCTCATCTTTAATAATCGACTGCAACATCTTCCCAACCTCTGAGGTCAGACTAACTGGCCTATAGTTTTCTAAAGTTTCTTCTGCCTCTCTCCCGTCTTGAAGAGCGGTCTGACATTTGCAATTTGCCAGTCTTCCAGAACCATTCCAGAATCTAGTGATTCTTGAAAGATCATTACTAATGCCTCTTCAGCCACCTCTTTCAGAACTCTGGCATGTACACCATCTGGTCCAGGTGACTTATCCACCTTCAGACCTTTCAGCTTCCCAAGAACCTTCTGTGTAGTAATGGTAACTTCACACACTTCATGACCCCTGACACCTGGAAATTCCACCATACTGCTCGTGTCTTCCACAGTGAAGGCTGATGCGAAACACTTATTCAGTTTGTCTGCCATTTTCTTGTCCCCCATTACTACCTCCCCAGCACAGTTTTCCAGGGTGCGATATCCACTCTCACCTCTCTTTTATGTTGGCTTTGACATCTCTTGTTAGCCTCTGTTGTGTCATCTTGTCTTTAGAATACTTTTTCCTCTTTGCGATGTATATATCCAGTGCCTTTCAGATCACTCCCAGAAACTCCAGCCGTTGCTGCTCTGCTGTCATCCCTGCTAGAGTTCTTTTCCAATTAATTTTGGGCAGCCCCTCTCTCATGGCTCTGTAATTCCCTTTACTCCACTGTAGTATTGATACATCTGACTTTAACTTCTCTTGCTCAAATTTCAGGGTGAATTCGATCATATTATGACCACCTTTCCTTGAGGGTTCTTTTACCTTAAGCTCGCTAATCCATTCTGATTCATTGCACAACACCCAATCCAGAATAGCTGATCCTCAAATGGGCTCAACCACGAGCTGCTCTAAAAAGCCATCTCACAGGCACTCTAGAAATTCCCCCTGCTGGTATAGAACATAGATCATAGAACAGTACAGCACAGTACAGGCCCTTTGGCCCACAATGTTGTGCCGACCCTCAAACCCTGCCTCCCATATAACCCCCCCACCTTAAATTCCTCCATATACCTGTCTAGTAGTCTCTTAAACTTCACTAGTGTATCTGCCTCCACCACTGACTCAGGCAGTGCATTCCACGCACCGACCACTCTCTGAGTGAAAAACCTTCCTCTAATATCCCCCTTGAACTTCCCTCCCCTACCTTAAAGCCATGTCCTCTTGTACTGAGCAGTGGTGCCCTGGGGAAGAGGCGCTGGCTGTCCACTCTGTCTATTCCTATTGGTATCCAGCACCAACCCGATTTTCCAATCTATCTGCATATTGAAGTCTCCCGTGACTATTCTAACATTGCCGTTTCGGCATGCATTTTTCTAATTTGTGGACCTCATCCTCACTACTGTTTGGGGGTCTGTATACAACTCCCATCAGGGTTATTTACCCTTTCAGTTCGTTAGCTCTGTCCATAATGACTCAACTCCTTCCGACCCCTTATCACCTCTTTCTAATAATTTGATTCCATTTTTTTACCAACGGAATAATGCCACCCCTTCTGCCTCCCTGCTTATCCTTTCAATACAATGTGCATCCTTGAACGTTAAACTCCCAGCTATAATCATTCATCCATGATTCAGTGATGCCTACAACATCATACCTGCCAATCTGTAACCGTGCTGAAAGTTCATCTACCTTATTCCATATATTGCGCATATTCAAATATAACACCTTCAGTCCTGTCTTCACCCTTTTCGATTCTGTCCACCTTTTACATTGCAACTCATCCTGCTGACTGCAATTTTGCCCTATCAGCAGCCTCTCCTCACGACACATTGCCTCTGTTTGTAAACCAGCTACCTCATTTTCAGCACTATCATATGACTTTCCAATGAATCTTCTTGCACTGAAATATACGCAGTTCAGGATACCATGAGCTCAACCTTTTGATTCCTAACTTTCTCTGAGGTCTTACTAATATCGGCCTCCACAACCTCTCCACTAACTGTCCTGGCACTCTGGTTCCCATCCCCTGCAACTCTAGTTTAAACCCCACCGTGCAGCATTAACAAACCTTCCCACTGGGATATTAGTCCCCCTCCATTCCAATGATCCAAAAATCTTATGCCCTCCCTCCTACACCAGCTCCTTAGCCACGTATTAAACTATATAAAGATAGAAAAATGGAGGGCTATGTGGAAGGGAAGGGTTAAATTGATCTTGGAGTAGGTTAAGATGCAGGAACAGTATCATGGGCCTGTACTGTGCTGTGGTGTTCTCTGCCAATGTCTACGTTTAACATGTCTGCTTCCAGAGATCTCAGACTCACAGGAGTTCACAAACCTCAGAATCAGGTTTCCTATCACTGTGGACTGACTTTTGTGAATTTCAGTTCTGAATGTTATTTACAGTACTTACTTTTGTTGTTTGCATGTTTTGTTTTTTTCCTGCACATTAGGCGTTTGATGGTCTTTCTTAAGTGGATTCAATTGGGTTTCTTTATTTTGTGGTTGCCTTTGAGGAGACGAATCTCAACGTTGTACATCGTTACGTACTTTAATAATTAAATGAACTTTGAACTTTGATGTGCAAGTTGAGTACCCCTTATCCGAAAATCCAAAAATCCACAATTTTGTTGAACGCTGACATGACATCACGAATGGAAAATTCCACGAGCCTCTGGGCAGTTTCCCAGGTGAGGCATAGATTTCTGCACACCGCAGTCAGAAATGAAAAGAAGTTAATGAAAAATAGAAAAACTCATTTCATTTTCAATCTTTTTTTATTGATTTTCCAGTAAAGAAAAAATTACAAATCAGAGAAGTTTAAACAAACACATAATACAAAAGACGTATAAACGGCAAAAAAAGTATATATTGTCAAAGTCAATTAGGTATAGTATTACGCTGTTGTATATATAATATAAACAAGAAACCACAACTTCTCTTGACAAATCAAAAAAAAGATTGGAAATTTTATTGTATAACGAGAAAAAAAACCCACTAAAATAACCTAAAACAAAAAAAAAAGAAAGATTGGGCAGTCCATTTGAGGATAAAATTAGAAGAAAAAAGAAGAAAAAAAACCATCCTTCCGGTCACCTCTGAACCTTCACGGATAAGGAAAAATTGATCATCTGAAAGTGAATGTTGAAGTTCTGTTTCCCAAGTACGTTTAACCTTATCATTAGGTGACATGCGAGCATTCAATAACTGTTTATAAATAATAGCTATTAATCGTTTTTGAAATGGTTTAAGCTGAAAAATAGCATAAACCAAATTTTAAGGGTAAGCCAAGGGATAATTCGGTAAAAAATCATGTAAAAAATTCCAAATTTGTAAATATCTAAAAAAATGTGTACTAGATATATTTATCCATTAACTGCGAAAAAGACATTAAACAATCCTCTAAAAACAAATCTAAAAAAGTTTTTATTCCCTTAGTTTTCCATGTTAAAAAAGCCTTATCCAGAGTTGATGGTTTAAAGAAAAAATTAGAATAGATATTACTAGAGAGTAGAAAATTATTTAATTCAAAAAATCTACAAAACTGAAACCAGATTTTTAAAGTGTGTTTAACAATAGGATTGAGAGCTTGTCTACCTATTCTGGAGAAGGAAAAAGGAAGGGGAGCTCCTAATAAAGAAGCTAAAGAAAAGCCCATTACCGAATTCTCCTCCAAATGTAACCATGACGAGCAGTCCTGATTATCTATACCATAAATCCAAAAGGTGACATAACAAATATTAATTGCCCAATAATAAAATCTAAACTTTGGTAGCACCAGTCCTCCCTCTTTTATTGATTTTTGCAATAAAAGTTTATTCACTCTGGAGCTTTTATTATTCCAAATGTAAGACAGGATCATGGAATCTATTTTATCAAAAAATATTTTCGGAACAAAAGAAGGAACTGCTTGAAATGTATATTAAAATTTCGGTAAAATAACCATTTTTATCGTATTTATTCGACCAATCAATGACATCGATATAGGCGACCATTTAGAATGCACTTGTTGAGTATATTCAATTAGAGGGGAAAAGTTATACATATAGGTCTTTAAAATTTTTAGTAATTTTAATACCAAGGTAAGTGAAATACTTTTTAGCAATATTGAAAGGTATTTGATCATAATAATCAGAATAGTTATTAATAGGAAATGATTCACTTTTATAAGTTTATATCCAGAAAAAATACTAAATTCCATAAATATAGATAACATAAAAGGGATAGATTTCCTAGAGTCTGAAATAGAAACTAATAAATTATCCGTGTATAACGAAACCTTATGTAATTTATCCCCTCTCTTAATACCCTGCATAGACTTAGAATCCCTAAGAGCAATAGCAAGTGGTTCTAAAACCAAATTAAATAATAGAGGACTGAGAGGACAACCCTGGCAGGTTCCTCTATATAATCTAAAATAAAGAGATTTTTGATTATTAGTTATAACCACAGCCACTGGGGTTTGATAAATCAATATAATCCAGGAAATAAATCCCAGACCGAAATTAAACCTCTTCAAAACCTGAAACAAATAAGGCCACTCCACCCTATCAAAGGCTTTCTCTGCATCCAGAGATACAATACATTCAGATTCTTTGACTGAGGGGGAATAAATGAAATTTAACAATCTTCAAATATTAAAATGTGAGTACTTATTTTTAATAAATCCTGTTTGATCATTTGAAATAACAGTAGGCAAAGTATTCTCAAGTCTATTAGCTAGAATCTTAGAGAGGATTTAAAAATCTACATTCAGCAAAGAGATAGGTCTGTAGGATGTACATTCCAGTAGGTCTTTTCCTTTTTTAGGAATCAATGAAATTAATGCCTCATAAAAAGTTTTTGGAAGATTCCCAGAGGGTATAGAATCAGTAAAGGTTTGATGAAGACGTGGTATAAACATTTCATGAAAAGTCTTATAGAATTCCATCGTATAACATCAGGTCCCAGAGCTTTCCCTAATTGCATAGAGGATATAGCTTTGGCTATCTCCACTTGTTTAATAGGTGCATCTAATATATCAGCATCTTGAGTCAAAATTTTGGGTATATTTAACTTTTGCAAAAATCTATTCATAATAATAGTATTATCAGAGAATTCAGATTTATAAAGGTTAGAATAGAAATCCATAAATATCTTATTAATTTCATAAGGGTCTAAGGTTTCAATTCTATCTGGTCTACGGATTTTTAAAATCTGTCTTCTGACCATACTAGCCTTTAACTGACTGGCCAAAAGTTTACCAGATTTACCTCCATGTATATAAAATAAACTTTTAGATTTAAGAATTTGCTGTTCAATGGGAAAGGTCAAAAGCCAATTATATTGCGATTGAAGTTCGACCCTTTCTTTATATAGGTCTTCAGTAGGTTTAACTGAATACGCTTTATCTATCTCTCTAATTTTATTAGTAAGCACTGACAATTCTGCTTTAGTTTTCTTTCTTAAAGCTGCTGAGTATGAAATTACCTGTCCCCTAAGAAAAGATTTCATCAAGTCCCATTTAACCAGGTTTGACATTCCTTCAGTCGTATTAAATTCAAAAAATATGGAAATTTGCTCCTTAATAAAACCAACAAAAGCTGGGTCCTGTAACAATACGGGCCTCACTCACACGTGGCACAGGTAGCAATACTGGAAAATCAATTAAAAAAGATTGAAAATTAAATGAAATGAGAAAAACTCTGCATAAATTGAAGAATGAAGATCTCGATCGTGTATTGAAAGAGTGAATTTGTTAGCGTCGGAGTGAACATATGCTGATCATGAAACAAGCAAAGATTTATCCAGATACAGTATACAGAAAATGTAGGTAATTGTGAATATTCGGCAGGCTGGTTGCAGAAATTTAAGAAAAGACACAGCATTAAATTTTAAAGTATCTGCTGATCACAAAGTTGCAGGGAAATTCATTGATTAAATTATTAGTGCAAAAACACAGCAACAACAGTGAGGCAGTGTTCATGGGTTCACTGTTCATTCAGTAATCTGATGGTGGAGGGGAAGAAACTGTTTCTGAAACATTGAGTGTGTGTCTTCAGGCTCCTGTGTTTCCTCCTGGATGGTAGCAATGAGAGGAGGGCACATCCTAGATAATGAGGGTCCTTAACGGTCAATGCTACCTTCTTGAGATCACATCGTTGCAACATGATGTGAAATTAGTTTGTTTTGCAAGGCAAAAACTTACTAAAATTTACAAAAGAAATAAATAGTGCAATAAATGAAGTACTCCTGGGTATAAGAATGGGGTTTATACGTAAAGATGCAATTTTAACATGGAAGCGTTGTCAGACACATCAGTGAGCACAGGTTGATGACGAGTAGGCCAAGGCTTTGTGTAAACACAGTCAGTTGAATCACAGAACCATATTGGGCTCTGTCAGGGATGGGAGAGGATAGATCTTACAATTACTTCGCTCGGAGTCTGAGGAGACGGTGTACTCTATAGACTTGGAGATGCCAGTAAATTTAAGTATACAAATAAATTTCTACAAATGGCACTGGTGCTTGTCTGTCTGGTCATTTAATGTCACAGGGTCATGGGATCAGCATCTCAACTCAAACTGAGCACCCCTGCCTGGGGTGGTCACTAAGCATCATTGTCGTCAGCCCCTTCCTTATCCACAGCCTCTGTCACCAAGATGGCCGAAGGCAGCAGGTTATCAGCTCCTGTCACACACTGTGGAAATGTGGGCCCAGATCCTCAAGCTGCAGGAACAGCCTCTATGTAGAAATGTGTAAATACAGCATCCATCACTAAGGACCCTCACCACCCAGAACCTGCCCTCTTCTCATTGCTACCATCAGGAAGGAGGTACAGGAGCCTGAAGACACACACTCAACATTTTACAATCAGCTTCTTCCCCTCCACCATCAGATTTCTGAACAGACAATGAACTCATGAACACTACTTACTTAATTTTTAAACATATATTTCTAATGGTAATTTATACTGCATTTTATACATTGCACCGAACTGCTGCTGCAAATGTCATGATATCTGTCAGTGATAATAAACTGGATTCCAAAACACCGAACCAATGGTTAAAGAGGAAGGATCTTCACCATCTCATCAAGGATGGGAAACAATTTTTAGACTCACCAGTGACACGCACACCTCAGGATGGAATCAGAAAATGTTGCCACATGACAACCTTCCATGTACTAGACAGAGTCACAGAGGTTGGGCAACTTTGGATGTAGTCTCCACATTAACTTGTGAACTTGTAAACCATTTAAGGTAAGAGATTGGCTTCATTTGTCACATGGACATTTAAACATCAAAACATACAGTGTTTTTTTTATATAGAAACAAAGAGATTCTGCAGATGCTGGAAATTCAGAGTAGCACACACAAAACACGGGAGGAACTTGGCAGGTCAAGCAGCATTTATGGAAATGAATAAACAAACAACATTTTGGGCCGAGACCCTTCTTCAGGACTGGAAAGGAAGGGGGAAGAGGCCAGAATAAAAAGGTGGGGAGAGGGTGAAGGAGGACAAACTAGAAGGTGATAGGTGATGCCAGGTGAGTGGGAAAGGTAAAGGGCTGGAGAGAAAGGAATCTGATGGGAGAGGAGAGTGGACCATAGGAGAAAGGAAAGAAGAAGGGGCACCGGGGGAGGTGACTGGCAGGTGAGGAGAAGAGGTAAGAGGACAGAATGGGCAATAGAAGAGGGAAGGGAGGGAGGGAAAAATGTAGTGGAAGAAAAAATCAACATACATGCCACCTAGACAGAATATGAGGTGTTGTTCCTCCACCCTGAGAGTGCCCTCATCGTGGCAAAAGAGGAGGCCATGGATGGCCATGTTGGAATGGGAATGGGCAGAGGAATTAAAATGTTTGGCCACTAGCATATTCTGCTTTTGACAGATGGAGCGGTGGTGTTCTACAAAGCAGTTCCCCAACTCATGTTAAGTCTCACCAGTATAGAGGAGGCCACATTGGGAGGATAGGGTACAATAGATGACCCCCAACAGATTCGCAGGTGATGAGTTGCCTCACCTGGAAGGTCTGTTTGGAGTCCTGAATGGAGGTGAATGGGCAGGTGTAGCATTTCTGTGGCTTGCCAGGAGGGAGATTAGTGGGGAGGGTCAGATGGACAAGAGAATCAGGGCAAGAGTGATCCTCGTGGAAAGCAGAGAATGGGGGAGAGGTAAAGACGTCTTTGGTGGTAGGATCCCATTGAAGTTGGCAGAAGTTGAAACCTGTCATTTGAGTCAAAAACCAACACGATCTGAGGATGTGCTGGGGGCAGCCGACAAGTGTCGCCACAGTTCCAGCGCCAATGTAGCATGCCCAGAACTTACTAACCCTGACCTATACACCCTGAGCATGTGGGGGGAGCCCATGCAGTCACAGGGGGAATGAAGAACTCCTTACGGACAGTGTCATAAATCGAACCCTGATGGCTGGCATCTTACAGCGTGACGCTAGCCGCTGTGGTGCCCAGCCATTTGTAGGAGCTCTACCTCTAGATCGGGCGAGGTTATTCCGACACGTATTGATGAATTGGATGGGAGACCCTGTGATCTCATTCTCTGAGGCTGATGATGGGCATCTTTCAAGAGGGTGAACCCTTGAAAAGCGTCCAGCCCAGATGGCATACCTGGCCGGGTACCAACGATCCGTACAGGTCAAGAGCATCTTCAACCTCCCCCTTCCATGCTTTAAGGTTCTCACCTGCTTCAAAAGAGCATGTATGGTATAGAGAATAGTGACATGCCACGATGACTACTCTTTGGTGGCATTTACCTACACCCCAATAAAGCGCTTTGAGAGATTGGTCGTGGCATGAATCAGCTCTGCCTCAGAGAATACTTAGAGTCACAGAGGCCACGGATCTCTACGGTACAGAAGCATGCCCTTTGTCCCATCTAGTTCAAGCGGAACTGTTATTCTGTTCAGTCCCATTGATCTGCGCCTGGACCCTGGCCCTCCATATCCCTCCCATCCATGTATCTATCCAAACTTCTCCTAAGAACTGTAATCAAACCCATGTCCGCCACTTCTGCTGGCAACTTGTTCCACTCTTGCACTTCCTGAAGAAGTTCCCCCTTGGGTTCCCCTTAAATATTTCACCTTTCACCTTTAACCTACTTAGATTCGCTTCCATTTGATCAGATGTTGCTGTGCATTCAATATTTCAATAATATTTGAGTAATATTTTATATATAGTGTTAACCATTCTTGTTCATTTGAACAGTTAATTATGGGTTATATGTAAAAATATGTTAATTGCATACATCATCAAACTACCACATGATACATACACGTCTTATTTAAATTAAAGATGGAGTCACACCTGCATTTCTGACTCCGTATCTTTTCTTTGAATTAATTTAATGTTTGGGAATTACAAAGCATAACAGTTGTGATTTCACCGGCTCGGGACCACGTGGATTATTAAGACCTACGTTTAGACTGCTGTCTATCGACTACAGTTCAACATTATCATCCTCTCCAGACGTGACACTAAGCTCCAGGACCTGGGCCTCTGCAACTGGATCCTCGATTTCCTCATTGGCAGACCTCAATCCGTACGGATCGGGAACAGCATCGCCTCCACACTGAACACCAGCACAGCCGCTCTCACGGCTGCGTGCTGCGTCCCCTGCTCTACTCTCTACGCCCAAGTGACCACGTGGCTGAGCACACCCCCAACACCATCTGCCTCACTGTGTAGGCCAAATCACAGGTCGTGATGGGTCAGTGTACAGGACTCCTGGCTCAACAACAACCTCTCGCTCAACGTCGGCAAAACCAAGGAACCAACCACTGACTTCAGAAAAGGGGAACGCGGGCGACCACGTGGCAGTTTGTATTGGTGAATCAGAGACGGAGAGAGTCGACAGCTTTAGATTCTATATGTTGACATCTGGGAAGACCTGTCCTGGGCCCAGCACGTAGATGTAATTGTGAAGGGAGGGCACGCCAGTGTCTCTACTTCAGGAGATGTGGTGTGTCACCACGTACTCGATAAGCAGCTACAGATACATTGCTGAATGTACCCTGACTGGTGGCACCACGGTCTGGTAACGCTATACCAATGAAAGAGGCTGCAGAGGTGGTGGACACAGCCCAGTCTGTCCCTCCCCTCCACTGACACTATCTATAAAAGACCCTACCTCTAGAAGGCAGCATTTATCATCACAGCTTCCCAGCATCTGAGCTGTGTCACTTTCTCAGGCATCAGGCAGGCGGTACAAAGGACGGGAAAACCTGAAGCACCGTCTAGAAGGACGAGAACAGCAGGCTCCTGGGAACACCACCACGTGCAAGTCCCCCTCCAAGTCATCACCATCCTGACTTGGAAACATGTCGCCGTTCCTTCATTGTCGCTGGGTCACAGTCATGGAATTCCCTCCCCAGCACCTCAGGGACTGCAGCGGTTCGAGAAGGCAGCTCGTCACCACCTTCTCAAGGGCAACCAGGGATGGGCAATAAATGCTGGCTTAGCTGGCGACGCCCACATCCCAGAAATGAAAACCACATTCAGGAACAGCTAGTTTCCTACAATTATCAGGTTCTTGCACAGGCCTGCACAACCTGAGCTACAGACTACCTATGCACTATCGTAGACTTGTCTCTGATTGAGTCTTCCTTTGCCCCACCTTTTTTATGCCTGGACCAATACCATTAAGCAAAGGGTCCGTGGACCCCAGGTTGGGAATTCTTGCCGTGCCTTTGCACTGATACTCTCCACTGTCTTGGATAATTTACGTCTACTTTAGATTCTGTGTGTAGTCTGTGTCTACCCTGCCTGTGATCTGCGTGGGTCAACTTACTGGAATGCAAGACCCACCAGGGCATCTTGCAGCCTAAACTCTGCTACCCTGGAACTTTGAAAAGTAAAATCTACAGAAAGGTAGACAAGTTCACTGGCACCTATGATTGTCACACGCACTGTGCTATGGTGAAAAACTTTCTTTAGTATGCTGTCTGTAAAGATCATTTCATTACATGAGGTGGTACCAAGGGAAAAGAGTCCTAGAGTTTTAGCATCATAGAAAAGGACAGCACAGAAACAGGCCCTTCGGCCCATCGGGTCCATGCTGAAAACATTTAAACCGCCTACTCCCATTGACCTGCACTCCCCTCCATAGCCCTCCATACCCCTACATCCATGTACCTATCCAAACTTCTCATAAACATTAAAATCGAACTCATATTCACCATTCGCAGGCAGCTCACTCCACACTCTCATGACCCTCATGAGTGAAGTTTCCCCTCATGTTGCCCTCAAACATTTCACCTTTCACCCTTAACCCATGACCTCTGTTGTAGTCTCACTGAACCTCAGTGGAAAAAGCCTGCTTGTTTTTACTCAATCCATTCGCCTTATAATTTTCTATACCTCTATAAAATCTCAATCTTCTACATTCCAAGGAATAAAGACCCTACGTAGATTGGAAGACAACTTCATGGAGCACCTACACTCCATCAACCAGAAAAAGTGGGATCTCCTGATAGCCATCCATTTCAATTCTACTTCCCACTCCCGTTCCAACATGTCAGTTCATGGCCTCCTCTACTGCCATGATGAGGCCACACTTCGGTTGGAGGAGCAACACTTTATATTCCATCTGGGTAGCCTCCAACCTGATGACATGAACATCGATTTCTCTAACTTTTGAAAATTGCCCCCCCTCCATCCTTCACCTTTCCCCATTCCTGTTTCCCTCTCTCACCTTATCTCCTTACCTGCCCATCATCTTCTTCTGGTGCTCCTCCTTCACTTTCTTCCATGGTCTTCTACCCTCTGCTATCAGATTCCCCTTCTCCAGCCCTTTATCTCTTTCACCAATCAACTCTTTACTCTTTACCAGCTCTTTACTTCACCCCACCACCTCTCCCAGTTTCACCCATCACCTACCACTTTGTACCTCTTCCTCCTCACCCCCCTCCATGTAACTCCGACTTCTCCTTCTTTCCAGTCCTGATGAAGGGTCTTGGGCCAAAACATCAGCTGTTTACCCTTTTGAAATAGATGCTGCCTGGCCTGCTGAGTTCCATTGTGTGTGTTGCTTTAAAGTCCTAATCTATTCAATTTTCCTTATAACTCAGGTCCTCTAGATCCTTGTAAATTTTCTTTGTACTCTTTTAACCTTATTTACATCTTTCCTGTAGGTAGGTGACCAAAACTGCACACAATACTCCAAATTAGACCTCACCAACATTTTATACATCTTCAACATAACATCCCATCTCCATTGGTTTATGAAGGCCAATTTGCCAAAAACTTTCTTTACAGCCCTATCAACCTGGAAATTTGCCACTTTCAATGAATTATGAACCTATGTTCCCAGATCCCTTTGTTCTACTGCACTCCTCAGTGCCCTATCGTTCACTGTGTAAGACCTACCCTAGCTGGTCCTTCAAAATGCAACACCTCACACTTGTCTGCATTAAATTCCATTTGTCATTTTTCCAGCTGCTCCAGATCCTGCTGCAAACCATGATAACCTTCCTTGCTGTCCAGTATACCCCCAATCTTGGTGACATTCACAAATTTGCTGATCCAGTTTACCACCTTATCATCCAGATCATTGATATAGATGACAAACAGCAACGGACCCAGCACCGACCGCTGCAGCACACCGCCAATCACAGGCCTCCAGTCAGAGAGGCAACCACCTACCACCACTCTCTGTCTTCTCCTACAAAGCCAGGGTCTAATCCAATCCTTTTTCAGGATTGCATCAATATGTTGTGTCCTGGATAGATCTTCAAGATGTTGATGCCCAGGAACTTGAAACTGCTCACCCTTTCCCAGTGCCGATCCCTCAGTGAGGACTGGTGCATGTTCCCTCAATATCTCATTCCTGAATCCACAATCAATTCCCCAGTTTTACTGGTGCTGAGCTCTTGAGAGAGTGATGGAAAATTCACGGAAGTATTTACTGGACTGCAGGGCTGGAGTTGTGAGGAGGGATTGGTCAGAATGGGACTGTCTACCCAGATCCAATAGAAGCTGAAGTATGATCTTATAGTTCATAAGATCATGAGAAGCACCCCCCACCACCACCCCCACCCCAGGGTAGGGGAGTCTGAAACTAAAGGGCGCAATGTTTAAGGTGAGAGGGGAGAGATTTAGAGGGGACCTGAGAGGAAACTCCTCCCCTCAGGGGGTGATGTTACATGGAACGAGCTGCCAGAGTAGGAGGCAGAGGTGGGTCCCCCTTGCATGGAGTCTATCGACCCATCTTGGTAAAGCAGCCAGCATGATCAAACACCCAACCCACCCACCCCAGACACTCTCTCTTCTCCCCTTTCCCATAGGGCAGAAGATACAAAAGCTCAAAAGCATGGACCACCAGGCTCAAAGACAGCTTCCACCGCCACTGTATCAGACTCTTGAACGGACATCTTGGTTTACCTTGCTCTACCTCAATGCATTGTCTAATTTTCTGATCTGAATGAACAGCATGCTGGGAAAGCTCTTCACTGTGTCATGGTACACGTGACAATTCCCATACCAATACGAAGGACATTTGTAAGACGTTGGATAGGTGCAAGTCTTGGGAATGTTTTGTGGGATATCAGTGAAACACAAGCAAATGGGATGGGTGTGGATAGGAATCTTGGCAACAGGGACAAGATGGTAAGTGCATTTAACTATCATGTGATGGAAAAGTATAGTGGGTATACTCAGATTTATACGGATGGTGCTAAGGAACTTGAAACAGGAGTGACAGGGTTTGGGGTGGCTATACCAGCAAAAGAAATTGGAATCAGCAGAAGAACATCTAATAAGTTAGGGGTGTATACAGTGGAGATGCTGACAGTGTTGTTTGCGTTGCGATGGGTGGAGAAAGCTAGACAAGTCAAAGTGTTGATATGCTCAGATTCATCGTCAGTTCTAGCAAGTTTAAGGACTTTTCACTCAAACAGCCAGCGAGATGTACTTTATGAAGTCCTACAGTCAGTCACAAGAATTGCAAATCAGAGAGGTCAGGTAAAATTTCTATGGGTTCCAGCTCATGTAGGGGTGAAGGGGAATGAGAGGGTGGATGGGTTAGCAACGAGGGCGTTAAAGAAAGAAAATACAGAAATGCACATTAGTATCAGTAAAGCAGAGGCCAAATGTGTAATCTGAGAAAGAATCGTCCAAATGTGGCAAGAAAGAGGGGACAGAGAGGGGAAAGGGAGGCATTTATATCAAATACAGGTACTAGGGTAGGCAGTGGATACAGAAGAGAGGAAATTGTGTGGACTAGGTTAAGGCTGGGGCACTGTGGACTAAACCAAACATTGAAATTGGTAGGGAAACACCAGACAGGATTGTGTGAGGAATGTCAGGAGAGGAGGCAGTAGAACATGTAGTTCTGAGTTGCAGGAAGTATGGGATACAGAGAGAGATGATGAGAGTTAATCTAAGGGAATTGGGGGTGCAGGAATTCACATTAAAAGGGTTACTGGGCATGGGTGAGAGGGCACAGGTCTGGGTGCTTTTAGCTTAGGGATACAGGGGTGTTTTATAGGATATGATGGATAAGCAAGAATAAGGTACTAGTAGGATGGCCAAAGAAGGAAGGATAAAGTGTAGAGGGGTGTGTGTGTGTGTGTGTGTGTGTGTGTGTGTGTGTGTGAGAGAGAGAGAGAGAGAGAGAGAGAGAGAGAGAGAATGGGTGAAGGGAATTAGAATGTAAGTCTGTCATCTGATCCACACTCCGGAGCAGAAGGTGGCGGTAATGCACCATTAAACTGGGTGCCAACCACCGAAAAACAAGAAGAAGGAAAGAAGGAAGTTGGCCTGAAAGCCCTGTCTCCAAAAAAACAACCTTTAATAGTGTAATGATCTCTTTGGGCCAGAGAGCATCGGGCTCCCAGGTTTTTGGAGCACCTAAATTGGTTAATTGCTGTTTAACGAGAGTTGTAATCATTTACCAAGCGACTGGCTCTTTACAATGCAATCCCCTGGTGCCTTCTGTCTAAGCTTGTTAAATTCATTATGTTAGGCTCCGGGACTCCCTGTTAGGTGTATTATTTAAGTGGACACCTGATTAGTGCTCATCATGGGGTCCTAGTGGTGAGAATGTCACTCACCCAAAATTCTTATGAATAAACTTTAGTCACCATCACTACATCAGGGTCTGTGTTTCCTCTGCAATTGGGTTCTGACGTTGCCAGCACACATCGTGACAGATATCCTTCCATACGATCACCTTAAAATTATGCCCCCTCGTGTTAGCCATTTCCACCCTGGGAAAAGTCGCTGGCTTGATCTATGCCCCTTATCATATCGGACACCTCTCTCAAGTCACCTCTCATCCTCCTGCATTCTAAAGAGAAAAGCCCCAGCTCACACAATCTTTCCTCATAAGATGTGACCTCGAGTGCAGGCAGCTTCCTGGTAAATCTCTTTCACCCTCCAATCCTTCCTATAATGAGGTGACCAGGAATGAACGCAATACAACTGTGGTCTAGTGACATACGATAAGGATGACTGAAAGACATTGGACAGGTGCAGGACTTGGAAATGTTTACAGCAGGGGTTCCCAACCTTTTTCACACTATGGACCCTTACCATTAGCCAAGGTCTCCGTTGACCCCAGGTTGTGAACCTCTGGGATATCAGGCAAACGGGATGGGCATGGATAGGCATTTTGGATAACAGGGTTGAAATGGGCCAAAAGGCTTGTCTCCATGCTGAGTGAACATCCAAAGCAACTCTCCAACACCGCTCCATGTGTGGTTCAAGGTCATATTCAAGTTCATTTTCATAGGCACACATACCCAGCGTATAAATTCAAAGGAAGTTAACATAGTTTGGCTGCAGTGTGATACATTACAAATTATATATCGTGTAAACGTCTGTAAACTAAACAATAAAATTAATACAATGGGGTCTGGTTGGATTGGAGGAAATGGCTACTTCTTCACCAACAGAATCAATCCTTTGGGCTGGATGGATGGAGATGCGCCAAATCTCCCACTCCTTCTTTGACTATTGTGACCACGTCAACTTGTCAGATTGATAGCTCTGAAAAGTTCACCCATCGTATTCCCTGGAGTTTCGAAGATTATAGTTTAACAGGCTGTTTCAAATTGTTCAGAGAAACCAAAAGCAGAGGGAGAAGAATTTTCCATTGCCTGGGAGCCTAGGATCAGGGGCAGAGTCTAAACTTCAGAACAAAGTAACACTCTCAAACCCACAGTAGCTTAAAAGTCCCTTCAATTAAAAGAAAGTTAAATGTGTGACGTTCAGAATCAGGTTTATTATCACCGGCATGTGATGTGAAATTTGTTAACTCAGCAGCAGTTCAATCAATACATAATAATGAAGAAAAGATATAAAATAATAGTAAATCAATCAATTACAGTATACATATATTGAATAGATTAAAAATCGTGCAAAAAACAGAAACAATATGACGTGGGGGGGTCCTGCGTAGGGAGTTCAGGGAGTTAGGTGCGAAGCTGAAGAGCAGGACCTCGAGGGTAACAATCTCAGGATTGCTATCTGTGCCACGTGCAAGTGAGGCAAGGAACAGAAAGATTATACAGATTAATACGTGGCTGAGAGGATGGTGCAGGAGGGAGAGCTTCAGGTTTTTAGATAATTGGGCTTTGTTCCAGGGAAGGTGGGATCTGTTCCGAAGGGACGGTTTACACCTGAACTGGAGCGGTACTAACATTCTTGCAGGGAAGTTTGCTAGTGCTTCTCGGTGGTGGTGGGGGTTTAAACTAAATTTGCAGGGGGCGGGGATCCCGAATGTGAGAGAGGATAGCGAGATGAAGAATAAAGGACAGGTGGGGACTACACGGTTCCAGAATATTAAGTGTGTAGTAGAGAAAGGTGAGGCGGAACAAGTGATAAGGAGGACACATGTACAGAGGGATGGTCTGACGGACCATGGAGTTAAATGTGCAGAAAGAATAAGTAAATTTAGGAAGGACAACAAAATTCTAGGGGCGTATAGCCCAATGGGAGTTCAGGGAGCTGGGTTAAGCACAATAGGCAGCGATTCAAACAGAGAGAGGAGAAATGGGCTAAAAATTCTATATCTGAATGCACGAAGTGTCAGAAATAAGGCGGATGAGCTTGAAGCTCAGGTGCGAATGGGTAACTATGATGTTGTTGGGATAACGGAGACATGGCTGCAGGGAGATCAGACCTGGGAAATGAATGTATAAGGGTATACATGCTATCGTAGGGACAGAAATGTGGGAAGAGGGGGTGGGGTGGCCCTGTTGGTGAGGAATGAGATTCAGTCCTTTGCAAGGGGGGACATAGGATCAGGAGAAGTAGAGTCTGTGTGGATAGAACTGAGGAACAGTAATGTGTTGTCTACAGGCCACCAAACAGTAGCATGGATATTGGGTGCAAGTTGAATAGGGAGTTAACATTGGCATGTGGCAAAGGTAATGTCACAGTAGTTATGGGGGATTTCAACATGCAGGTGAACTGGGAGAATCAGGTTGGTGCTGGACCCCAGGATAGGGAGTTTGTAGAGTGCCTACGGGATGCATTCTTGGAACAGCTTGTACGAGAGCCGACCAGGGACAAGGCTATTCTGGATTTAGTCTTATGTAATGAACAGGATTTGATAAGCGATCTTGAAGTAAAGGAGCCATTAGGAGGTAGTGATCATAATATGATAAGTTTTTATCTGCAGTTTGAGAAGGATAAGGGCAGCTCGGAGGTATCAGTGTTGCAGTTGAACAGGGGAAACTATGGAGCCATGAGGGAGGAGCTGGCCAAAGTTGACTGGACAGATAGCCTAGCAGAAAAGACAGTGAAACAGCAATGGCAGGTATTCTTAGGAATAATGCACAAGGTGCAAAATCAGTTCATCCCCCAGAGAAGAAAGGATTCAAAGGGGGGAAAGAGGCCACAGTGGTTGACAAAGGAAGTCAGAGATTGCATAGCATTAAAAAAAAGTAAGTATGACAGAGCTAGGGTGAGTGGGAAGACAGATGATTGGGAAGTTTTTAAGGAACAACAGAATTTAACTAAAAAGGCAATACGGGGAGAAAGAATGAGGTACGAATGCAAGCTAGCCAGGAATATAAAGGAGGATAGCAAAAGCTTTTTTAGGTATGTGAAGAGAAAGAAGATAGTTAAGAACAATGTTGGGCCCTTGAAGAATGAATTGGGTGAAATTGTTATGGGAAACAGAGAAATGGCAGAAGAATTTAATAAGTACTTTAGATCTGTCTTCACTAAGGAAGACACAAGCAATCTCCCAGATGTATGGATGGGCCAAGGACATAGGGTAACAGAGGAAATGAAACAGATTGACATTAGGAAGGAAATGATGATGAGTAGACTGATGGGACTGAAGGCTGACAAATCCCCAGGTCCAGATTGTCTGCATCCTAGGGTACTAAAGGAGGTGGCCCTGGAAATTGCAGATGCATTGGTAATCATTTTCCAATGTTCCTTAGATTCAGGATCAGTTCCTGAGGATTGGAGAATGGCTAATGTTATCCCATTTTTTAAGAAAGGAGGGAGGGAGAAAACAGAGAACTATTGACCTGTCAGCCTGACATCGGTGGTGGGGAAGATGTTAGAGTCCATTATTAAAGATGAAATAGTGGCATATCTAGATAGCAGTGATAGGATTGGGCCGAGCCAGCATGGATTTACCAAGGGTAAATCATGCTTGACTAATCTGTTGGAGTTTTTCGAGGATGTAACCAGGAAGTTAGACGGGGGAGATCCAGTGGATGTAGTGTACCTCAATTTTCAGAAGGCATTTGATAAGGTCCCACATAGGAGATTGGTGGGTAAAATCAAAGCTCATGGCATTGGGGGGAAGACATTGACATGGATAGAAAACTGGTTGGCAGATAGAAAGCAAAGGGTAGCGGTGAATGGGTGTTTCTCAGAATGGCAGGTGGTGACTAGTGGGGTGCCACAGGGCTCGGTATTGGGACCACAGCTGTTTACAATTTACGTCAACGATTTAGATGAAGGCATAGAAAATAACATCAGCAAGTTTGCTGATGATACTAAGCTGGGTGGCAGTGTGACATGTGATGAGGATGTTAGGAGAATTCAGGGTGACTTGGATAGGCTGGGTGAGTGGGTAGATACTTGGCAGATGACGTTTAATGTGAATAAGTGTGAGGTTATCCACTTTGGGAGTAAGAACAGGAAGGCAGATTATTATCTGAATGGTGTAGAGTTAGGTAAGGGAGAAATACAAAGAGATCTAGGAGTCCTTGTTCATCAGTCACTGAAGGTGAATGAGCAAGTGCAGCAGGCAGTGAAGAAGGCTAATGGAATGTTGGCCTTTATTACAAAGGGAATTGAGTACAAGAGCAAGGAAATCCTCTTGCATTTGTACAGAGCCCTGGTGAGACCACACCTGGAGTATTGTGTACAGTTTTGGTCTCCAGGGTTAAGGAAGGACATCCTGGCTGTAGAGGAAGTGCAGCGTAGATTCACGAGGTTAATTCCTGGGATGTCTGGGATGTCTGGACTGTCTTACGCAGAGAGGTTAGAGAGACTGGGCTTGTACATGCTGGAATTAAGGAGATTGAGAGGGGATCTGATTGAAACATATAAGATTATTAAGGGATTGGACAAGATAGAGGCAGGAAATATGTTCCAGATGCTGGGAGAGTCCAGTACCAGAGGGCATGGTTTGAGAATAAGGGGTAGGTCATTTAGGACAGAGTTAAGGAAAAACAACTTCTCCCAGAGAGTTGTGGGGGTCTGGAATGCACTGCCTCGGAAGGTAGTGGAGGCCAGTTCTCTGGATGCTTTCAAGAAGTAGCTAGATAGGTATCTTATGGATAGGGGAATCAAGGGATATGGGGACAAGGCAGGAACTGGGTATTGATAGTAGATGATCAGCCATGATCTCAGAATGGCAGTGCAGGCTCAAAGGGCCGAATGGTCTACTTCTGCACCTATTGTCTATTGATATATATTAAAAAAGTGAGGTAGTAGTCATGAGTTCAATGTCCATTTAGGAATCGGGTGGCAGAGGGGAAGAAGCTTTTCCTGAATCACTGAGTGTGTGTCTTCAGGCTTCTGTACCTCCTCCCTGATGGTAACAGTGAGAAAAGGGCATGCCCTGGGTACTGGAGGTCCTTAATAATGGACACTGCCTTTCTGAGACACCGCTCCCTGAAGATGTCCTGGGTACTTTGTAGGCTAGTGGCCAAGATGGAGCTGACAAGATTTACAACCCTCTGCAGCTTCTTTCTGTCCTGTGCAGTAGCCCCTCCATACCAGACAGTGATGCAGTCTGTCAGAATGCTCTCCACAGTACAACTATAGAAGTTCATGAGTGTATTTGTTGACATGCCAAATCTCTTCAGACTCCTAATGAAGTATAGTCACTGTCTTGCCTTCTTTATAACTGCATCAATATGTTGGGACCAGGTTAGAACCTCAGAGATCTTGACACCCAGGAACTTGAAACTGCTCACTCTCTCCACTTCTGATCCCTCTGAGGATTGATATGTGTTCCTTCATCTTACCCTTCCTGATGTCCACAATCAGCTCTTTAGTCTTACTAACGTTGAGTGCCAGGTTGTTGCTGCGACACCACTGCACTAGTTGACATATCTCACTCCTGTACACCCTCTCGTCACCACCTAAGATTCTACCAATAATAGTTGTATCATCAGCAAATTTATAGATGGTATTTGAGCCATGCCTAGCCACACAGTCATGGGTATAGAGAGAGTAGAGCAGTGGGCTAAGCACACACCCTGAGGTGCCCCAGTGTTGATTGTCAGCGAGGAGGAGGTGTTATCACCAATCCGCACAGATTGTGGTCTTCCAGTTAGGAAGTCAAGGATCCAATTGCAGAGGGAAGAACAGAGGCCCAGGTTCTGTAACTTCTCAGTCAGGATTGTGGAATGATGGTATTGAATGCTGAGCTGTAGTCGATGAACAGCATCCTGACGTAGGTGTCTGTGTTGTACAGGTGGTCTAAGGCCGTGCAGAGAGCCATTGAGATTGCATCTGCCGTTGACCTATTGTGGCGATAGGCAAGTTGCAATGGGTCCAAGTCCTTGCTGAGGCAGGAGTTCAGTCTAGTCATGACCAACCTCAGTGTTTCATCACTGTAGATATGAGTGCTAATGGGCGATAGTCATTAAGGCAGCTCACATTATTCTTCTTAGGCACTGGTATAATTGTTGCCCTTTTGAAGCCAGTGGGAACTTACACCGGTAGCAGTGAGAAGCCTACCCTGGGCGGTCCTTCTGAAGTGCAAAACCTCGCACTTTTCTGCATTAAATTCCATCTGCCATTTTTCCAGCTGACACAGATCCCTCTGCAAGCCATGATAGCCTTCCTCACTGCCCGCCACACCCCCACTCTTGGAGTTATCCACAAATTTGTTGATCTGGTTAACCACATTATCATCCAGATCTTTGATACAGATGACAAACAACAACGGACCCAGCACCGATTCCTGTGGCACCCCACTAGTCACAGGCCTCCAGTCAGAGAGGAAACCCTGTTCTACCATTCTCTGGCTTCTCCCACAAAGCCAATGTCTAATCCAATTCACTACCTCATCTTGAATACCAAGCGACTGAACCTTCCCAATCAACCTCTCCCATGAGGGACCCTGTCAAAGATCTTACTAAAGCCCATGTAGACAACATCCACTGTCTTGCCTTCATCAACGTTCCTGGTAACTTCCTTGAAGAAGTCTCTAAGATTGGTTAAACACAACCTAACATGCATAAACCCTTAATCATTCCACATCTATCCAAATCCTCATATATCTGCTCCCTTAGAACACCTTCCAATAACTTTCCCACTACTGATGTCAGGCTCACGGGTCTATAATTTCCTGGTTTATTTTTAGAGCTTTTCTTAAACAGCGGAACAACATTGGCTGTCCTCCAGTCCTCCGGTGCCTCCCCTGTCACTAAGGATGATTTAAATTTCTCTGCTAGAGCCCGGCAACTTCTGCACTGGCCTCTCACAGGGTCCGAGGGATCATCTTGTCAGTACTGGGGATTTATCCACCCTAATTTGCCTCAGGATAGCAAGCACCTCCTCCTCTGTAATCTGTACAGGGTCCACAAAATTGATGCCACTTTGCCTCACTGCTATAGACTCTGTATCTCTCTCCTGAGTAATACAGATGCAAAAATTCATTTAAGGTCTTACCCATCTCCTGAACAGCCCTGGAATAATTTCCATTTCTGTTTATTCAAACCTCTTCAAAATATTAAAAATAATAACTTATTTATCGAGCACTTTTCATACAGTTGATGTAGCTCAAAGAACTTTACAATGAGATGAAAATAAAATAAAAATACAAGTCAAAAGGCGTTAATTAAAAGCAGGGTGTAAATAAACAGGTTTTGAGCTGCGGTTAAAATTGTTGACTGAGTCTGCGTCCCTATATTTTTAGGCATTGACTTCCACAGTTTAGGAGCTTGGTCGAAAAACGCTGAACTGCCAATTATCCTTTGAGTGAGATTGTTTCAAAAGACTTGCAGAGGGCTCAAACAGGATTATAAAATGAAAATAATTCTGTGATGTGCTCTGATCCCAGACCATTAAGAACTTTAAAAACAAGTAAAAGAAACTTAAAATTAATTCTAAAAGATACAAACATCAGAGAGAAATAAAGGAATAAAAATTAAATAAACCCTTTTCCGAACGGCCAAAATATATATATAGAAAATGCTGGAAACACACAACGGGTCAGGCAGAATCTGTGGAGAGAGATTCAGAAAGAACATGTTGGGTGAAAGTCCTAT
This sequence comes from Hemitrygon akajei, assembly GCF_048418815.1. NCBI lineage: Eukaryota > Metazoa > Chordata > Chondrichthyes > Myliobatiformes > Dasyatidae > Hemitrygon > Hemitrygon akajei. The sequence continues at coordinate 15,061,743 of NC_133129.1, read as the reverse complement.
TAATCTCTCTCCCAAGGCTTCTTACAACCAGTGATCAGTGTTCAGACTGCAAGTGCAGGACATCGCTTTAAATAAAGCTGAAAATGACCTTTGCTTATCACAGATACAGTGAATTGTGTCATCTGTATCAAATCAAATCAGTGAGGATCGTGCTAGGGCAGCCCGCAAGTGTTGCCACACTTCTGCTGTCAACATACGTGTCCATCTACATGTGTCTACATATGTGCATCTACATGTGTGTACATCTGTGTGTCTACGTGTCTATGTACGTGTGTACGTGTCTATGTATGTGTGTGTACACGTGTGTGTACGTGTCTATGTGTGTGTACATGTGTGTCTACGTGTCTATGTATGTGTGTGTATGTTTGTGTCTGTTTGCTCCCGTGTCTTCTAATCCACTGACCACAATGCACAAGGCCACCATGAGCAATAATCCCGCCTCTGTCAGGATGTACTTTACTGTGGGGTTTTGTGAAGCATGGTTGTCTCTGGGGCTTTGACTGGGAGCCCATTCCAACCCGTCTGCGAACTGTGGGGATTTCCGTGGTGTCTGGGAAAGCACCCGAGGTGTGACTCCTCGTTGCTGGAATACGGGTGAAGTGGCCGGCAAAGTCAGCTCACACTGATATCTTGCACAATAATGCTTATGGTGACAAAGGCAGACATGGACAAGCTGCTGGGCGGTCTAGGCTCAGACAGCTCCATCCTACGCACTGGATTTACGTTCTAGGCTCAGACAGCTCCATCCATCCTACGCACTGGCTTTACGTTCTAGGCTCAGACAGCTCCATCCATCCTACGCACTGGATTTACGTTCTAGGCTCAGACAGCTCCATCCATCCTACGCACTGGATTTACGTTCTAGGCTCAGACAGCTCCATCCATCCTACGCACTGGATTTACGTTCTAGGCTCAGACAGCTCCATCCATCCTACGCACTGGATTTACGTTCTAGGCTCAGACAGCTCCATCCATCCTACGCACTGGATTTACGCTCTAGGCTCAGACAGCTCCATCCATCCTACGCACTGGATTTACGCTCTAGGCTCAGACAGCTCCATCCATCCTACGCACTGGATTTATGCTCTAGGCTCAGACAGCTCCATCCATCCTACGCACTGGATTTACGCTCTAGGCTCAGACAGCTCCATCCATCCTACGCACTGGATTTACGTTCTAGGCTCAGACAGCTCCATCCATCCTACGCACTGGATTTACGCTCTAGGCTCAGACAGCTCCATCCATCCTACGCACTGGATTTACGCTCTAGGCTCAGACAGCTCCATCCATCCTACGCACTGGATTTACGCTCTAGGCTCAGACAGCTCCATCCATCCTACGCACTGGATTTACGCTCTAGGCTCAGACAGCTCCATCCATCCTACGCACTGGATTTACGCTCTAGGCTCAGACAGCTCCATCCATCCTACGCACTGGATTTACGCTCTAGGCTCAGACAGCTCCATCCATCCTACGCACTGGATTTACGTTCTAGGCTCAGACAGCTCCATCCTACGCACTGGATTTACGCTCTAGGCTCAGACAGCTCCATCCATCCTACGCACTGGATTTACGCTCTAGGCTCAGACAGCTCCATCCATCCTACGCACTGGATTTACGCTCTAGGCTCAGACAGCTCCATCCATCCTACGCACTGGATTTACGCTCTAGGCTCAGACAGCTCCATCCATCCTACGCACTGGATTTACGCTCTAGGCTCAGACAGCTCCATCCATCCTACGCACTGGATTTATGCTCTAGGCTCAGACAGCTCCATCCATCCTACGCACTGGATTTACGCTCTAGGCTCAGACAGCTCCATCCATCCTACGCACTGGATTTACGTTCTAGGCTCAGACAGCTCCATCCTACGCACTGGATTTACGTTCTAGGCTCAGACAGCTCCATCCATCCTACGCACTGGATTTACGCTCTAGGCTCAGACAGCTCCATCCATCCTACGCACTGGATTTACGCTCTAGGCTCAGACAGCTCCATCCATCCTACGCACTGGATTTACGCTCTAGGCTCAGACAGCTCCATCCATCCTACGCACTGGATTTACGTTCTAGGCTCAGACAGCTCCATCCATCCTACGCACTGGATTTACGTTCTAGGCTCAGACAGCTCCATCCATCCTACGCACTGGATTTACGTTCTAGGCTCAGACAGCTCCATCCATCCTACGCACTGGATTTACGTTCTAGGCTCAGACAGCTCCATCCATCCTACGCACTGGATTTACATTCTAGGCTCAGACAGCTCCATCCATCCTACGCACTGGATTTACGTTCTAGGCTCAGACAGCTCCATCCATCCTACGCACTGGCTTTACGTTCTAGGCTCAGACAGCTCCATCCATCCTACGCACTGGATTTACGTTCTAGGCTCAGACAGCTCCATCCATCCTACGCACTGGATTTACGTTCTAGGCTCAGACAGCTCCATCCATCCTACGCACTGGATTTACGTTCTAGGCTCAGACAGCTCCATCCATCCTACGCACTGGATTTACGTTCTAGGCTCAGACAGCTCCATCCATCCTACGCACTGGATTTACGTTCTAGGCTCAGACAGCTCCATCCATCCTACGCACTGGCTTTACGTTCTAGGCTCAGACAGCTCCATCCATCCTACGCACTGGCTTTACGTTCTAGGCTCAGACAGCTCCATCCATCCTACGCACTGGATTTACGTTCTAGGCTCAGACAGCTCCATCCATCCTACGCACTGGATTTACGTTCTAGGCTCAGACAGCTCCATCCATCCTACGCACTGGATTTACGTTCTAGGCTCAGACAGCTCCATCCATCCTACGCACTGGATTTACGTTCTAGGCTCAGACAGCTCCATCCATCCTACGCACTGGATTTACGTTCTAGGCTCAGACAGCTCCATCCATCCTACGCACTGGATTTACGTTCTAGGCTCAGACAGCTCCATCCATCCTACGCACTGGATTTACGTTCTAGGCTCAGACAGCTCCATCATATGCACTGGATTTCCCGCCTTCAAAAGGCAATGCCTCGGAAAGGCAGCATGCATCATTACGGACCCCATTCACCCAGGACATGCCCTCTTCTCACTGCCCGCATCAGGAGGGAGGTACAGGAGCCTGAAGACACACACTCAGCGATTCAGAAACCGCTTCTTCCCTCCACCATCAGATTTCTGAATGGACAATGAACCCATGAAACCTACCTTACTACTTTTGTTTTTTTCTCTACTTATTTAACTTACTTTTTATCTATATTTCTTGTAGTAATTTGTAGTTTATTTATCATTATTTGTTGCGATAAACAACAAATTTCACCACATTTGCCTGATTCTGACTCTGAAACCCTGAGTCTCATTCAGACACGGAAGGAACTGTTTCGAGGTCAGGTAAACAAAGCCCCTGGAATTGTCTGGGCCGCGTTACTCCTGGTGGCAGAGTCTGCCATCCATTTTGCTGACTACTCTCGGGTGACAACAGCTCCGGGGTGGATGGTGGGACCTCAGATTTCTGTACTTCCTGCCCCGATGGTAGCTGTGAGATGGCGTGGCCCAGGTGGTGGGGATCTTTGATGATAGATGTCACTCAGTACCTCCTACAGGTAGTGTCAATGGTAGGGAGGGATGTCCCTCTCTGGCTCCCCATCCCTCAGTACCTCTCGCAACCCTTCCCCTATCTCTCTCTCTTTCCCACTCACACTCACCCCTTCACCAGCTCACAATCCCTCTCCCAATCAATTCTTCCCTTCGTCTCTCCCTCCCCTTCCTTCCCTCTCCTCCTCCAGATCCCTCATTTCCCACCTTTTTCACCCCTCCTCCCTCTCCCCCTCGCCCCTCCACGCCCTCTCTCCTCCTTGCTCTTTCTCTCCCAGTCTCTGGGGAGAAATTCGTGGGGACAGGCTGGGGGGCGTTGGTGAGAGAGATAGTGAGACAGACGGCAAGACAGACATTGGGACAGACGATGAGAGAGACAGTGAGAGAGAAAGTGAGACAGACATTGGGACAGACGATGAGAGAGACAGTGAGAGAGAAAGTGAGACAGACTATGAGACAAACAGTGAGACAGACAGTGAGAGAGAGAGACAGTGAGACGCCTCCCAAGCTGACCCTGGTCACCATCCTGTGAGACCCTGCAGACAAACATCCTGCTCTCGGTGACAAAGTGTCCCACAGCTCCGTGTGTGGGACAACACTGACCTTTTCACCCTGGGTGTTACTGTTCCAGTTGCTCCGGACGCCCAGAGAGCCAAATTCTCTGGTTCCAGAATGCCCACCCTTCATCCAAAGTCCTACCAGCTTCCTCTGTTGCACTTCCTGCCCTTTTGCTCCCCTTCCCTTCCCTGGAACAACAGCCGGTTACTGAAGTTCATGTCTGCCGTGCTCTCTGAGTCCCTCATTTCCTCTTCCCTGACTGTCAAGTGCAGTGCTTGCAGTCCGCCAGGATCCCAGTGACGTGCTCTCAGATCTGGTGATGGTGCTTCAGAAGCTAAGCTAGTGGCTGCTTGTTACGAGGCCAGAGAACACAAAAAGATCAAGGAAAAAGAAGCTGTGGCCATCTTGTGGGTCCTAGGAAGCACCACAGTAGCACAGCAGCTAGTGTAATGCTTTGAAGCACCTCTGATCGGAACATCAGGGTTCAATTTCCTCTGCTGTCTGTAAGGAGTTTGTACGTTCTCCCCCTGACCGCGTGCGTTTCCCCCCACAGTACGGGTTCGTAAGGCCGGGGTGTTGGGGAGAGATTTGGGTCTAGGTGGCGTGATAGTCTGACAGCTCTAGCAATCAGAAGATCAGGGTTTGATTCCCGCTGCTGTCTGTAAGGAGTTTGTACGTTTTCCCCGTGACTGTGGGTTTCCTCAGGGTGCCCTGGTTTCCTCCCACATTCCAAAGACGTACGGGTAAAGGGTTAGTAAGTTGTGGGCACACCATGTTGGCGATGGATATGTAGCAACACTTGCAAATCATGATAAGGTTTAATAATAGCAGCATATGTTGGGAAATTTGTTGGTTTGCGGTAGTAGTACATTCTAATACGTAATAATAAAACTATCAATGGCAACAAGAAACATAATAGAAAATTAAATTAAATAAGTATTGTAAAAAGAGAGGGGAAAACCAGTGATATTTGATATCCCATTCATAAATTGGATGGTAGAGGGGAAGAAGCTGTTCCTGAAATGTTGAGTGTGTGTCCATAGGCTCCTGCACCGCCACCTTGACGGTAGCAATGAGAAGGTGGATGCCGCCTTTTGAGGTATCGCTCCTTGAAGGTGTCCTCAGTGCTGGGGCTAGTGCCCGTGATGGATCTGGCTGAGTTTCCAACTTTCCGCAGCTGTTTCCGATCCTGTGCTGTGACCTCTCCATACCAGACGGTGATGCGACCAGTTAGAATGCTCTCCGTGGTACGTCTGTAGACATCTGCGAGTCTTCGGTCACGTACCAAGTCTCCTCAAACTGGTAATGAAGTATAGCCACTGTCGTGTCTTCCTTGTGGAGCCGAGGATAGATCCTCAGAGATGTTGCCTTGTGGGCTCTCCCAGCTCACCCTCAGTCATTGCATTTCACATTTCAATGCCGATGTAACGAATAAGGCTGATCTTTAAAGGGCTCCACACAAGAGTCTGGTAATAATGGGATGGAAACTGTCCTTGTGCCTCAGCTGAACTCTCATCAACATTGCACATTAAACATACTCAAATCCACCGGGATAAGGACGATATTTTTCAGTGGAAGTTGTGAAACGTTGATGGGGCTGAGGTGAACTACTCAAAGCGAGTTGGTCTGGGAAAGGAACTGTAGTATTTTGTGTGGCCTTTGTCTTCATAGCATGAACACTACCTGTTGGCATTTATTTCAAGGGGAGTAAAATATAAAAGTAGGGAGATAATGCTGAGGCTTTCTAGGGCACTAGTCAGGCCGCACAGTTTTGGGCCTCATATCTCAGAAAGGATTGGAGAGAGTCCAGAGGAGGTTCACGAGGATGAACCGGGGAATGCAGGAGTGATGTCGGCAATTTCTTCTACGGAAATGATTTCCATTATCTTCTTCTGGGCAGTGTCTTTACAAGATGGGTGACCCCAGCCATTACCAATACCCCTCAGGGATTGTCTGCCTGGCATATGGATAGCATATTTATTTATTACACTGTACTGCTGTCGCAAAACAAATTTCATGACATTTGATAATAAACCTGATTCTGATTAGAGCCGGGTCTCTGCAGCGTCCCTTTCCGATGGTTCACAGAACAACAGGAGTAGTTGATGAAACGTCTGTCTGGGAAGTGCTCCTGAACAGCGAGGCCCTGGGGAGCAGGTACGTCATTCCCTGAGAGGGGCGGCACAGGCGGATGGGTGTTGAAGAAAGGATTTTGTAGGCTTCCCTTCACTGGCCGGGACACTGATTACAGGAGTTGGGACGTCACATTACAGTTGTACAGATCGTTGGTTAGGCCGTGCTTGAGTATTGTGTGCACTGCAGGACTGGAAGGTTTGAGCTATGCTGAGAGCCTGGACAGGCTCAAGTGTCACTCCCTGCGGGGAGGAGGCTGAGTGGTCACCTTCCAATCACAATGGTGGATGGTGAAGGTCTTTCCTCCAGGAAAAGATCTTTTATTTGTCGCGTGTTACATCAAAGCAGGAAGTGAAATGCGCCCGTCACCAACACGGCCCGAGGACGTGCCGGGGGCAGCCCGCAAGTCTTGCCACGTTTCCAGCGCCAACGTGGCATGCCCGCAACTCACCAACCCCAGGCAGTCGCAGGGAGAACGTACAAACCCCTCGCAGACAGCGGTGGAATTGAAGCCCGATCTTCCGAGCCCCGGTGCTTCGAAGCCTTATGCCCACTGCTCTAGGATAGAGGAGCCCACAACTAGAGGGCACAGGCTTAATCCGAGAGGGGAAGTTTTGAAAGGGATCCGAGGGGCAGGGTTTTTCACCCAGAGAGTGGTGGTGGGTGTGTGGGATGAGCTGCCAGAGGAAGTGGGTACAGGTATGTTTAAAAGACACTTGGACAGGTCCATGGAAGGAGAGGTTTGGAACGATGTGGGCCAAATGGCTCTAGATGGGATTAGTTCAGTGAGGTACCTTGGTCAGCAGGGATGAGTTGGGCTGAAGGGCCTCTCTCTCTGTGCTTTGACTCTATGAATTTAAACTGCAATGGGGAGATGCTGTACATTTTAAAAGTTGTCTTTTTCCACTTTCTGTGCGGGGAAACAGCTGGTGCTGAAACAAGTTCAAAGCAGTGACCCTGGCCTCTTCGAGCATGACTTCCATGACTTGAGGCATGGCTATAAAACTCTTTATACTGGTACGTACCTCTGGTCTTCGTGACGGTCTGCCCCGCTAATATGATCAACTGAGACCAAGGCTTTGGGCCTACGCCAGGGACTTGAGACTAAGGACTCAATTTGTTTCGGACTGCTCACGGCTATTCTTTACATGATTTGTTTTTTTCCCCCCTTTCTCTGCGCATTGGGTGTTGGTCTTTATTTTTTAAATTTTTCTTTCAGCTGGGTTCTTTTGGGTTGCTTGCTTTGTGGCTGCCTGTCAGCAGATGAATCCCAAGGTTGTGTAATCTATACATACTTCGATAATCCGTGTACTTGAATCTTAAATCCTGAATAATTAGAGGAAGGAGGTTTAAATAATCAGGGTGATTTTTCTCCTACATCCTCAAAAGGTCAAAGAGCAGTCTTCTATCTGTGGCGTCTGTGCCAAATTAAACAAATCTCTTCTTCCTGCACATGATCTCTGCATTTCCCAGGAAGTTCACGTGTCTGTCTAAAACCCTTGGAAGGCCCCCTTGGCGATCTGCTCCCATCATCACCCCTGACAGCCTGCTCCAGACACCCATCACTCTCTGTGTTAAACTTCCCCCTCTCACCTCAAGTTCCACCCTGGGAAAATGACTGATAATCTATCCTATCTATGCCCCAAACCTCTCGGAGATCTCCCCTCAGCCTCTACTGCTCCAGTGAAAACAACCCAGGCTTGTCTGACCTCTCCTTACAGTTCATGCCCTCTAATCCAGGCAGCCTCCTGCTAAACCCTCTCGAAACCCTCCACACCCTTCCTGTAAAGGGACAACTAGAACGACAGTCAATACTCCAGGAGTGGTTTAACTGAAGTTTTGTACAGTGGAATGAAGGTCATTCTCACGAGGAACTAGAAAGCTCTTTAAAGAGTGGCTATTGGAATGACAGAGCGATCATTTCCTGCACGTTCAACACTACCTACCCCCATCCTAGACATACACTAGAGGCGATGAATTTGCAGAGCCCCCAAGGACCCCTCCCATCCATTTGTAACTCCAGAAAGTAATAAAACAAAGCACAGGAGCCGGGGTACTTGCCTACTTAGTTTTTATTTCCCTTTTTTAAAGGGAGGTGCTCACATATAACAAGTGGCATAATGACGAACGTCATTCACGTTCTTACGTATAATCTGTAATGCATTATGTAAACAGACAAAGAATGCTTATTCAAACAATATACTTACTGAAATATTAAATACACTCAACATCCCACTGTCTCTTTGCCCTCCAAACGTCAGGCAGAAGGCACCAGAGGCTAAGAACAATGAACGTTAGGCTGAGTAACAGCTTCTGCCCCCAGGCTCTGGGACTTATGATCACCCTGCTACCAGCCGGTACACATTATTCAGAAAATGCCAGTAGCATTATACTGCTCTATAAATTATACATCATACATGCACTTCATGTCAACTTCAACATCTACAGGATACTTCTATTATCTTTTAGTATTGTTTTACGCACCGTGTGTGATTGTATAGTGTGCGTTGGTCGGGAGGAATGTTGTATCGTTCAGCTGTACACATGTTGAATGACAATAAATTTGAATTTTAATTTGAACTATTTTGCTCTCTTTTCAAAAATGTCCTATTTGCATATTCTTTTTGTAATTTATAGTAACTTTTATGCCTTATTATTTCAGTGATAATAAGCATGATTCTGATTCCCTTTCTCCATTGTGCCTTGGATAAGTTGGAAATGCTGGTGAAGAACTGCACTACAGACTGCCGCCACTAGGTGCCGCCCTTCACCATGAAACCAAGACTTCGCCGTCGGTCGGATCCTGACCTGAGAATGTGATGCGAATGCAATAGTCCTGGTGGATTCCCTGGGCTTCTCCAAATCAGCACGCTCTTCCATCCAGTGTTATTCCCGATTCCCACGTGGATGTGAAGAGTATGTTTCCATTTGTGGGAGACGAACGCCAGAGGGCACAGCCTCAGAGTATAAGGACATCCATTTAGAACTGAGTTGAGGTGGAATTTCTTTAGCCAGAAGATGGTGAATCTGTGGAATTCGTTGTCACAGGCAGCTGTGAAGGCCAAGCCATTGGATATACTTAGAGAGGAGGCTGATAGGTTCTTTACGAGGACACGATTCCCAGGTAAATCTCACTCTGCTGTCATCATTCCTCTTATTTCTCCTTGAGACATTTTGCATTTACTTCTTGGCAATCTGACGGGCTTCCTGTCCTTTTCCATCTTTCCACGTATCCACTGTGAGCTGCAGGAGTTTTGTCATTGCTCAGACCAAAGAATCTATCTATGGGCAACTTTGGCGATCTACCAAAAATAAGGTAGAACGGACAGAATCCCATTGCCTCTGACCTTGGACAGTTGTACATAGGTACAATGGTACCATAGGTACCTTGTACATAAACCATTTTGTTCAATAACTTTCCAATTTTCTTTTTGTCTTTCTGTTAGGGTTTTCAACATTTGCAGAAGGGTCCAGTTGTACTTTTCAACTTGTCCATTTCCCGCATTTCCCTGGGGGTGGTACGGTGTAGTTCCTGTCCATTTCCCTGGGGGTGGTTCGGTGTATTTCCTGTCCATTTCCCTGTTGGTGATACGGTGTAGTTCCTGTCCATTTCCCTGGGGGTGGTACGGTGTAGTTCCTGTCCATTTCCCTGGGGGTGATACAGTGTAGTTTGTGTCCATTTCCCTGGGGGTGGTACGGTGTAGTTCCTGTCCATTTCCCTGGGGGTGGTTCGGTGTAGTTTGTGTCCATTTCCCTGGGGGTGGTATGGTGTAGTTCCTGTCCATTTCCCTGGGGGTTGTTCGGTGTATTTCCTGTCCATTTCCCTGGGGGTGGTTCGGTGTAGTTCGTGTCCATTTCCCTGGGGGTGGAATGGTGTAGTTCCTGTCCATTTCCCTGGGGGTTGTTCGGTGTATTTCCTGTCCATTTCCCTGGGGGTGGTTCGGTGTAGTTCCTGTCCATTTCCCTGGGGGTTGTTCGGTGTATTTCCTGTCCATTTCCCTGGGGGTGGTTCGGTGTAGTTCCTGTCCATTTCCCTGGGGGTGGTACGGTGTAGTTCCTGTCCATTTCCCTGGGGGTGGTTCGGTGTAGTTTGTGTCCATTTCCCTGGGGGTGGTATGGTGTAGTTCCTGTCCATTTCCCTGGGGGTTGTTCGGTGTATTTCCTGTCCATTTCCCTGGGGGTGGTTCGGTGTAGTTCGTGTCCATTTCCCTGGGGGTGGAATGGTGTAGTTCCTGTCCATTTCCCTGGGGGTTGTTCGGTGTATTTCCTGTCCATTTCCCTGGGGGTGGTTCGGTGTAGTTCCTGTCCATTTCCCTGGGGGTTGTTCGGTGTATTTCCTGTCCATTTCCCTGGGGGTGGTTCGGTGTAGTTCCTGTCCATTTCCCTGGGGGTTGTTCGGTGTATTTCCTGTCCATTTCTCTGGGGGTGGTATGGTGTAGTTCCTGTCCATTTCCCTGGGGGTGGTTCAGTGTAGTTCCTGTCCATTTCCCTGGGGGTGGTACGGTGTAGTTCCTGTCCATTTCCCTGGGGATGTTATGGTGTAGTTCCTGTCCATTTCCCTGTTGGTGATATGGTGTAGTTCTTGTCCATTTCTGAGCATTCCTGAGCATACAAAGTTGATTACCGATTTGATGCCACCATCCTCTTCCTGTGCTTGCCGGATCTGTCTCCTGGACCGTGGTGGAACTGACGTGTTCACTAAGTCGACGTTTACTGTGTCTAACATTCACAGTTGGGGCATAGTACATGTAATCCCTCAATTTTTCGGTAATTTCCTACTTCAGGACAAGGAATTCCAATTTCCCGCTTTGTTTCTGCATTTGTCAATGCCCGTAAACCATAGGCTATGACTCTCAATTTGCCATCTTGCTTTTGACACAGGACTGCTCCCAACCCCTGACTGGAGACATCAATGCAGAGAATGAGTGGTCGTGCAAAGTCTGGAAACCCCAGCACAGGCGGCTGTACTGGGCAGTCAATCGGCTTCTCCAAAGTTTCTTCACGCGACTCTGACGAAGTGATCGGTTTGCAAGAGGGCAGACAGTTCCTCTTCTTATTTGTCCTTCTGATGCTGCCCCTACTGAGCTGATTTTGGTCACTGTCATCTCTGCTTTTTAACAGGTCATAGAGGAGGTCACAATTCAAGAGAAATCTTTAATGCACTGCCAATAGTAGCTTAATAGATGCAGAATCTTTCTCAGTTCATCCTCTGATCCTGGCCTCTTCTCTTTCAGCACTGTTACTAGCACAGTGTCAACAGGATCCATCTGATTTCCCTCTGCCAACACAATTCTCCCCAGGTAACGAACCACAGCCTTAAAGAACTCGCAGTCACTGGGTTTAAGTTTTACTCCATGTGTCCACATTCACTGTCGCTCTCTTCTCACCGCGTCAACATGGTACACCGACTTTGCCTCTTAATTCTCCAAAGCACTCCTCCGTGAAACATTGGTAGGTTGCTGGGAGCATTCCTGAATCCAAAGGGAATTTGAACCCACTTGTACAAGTCCCAGGGGGTTATGAAGGCTGTTAGTGGCCTGCTTTCCTTCATCAAGGATCCTTGGTGGTGTGCTTTCCCCTGGTCATGCAACAAGAACCAAGCATCAACCCCTAAGCTGCCCATAATGTCTTGCACTCATGGAATAGGCTGGCGGTCAGGATTAGTTTTGCTATTTAAGTCCGTATAATCAATACAGAGATGAAAGCTTCTATCTTTCGGACACACACAATTGGCGAAGCAGAAGGCAAGTTAGATATCTCAGTCCACCTGTGATGTTTAAGTCACTCAAGTAATCCTTCATTCCTTTGTAAAGGCATTTTGGAACTGAAATATAAGAGCGGGCCCCTCTCAGAAATCCTATTATGATAGTAACCTCCCTGTTTGCTGGAGAAATTGTGGAAATCAAAATGTAAATTATTATCATATTTTTTGGGAATGCCCTGTTATCAAAAACTATTGGAGGGGGATACACAATGCCCTACAAGGCATCTTTAAATGTGAAATACCCTTAGAGATTAAGACCATATATTTTGGATATATACCTCAAGAATGGTTGAAAATAAATAAATATTTAATGAATATACTGCTGGTGGCTGGTAAAAAGACTCTTACTAGGAAATGGTTATCACAGGAGAGCCCAACTTTAAATACATGGATGGAAATTACAATGGACATTTACAAAATGGAGAAGATAACAGCATCTGTTAATCATAAGCTGGAACAATTTGATTCATACTGGGAAAAATGGTTTAACTACATAATGTCTCATAGGCCTGATTTTATTCTCACAAATCAATGAATATGTTGTAAAAAAAGATCACTCCCTACTTGTACATAGTTCTTTCCTTTTGCTTGTTTTTTCTTTCCACTCTTTTCTATAAGTGCATACCTCAGACAAATACCTTGTGGAGATTTGTGACAAAGATGATTATATGATATATATGTACAATTTCTGAAATACATCTTATGGAAATGTTTGTTTGATGATGAACTACAATAAAAAAATACAAAAAAAGAATAAGAGCGGGCAACAGTTCCTCATCTTTGAGAGAGATGCTCAGCTGTAAACCTCTGATACATCCAATGTCATTGTTTCTGAAAAGGAGTGACATTCTTCTCGTAGCATCTCTTTCACAGTCTGCTGCTGTTGTACATCTAGGTGGCTCACATCGACAGGGGAATCCCATAAGTCAGAGTTGAGTTCGCCCTTATCATCCTCTGTTTGGTGTGGAGTGGTTGGGTCGAATACGGCACCTTCTTTTGCAGTGACAGGGAGCACAGACTGCAAAGTCCCAAGCACTGTCTTCTCCTCGAGCACAACGCCACGGTCTGTTCTGTTGTGCACATCAATAACAACGTATGGACATGCACCTTCTGCAGTGTTACGAGAGTTTCACACAGTTCGAGGCCTTCTGCCCGCTGTGGGTTCACTTCTGGTTCGAAGAGCAATACTTTGTCTTCTTCCACAAATGGAGACTGTACGTGGCATTGAACCGGCATCATTGTGTGTTGACTCTCTCCTTTGTTGTCTTTACTCGACACTCACAGGGATTCTGAAAGCTAATCAGATTGATGAATGCCTTGATTTTGCTTCTCTTCAGGCTAGAGAATGCAGCTCTTCCTGTTTCATACAAAAGTCCTCCCTTCCTGTCTCTAAAGGTCTTTTGTCACTCTCCTTTATAATCTGTTCAATCACGTTGAATCCAATGACGGGATGGGGTAGAGTCTGCCTTTCAGAACTGGTACCATCAATTCTTTTGCACCAGGTGAAGCTAATTGGAAAGCGATCTCAACCCATCCTACACACGGCGTGCTTGCACCATTGGCTGCCACCAGCTGTAATGCCTCGGGTGTGCCTACTGCCTCCGAAACATCCCTCAGTTTAACACCTGGTTTTCCACTTGATGCACCATCAATAACTCTCTGAGATGTGAGGTGAGATATAGGCTTTTATTGGCTGGAAGAAAGAACAAGCAGCAATTGACCACCACACTACATCCTGGAGACTGAGGGCAGGGCCCAGGCTCCAATTGCCTTCACACTGGGGTCTGTGGGAGGAGCAGTCAGCGGGGGGTGTGTCCAGACAGGTATATATAGTTCACCACACCACTGATCATCTACAGTACACACCTGTGAGCCCAAGTCCCATATCACTTCACTTCGACATGCCTGGAAGTAGCATTCTACACGGCACTGTCTGCCCTCATGTGAAATTACAGACAAATGTTGTTTGCCTTGGCTCTGCGCGACTCAAACACTGGTGGATGGCTAGCCCTCCTTATTTATCATGACCCTACACTGATTCCAATGGTCTGTCTGACACTTTTTTTGAGCAGTAATATGAGACTTTACATCGGGGGGGGGGGGACCTCGTACTTACACCCTCTCTAGCACAGCTGGCACCTTGGTGGGACACTTCTGTAAAACTGGTTACTTCCTGTACCGCACAAGCAACCCATCTTAGTTTAAAGGATCCTCTCTGGGAAGTCTTATTCCTCGTGCTCTACATCCCGCTAAGTAGCGCTCGCTGCTACCACAGTTGTAACAGTGGGTGCAAGGTTCCTTACACCCTCTCTGCTGACAGTGGAAACATTTCCTAGTTCGTGGTGAACGAAGCTGCCGGGGAAGACCAGCATATGGATGTATCGGGACTGGATGCTGTGCTGGGTGCAATTCCGTGCTGATGTGGTGAAAATGAATGCTTCTGTGGGGCTACCTGACATGGGTGCTAGGCTTCAAATGGCAATGCATATGACACCGTGGCAGAGTGCTGAAATGGGGGGAAATTTTGATGTGGGACTGGGTATGATTGAGGAAGAGCTGGTTCAATTAACTGGCTTTGCCTTTTCCACCGCCGTGCTTGCCCGATGCTTGGCCCTCTCCGGAGTTGAGAATGTTTTACCCTGCTGACGGCTCAGGCCTCTTTGTACCCCACCCTGGCGGTTGCTGGTAACTCTGTGCCAGGTCCTGCGGCTGAGAAGGAGTTACTCTCACCTCCTGTTTTTACATTTGAAACTGAAAAGCATTGCTGATGCAAAGGTATCTTCTGAAATTGCTCCTCGACCTGTGCAATGTCTTCACTAAGAGTTTTCAACTGTGGCACTCGGTCTGTTTGAGTCCTTTCCATCTGACGTTTACACTCACAGCATGTTCCTCTCTCTGACTGTGCAGAGTTAAGGGTGGCAGTGCGCTGACCCAGCTGACTTCTGTTTCTCCATTTGCACGTGCAATGGTTCGCTTCTCCAGGTTTTAGGATCCCAAAGATATGGCTGGAGGTCATTTTGTAAGCCGGTGAGTGCAGTATGGAAAAGCATACTCTGCACTGAGACCGGATCACATTTCAGACCAGGCTCTGCTTCCTGCCAGGCAGACAGTACCTTCTGCTTCAGGTCAAGAACACGTATTAAGAAACTTTGTGGCGTCTCTGTACTGCGCTGGTCTTCTGCTGTCAGCTGCTTTGCTTACTCTCCTCCCGATAATGTTAGCGAAGGATCCGTCTAAGGGAGATAAGTCTAATTTACCCCCAAGATAACTGTGCATTTGGAGCCCAGACATAATTGCTCTGATCACTGCATCGATCATCTCCTCCTCTGGACAGCCTCAGATCACAAGGCTAGAAAACAGCAACTTGTCTTTCTGACTGGGATCACCAACCTGACCAGATACTCTACAGTCTTTGCACCATGCTGGTGGGACAATTTCCCTCCGAACTAACTGCTGTAGATCACTAGAGCTCATCCTGTTAGGAGCTGACCTTTGTATTGAACTACGGGTTACTGTAATTTCCCGGTTTCCTTCCTCTGTTTCATCAGCCACAGCAGTGTAACAACCACTAACTCATTGAACCTGTCTCTAACCTGCAGAAGTTCAGACATGCCTCTGTCCTCCAATCTCCCAGTCCCTCTCTTTCCAGATGGTCACTTATTAGGGGCAGGAGACACAAACGTGTTTTCTTAGCTGTGTCCTCTCCTGGGAGCTGAAGGAAGCTACTGAGTTCTACCAGCTTGTCTTTAGTTAATTCACTCACTAGTACCTTCTTGGAGATTCCCCTTCCCAGTGGAGCGAGTTAATTGTGTTGGCTGTAGATTAGCCGCTGCTGACTGGGTTCTGCAACCTCAAGCATTCCCAGTGCCTCAAGTGCACACCTTCACCTCAACCCACTGCCTCAGCCTGCTGCTGCTCCAGATGATTACAAAAAGGCTGGGCGCAGCTTCGATGAACTCAGGAGATGGTCCACCTGCAAACCCACTCTCAGCGGTGCCTCCAAACTGTTGTAATACCCCTGAAAAAGGATATGGCAAATGAAACATAGAAACGCTACGCTCATGCATCGATTTAAGAAATAAGCACAGCGTGACCTGCCCCTCCCCAGGCACGCTGGCAGGCAGGAACAATCACTCACGCACTGAAGACAAAGGCAAGCCCTTACAAGTCGATTGCTGATTCAGTGCTCAATACTATAAAAAAAATACCCTGCATACAGATTCTCAGAATTTTCAACTAAACACATTTGCATGTTTATCAAATAATATCCCTTTTCTCAAAGTGAAATGATGTTCACATGAAATGAATTTTTCTCTTTTTAAAGAAATTATTTGAACAATTATTTGTAACTAAATTGAACAGATTTCAACCTTGTCACACAGTCTTTGATTGACTCTATTATGGTTGTTGGATTTATTGAGAATGCCCACAAGAAAAGGAATCTCAGAGTTGTATATGCTGACATGTAGTATGTAGTTTGATAATAAATTTACTTTGAACTTTGAGTGGGGTTGAGAGGAAGAATAAATGAGCCACAATCAAATGGCAGAACAGACTTGTTGGGCTGAATGGCTTAAATCTGTTGCTATGTCTCATGGTTATCACTTTGCTTGGGAGGCTGGATCTCCATGGCCATCTGCTCTCCCTCCATTGCAACAGCAATCCTGTCTGACCGGGCGGTTTAAGCTGACACTAACACTGAATGTGCTGACGTTTGCAAACAACCTATGACTGTGTGGTTCCAATGATGATGTCACCTCTGTCACTGGCCAAATCAAAGGTGGTGACGAATCAGCTTGTAGGAGGGAGACTGAAAGTCTGGTTGAGTGGTGCCCAGATTTCTTCAGGAGGGAGAAACTAAAGGTCTATGAGCCAGTCTTCATTAGGGGAACTGAGGTAGAGAGGGTCAGTAACTTGAAATTCCCTGGCATTATCATATAAAAGGATTGCCCTGGGTCCAGCATGCAAGTACCAACACAAAGGCGGCACAGCAGATTCTCTACTTTTTTTTGGAGTTTGTGTAAATTTAGCATGTCATCTAAAACTCTGGTGTCTATAGATGCAGAGTGGCGAATATCCTGACGGGTTGCATCTTGGCCTGATACGGAAACCGAAGCCCAAGAACGGAAAGGCCAGCAGAAAATGGTGGACACAGCCCAGTCCATTACAGGCAGAGCCCCCCGCACCATTGAGCCAATCTACAGACAGCACTGACACAAGCAAGCGGCATCTCATCAGCAAGGCCCCCCATCATCCAGGGAGGAGCAGTAGTGCATTTTGACCATCTTACCCTACAACCATCAGGACCCTGAAGCAATGTAAATAACTTCGCTCACCACAATTCTCAACTGATTCCACACTCTTCAGACTCATTTCACGGACCCTAAAACTAAATTTTTCAGTATTAATTAATTTTTATTGGCACAATTTTTTCTTCTTTTGTGTGTATGTACATTGGTTGGTTGTCAGTTTTTAAAAGTTGATTTCCTAAATTCTATTATATTTCTTTATTTTCCTGTAAATGCTAGCAAGAAAATGAATCTCAATGTGTTATATGGTAATATATACGTACATGAGTCATACAACACTACAGTGCAGAAAGCAGGCTCTTTGGCCCATCTAGTCCATGCCAAATCTACCTGGTCCCATTGACCTGCACCCAGACCATAGTGCTTTCTACTCCTTCCATCTACATACCTATCCAAATTGTTCTTAACTGTTGAAACTTTGATAATAAATTTCACTTTGATTTAACTGCACATGCCAGGAAGATTTACATTTAATTAAATGCATCTAGTCTTGGCTATGGGTCTTTCGGAAGTTGAGACTCTGCCCACACTTCTCACTGCCTTGGTAAATTAGCCAGCATAATCTGAGACCCTATCTACCCTGAACATTCTCTCTTCACCCCTCTCCCACTGGGCAGAAGATACAAAAGCCGCAAAGCACGTACTGTATCACCAAGCTCAAGGTCAGTTTCTATCCCATTGTTGTCAGGCACTGGATTGGTCCCCTAGATGGGATTTTTGACCTCACAATATACCCCTTTACTATCTACCTGTTCAACACTTTCTCTGTAACACCTCATTCTCCTTAGGTAGTCTCCAACCTGATGGCGTGAACATCAATTTCTCGGACTTCTGGTAATTTCTCCCCTGCTCCTTCTCTCTTTTTTCATTCTGACTCTCCTCTTACTCTTTCCCTTCTCCTCACCTCCCCTGGTTCTCCTCTTCCTTCCCTTTCTTCCAGGTTCCATTTTCCTCTCCTAATAGATTCTTTTTTCTTCAGCCCTTCATCTTTTCCCCCTTTCACTTCCCAGGCTCTCACTTCATGCCCCCTCCCCCAGCCACTGTCCTCTTCACCTGATCTCATCTATCACCTGCCAGCTTGTACTCCTCCCACCTTCTTATTTTGGTCTCTGCCCACTTTCTTTCCAGAGTTAAAGTAGTCTTGGCCCAAATCTCAACTGTTTATTCCTCTTCATAGATGCTGCCTGACCTGCTGAATTTCTCCAGAATTTTGTGTGGTATAGCCAGGGGAGGTAGTGGGGTTAAGCTCCCAATGGTGTGTGCCTCAAAATAGTCTCCAACAACCAAGTCCACCTCATGGCCTTCACATGCGGCTCTACTCCCAAGCTCAGAAAACCATTTCTACTGACGGGAGAAGGTGCAAAAGCAGATTATTGGTCCCTTAGAACCAATTGTTTCAGGCAGATGGGACTTGTCAGCCATGATTGATAGCTCACCTTGGAGAAGGAAAACTCTGATCTCAAACTTCTGCTGCCTTGTGGCTAGATCCACTCATGGGGAAGGCTTCATGAGTAAAGCCAGAGCTCCCTAAAAAAATCAATGGACCAAATAGTCTAGTTCTGTGCATCTCATGATCTTATGACTATGAATATTGAACATGTATGGAGAACAGTGTACATAAAGTTGATAACAATGGCCCTCTACCATACCCAACTTACCAGAAATTGTGGGAATGCAGTCAGTTGTATTAAATCCATGAAGGAGAGTCCTGAGGTGGCCAGTAAAAATGCCAAATCTGAAGGCTGAGAGCAGATTAGAATTCTGCAAAGGAGAGCAAACAGGTTCATAGAGGAAGAGAAATATGAAGTTTATAGGAAACAAAGTGACACAAAACCTTCTGTAGATAAAAATAAAATGATCAGTGTAACAATGCAAGTTCCTTACAGTCAGGATTAGGGCAAATTTATTAGAGAACAAAGAAATTGCAGACCAATCAAATGTAGTTTTGTTCTGCAATTGATGAAGGCATGGGTTTATTCTGGGTGCTCTAGCTTTCTCACACAGTATTAGTTGGTCATTGTAAATTGTCCTGTGATTAGGCGGGTTTTAAATGTGGCAGAGGGAGGGGGTGTTTGTTCTGCGGTGTGGCTAATTGAGCTGGAAGGTCCTGTTCTGCACTGTATCTCTAAAATAACAGAAATCTTTGTTATTTTCAGTGACAGCAAACTTTCTGATGTATTTTGGCACTAAAACCGTAGGATCTCTCTGTCTCATCCATTATGTGGAAATAAAGATCAGGATACACTAGGGTGCAAAATCCCTGACCCCAGTGGAGAAGATGCTACAACTCCAGGTGAAATTTCCTTTTAGTAACAGCAAGATTCCTAATTGCAGCTAAAAAATGCTCCATTAATTGACACTCACTATGGACTACGATAAATTAGAAGCTTTTCATTTCCACTACAACCTTAACATTGATGTGATCTTTCAATTACTATTTCCAGAGCAGAGATCAAAGACAAGTCTCAGGAGGCTGTGGCTTGACCTCCTGGAGATTTTTAGTTCAAGGCTATGTCTTCATGATGATTATACTTTTGCCCTGCTGCCATCAGAAAGGAGGTACAGGAGCCTCCTATTTTTTTTTCCTACATCACCCTGCTTAAATTGATAGCATGCAAGAGTCCATCTTAATTTATTTTGATCTGTTGAAGAGGGTTAAATGAAGATTGTGACATTCACGACCCCACCTGAAAACACCAGATAAAATGCCAATCATTTTATTGAAATACCAGAGGTAAAAGTCCGCCATTTTAGCTTGTACAGTTCACCACAGGCAAGTAATTCATTAAAACTGTAACATTTGTTGTGCTTTTCAAAGTCCTCTAGATTTTATTTAATTTGTACCATATATGAAACTACTATATTTAAGATTTCAGTTAAGTCATACAGCATTATAATCCAATGTCTTAGTAAGAGCATTTACAAAATGAGACCAAGAAAGCCTTGAATAAATAGTTTACAATCCATTACATACAATTCGAATTATACAGAGAAAAACTTTGTGCATTTTATAATCAAAGTTATTATACATTTTTTTTCCTTTAAAAAAGCTCTATGTTACAATATTTCTCTCTATAAGGTAAAAATGCATTGCAATGTATTCAAGTGAAGCCTGAGATTATAAGCTTGATTCACATAGCATCGATGTGCAGTCAATTTGGTGGCTTTCCTACAGTGTTCATTCGCTAAGCACAGCCACATTGGGCCATAGCAACACACGCCCCAACTTCTGCTGGTTCATCTGACCTGCAATAAACAGGCAGATTGGCAGCACTGGCAATTAAGCAGGGAAATTGTATTGTCTCCATTCAGCAATTAAAGCAAAGGGCAGCAAGCTGAAGGTTTGCTGCTTGAATCAATCTGAACTGGAATGGGGAAGGTACACAACAGACACCCAGTGTGACTACATCACCAGAACTCATTGAACTTCGTCTCTAAACTTCTGTTCTTCCTTTAACTGGCTGCTATTGTTAAGAACATTTGCTGAGACCCAACCACTGAGGGTTTGGCTGGAGATTGAATGTTTGCAGCAGACACTGGGAAGGGAGAAGAGCTGTTTCCTCGTACAGAGGGAGGTAACATCAGAATGGCTTGAATGGAAGATCAGTTTTACAACCTGTTGTAATTACGTTCCAAAACACTGCACGGCCTAAAGTGTCAAGGCAACTTGAACGAGAGACAGCATTGATCAATTCACCTTAGTTCAAACCTTCTCATGTACTTCACAGCAGTTAGTGAATTGCATTCATCAGAAACTCTCCCAATCGATCCTGTAACCAGTTTGCATCAGCCTACAGTGTGATCTGACCCAAGTGCCACAGGTCACAGAACTTAAGGATTCACAACCCTTCAGAGTGCAGCAGAAAGCAGCATTATCAAACCCAGAATGTTTGACCTTCATATGTCCAAAAGAAATCAAAATGACTCACTGTGTGGAAGGGACATTCTTGCTACATTAAATGAGGACATTCTGGTACAAGAGATTTGGTGATGCCAGTGATAAGAGGTTCTTCTCATCGAGAAAGACTCCTCAAAAACCTGGTGTTTTCTCTGTGAGATAGAGATCAACGGAGGGGAAATGTTCTTTATGAGGTTTACACTTTTTGTTTTGAAAGTGCAAATGAATGTTCTCAGTGACTGATAGATTAATAGCATTGCCTGAAGATCACCACAAGCTAATGGAATCACCTTTAACAGAATGTTTTCTGTAAGATGGAATGTTTGACTGTAGGTGAAATGTAGTAGGATGACCATTTGAAAGTTAAAAGGATAAATCTCAAAATGGTAGGGAAAGGGAATAAGGCAGAGCTAACACAGAAAGAGATTACGAGACACATTTACATACTTTCTGTTCAACTGGCACTGGTTATTAGTCATCACACTTGTCTTAATATCAAATTATATGGCTCGAGGTATTCCCAGGGGAAAATATAAATGCCACTAATTACTGGTCCTTGCAAAATACATCTTGGCACCTAAACACACTCAATTTAGTTTAGTTATATTAATGGTGTATACTTGTGTAGGTCACAGTCATGGAACAACATGAAACTGATAAGTAATATTCATACTAGTGGGTGATGTCACTCCACCCTTGTCACCATGAACGAAGGGGCATTGTCCTAAAACAGTCACCCTATTTCTCACTTCACAGATGCCACTTGACTGATTTTTTCCCACCTCTCTATTGTTACCTTGCTTGCCTTCAGAATCTGGCTGCTCTACACAATCTGGGATAAATTTCCCTTGGGTGAATTTAGTTTTTCTGCTTCTGTTCTGGTAACTGAGGAAATTCAAAGGTGCCTAGTTCAAAATTCAAAGTTAGTCAGTAATTAATTTTGACAAAATGGGAACCTAAATGCATTTTTGATACAAAAAGAGAACCAGACCCCGCCAACAGCTTGTGAATGTTTAAACTTTTAGTATAGCAGCAGGCATGGCTTTTCAATCATTCTGTGATCTAATTTTATTGGTTATTAATTACAGGTTGTGTTCTCAAATCAGTTCTAACAGGGTGTCAATAGTGAAACAGCTATTTATAACGTATTGATATCCCACAAGGAATAACCTATAATGATTCTAAACAACAAGAGTCTCTACAAACAAAACAGCACCCATCAACCGCATGTACAGGGTAGTCGATAAGTGATGAGAGGGAGATCAGAAGTGTCAATATCCTGACTAAATAAGTGCCAATACTAGGCAAGAAATGCAGAAGCCCAGAAAGGGGCATCAGTCTGAAATTTGGGGAACTGTTTTCAAACTCTGAACTTGTCACAGAGAGTGTTGTGCACTCTCTGAAGAAAATATATTTTCACAATACTCTTGACCTAGATCAGAAGTATGGAAAATATCAACTGTTACTTTGGGATAACAGACTATTTTTAAAGTGAAGTGGAGAAAAATGAAATAGCTAGAAATAAAATAAAAACATATTTAATATGGAAGTGCACACACCTCCTCCTTCCAAAGATCCTGGACAAGATCATTATTTAGTCAACTGCAGCAAGTCTATGATTCATAAAAGTTTGCTCACCACCCAATATAAAACATACCCAAGATTATCCAAATATGGTTTGGGAAAGGAGTTACATGCTTTTGGAAAGATTAAAATTCTCTTCCAACATCAGGGCTTTACAAAGTATTGATAATGTTACCTCAAGTACAAGACTTTTTGGTCCCTCTCACATCATTAAATTTTGATGTGCTTTCTATAAATCATTTCAGCCTCACATCTGTTGGACTCGTGCAATTATTTCTGTTATAACTAGTAAACTGATTACTGCTTTGCTGAATTGTAATTAATTCCCACAAATTCTCTTGTTGCCAAGTCAATGCCAGTCTTATGCCAAGTACTGCATATTTCCTTTTTTGCTTTGCAATGGAAATGGCTCAGAGAATAAATTTAGAGGGTGGTTAATTTAATATGTGGAGCAAACTAACATACAGATCAGAACAAGAGCTCCAATACGGTTTGATGGGAAAAGTCACTGCCCAAATGTTGTACAGTGCTTCCCACGATCAATCCTCTTAATATTTAAGCTGCTCCTGAGCATCATTTTGTTTTACTGGACCTATTTTTGCATCAGAGTGGGAGAAATTATGTGGGGAGGGAGTAGTAGTTAATGGATTTCCCTAAATCTCCACCCTCCTACATTAAGACTCAAATGGTTTTGGTACCAGTCATCAAAAGCAATGCAAATTGTTTAGATACATAAGGGTTCAAGATTATGCCAAGTGAACCAATAATTCAGAACACCAAGAGGCTGGTTTCCTATTTAAGAAAATGTATACAATGCAGATAAACACCTTTTGACACTACTTAACTCAAATTATTCAGACAGCAAGCACTAGTTGCCATCTAGAAAGGCTCATGGTCCACCTACCCTCCAACATTAGCACTACAGAGTGATGCCTGGTCAACACCCCCATGTTAATACCGGGGGCACCTGGTTACCAACTGTGTGACATCAAGCTGTCTCGTCAAATACAGAAGAGAACATCAAGCAAAACAAAAAAGATATTAAACTTAAACCATCAAACCCAACAGGAATGTTTTGAGGAAATGATTCAGGTCTTATTCAACATGCGTTTCTGCTGAACAGCAGTCAGAACAAGATCAACCCAACAGGAAAGAGGATTAACTTTGCTTAAGTAGTATGGTTAAAGTTTCAAATTATTTCTGCCTCAATTTGATGATGATCCCTACAACACAAAGTATCCTTAATGTAGGAAATAGGAATGTGCTTATCCCAGAATACCCAGAAAGCTCTCCCCAAGCAACCTTTTCTCACCTGCAGTTTACAGCGTTCTTAAGTTCTGATACGAAACCATGGAAGATCATCCCATGGCAGAGCAGCCATGGAAGCTCAGTTACTCCTTACACCAGCTCATTATCAAAATGTATTTGAAAAGACAGTACAAAAATTTTGACTGGGAGTTAACATTTCTTTCAGATATACTACTTGTATGTTTGTCTAGAAAGGCTCATCCAAATTTCCATTCCAACCAAAAATAAAATGATGCCAGCTCATCTAATTAGTGACATTCAACATCCGCTGTGACCATGAAGATAGAATCGAAGTGCGCCAGAAGCAGAGAGGCCACTCAGTAATATCAGATGTCAGCTTTGTCACTGTAGAAGGGGGTCACGTGGAACATGTAGCAATGTGTGCAGACTCGGACTGGCTTCATCTGACCGTATCGAGGTAAGGGAGCAGAATGAGAAGAGCAACGTGAGCAGAAGATCTGTTAAATGAAAAAGCGTTTAAACTTCATACATGTACAAAATAGGTTAACAGCCAAATATCGGATTACAATTATACAGCCCAACCAGACAATCAGCATTTAAGCCTCAGCTGAAATCCTCCTCTTTTCCTTCATCATTCAGCATAACCCTCTGCTCCCCTCTCCCTCAAGTGCAGCCCCATCACCCCCCCCACCTGAAATGCATCTACTTATTCACTTTAACCAATCCCATGGTCGTGATTCTCATAATGACAACACTAGTTGTGAACACAGTGTAGTCCATCACAGAAAAGTCCTCCCCAACACTGAGCACATCTACATGGAGTGCTCCTACAAGCAAGCAGCATCCATTATTCTTGTATTTGCACAGTTCGCCTTTTTGCATATTGGTTGTTTATCCATCTTTTATGTGGTTTTTCACTGATTCTTTTTGTATCTACTGTGAACAGCTACAAGACAATAAATCTCAGGGTCGTATGGAGTGACACTTTGATAATAAATTTATTTTGACCACTACAGGTCAAAGTGGGATTCTCTATTTGAGTTCCTCTTATTGATGGCAGAAGTATCCCAACAGGCCAGAGTGGAGTTATTTTGCAACTGGTTTATCAAAACACTTGGCATGTTTTCAGTTCTATATAACGTCACTGCTTAGACCTTTCTGATTTATTTACTGTCGCATTTCTGGTATCACCTTTGTAAATTTTCTCAGGATCAGTTCTGCTGTTTTAATAACATGGCAAATAGAGCTGTATACAGGAGTCCAAATGTGGTCTAACCAAGGGTTGATACAGGTTCCTTTCTCTACTTCTCAATTCTCTCCCTCTGAAATAAGTCCTTACCCTTGGTTTGATTTTTTTTTAAAATGCTTTGGTGATTGGTACATGTTTGTTGCCAAGACGTTGGTTTCTTACACCACCTATACAGACATGTTCAACACTATTCTTCTCACCAAAGTGTGCTGCTTTGTACCTATCTGTGTCAGACATTGCACATCAATCATTTGCTCAGTTTACGAATGTCTTCTTCCGATTTATTGTAGGTCTCATGTGTTGATTGTTCCCCTCTGCCCATTTTATCATAATCTAACAGTTCTGAAACAGTGTAAAGAGTGAAAATGATCATTGTAAGTTGTGACCAAATGGTTACAGCATGAATGCTTGTTGAGGAACATTACACCCTCCATTCAGTCTTCTGCCTTAAACCCAGCCGATAGTTTGCTCTGCTCCAACATCACTCAACATCAATATGATGCAACAACAATCCCAGTAGTAGGATCTCCACCCCCACCCCAGCCGAAAAATAGAAAGAAGGGGATCTACAGCACACTGTTGTTTTAATGTTAGTTTTGATTGTGGGGTTTATCGTGGGGCAACTTAAAGGGTTTAGATCTATATAAATTATGCCCACTGCAATACCATTGTCAACTCTGATTTCCCTAAAAAAAATTCAAGATCAATTGAACAAAATTTTCCCTTTGGAAATTCATGTTTATTCATTATTATACTTTGCCTCCTGTGTTCTTCTATTTTCCCTTTCAGCAAGGATTTAATTAATTTTTCTAGAGCTGACGATAAGATTTGATAAACTAGAAAGAAGTTGTGGGTAAATGAACAGTTCATACATTGAAGTATCTGGGCAGATATTATGCCATTTGGCCAAATGGCCTATGCAAACCAATTGCCACTTCAACTTAGCTCATCGTTGTATCTTTGAAACCTCTTCTCTCAGCGGGTAGCAAATCTCTGGAATTCTCTATTCCTGAAGATGGTGGAGACCAGATCACTGGGTATATTTTAGATGGAGATAGATAAATACTTGTAAGGTCAATGAGATGAGTAACTGCCACAGAAGAGGAATTGAGACCAGCATACATCAGCCATGATATTGAATGACCACATTAATAGGGTTGTATTATAGACCACCCAATAGTCAGCAAGAATTGGAGGACCAAATCTGCAGAGAGATAGCAGACAACTGCAGGAGACAGAAAGTTGTGATAGTAGGGGATTTTAATTTTCCACACATTGATTGGGACTCCCATACTGTTAAAGGTCTAAATGGGTTAGAGTTTGTAAATCATGTTCAGGAAAAGTTTTCTAAATCAATATATAAATGTACCAACTAGGGAGGATGCAATATTAGATCTCCTATTAGGAAATGAGTTAGGACAGGTGACGGAAATGTGTGTAGGGGAACACTTTGGTTCCAGTGATCATAACGCCATTAGTTTCAACTTGATAATGGATAAAGATAGATCTGGACCTCGGGTTGAAGTTCTAAACTGGAAAAAGGCCAAATTTGAAGAAATGAGAAAGGATCTAAAAAGCGTAGATTGGGACAGGTTGTTCTCTGGCAAGGTTGTGATTGGTAAGTGGGAGGCCTTCAAAGGAGAAATTTTGAGAGTGCAGAGTTTGTATGTTCCTGTCAGGGTTAAAGGCAAAACAAATAAGAATAAGGAACCTTGGTTCTCGAGGGATATTGGAACTCTGATAACGAGAGAGATGTATAACATGTATAGGCAACAGAGAGGAAATAAGATGCTCGAGGAGTATAAAAAGAGTAAGAAAGTACTTAAGAAATCAGGAGGGTTAAAAGAAGACATGAGGTAGCTTTGGCAGTCAGGGTGAAGGATAATCCTAAGAGCTTCTACAGGTATATTAAGAGCAAAAGGATAGTAAGGGATAAAATTGGTCCTCTTGAAGATCAGAGTGGTCGGCTATGTATGGAACCAAAAGAAATGGGAGAGATATTAAATGGATTTTTTGAATCTGTATTTACTAAGGAAACTGGAATGGAGTCTATGGAAACAAAGTAAACAAGTAGGGAGGTCATGGAACTTATACAGATTGAAGAGGAGGAGGTGCTTGCTGTCTTGAGGCAAATCAGAGTAGATAAATCCCCAGGACCTGACAAGGTATTTCCTCGGACCTTGAAGGAGACTAGTGTTGAAATTGCAGGGGCCCTGGCAGAAATATTTAAAATGTCGATATCCAAGGGTCAGGTGCTGGAGGATTGGAGGATAGCTCATATAGTTCCGTTGTTCAAAAAAGGCTCAAAAAGCAAGCCGGGAAATTATAGGCCGGTAAGTTTGACATCGGTAGTAGGTAAATTATTGGAAGGAATACTAAGAGATAGGATCTACAATTACTTGGATAGACAGGGACTTATTAGAAACAGTCAGCATGGCTTTGTGCATGGTAGGTCATGTTTAACCAATCTATTAGAGTTTTTCGAGGAAGTTACCAGGAAAGTGGATGAAGGGAAGGCAGTGGATGTTGTATACATGGACTTCAGTAAGGCCTTTGACAAGGTCCCGCATGGGAGGTTAGTTAGGAAGATTCAGTCGCTAGGTATACATGATGAGGTAGTAAATTGGATTAGACATTGGCTCAATGGGAGAAGCCAGAGAGTGGTAGTGGAGGATTGCTTCTCTGAGTGGAGGCCTGTGACTAGTGGTGTGCCACAGGGATCAGTGCTGGGTCCATTGTTATTTGTCATCTATATCAATGATCTGGATGATAGTGTGGCAAACTGGATCAGTAAATTTGCTGATGATACGAAGATTGGAGGTGTAGTGGACAGTGAGGAAGGTTTTCAAAGCTTGCAGAGGGATTTGGATCAATTGGAGGAATGGGCTGAAAGATGGCAGATGGAGTTTAATGTGGACAAGTGTGAGGTACTGCACTGCTGAAGGTCAAACCAAGGTAGAACATACAAGGTAAATGGTAGGACACTGAGGAGTGCAGTAGAACAGAGGGATCTGAGAATACAGATACATAATTCCCTAAAAGTGGCGTCACAGGTGGATTTGCTGCACAAATCCCTCTCTCACCTGGATGGGGTCAGTGGTGCTGTGAGGATTACATTCCTGGACTTCTCTAGTGCCTTTAACACCATCCAGCCCAAGATCTTAAGGCACAAACTAACGCAGATGGGAGTAGACTCTCACATGGTGGATTGGATAGTGGACTACTTGACAGATAGACCTCAGTATGTGCGGTTGGGAGACTGTAGGTCTGACACGGTGGTCAGCAGCACAGGAGCGCCGCAGGGGACCGTGCTCTCTCCGGTCCTGTTCACCCTGTACACATCAGACTTCCAATATAACTCGGAGTCCTGCCATGTGCAGAAGTTCGCTGATGACACGGCCATAGTGGGGTGTGTCAGGAATGGACAGGAGGAAGAGTATAGGAAACTGATACAGGACTTTGTGATATGGTGCAACTCAAACTACCTGCGTCTCAATATCACCAAGACCAAGGAGATGGTGGTGGACTTTAGGAGATCTAGGCCTCATATGGAGCCAGTGATCATTAATGGAGAATGTGTGGAGCAGGTTAAGACCTACAAGTATCTGGGAGTACAGTTAGACGAGAAGCTAGACTGGACTGCCAACACAGATGCCTTGTGCAGGAAGGCACAGAGTCGACTGTACTTCCTTAGAAGGTTGGCATCATTCAATGTTTGTAGTGAGATGCTGAAGATGTTCTATAGGTCAGTTGTGGAGAGCGCCCTCTTCTTTGTGGTGGCGTGTTGGGGAGGCAGCATTAAGAAGAGGGACGCCTCACATCTTAATAAGCTGGTAAGGAAGGCGGGCTCTATCGTGGGCAAAGTACTGGAGAGTATAACATCGGTAGCAGAGCGAAGGGCACTGAGTAGGCTACGGTCAATTATGGAAAACCCTGAACATCCTCTACATAGCACCAACCAGAGACAGAGAAGCAGTTTCAGCGACAGATTGCTATCGATGCAATGCTCCTCAGACAGGATGAAGAGATCAATACTCCCCAATGCCATTCGGCTTTACAATTCAACTGCCAGGAGTAAGATAGGTTAAAGTGCCGGGGTTAGGACTCAATGTATTTAAGTAAACTACTTAAGAACTTTTTAAAAGCTATTATTAATGCTTTTTGAGAGGGTGATTTTAGATGCATATCATATTTTTACTGAGTTAAGTATTGTATGTAATTAGTTTTGCTACAATAAGTGTATGGGACAATGGAAAAAATGTTGAATTTCCTCATGGGGATGAATAAAGTATCTATCTATCTATCTATCTAAAGAGAGCTTTTGGTACATTGGCCTTTATAAATCACAGTATTGAGTATAAGAGTTGAATGTTATGGTGAGGTTGTATAAGACATTGGTGAGACCGAATTTGGAGTACTGGGTGCAGATTTGGTCACCTAATTACAGGAAGGATATTAATAAGGTTGAAAGAGTGCAGAGAAGGTTTACAAGAATGTTGCCGGGACTCGAGAAACGGAGTTACAGAGAAAGGTTGAATAGGTTAGGACTTTATTCCCTGGAACGTAGAAGAATGAGGGGAGATTTGATAGAGGTGTATAAAATTATGATGGGTTTAGATACAGTGAATGCAAGCAGGCTTTTTCCACTGAGGCGAGGGGAGAAAAAACCCCAGAGGTCATAGGTTAAGGGTGAAGGGGGAAAAGTTTAAAGGGAACATTGTGGGGGGGGGGAAGACTTCTTCATGCAGAGAGTGGTGGGAGTATGGAATGAGCTGCCAGATGAAGTGGTGAATGCGGACTCATTTTTGACATTTAAGAAAAACTTGGACAGGTACATGGATGAGAGGGGTTTGGAGCAATATGGCCCAGGTGCAGGTCAGTGGGACTAGGCAGAAAAATGGTTCGGCACAGCCAAGAAGGGCCAAAAGGCCTGTTTCTGTGCTGTAGTGTTGTATGGTTCTATGATAGAGTAAAAGGGCCAAGTGGCCTCTGATTTTCTTCTGTTCTTGTGAGTTTTTTTAAAAAACCTCCTACACTTAACTTGCTGTTCAGAAACACAACATTGATATTACCTCAACAACTCTTAGCGGTGACATTTTCCACATTCTCACTATAAAATACCTTCTCCAGATTTCCTCCCATAAAATTATAACCTCCATTTTTATTCATGCTTTTGTTTATTAAATACTCATTCCATTACAACAGATATTTCCCTCTCAGAAATCACACGCCAAACTTTCATCAGAAAAGACTGCAAGCAGCATGTATTTTACTCGGTGTCTAGCAAAATTAACATTAAAGCATCAGTGTGCTGTAGATCCCCTTCTTTCCATTTCTGTGCTGGGCTGGTGGTGGGGGGGGTGTGGAGATCTCTACTACTTGGATTGTTGTTGCATCATACTTAGCTTTCAGCCTCACAAAATATCCTCAATTCTAAATTTACTTTAAGTATTCAGTTCAGACGAAACTTGGCATCTGCCAAGTTACCATTTTTACCTGCAAGCCCAGACCCAAAATCAATTTAGTAGCTGTCAATCAGCTCTAAGTGTCAAGAGCAATTTAAAATTGTGACAAGCAGAAGGTGGGATAGTAACACGGTGCTGTTTGTATCACAGCTTCTATAACACAGGTCTGATTCTGACCTCCAGTACTGTGAACCAGGATCAGAACCAGGTTTATCATCACTGACAAATGTCGTGAAATGTGTTGTTTCGAGGCAGCAACACAGTGCAAAATTACAAGTAAAGATGTAAATCAGTGCAAAAAGAGCAAAACAGTGAGGTAGTACTCATGGATTATTCAGAAATATGATGCCAGAGCATGTTCCTAAAACATTAAGTGTAGGTCTTCAGATTCCTGTAGGGTTGTGATGAGAATAAGGCATAGCCTGGGTGATGTTGATGGCTTCCGTTGGTCGGGATCAACCATCGATGTTGCATCCTAGCTGTAAAAGTCAATACACAAGCCAGGGTAGCACGATATGGGGAGAGAGCTGCTGCCTATGAAGCAGGCTCCTCCTCTCCACAGAGCTGATTAATACAAAGGAATGACAAAGACCAATATAGTTTGGCGCCAGTGGTGTCGTAGGAGTTACTGTCAATGTAGGACTGGATGGTGAGGGCCTTTAAAGATGGATGTCACCTTGTTGAGGCAGCACCTTTTGAAGATGCCCTCAATGGTGGGGAGGCTAATGCTCATGATGGAGCTGGCTGAGTTTACAACCCTCTGCAGCTCTGCAGTGTGTGAAGTGTAGGAGTTTCCCCCATGACTGTAGGGTTTCATCTGTAGGGTCTTTTCATCTCTAGCTGAGGGGTGTCACTACCTATTTCCTTCCAAAGGATGAGTTTTTCCAGCAGTTTGTGGATAGTGACATCATAGCATAAGTCAGTCACTTCTCAATCATCGTCACTTCCAGGAATACAGACCCAATAACAGACCAAGTCAAACAGAATTGTACTTTTTTTTGGATTCCACAATGAGGTGCACTATGCACTTTAAACATGCAGAATTCCTGCATCAAATGTCACCACCAATCCCAGTGTCATCAATAACTATACCTTTCCACAGCTCCTGCAATGATGCTTCCTTCGAATCACAGTGAATGGAGCCTTGCACGCTGTGCAGTAGCTGCAGGCTTCATCTGGCACCCATTCTGGAGGATCTGCCAAACATTGAAAGTGGAGACTTCAGAGACGTTTATTCACACAGCCATGCAACTGTAAGTCATCAACTCCTGCCACAGCACCAGCGACAGATTCTCCCAAGGTTAGGGCCTCCTGACCTGTGCCCAGACCCTATACATGACCCTCCCCCCAACTTGTACCCAGCCCAAACAGACTTTTGTGAGATGGATATAGGTGGATTTGTCAGCCACAGGATAACAGTCACCCTCTGCCATGGAAACTCTGTTTGTGGCAAAATCACTGCCTCTTCTCAAAGAAATCTGAATGGCTGAGTCGAATGCCCTGGCTTCACCACTATGTCCTTGGTCGGTCTCGTGGCCAGGTGGCCACATTTTGGACTTGCAAAATGTTTGGGTTATAAATAGTCCACAGGAACAGAAGCTTGCTGTACACTATATTGGTAAGATTTGGTGATTTTTAAACTTGGTAGAATAATACTGCTCAACTTTAACAATGTGCAAGGAAAATATTAATAATGCCCCAAGGGAAATAAAGGATTGGACTGCACAATAGACAATGAATCACTAAATTAATTCTGTAGCAACTGGTTAAAAAAAACTGCAGACACTGAAAATCTAAAGAGCAGAAAATGCTGGAACTACTCAGCAAGTCAGGCAGGTACAGAGTTAAAGCTAGACATACAAAAAGCTGGATGAACTCAGCAAGTCGGGCAGCATCTGTTGAAAGAAGCAGTCAACGCTTCGGGCCAAGACCCTTCGTCAGGACTAAAGGAGGAGGGGGCAGGAGCCCTATAAAGAAGGTGGGGGGATGGTGGGAAACCAATCAGAGGAAAGATCAAGGGGTGGGGGAGGGGATAGGCAGAAAAGGTGAAGAAGGAATCTAAGGGGAAAGCACTATGGGTAGTAGAAGAAGGCAGAGTCATGAGAGGTGTTAGGCAGCTAGAAGAGGAGACAGAGTGAAGGTGGGATGGGGGAAAGGGAGAGGGAGGGAATTACCGGAAGTTGGAGAATTCGATGTTCATACCAAGGGGCTGGAGACTACCCAGACGGGATATGAGATGTTGTTCCTCTGAAGTTTGGCCTCATCATGGCCATGATGAGGGATATGTCCATACATGGCCTCCTCTACTGCCATGATGAGGCCAAACTTCAGTTGGAGGAACAACATTTCATATACCGTCTGGGTAGTCTCCAGCCCCTTGGTATGAACATCGAATTCTCCAACTTCCGGTAATTCCCTCCCTCTCCCTTCCCCCATCCCACCTTCACACTGTCTCCTCTTCTAGCTGCCTATCACCTCTCATGACTCTGCCTTCTTCTACTACCCATAGTGCTATCCCCTTACATTCCTTTTTCACCTCTCCTGCCTATCCCCTCCCTGCTTCTCCTCCCCCACCCTTTGATCTTTCCTCTGATTGGTTTTCCACCCTCCCCCCACCTTCTTTGTAGAGCCCCTGCCCCCTCCTTCTTCAGTCCTGACGAAGGTTTTCGACCCAAAATGTTGACTGCTTCTTTCAACGGATGCTGCCCGACCTACTGAGTTCATCCAGCTTTTTTGTACGTCTTGATTTGACCACAGCATCTGCAGTGCACTTTGTGTTTACAGAATTAAAGCTTCCAGTCAAAGATCACTGCTTAAACTGGGAAACAGAAAACAAAGTAGTTATAAACACAAAGTATACTGCAGATGCAGTGGTCAAATCTTAAGACGTACAAACAAGTTGGATGAACTCAGCAGGTTGGGCAGCATCCATTGAAATGAGCAGTCAACATTTCGGGCCGAAACCCTTCGTCAGGACTGAAGGAGGAGGGGGCAGGGGCACTAGAAAGAAGGTGGGGGGGGGAAGGTGGAAGGTGCCAGGTGAAAAATGCAAGCGAGAAGTCTGCTTGCATCTATTAATTCTGACGTCAATACTGCACATATTTTTCATTCATTTAATGTGTGTAATCACTTGGATAATAGATTTCCTGATGATGAGTTAAGAGAATGGCAAACTTTTGACCCTGTTGCTGTTGCCAAAGCAACGAATTTTGAATTTGGAGAAGGGAATGTTGTATGACTGACAAAATAATACTCAGCTACTATTCCAAACTATGACGAAAGCATTGCCTCAAAAATATTACAGCAATGCTGTGATTTCAAATTTGTCCTTTCTGAGAAAGTTAATGGTTCAATTAAAACTTTCACTGATACTGTATGTTGAATTACATGCTTCAAAATGAAGAATCTGAAGAACTGTCAATTCTTGTTGACATCGTTGGAACATTTCAAGCTTCTCGTGCTGACTGCAAATGTGGATTCAGTCTTCTAAATTCAATCAAATGTAAATCCAGGAACAGACTAGAAGTGGAACATTTGAATGATATAACGAGGATTAAGACTCATCTTTCAAAGTTAATCTGGATAGTTTTTATAGATAATTGATTTGTAATAAAGACAATAAGAAAAAGTTTAACAAAATATTAAAAATTTCATTATATCCGTCATTAATAAATAAAATCAAAAATGTGATTTTTCAGTTCTCATTCTAGACATTCAAGCTATGCATATTACAAAAAAACATTTAAAGTGCCATTCAGTTTTCAGGCTGTAAATTAAATGTTTAAAGAATTCCTGCTCAAAGCAGTGGTTGGTCTTCGCAGCTGTTTTTTTTAAAAAAAGTAACGTTGCACCCTTGCTGAATTCCTAAGTAATACACACAAAGTACTGTAGGAATTTCTTTGTTCCTCTGGATTTCCAGCATCTGCAGAACCTCGTGTTCAGAAAATGTGAGAAGCATGTCAGGTTGCATCCGTGGAAAGAAAAGTGGGCGCTATTTCAGGACAAAAACCTTTCTCTGGGGTACATGGAAAAATAATGGTTTTAAATTGTAGGCAGGGGAGAGATGGATAGGACGAAGAGGATTTCTCTGATAGGATGCGACCAGAGTTAAAAACTATTTATAATTGATTAACAAAGAGGAACTAACACAGGTGACTGACATCCATCTGGGCACATTAGCTTTCAGGACTCTGTTGAATTCAGCAAATTCTGAAATGACCTTTTCTGCCAAAAGGGTGAAGCCTTGAGGATATTATATCTCCTCTTTCTCTTATCCCACTCTTCAAGAAGAAAGAGGCAGAAGAAAAGAAACTATAGGCCACTTAGTCTGACCTCAGTGGTCAGGAAGATTTTGGAGTCAATTATTAAGGATGAGGTCTCAGAGTACTTGGAGGCATATGATAAAATAGGGCATAGTCAGCATGGTTTCCTCAAGGGAAATTCTTCCCTCACAAATCAGTTGTAATTTTGAAGTAATAACAAGCAGGATAGACAAAGGAGAATTGATTGATGGTGCGTACTTGGATTTTCAGAAGGCCTTGATCAATGTACCACACGAGGCTGCTTAACAAGCTATGAGCCCATGGTATTACTGGAAAGATTCTAGCGTGGATAAAGCAGTGGTTGATTGGCCAGAGGCAAAGGGTGGGAATAAAGGAGCCTTTTCTGGATGGCTGCCAATGATTTGGATAATAGAATTGATGGCTTTGTTGCAAACTTTACAGATGGTATGAAGATTGGTGGAGGGGCAGGTGGTTTTGAGGAAGTAGAGAGGCTTCAAAAGGACTTAGATCAGGAGAATGAACAAAGAAGTGGCAGTTGAAATACAGTGTTAGGAAGTGAACGGTCATGCACTTTGGTAGAAGGAATAAAAAGGTTGACTATTTTCTAAATGGAGAGAGAATACAAAAAACTGACATGCAAAGAGACTTGGGAGTCCTTGTGCAGGATTCCCTAAAGGTTAATTTGCAGGTTAAATCTGTGGTGAGGAAGGCAAATGCGATGTTAGCATTCATTTCAAGAGGTCCAGAATACAAAACCAAGAATGCAATGCTGAGACTTTATAAAGCACTGGTGAAGTCTCACTTGGAGTTTTGAGAGCAGTTTCGGGCCCCTTGTCTTAGAAAGGATGTGCTGAAACTGGAAAGGGTTCAAAGGAGGTTCAAGAAAATGATTCCAGGATTGAATGGTGTGTATTCTGAAGTGCATTTGATAGCTTTGGACCTGTATTCACTAGAATTCAGGAGAATGAGGGGTGACCTCATTGAAATGTATCGAATGGTGAAAGGCCTTGATCAAGTGGATGTGGAGAGGATATTTCCTATGATGGGATAGTCTGAGACCAGAGGACACGGCATCAGAATAGAGGGGGATTCTTCTAGAATGGAGATGAGGAGGAATTTCTTTAGCCAGAGAGTGGTGAATCTGTGGAATTCTTTGCGACAGCCATGGAGGCCGTCTTTATGTATGTTTAAGGCAAAGGTTGATAGATTCTTGATTGGTCAGGGCATGATGGGATATGGGGAGAAGGCAGGAGATTGAGGCTGAGGGGAAAACTGGATCTGCCAAGATGAAACAGCAGAACAGACTCGATAGGCCAAATAGCCCACTTGTGCACCTTTATCTTATGGTAGTATCAGGAGAATAGACAAAGTAGCAGATGGAGTGTCATGTGGGAAAGTGTATTGTCACACACTTTAGTAGAAGGAATAAAAGCATAGAACATTTTCTAAATGGGGAGTGATTTCAGAAACTATAGTTGTAAAGTGAGTAGGGAGCCCTTGTGCAGGATTCCCTAAAGGTCAACTTGCAGGCTGAATCAGTGGTAAGGAAGGCAAATGTAATATTAGCATACAAGAACAAGGATGTCATGCAGAGGCTTTATAAGGCATTTTTCAGACAGCACTTGGGAGTATTGTGAGCAGATCTAAAAGATGCTCTGGCATTGGAGAGGGTTCAGAGGACGTTCACAAGAATGATTCTGGGAATAAAAGGATTAACGCAATGGGGATACTTGATGACTCAGGGACTGTGCTTACTGGAGTTTAGAACTCACTGAAACCTATCAAATATTGAAAAGTTTTGATAGAGTGGACGTGGAGCAGATGTTTCCTTTAGTGGGGGAATCCAGCACCAGAGGGCATTGTCTCAGAATAGAGGGAGATCCATTTAGAACAGAGATGAGGAGGGATTCACTTCCACAGATAGCTGTTGGAGGCCAAGCAGAGGTTACAGG
This sequence comes from Hemitrygon akajei, assembly GCF_048418815.1. Lineage (NCBI taxonomy): Eukaryota > Metazoa > Chordata > Chondrichthyes > Myliobatiformes > Dasyatidae > Hemitrygon > Hemitrygon akajei. Next base: position 15,024,691 of record NC_133129.1, on the reverse strand, counting down.
GAGAAGGCAGGAGAATCAGGTTGAAATGGATAATAAATCAGCCATGATGGAATGGTAGAATAGACATTTGTAGGGTCGAATGGCCTAATTCTGCTCTATGACTTATTATTTTATAACATTTCAAGATGATTTTTATTAGAATTTCTATTTCATATTTCTTATATCTTTTTATTTTGCTTTGCATGCCCAGGGTATTGGAAACCACTCAGGCATTCAGGAAGTGGTATGGTTCTGGTAATAACTCATCTTCAGCACAACTCAATATACGAGTCGATGAGTGCCATGCAAAATTTCAATTTTCATTCACCAAAGTGAATTTTGTGGCACAGTGCACATACATGGATGACCTTTGTTTCAATTTCAAAAGAAAGCCCAAGCTCCGTATCCAACACCTGCCACTCACCGTTCACTCAGGTCTGAGTTACTTCAATTACATGCCTTATGCTCAAGGCGCACCTATTGTAACTAATGAGTTTGCAAACAAAATAATTTTAAACCACCACAACAGAAACTTTGCTGCATTAGAATTAATAATCCAGCATACTATTACTCCAGACATCATTCTACAGAGATAGCAAATTCAAGCTGGAACTTATAACCTATTTAATTCTCTTCTGAGCAACCAACACAGAATATTTATTCTCTGCTGTCTCACCCAAGTAGTACTTTTTCTCATGCAGCTGAAATGAATCTACAAAACAATAGTCAATGATGCAAAATTGTAGTTGCACCCTTTGAAGCTGCCATGAATGGTGAAATTTAAAATAGGGACATGCAATTCAAATCAAGCTGGATAAAAAAAATGACAAAAATGCTGTATTTGGTTCGGGTTCCAATCACCATTCACCACTACCTGATGATTCACACTCACGTTCTTTACTTCAAATTCCAGCACTTCATATTCTTGCTGTCTCCGATCTTCACTAGGAATTGAACCTGCCCCTGACTATCCACACGATCAATGCCTCTCATCATCTTATACACATCTATCAGGTCACCTCTCATCCTCTGTCGCTCCAAGGAGAAAAGACCGAGTTCACTCAACCTATTCTCATAAGGCATACTCCCCAATCCAGGCAACATCCTTGTAAATCTCCTCTGCTTGAGCTGTCTACCTTCTTCCATGAACAGGGTTTCCCTTCTTCCACCATTGATGTTGCCCCCACCCACATCTCCTCCATTTCCCAGACAGCCCCATTCACCCCATCTTCCTGCCGCTTTAAAGGGAGTTCCTCGTCCTAATCTACCACCCCATGAGTCACTACATCCAACACATCATTCTACCCAACTGCCGCCATCTCCAAAGGGATCCTACTGCCAAACACATCTTTACCTCCCCCCCCCCCCAAACTTCTGCTTTCCACAGGGTTCGCTCTCTTCCTTGTTTATTCACCCCTCCCCATTAATCTCCCTCCTGGCACATATTTCTGCAAGTGTTACACCTGCCCACTTCCATTCAGGGCCCCAAATAGTCCAGCTGAGGCAACACTTCACCAGAAAATCTGCTGGGATTGTCTTTTGTATCTGGTGCTCCCAATGTGACCTCCTCTACATTGAGGAGATCTGATCGGTCCATCCACCAAAAGTGGAATTTCCTGGTGGCCAACCATTTTAATTCCTACTCCCATTCTCACATGTTTTTTCATGGCCTCCTCTTGTGCTATGATGAAACCACTCTCAGGGTGGAGGAGCAACACCTTATATTCTGTCTGGGTAGCCTGCAACCTGATGGTATCGACAGCAATTTCTCCCTCCGGTAAATTTCTATCCTCCCCCTTTCCTCTTCTATTCCACACTCTAGCCTCTTACCTCTTCTCACCTGCCTACCACTTCCCTCAGTAACCCCCCTTTCTTCCCTTTTTCCCCATGGTACACTCTCAACTCCTATCAGATTCCTTCCTATCCAGCCCTTTACCTTTCCCATCTACCTGACTTCACACACCACCTTACAGCCATCTTCCTTCCCCTCTCCCCACGTTTATTCTGGTTTCTTCCTCCCTTCCTTGCCAGTCTTGAAGAAGGCTCTCAGTCTGAAATGTTGACTGTTCATTAATTTCCATGGTTGCTGCCTGACCTGCTGAATTCCTCCAGCATTGTGTGTTGCTTGGATTTCCAACATCTGCAGAATATTTTCTGGTTATATTTCTCTTTGTAGATGGGCATCTTGGTTGGCAGGGATAAGTTGAGTGGAAGGGCCTGTTTCTGTGCTGTACGACTATGATTCAGCAACTCAGTTCCCGAACTGGAATTTTAAATTGGCAACCATCATACACAAATTTACTCTGTTGCGGCTATATTCATTGCCAAATGTACAATCACATCACCACTGAATGACAATGTGAAGTATGTTCTTATTGAAGTACCAAAAGAAAAAGAGCTATTAAATTACATTAGTGATGGCATTTATAGCTGCAATTTTATATTAACCAAACTCCTTTTGGAGATTAAAGCTCCAGTATTCCAGTCTATTAATTTCTTATCCATTAATTATAAGATCAACACTGGACCTTTTGTACTTGCTGGAACAGCACAGTCCCTCAGTTATCATTGAGATCCTAATTAGTTATGGGTTAAACAGTTTTGAACACTATTTAAATACTTAAGCATAAAATCAGTGGTATTTGAAGTTCCAGCACTCTCAGCCATTCAAAAAAGATTTAATAGTTGGATTAATAATTTATGCCAGTTGTGGAGGTTCAAACATCAAAGCCATATATAACTGTACACTTGGAATCAATGACCTTGGAGGATTAGTAGAGCCAAAAAGAGTGGTGTGTCTGTATAGGAGTTAATGCAATGCTTTACAGCATTGATCGGGGTTCAAAACCCATTCTCTATGTGACAGTGTAGGTTTCCTCTTAGTGCTCTGGTTTCATCAAAAAACATATAGGTTAGTAAGGATTAGTGAGTTGTAGGCAGGCTATGTTGGCACTGGACAGTTGCGTGCTGCCACCAGCACAATCCTTGGACCGTGTTGGCTGTTGATACAAATGACACATTTCACTCTATGTTTCGACGTACATGTGACAAATGAAGCTAATCTTTAAAGATCTTTAGCTTGTAACTTAACACATTTAGGATGCAATAATCTATCCACAAGAGGGGTGTTAATCTGAGGTGAGACAGTTAGACATGGGGCTCACCTAATTTGTAAACTAATTAAGATCTTCCTCCAGAGGAGGACATAAAAGTTGGCTAAGTTAAAGAAACAAAATCCCAGACTCTCAAAGATGGAGAATTAATCAATGCAATTCTGTAAAGTGCATTCTTCAACAGTGAGCTACTTGATGTGGATTTACATCTGGCAAACTTTGCCCAATCACCAAACAGAACAACTGAAAGCAATAGACAACGTGTAGGAAGAGGGAGAGCATGTAGGACAGGAAAAAGGTTTTGTCAAAGACTATTTCAGGACATGAGATTCTGTTCACTTCTTTGTTGACCTCTTGCATTTCATTTGTGTGCCAGGCAGGTTGTCCATCAACAGCATCCTGGAATACTGCAGACACATCTGCTGCAAACATCAGATAGTTTCAAACTCATTTCTACATGGGTTGCCATGTAGTAATCACTCAAATTCCCCATGGATGTTCCTGCTCCCTGACCTGTCATTAGGTAATCACTGAATCTATCCTCACTGTGGACATAATTTGAAATGCAAGTGAGAAATGTAGAAATATTGCTACAAGCAGAACTGTGCCACTTCCCAGGAAATTTAGTTCTGGGCAACACAACACTTGATATTTGCAAGTCTGTACACTCAGGGTTTATAAAAAAGTTCTCCCATCAATTTTAACTAAAATAGCTTATTTTGTAAGAAGCCATCATAGGTACTTCATAGGAATATTAGAACACAATATTTGACAGAGCCACATAAATAAAAGATAGATAATTAAAACCTTTGAGAATTGCTTTAAGGATGTCACCTCCCTGATCCTGCACTCTAGGGAAGTTGGGATAACAAGGCCATGAAATGATTACAAGCACAAGACTGAAAGTTTTAAGATCAACAAGGAGGAATGGGTGATCAGAAACTGATGTAAATACAAACAGCAGAATCATGGATGAACACTAAGTAGGAGACTGACTACAAGACTATTGAGTCAGAGTAGAACAAAAGCATCATTAACGGTTATAGAAGATGGAAGGGCAGAGTTACGTAGGTTGAAATAGGCTATACTGGTAATGGAGGAAAATAATTAGGAAAGTCAGTCAATTAAAAGGACACAGGCTACTTTATCAGTGCTGTTCAAGAAACTTCACATGCAACACTGAAGCAAAAGGCTTGTGCCAAAATTTACGTAGAAGCATTTAACCCATAAAATTATTTCTGTATTTCAATTATGCAGTTCCCATGGAAAGGAAGCACGTCTTGAGCATTTAACATCAATCACTGAAGTTCATCACTGATGAGTCAAAAGCCTGGAACACTTTACCTAATTGTCTTGATGGAGCAAGGACCTTCTTATAGATTTGAATGCTTAAAGGCGACAGCCCATCACCACTTTCAAGGACAATTAGGGATGAGCAATAAACTATGGCCTTGGCCCACAACCCATAAGTGAATAAAAAATGTGCCCTTTTAATGGAAAAGAATCCATCAAGGTCAGCAATATTTAAAAAGACAAGGGTGACCTTTTGGTGCAGTAACCTTTGTATAGTTTAAATGCTGCCAGAGATATTCAGCAGAATTGGGTCAATATCCTATACTCTCAAACAATGCTCACCAATGCTGTATGCAAATTACTATGCATTTCAAAGTGTAAATTCTCCTATAACTGATTTGTGTAGGCAATTGTATATCTAACCAATATCTACTGTTACTCTTGTATTAAGTATTTAATATTTCACCTTCAAAGTCTTCATCTCTTGCCTTGTCATCAAGTTCAGTGGAAGAAATGCTTTCTCGACACAAAGCACAGTCTTCAAGAACAGGACTTCTCAATGTCTGGTCACCTGGAAAAAAAACTCCAGTATTGGAATAAAATAAGGTATTTAAACCAGGAAGCTCAATACTGTTTTTACTGTCAGATATTCAGCTACAGAGCTAGTCATTATCCAGAGATTTGTGTTTTACCTTTAGTTAATTTGCAATCTTGTTAACACTGTAATCAGTAAATCAGTATGGGAACATGCATTTTCTGTACAATGTTAATTCTGGCTTTTAGAAATGAGAGGCCGGGTATATTCCATTACACAGCTTACAACACCAATCCCTGCCCAACCCAGCAAACTGGATCAAATTTTGGAGTGAAGTATTTTAGGTCTTTCAACAATGGAAGTCAGGATTGTTAAATATTAGCAGCAGGGAATAACTAATTCCATTGTGGTATGCAGTTGGCACCGCCGCCTCAAAGCTCCAGAGGTCAGAGTTCAATCCTGACCTTGGGTGCGCCTGTGCAGTCTCCATGTCTTCTCTGTGACTGTGTGGTTTCCCCTAGGTGAAGCGGTTTCCTCCCACACGCTGTTTGCTAGCTTAATTTGCTGTAATGTACTTGGCTAAGAAAACTAGAGTGAAAGATAGGCAGAAGGCTGAGTCTGATGCTCAACACAACCACTCAAAGGATCAATTCCTTTACCCTATGACCAAGATGAACATTATTGCTGCAACCCAAATTTGTTTTAGTGTATTTTTGGAGCATATACCTAAACCATGTCAAAGTGTAACAAAATTAAGTTGTTACGCTTCCCCCTCCCCCTGTGGGACACTACAAGTTAAAGTGTTCCCCTCTTTTTCAGCAGAGTCTGATCGGGGAGAGACTGTTTTACAACATTGAATCACAGTGGATTTAATTTGGCTGTTTTGACACTGATCAACAGACAAAGACCTTTTCATGTCAAAGTGAAAACAGATCTCTACAATATGATTTAGACCAATTACAAATATAAACACAAAATAATTGATTACTCAAGTAGTCACCCCTTTTAATATGCCACACCAAAATCATCACTGGTGCAGCCAATTGGTTTTAGAAGTCACATAATTAGTTAAATTGAGTTCACCTGTGTGCAGTCCAGGCATTTCAATTGATTGCAGTAAAAATACACCTGTATCTGGAAGGTCCAACTGCTGGTGAGTCAGTATCCTGACAAAAACTACACCATGAAGACAAAAGAATACTCCAAGCAACTCCATAAAAAGGTTATCGAAAAGCACAAGTCAGGAGACGGATGCAAGATCATTTCCAAGTCACTGAATATCCCTTGGAGTATAGTTAGTCAATCACTAAGAAATGGAAAGAATATGGCACAGGTGTAAATCTGCCTAGAGTAGGTGGTCCTCAAAAACAGTGACCGTGCAAGAAGAAGAACAGTGAGGGAGGCCACCAAGAGACCTATGACAGCTCTGGTGCAGCTTTATGGGAGAGTGACAAAGAGAAAGCCACTGCAGAAAGAAACTCATGAAATCTTGGCTAGAGTTTGCCAGAAGGCATGTGGGAGATTCTGAAGTCAACTGGAAGGCGGCTCGTTTGTCTGATGAAACCAAAATTCAGCTTTTTGGCTATCAGATTAAATGCTATGTTTAGCAGAAGCCAAACACTGCTCATAAGCAAAAACTTACCATCCCTACCATGAAGCATGGTGGTGGCTGCATCATACTATGAGAATGCTTCACTACATGGAAGCATGGAAGGCTTGTGAAGGTAGTGGGTAAAATGAATGAGGCAAAATTCAGGGAAATCCTGGAGTAAAACCTTGTGCAGTCTGCAAGAGAACTGCAACTTGGGAGATTTGTTTTCCAGCACAACAATGACCCCAAGCATAAAGCCAAAGTTAATGACCCGGAGTGGCCAAGTCACAGTCCAATTGAGAACTTGTGGCTAGACTTGAAAAGTCCTGCTGAAGGGTCTCGGCCCAAAATGTTGACTGAACTCTTCTCTGTAGATGCTGCTTTGCCTGCTGAGTTCCTCCAGCATTTTGTGTGCATTGCTTGAAAAGGGCTGTTTACTCACAACCCCATAAAATCTAACAAGAGCCTGAGCAGCTTTGTAAAGAAGAATGGGGAAAAATTGCAGTGTCCAGATGTACAAAGCTGATAGAGACCAATCCACACAGACTCAAAGCTGTAATTGCCACCAAAGGTACATTTACTAAATATCAACTTGAAGGGGGTGAAGACTTATGCAATCAATTATTTTGTTTTATATTTGTAATTAATTTAGATCACTTTCTCAAGATCTGTTTTCACTTTGACACGAAAGAGTCTTTTTCTGTTGATCAGTGTAACAAAAAAGCCAAATCAAATCCATTGATTCAATGCTGTAAAACAATAAAACATGAAAACTTCCAAGGAGGGGAGAGGGTGAATACTTTTTCTAGGCACTATATATTGGTGCCATGGTGGCTTAGCAGTTAGCATAACTCTCCTACAAGTCGTGGTGTTCCAGAGTTTGGAGTTCAATTCAGACATCATCTGTAAGTAGTCATTGTAAATTTTCCCGTGATTAGGTTCGGGTTAAATCGGGGCTGTTGGGGCAGCACGACAGGACAGAAGAACCTATCCTGCACTGTATCTCTAAATACAAATGTATAAATTTATAGCATCCAGAAAGATACACCCAAACGGGACAGTTAGCATTGTGTAGAGAACAGACAAGTTACACAACTCAGGAGTAAATTGATCTTTTACCTTTCTTCTCTGTCCTGCTGCTTTCATACTCTAGCTTGGTCGCCATGACCTCAAACAAGGTTTTAAGGATACTTCGCAGGTCACTTGCATAGTTAGTCTGCAACTGGTCAGCAACACCTATGATGGTATGAAATGGTGCTGGTTAACACAACTTCCTGCACATGGATCACAATACAAAAGGAGTCAATATACACAAATTTCCGGAGTAAAGCTGGGGACATGGTCTTCACCAGAAAATATCTTGCAAAGGTGAGATTGATTAAAACAAAGCAGGTTGTTTTGGCACCAATCTATATTTTAGCTGTGATGAAAAAGTTGAGGCACAAGTGTTTACAGTAATCAGATACCATATTTTAACAAGCAAACATATTAATGTTTCATTACCACACGAGCCTAAAATTATTACCAAGTTATGCCAGGCTGTTTCCAGGACAATGTCAATATTTGTCAAGGATTCTTTGCCCCTCACCACACAAATTCAGAACAGACATTAGCACCAGCAGTTTCAAAGTACAAAAGCCTTTGGAACACAAGCCTTGCAGATGTGCACCCCACCACTGAGCACATCTACCAGGAGCGCTGGCATGTAAAAACAGCAACCATCATCAAGGACCCCTACCCTATAGATCATGCTCACTTCTTACTGCAGCCATCAGGCCTCGGGACCCACACCACCAGCTTCAGGAACAGCTATTACCCTGCTGCCATCAGACCTCAGGACCCACACCACCAGCTTCAGGAACAGCTATTACCCTGCTGCCATCAGGCCTCAGGACCCACACCACCAGCTTCAGGAACAGCTATTACCCTGCTGCCATCAGGTGATGTCACCAGGATCCTGCAGATATTCTTATGCTTTTACTCAAATTCTCTTGCAACGAAAGCCAACATAACATTCACTTGTCTTAGTACTTGCTGTACATGCACAACTCAAGAAAGCAGCATCCATTGTTAAGGACCCTCACCATCTCGAACATGCCCTCTTCTTATTACCACCAACAGGGAGGACAGGAGCCTGGAGATACACATTCAATGTTTTAGGAACAGCTTCTTCCTCACTGCCATCATATTTCTGAACAGTCTATGAACCCATGAACATGATCTCACAATTTTCTTCTTTTTTTTTTGCACTACTCATTTAACTTTTATATTTCTTGTTGTACCTGAGAGTGGGAATAAGGGCAGGGATAGAGGAATCATGGTTGGGAAAAGGCGAAGGGAGGGGGAGGGAACAGAGAGATTCTGTAATGACCAATAAAGCAGCTGTTTGAATCAAATGACCTTGCCTGGTATCTCAGGGCTGCATGTGTCTGCATCCATGCCACCCTTCACCCCGGCACTCCTTCTCTGCCATGGCACACCCTTCTGCGGAGCTCCACTCTCACCATTCCCAACATTCTTTGCTCCCACCAGAGTTACAAACTCATTCCCTACTCCACATTGACAAATACAATACTGTGTAAAAGTCTTAGGCATCCCAGCCATATACATATGCCTAAGACTTTTGCACACTAATGTAAAATAGTTTAAATTTCTTGCATTGTACTGAAATGCAAAACAAATTTCATGATGTATGTCGGCTATAATAAATCTGATTCTAAAGTTAACCTCCTTATGTATAAAGGGTAACAGGTCCCTTTGAATGTCACCACCATTCAATCCTTTAATGTCTGCAAAAATAACTTCTCTCTTCCCTGACATCATTTTTCCTCCACCTTATTTTTCCCCCTCACAATATGGTGCCCTTCATTTAGCCAGTCTATATCCTTGAGGCCCTTCAGACATCATGTGTCTCACACATGCAGCACTAATCTTTGAGACATTTCACTAATTATAGCCTCAACTTGAAAAAAAAACATTTATTCTTTCTGTATTATCACGAGTCAAGTCAACTTTTATTGTCATTTCGACCATAACTGCTGGTACAGTGCACAGTAAAAATGAGACGTTTTTCAGGACCATGGTTTACATGACACAGTACAAAAAACTAGATTGAACTACGTAATAAAAAAAACACAGAGAAAGCTATACTAGACTACAGACCTACACTGGACTGCATAAAGTGCACAGAAACAGTACCGGCATTACAATAAATAATAAACAGGACAGTAGGGCAAGGTGTCAGATCAGGCTTCAGGTATTGAGGAGTCTAATAGTTTGGGGGAAGAAACTGTTATATAGTCTGGTTGTGAGAGCCCAAATGCTTCGGAGCCTTTCCCCAGACAGCAGGAGGGAGAAGAGATTGTATGGGGGTGCATGGGGTCCTTCATAATGTTGTTTCCTTTGCGGATGCAGCGTGTAGTGTAAATGTCCATGATGGCTGGAAGAGAGACCCTGATGATCTTCTCAGCTGACCTCACTATCCGCTGCAGGGTCTTGTGATACGAGATGGTGCAATTTCCGAACCAGGCAGTGATGCAGCTGCTTAGGATGCTCTCAATACAACCCCTGTAGAATGTGATGAGGATGGGGGGTGGGAGATGGACTTTCCTCAGCCTTCACAGAAAGTAGAGACACTGCTGGGCTTTCTTTGCTACGGAGCTGGTGTTGAGGGACCAGGTGAGATTCTCCGTCAGGTGAACACCAAGAAATTTGGTGCTCTTTACGATCTCTACCGAGGAGCCGTCGATGTTCAGCGGGGAGTGGTCGCTCCGTGCCCTCCTGAAGTCAACAACCATCTCTTTTGTTTTGTTCACATTAAGAGACAGGTTGTTGGCTCTGCACCAGTCCGTTAGCCGCTTGCACCTCCCCTCTGTAAGCTGACTCGTCGTTCTTGCTGATGAGACCCACCACAGTCGTGTCATTGGCGAACTTGATGATGTGGTTCGAGCTGTGTGTTGCAGCACAGTCGTGGGTCAGCAGAGTGAACAGCAGTGGACTGAGCACGCAACCCTGGGGGGCCTCCATGCTCAGTGTGATGGTGTTGGAGATGCTGCTCCCGATCCGGACTGACTGAGGTCTCCCAGTCAGGAAGTCTAGGATCCAGTCGCAGAGGGAGGTGTTCAGGCCCAATAGGCTCAGCTTTCCAATCAGTTTCTGAGGGATGATTGTGTTGAATGCTGAACTGAAGTCTATGAACAGCATCCAAACATATGTGCCTTTTTTGTCTAGGTGGGTGTCTCCACCAGGTGGAGGGTGGTGGCAATGGTGTCATCTGTTGAGTGGTTGGGACGGTAAATAAACTGCAGGGGGTCCAGTGAGGGGGGTAGCAGGGTCTTGACATGCCTCATGACGAGCCTCTCAAGACAAATGTGTAAAGGGTTTCAAGGACACATTCTGGCTAAGTGAATGGGTGTCATAACAATTTTCACCTGTATCTTAGTGTACCTTGTGCAGCAACTTAGTGAAGGTCTTTTGCAGTCTAGTACACCACATTTACTTGTTCACCTTTATCCTGTTCTTTTAGTTACAAACTTAAAAACAAATTGCTGGATATGATTTCCCTTTCACTAAGCATGCTGACTCTGTTAAACCCAATCATTAGTTTTATTAAGTTCATGGCATAAAACAAAGTCATGCAATAAAGCAGGGAATTTTCTGAGTACAAAGTATACAGATACCTGCGATGCACACAAAAAGTCTGTGAATAAGGTCATTGCTGCTATGGAAACGAGCCCGGATCTTTTCTCTAGTGGTAATCTTGGCAGCCAGAAGTGCAAGCTGGATCTCCTCTTGGTCTACATCCTCAGAGGTGTAGGAACTTGTAGTTAGACTGCCAACAGGACTGCAATAACAGAGCATGTGTTAATGCCAGAAGAACTAAAAAGAATTTTAAAACACAGGCCATCAGTATGCTCTTGCAACAAAACAAAATGTTGAATGTCACCCTACACCAGTTTGCCCAAAAGCCTCAACCACACAGTTCGTATGGTGAAACTAAACTCCCCAAGTGCAGTAGGGCGGAACTCCTAAAACAATGTACACTCTCTGGACCCATTCAATAACAAGTGTTTTTGGACACATGAACTATCACCTATCACATCTACAAATGGCAGAGACTCAGGACCAAGCAATGCCCCTTATTTAGAAGTTTTCATCTTTGCTTTCATTCTGTTGGCTCACTTTGTAACCTCTCCCAGCCCTAAAATTCTTCTGCTCTGTCCTTGTGCATATTTTATCTCTTACCTTCTTTAAGCCTATGTTTTTAAACAGTTGTGTCTTAATGTCTCCTTATACAGCTCCATATCAAACCTTATCTAATGACATTCATGTAGTGTTAGGATCATATATAAATTGTAAGCTGCAGACCTTCACTAGGTAAGGAATTAAATGAAAAATATTGACAAAGACCTGAATGTCCCAGTTTTATAGTACCTCAGTGCAGTCTCCCTGCAAATAATGCACTAAAATATCAGCTTCAATTGCTTTTCCACAAAAGGTTGACAAAAGCACTTCAAACCCTACTTCTCATAGTCCACTAGCTTTTTGAGCAATCATATGAACATGACTGATCTCCATCTCAATGAAACTCTTCAGCACTGATGATACTCCTTAAATCTTAATGTCTAGAAATCCATTGATCTTTGTTTGAATTAACACAATCAGCTCTCACAGCTCTTGGGATAAAGAAATTTCTCCTCATCTCAGTCCTAAACAATTAACCTCATTCTGAAATTGTGCCCTCTGGTTCTAGGCTGCTCATCCAGAGGAAACATCTTCTTTGAATCTACCTGTCAAACCCAAATTTTCAACAAGAATCTTCTCTCATTGCTCCAAGATCTGGAGATTACCACCTCAATCTCTCCTCATATGCAAACACAGAAAACCTGGAGCAGTGTGGAAAACTGCAATACCGAACACTAAACCCCATGGAAACAGTGCGGTAAATGGCAAGTATATTATTTCTTAAAGAGATGAAAGCAAGCCACTGTGCATTCTTACCAAGACTTTATGGTAATAAGATTTTCTTACACTCATGCTTAAATATTCTCATAATGAAGGCTAACATTTGATTTGTGCTCTTAATTTTGTGCTACATTTATATGTTAGCTTTCAGTGATCAAGTCCTTTTTATATCAATATTACTCATTCTTTCATCATTTAACAAATCTCTCACACACTCTTAAGAAGATGACCCCATTTTTCAATGTAAGGCTCCATTTGTCGTGTTTTTGCCCATTCATTTAACCTGTCCATATCACCTTGAAGCCTCTATATTCTCCTCAGTATGCAGAGTCTCATGTCGTTCAGTGCTATCAGCAAATATGGAATTAGTCCCCTCAGACAAATTCCTAATACAGATTGCACATTTGGTGTTTGGGACCCCAGCTAATCATAGTTCTCCATTGGTCACAGCCTGCCAACCCATACGCAATACCTTTAAGCTTTCTATCTGACAGATTCCCCTGCACTGGCGAGATCTGACTTAGATCGGGGACCGCTTTGTTGAGCACCTTCATTCTGTCCATCTCAAATGGCAGGATCTCCTGGTGGCGACCTGCTTCCATGCTGATACATATACCCACAGCCTCCTCTACTGTTATGATGAGGCCAAATTCAGGTTGGAGGAGCAACACCTTGTATTCCGTCTGAGTAGCCACCAATCTAATGGCATGAGCATCGATTTCTCCAACTTCTAGTATTTACAACCTCCTGACTTTTTTGCTCTCTCCACCCCCCCATCTCTCTTTCCATTCCCCATTCTGATTATCTTCTCACTACTTCTCTTCTCCCACCCTCGCGACCTACCCATCACCTCCCTCTGGTCCCCCTCCTTCATCCCTTCACTTCCTGGTCCAGTGCCCTCTTCTATCAGATTCAAGTTTAATTATTATTTAACAATGAACATAAATATAGCCAAACAAAACAGTGTTCCTTCAGGGAAAAGATAGATAGATAGATAGATACTTTATTCATCCCCATGGGGAAATTCAACTTTTTTTCCAATGTCCCATACACTTGTTGTAGCAAAACTAATTACATACAATACTTAACTCAGTAAAAAATATGATATGCATCTAAATCACTATCTCAAAAAGCATTAATAATAGCTTTTAAAAAGTTCTTAAGTCCTGGCGGTTGAATTGTAAAGCCTAATGGCATTGGGGAGTATTGACCTCTTCATCCTGTCTGAGGAGCATTGCATCGATAGTAACCTGTCGCTGAAACTGCTTCTCTGTCTCTGGATGGTGCTATGTAGAGGATGTTCAGAGTTATCCATAATTGACCGTAGCCTACTCAGCGCCCTTCGATGTTAAACTCTCCAGTACTTTGCCCACGACAGAGCCTGCCTTCCTTACCAGCTTATTAAGACGTGAGGCATCCCTCTTCTTAATGCTTCCTCCCTAACACATCAACACATCACATCAACAACAGCACACAGCATATTGCATAAAACACAAACAACATATATGGTTATGATTTCAGGAAAACATATAGTCACAAGGAGAGAAAAAATATAGCTCAAGTCCTTGAGCTGTGCTGGTCCAGATTGTTCTTCCACTGGGCGAACACTGGAGGGCAGCACTAATGAAAGGGACCAACCCCCAACCCAATATGAAATCCAGTGGCACACAGCCAGATCCAAAATCTCCTTCGCTGGTGACTGCAACAAACGAGTCAGAGGCTTGTGGGCCTTGTCCGTGCAACAACTAAGGGAATACCGTTGTAGGTCTTGCCAATGATCTAGTTAGCCGGGCTTGCAGTATTCTACATTACCAATGTCCGACAGGGTCTTGCAATCAGAATAAAAATAACGAAGACAATCACTATAATTTGGACCATGCACCATTTCTATACAACAGTAAGCAACAAGTCAAGAAGACAACAGAACAATCTGCAATCCCCAGTTCTATTGTTATCGAGCAACTCACTGATGGAATAGCCCTGCAGTACTTTTATGTTCTTGGTATCAAGCAGTGACTACTACTACTTCAGCCCTTTACCTTTTCCAGTTATCACCTCCCAGCTTCTCAACTCATCTCCCCCCCCGACCTAGTTCCACCCATCACCTGCCAGCGTGTACTCCTTCCCCTCCCCCAGCCTTCTGGCTTCTGCCTCTTTCCTTTTTTCGGCAAAGAATGATGAAGGGTCTTGGCACAAAGCTTTACTGCTTACTCCCCCCCCCCCCCACCTGACTTGCTGAGCTCCCCCAACATTTTGTGTGTGTTACTCATCCAATTCTCAATCCATGTTAGTATATTATCATCAATTCCATGTGCTCTAATTTTGCTGGCCAACATCCTATGTGGCCCGTTTGAAAACCTCCTGAAGATCCAAATATACCACATTTGCTGGTTCCCTTTTACTTGTATCCTCAAAGAATCCAGAGTAGTTAAACATGATTTCCCTTCAATAAATCCTAAGTTGACTCAGCTCACTCCCATGGTTCTAGAACACAAAATTATACAGCACATTACAGGCCCTTCGGCCCACAATGTTGTGCTGACCATGTAACCTACTCTAGAAACTGCCCAGAATTTCCCTACTGCATAGCCCTCTATTTTTCTAAGCTCATCTACCTACTTAAAAGTCTCTTAAAAGATCCTATTATATCCACCTCTACTACCATCGCTGGCAGTGCATTCCACTCACCACTCTGTGTGAAAAACTTAGCTCTGATATCCCCCTTGTACCTACTTTCAAGCACCTAAAAATACGCACCTCGTGTTAGCCACTCAGCCCTGGGAAAAAGCCTCTGGCTACCCACACGATCAATGCCTCTCATCATCTTATACACCTCTATCAGGTCACCGCTCCAAAGAGAACAGGCCAAGTTCAAGGTTCTGTTCAAGGTATTTGGCTAAAAGAAATTCCAACATTTTCTTTGCCATAACACAAGGCTAACATGTTGGCAGTTCCACGTTTTCGTTATTATTTTTGTTTTAAAGAAGTGGTGATATATCTGCACTTCCATTTTCATGAACCATGGAAACATTGGAAGATGATAACCAGAATATCCACCAAATCTACAGCAGTATACAAACTGCTGGGGGAACTCAGCAAGTTGAGCAGTACCTGTGGGGGAGGGGGATGGGGAGGGAATTTCTAATGCTTGGGGTTAAAGCTCTGCATCAGGGCTATCTACTCACATTTCTATCCACTAATTCTAAACACATTCAAAACACTGGGATATAAATCACTAGCTCAATTAGGATTTATTAACTTTCAAGTTCGACTTTTCTGACTTCAGTTCCCCATTCTCACCCATTGCTTTGGTTCCTGAGTTCATTTAACTGTTATACTGATTTATTCTCTGCAAGAGTACTAAATGATCACTCTGCATTGATTACTGATTAAATATTATGCAATCTTTATATTATAAATAGGAGTATAAAAAATGGGACTTTTTAAATTCCTACCAACTCTTTCACCCCAATTGCTCTGTACGCTATAACAGGAAAATAATTTCCAAATGCTGCATTAAACAGCTTACACCAAAGGATCATATACATAATGTTAATGGAACAAGATTTTTTTTTTTTTTTAAAAAGGCAACAGCCCTGTTCTGCATTAAATCATTGTTCTGTGCTTGTTATTTTGGTGATAGGCTTGAATATGACCAAAATCAAATTTAAGGATAATGTTTCATTTATTGTGAAAAATGACAACTAATATGATCAAAAGGTTGTTAACTGAACTCTTGATTAATACATTATGACAAAATGCTGAAGGAGGAAAAACTGTAGGCTTGAAAATGAAACTATAACAAATCAATAACAATATGATTAACAAAATTAAAGCAAATACTGACTGCAGATATAAATGAATGAATTAAAAAGTAGGTTAACAACTCTGAAGAAAAAGTTCTGCAGTGAAAATACCAGAATAGAGCCTTCCAAAATATTGTATCCTGCATAAGGCTATCTAAAGCTATTAACCACATGGGACTTTGCACTTAATAAGTAAACAAAGGTTAACGAAGAAGCAATAATATAAAACTTGATAATATTGCAAAAGTAGAATAATCCCATTGAGATAATGAAATGCAAGATGGAAACTATACAAGCAAAAGATATATTGCGATTATAGAGTTGATTTAGTCAATCTTGAAATTTTCAAGTGACCATGAAAGCTTAAAAATGTTTATTGAGGCCCTGTCAGACCAAGAACCTATCATCTCAAAGAATTACTTCCCACACTAGACACAACCCTGTAGCTGAATGTAATATTCTTTATAATAGCTCTAATCCACTTTATTTTTATTTGGAGATTGAGCACAGTAACAGGTACTTCCAGCTCAATGAACCCACGTTACCTAATTATACCCACATGGCCAATCAACCTACCAACCCAGATATCTTTGGAATGTGTGAGGCAATCGGAGGACCTGAAGAAAACCCACGCACTCGCAGAGAGAACATGCAAGTTCCTTACAGAGAGGAGCAGAACTGAATCCAGGTTGCTGGGGCTGTAATAGCGTAATGGTAATCACTATGCTACTGCTGGGGGCCACCTTCAAGTGTCTGTAACACCATATAATATACAGTTGAAGTCAGCAGTTTACATACACCTTAGCCAAATACATTTAAACTCGGTTTTTCACAATTCCTGACATTTAATCCTAGAAAACATTCCCTGTCTTAGGTCAGTTAGGATCACTATTTTAAGAATGTGTAATGTCAGAATAATAGTAAAGAGAATTATTTATTTCAGCTTTTATTTCTTTCATCACATTCCCAGTGGGTCAGAAGTTTACATACACTTTGTTAGTATTTGGTAGCATTGCCTTTAAATTGTTTAACTTGGATCAAACGCTTTGGGTCGCCTTCCACAAGCTTCTCATAATATGTTGCTGGAATTTTGTTCCATTCCTCCAGATAGAACTGGTGTAACCGAGTCAGGTTTGTCAGAATCCTTGCTCGCACAAGCTTTTTCAGCTCTGCCCATAAATTTTCTATCAGATTGAGGTCAGGGTTTTTGTGATGGCCACTCCAATACCTTGACTTTGTTGTCCTTAAGCAATTTTGCCACAACTTTGGAGGTATGCTTGGGCTCATTGTCCATTTGAAAGACCCATTTGGAACCAAGCTTTAACTTCCTGGCTGATGTCTTGAGATGTTGCTTCAATATATCCACATAATTTTCCTTCCTCATGATCCCACCTATTTTGTGAAGTGCACCAGGCCCTCCTGCAGCAAAGCACCCCCACAACATGATGCTGCCACCCCCATGCTTCACAGTTGGAATGGGCTTCTTCGGCTTGCAAGCCTCACCCTTTTTCCTCCAAACATAACAATGGTCATTATGGCCAAACATTTCAATTCATGTTTTATCAGACCAAAGAACATTTCCCCAAAAAGTCAGATCTTTGTCCCCATGTGCTCTTGCAAACTGTAGTCTGGCTTTTTTATGGCAGTTTTGGAGCAGTGGCTTCTTCCTTGCTGAGCAGCCTTTCAGGTTATGTCGATATAGGACTCATTTTACTTTGGATATAGATACTTGTCTACCTGTTTCCTCCAGCATCTTCACAAGGTCCTTTGCTGTTGTTCTGGGATTGACTTGCACTTCTCATGCCAAAGTATGTTCATCTCTAGGAGACAGAACACGTCTCCTTCCTGAGTGGTATGATGGCTGCGTGGTCCCATGGTGTTTATACTTGCGTTCTATTGTTTGTACAGATGAACGTGGTACCTTCAGGCGTTCGGAAATTGCTCCCAAGGATGAACCAGACTTGTGGAGGTCCACATTTTTTTGTCTCTGAGGTCTTGGCTGATTTCTTTTGATTGTGTTTGTAAACTTCTGACCCACTGGAATTGTGATATAGTCAATTAAAAGTGAAATAATCTGTCTGTAAACAGTTGGAAAAATTACTCGTGTCATGCACAAAGTAGATGTCCTCAACATTCTGCCAAAACTATAGTTTGCTAATATGAAATCTGTGGAGTGGTTAAACAATGAGTTTTAATGATTTCAACCTAAGTGTATGTAAACTTCTGACTTCAACTGTAGGAGCAGTATTAGGCCATTCAGTCCATCGAGTCTTCCCCACCATTCCATCAAGGCTGATTTATTATCTTTCTCAACTCCATTCTCCTGCCTTCGCCCCATAACCTTTGATACTCTGACTAATCATGAACTTATCAGCCTCCACTTTAAATACACTCAATGACTTGGCCTGTATAGCTGCTTGTGGTAATGAATTCCATAGATTCACCACCCTCTGGCTAAAGAAATTTATTCTCATCTGTTCTAAGCTAACATCCCTCTATCCTGGTTGTAGACTCACCCACCAAGGGAAAAATCCTCTGCACATTCACATTATCTGGTCCTTTCAACATTCTATAGAGTTCAATGAAATCGCACCTCATTCTTCTAAACTAGTGGTCGCCAACCAGTCGATCGCGATCGACTGGTCAATCTTTGAGACTTTCCCCAGTAGATCCCGAAAAAAAATGAGAAATAAATACACAAATACTGTTGAGAGATTGTTTCCGGGTTGCAGGGTTTTAGTTCCGTTCTTTCTGCCCAGTGCGCATGCGTGTAGCTCCCCTGCACTACACAGTGTACTTCAGTGGTTCCCAACCACCGGGCCGCAAGGAAATGATACGAGTCAGCTGCGCCTTTCCTCATTCTGTCACACCCACTGTTGAACTTGAACGCACGCGAGGTCATCAGTCGCCTAAACGCAGTGATACCCTCGTGCCAGTGTTCGCCTGATGCAGCTGGCGAGAACCGCCGATGCTACTGGCCCGGAGAGCGGCCGGCGGGAAGTGCCGATGCTATGGGCCCGGAGAGCGGCCGGCGGGAAGTGCCGATGCTATGGGCCCGGAGAGCGGCCGGCGGGAAGTGCCGATGCTATGGGCCCGGAGAGCGGCCGGCGGAAAGTGCCGATGCTATGGGCCCGGAGAGCGGCCGGCGGGAAGTGCCGATGCTATGGGCCCGGAGAGCGGTCAGATGAGCGCCACCTCTAAACCTGTTCACCACACCGAATGTTCGTGGGGAAGCTGGTGCTAAAATATTCGCAGACGACCTAATTCGGGCTCAAGGTTTCGAAAGTATCAGAGTAGCTACCGCGCTGCGATCTGCTAAAACAAACTTTTATCGGCCGATAGATCCTACAAGGGGGGAGGCGGGCCAGTCACACTCCTTGCTCGGTCGGTCGCTCTGTCTGGACTGCGACTGCTGCGGCCCCGGCACGGGGACCTCTCCGGCCCTGACCTTGTCCTCTCACCCCACCTGTGACCAGCCGCACCTAGCCAAGGCATCTGGCGGCAGGCGGGCGGAGGCTGCAGTTCAGGCTGGGATCTGTCCGAGGCAATGAAGCCCTCAAAACGGCTTCAGTACCCTTCAGTACTTAAAGACACATGCATTGAGATTTTTCAGCGGAAAAAAACGTGAGCAAGTGGGACAGAAACTAAGTGCCGAGAGCTGCAAAAAAATTGTGGAATAGACTGGACATAAGGAACCTGTATCGGTGTATTCCAGTCGTGTTTAACACCAACCCCGCCACCCCACCCCCCTACCTGTTGGCCAGTCCGCAAGAATATTGTCAATATTAAACAGGTCAAAAAAGGTTGGGTACCCCTGGTGTTTATACATTATTTCTACTTCCGGGTTGTGGGGTTTTACTTCTGGTCTTTTCTGCCCGGTGCGCATGCATGTAACTAGTCGATCTCGCCTTTCACTAAGACCGAGGTAGGGGATCTTGGACTTAAAAAGGTTGGTGACCACTATTCTAAACTCTAGCAAATACAGGCCCAGAGCCAAACAACCCTCATACATTAACCCTTTCATTCTCAGAATTATTCTTATGAACCTTGATACTTTTAGTACTAAGTTTCACTAAATAGACACATCAGTGCACTGCACTCTTACAGCACAAACCCAAGAGATTCTAAAGATGCTGGAAATCTTGAGCAACACACACAAGATGTTGGAGGAACTCAACAAGTCCAGCCGCCTCTATAAAGGGGAATAAACAGTCAGTGTTTTGGGTCAAGACCCTACATTCAGAATTTCTCCAGCATTTTGTCTCCCTTTTCTGTCCAATACACATTAAAAATTCATAAGAGAACAGGGGAATTAACACCTGATATGGAATGGTTGAAATTTGTGTTGGTTTTATAGTGTGCCTCAACTGCCATTTAGACTCAGTTGGAAAAAAAAGTCAAATTACTATTACTTGGGACTGTTCAGTTCTGATATGTGCCAGGAGCTCCTGTACTTTAGCACATGCATCTTTGATGTAACTACTTTTAAAACTTGCTTTCGATATAGATTATTGTGGAGGATCCAGGTAAATTATGTATTCAGTACAGTTCTTCAAACATCACCAACCTCATCCCCAATACCCCAAAAATAGATCAGAAGGTTTTCAACATTTCTCTATCTCAGGTAACCATTACTTTTTGATTACTACTTTCCCTACTGTATGGCTCTTATTACCTCAATACTCTGGGAGAAGAAATGAAATTAAAATCAAGGACTGACTTGTAACAATGCATCATAAATCAACTAGTAGGCCGAACCCTTGCACCAAGAGCAGAAGTCAGCTCATTTTATGGCTTATTAATCATTTGCTAAGTTGCCACAATATCAACCAGAAACGGAGCAAAGAATATTCAGCTTGCAATGACATTTCCTCCTCAGAGAACAATTTTGTAGATGAAGGACATAATCTGTGGACAGTAACAAATTATAATTGAAGAGTAAAGCATGAATAAGTTTAAGATTGTGGCTGAAATTGGAGAAAAAGAGCAAAGAACACAACTGTTATACCAGTGTCTCCTCCATGAACTCTTCACTTACTGCCTCAGTCAAGTAGTCAACATAATCAAAGGCCCCGCCCTCCCCAGGCATTCTCTCTTCCACCTTCTCCCATTGTGCAGAAGATACAAAAGGCTGAAAGTATATATCACCAGGCTCAAGGACAACTTTTATCCTGCTGTTATTAGACTACTGAACAGTCTCCTAGTATGACAAGGCTCAAACTCATAATACACCTTGATATAAATTTCCATCTTATTGTTTGCCTGCATTGCATCCCGTTTTCCTAGTAACTGCATGGTTATTGTTTTGCCTTGTACTAATTCAATGAAATGATCAGTATGGATGGCACCTAAAACAAATTTTTTCACTGTACCTCAATACATGTGACATTAATAAACCAACCTAAATTTAATTTAATCAAATATCCCAAGGAGATACATTCTGTAATTAGGTGCACAAGATTGTTTAGTTATGTCACAAATCTGGATGTGTATGTGTGGGATCATTTCCTATTCCCACCATCTTTATGAACTAAAGAGAATAAGTGGATGCATGCTGTACAACCTTAACCTCAAACAGGCTCAAATTCACCCCAATTTACATAACTAATCTTGTTAGGCGAGGTCAACAATCTACTAGTGGAAATCAGCTGAACAAACAACATCTGCAGAAGGAAAGAATTGTTGATGTTTTGGGGCAACACATCAACAATTCCTTTCCTTCTACAGATGTATGACCCCAAAGTTCCTCCAGCAGATTGTTTTCTGCTCCAGAATCCAGCATCTACAGCCTCGTCTCCATTCTCTAGTGAGATATCCAAGCTGCAGAACGCAACATACACAGGTACAGCATAGGAACAGACCCTTCCGCCCACAGTGTTGTGCCGAACCAATTAAATTAGTAATCAAATGGCCCATTACACTAATCTCTTCTGCCTAAAGTGTCCATATCCTTCCATTTCCCTCACATTCATGTACCTATCTAAATGTCTCTTAAAAGGACCTAATGTATCTGCCTCTACCACCACCCCTAGGAAACACACACATATTCTAGGCACTTAAAAAAAAGCCTCTCACATCTCCATTGAACTTGTCCTCTCTCACCTTAAATGCACATCCTCTGGTATTAGACATCTCAAACCCAAGAAAAAGACATACTGTCTGTTTACTCAATACACAAAAAGGCAGCAGCTATGAAAAAGAGTACAGTCAACATTTTGGGCCAAAATTTATCCTGATGAAGGGTCGCAGCCCAAAATGTCAACATATTACTCTTTTCCAAAAATGCTGCCTGGCCTTTTGAGCTCATCCAGCATTTTGTGTGTATTGCTTTGATTTCTAGCATCTGCAGATTTTCTCCTGTCTGTCTACTCTATCTATGCCTCTTATAATCTTATAAACTTCTATTAGATCTCTCCTCAGCTTCCGTCACTCCAGAGTAAACAACCCAAGTTTGTCCAACCTCTCATTATAGCACTTGCCCTCTAATCCAGGCAGAATCCTATATTTAGAGTCTATTGGGATAGACACAGCTGGCAAATTTACACTTTGAATCAACATTTGAAAGCTTTGAAAGTTTCATGCTGATGTTCAGATAGTGAGGCCAATGACCTGATCAAATAGCTAATCTTTGTTAAAGTTGCTAATCTGTGCCATACCCAAACTAAAAATAATCAATACTCACATTAAGTCAAGAGTGACATATACTAATAGGCAACTATCTGAATTGTTCAAAATCTAGGATTTGGACTGGTTGCTTAGTTAAGTTGTCAACTGTAGGACTAAAAAGGCACATTAGTATCAATTGGAAATTAATGTACCGCAATATGTCACACATTATCAGTATTTAGAACCAAGTTTCAGTACAGTCATCCCAACTATGGTTCCGTCCATCCAATCCTGCCTTGGCAAACCAGTTCTTCAGTCTAAACAGAACATTCTCTAAATTAATTAAGAAACAAAGCAGGTTAAAGAGGACCAGCTCACTTTACCTGTGAAGTAAATAGAAAGATCAAAAAAAATCCAGTTACCTTGGAGTATACGTGCTGGAAAGACTGCAGGTTGTGACAGACACACTCCCACAGTCACTGCTGGATATGGAGCTGATGGGGGAATCTTGAATGAGATCTTGAAAACTGGAACCACATTAACGAAAACATAAAGGAAATTAAACTTTGAAAATAGCATTTTCACCAATACCAAGAATTGAAATAAAAATACATGCATCTGTACAAAGAACAAAAGGGAAAAAATACCATAGAAAAGAATACCATCTCATTTAGGAAAATGATTAACAGGATGGGCCTTGTAATGAGGGCAACTTTGCTTGGTGATTCAAATCAAGATTGTTGTAGTGGGGGGGGAGTCCACAAAGGAGAAAAATGTTACATTCGAAGTTAAAAACTTGAGGATAGGACAGAACAGAACAAAAAAAAACTCAGATTCTTTCTTCAATTTCTCCGAAGAGCATCATATTATTTTGAGGACTCGGTTTTCTTATTTTGCCTCAGGGAATTCAGGAACCCAATGGTTTGTACTAATCCGAAATCAGAGATCTCCACCAGCTGGTCACATCATCCTTCTCCAACTTTTTAATCCCTTCAGCTAATCAAGTCATATGATTGGATTCATAGAAATTGTTATAGCTTGGAAAGAGGTAATTGAGCTCAATGAACCTAACCCAAACCTTGCTCTCTGCTACAGCAACCTGATCAGTCCTCTTTCCCGGTTCTTTCCTTTCAGTTCCATAATATTTTCTTCAAATTGCTGCTTAATGCTTTATTAAAAGAAATTTAAATGTGCTTCCATTCTCCTTTCAGTTAAGCATGCCAAATGGACTGTCTCACCGATTTTAAAAATTTACCTCCTGTTACACATTTAGCACATTCAAAACAAAATTACTCACCATCAACTCAACTACTGTTCATATCCTGTGCCTCTTGCTCAAAGTAAAACAAAATCTCAATCACTGCACCAACATGATGTGCAGCTTAAATCCCTTCTCCAATGATTGTCCTGCCATTAACTAATCTGTTATCATAAACCAGATTTAAGGAATCAGTACAAAAATAGAGTGAAAATGTTCATTGCAAGATACACACGACCAAGGTAGTTCTGTATTATCAAAATCTCAGCTCATCTGATCAATGCTACAACAACCATTTTTATCACATTCCATTTGTAAAAAGGAATATTAGAAGTCAGTGTTTGAAAGGGTAGAACTACTTCCAGCAGTAACTTTCAAGTAATTGAATAAAGACATGGCGCTCTTCTCTGCTGAGTCTGTTTGTGGTTCAATGGAAGTACATCCACTTAATAGCAATAGACAAACATATATTGAAATCTAATCCCATAGCTTTAGTAACAAATCAGAAAAAAGTAGCCCATTACCAGGATGCATAATTCAACTAATAACAGATGCAAGATTCCAACCAACGTCTGGAATTCGGGTCCCAGAACTATGACCTTTTGCCATTCTTGGCTTCCTATTTAACTGCCCCTGTGTTCTTCACCTCCAAAAAGTATTCTCTTCATGTAGTTTCAGGAACAGCACTTCATCTTTCAGTAATACACTTTATAATCCTCAAGACTTAATGGTTTCAGAACTGAAACTTGGGATTATTTTTCTTGAACAGCAGGTGTTACCACTGGTTGTATTGCTATTTAAACGTTTTCTTTTAGCTCTCATTCCTTTTACTTGCTCCCTTGTGACCAATTGCCTTTAACTGTCTTGTGTTCTCATCGCCCTCTTTTTCTGGCTCATTATTGAGCAAAAACCTTTCAATGATCAACTCAACATATTAACTGTTACTTTCTCTGTCTAAATCTTTTTTGAAAGTGGATTCTGGTTAATAGGTCCATCAGTCAATTGGGGCAGAACAAAAAAAAAATCAATAAAATAGTCAGGATTCCCTTGGTTCATTTAGGACACTATACCGCTTAATTGGGGCAGGAGACAGTTGCCAAACAATTTCTAACCAGCACCTGTGTGGCTGTTTGGCATTACCATCATGCTTACAGGAAGCAGTTTTTAATAGCATCAGTTGCATTAGCATGTATTCAAAAAGCAATGATTTTTTAATCACTGATAGTTGGTGTGGTGAACTACATATACCTGTCTGGACACACCCCCTGCTGACTGCTCCTGTGGCTCCTCCCACAGACCCCTGTATAAAGGCGATTGAGGTCTGAGCCCGGCCTCTCTGTCTCCAGGATGTAGTATGGTGGTCAACCACTGCTTGTTCCTTCTTCCAGTCAATAAAAGCCGATATCTCGCCTTTACATCTCAGAGAGAGTTATTGATGGTGCATCAGTTGGTGAGTAATAAACAGTAAGACAATTCAAAACTGTTTTGCTCATTCCGATTTCAAGCATTCAGGCTTAGAGATGCCAAAAACAACTTCACTATTTCAACAAGTTAGGAACTATGAAGAATTTGAAAATATTGCAAATCATCTTGAATGCTACAGTGAAAATCAAGATCTGAAGGATGCAATTGTCAAAAATTGTATGAAGGCAGTCTATTATCTATACTAGGTGTCAGTGCTGAGATTGTTCATTTACATTCAATTGAAAGAACGTGGAGTTATTCCTCCAATAACTATAGGGAACTAATACAGTTTTTCTGTACTGTAGTGTTCTAATTTGTTCTGTATTTCCTTTAAATACATACAGTAATTTGTTACTCAGTTCAACAGTGGTTTGACTTTTTTATACTATTGTAACTATTTCCATGAAACTTCAGCAATTTGGGGCAGCTGCTTAATTTGGCCAAAACGTACTGGTCCTGATGTGTCCCAATTAACCAGAATCCACTACTTGATTTCACAATTCTGCACTTTATGCTTCAGTTGCAGTCTAATCTTGTGCATCATCAATGCACCAGCTGGTGCCACAGTAGAATTGGCCAAGGTTAGCACTCGTGGCCAAAATCAGCTTTACACATGGAATAAAAATATAAATAACTTAAAACACCAAAAATAGTCGATGAATAAGAAGCCAGATCAGCTATATCAATAATTGTTTCGTCGGTCAGGATCTGCCATCATGTGTGGTACAAATTCTCACACAAGCATATTTTTAGAGAAAATAGTGACTCAATTCAATTGGACACACCTTGCAACTGAGAAATTGCAGTAGAAGTTTCTGTCAAAGCATTTACTAAGACAGATTAGAAAATCACATTTAAAGCTTAACAGAGTAGAACTGTAACAGATGTGACTAAGGTATGAAAGATGAACTCCAAAATAGGTTAGCCTGCAAAGACTGGAAACTGGGTAATTGTGCAATAAGTTTAAATCTTCATTTAATTAAATCTTACATCCATCCCACAACATGAGGGAGTAAAAATTGTTGCATTATGACTCCGTCACAATGTATAGACATGTGAATTTATGTCTAACGGCTTGTTGAAACAAGCTGTCCCATAGCCTGTTGCTCCTGGCTTTAATACTGCGGTACCATTTGACAAATGGAAGCAGGCAAAACAGTTTATGGTTGTGGTGACTGGTGCCCCCGATGATCTTCCAGGCCTCCTTTATGCACCTGCTGCTGAAAATGTCCTCAAAGGAGGGAAGTTCACATCCACAGATATGCTGCGCTGTCTGTACCACTCTCTGCAGTGCCCATTGATCAAGGTTGGTGCTGTTCCCATACCAGTGGTGATACAGCCAGTCAGGATGCTCTCAATGGTGCCCCTGCAGAAGGTCTTGAGGATTTGGGGACTCATGCCAAACTTCTTCAGTTGCCTGAGGTGGAAGGGATGCTGTTGTGCTTTTTTTTGCCACACAGCTGGTGTGTACAGTCCAGGTGAGATCTTCGATGATGTATACACTGAGGAACTTGAAACTACTCACCTTTTCAACTCCAGACCCATTGATGTTGATCAGGGCGAGCCTGTCCCCACTCCTGTAATTCACAATCGGCTATTTTGTTTTTTGGACATTGAGGGAGGGGTTATTATCTTGGCACCGATGCATCAGGGTTTTAACCTCTCCTCTGTATGCTGAATCATCACCACTAGAAATAAGACCGATCAATGTCATGTCATCTGCAAATTTGACAGCAGATTGGAGCTGTCTGTGGCAGCACAGTCATGGGTATAAAGGGAGTAGAGGAGGGGACTCAGGACACAACCCCGAGTCTCTTACTCTCAGGGTTAAAAAACCAATTATTTGTAAAAATCACTAATAATTTCTCTAGCTTACTAACTTACCATTTGAGTCAAAGATTGCCAATGCCCCTCATTGCAAAATCATTAGATTCAACAAGTAGAAATTTACAACAAAAGGCCAAAGGAACTAAGTTCACCTACCCAGTCCCACTTCCAGCTCTTGTCCCATGAATAATACAGATTTCAGCATATCAGGTGGAGGACAAGACTGGCAATTCTAATAACCCTTGGGGGTCACATGTGAATCATATCTAACCAGAATATTGATACTCAGCCATGTATTTAAAGACTGAACTGGTAGAATTTATTAGCGATTCAGTTCCTACCAGAATACTATCAAATCAACAGCAGAATCAGATTTATTATCACCAGCATGTGACGTGAAATTTGTTAACTTAGCAGCAGTTCAATGCAATACATAATCTAGCAGAGAGAAAATATAATAAATAAAATAAAACATAATAAACAAGTAAATCAATTACATGTATTGAATAGATTTTTTTTTAAATGTGCAAAAAACAGAAATACTGTATATTTAAAAAAGTGAGGTAGTGTCCAAAGCTTCAATGTCCATTTAGCAATCGGATGGCAGAGAGGAAGAAGCTGTTCCTGAATCACTGAGTGTGTGTCTTCAGGCTTCTGTATCTCCGACTTGATGGTAACAGTGAGAAAAAAGCATGCCCTGGGTGCTGAAGGTCCTTAATAATGCAAGCTGCCTTTCTGAGACACCGCTCCCTAAAGATGTCCTGGATACTTTGTAGGCTAGTACCCAAGATGGAGCTGACTAGATTTACAACCTCCTGCAGCTTCTTTCTGTCCTGTGCAGTAGCCCCTCCATACCAGAAAGTGATGCAGCCTGTCAGAATGCTCTCCACGGTACAACTATAGAAGCTTTTGAGTGTATTTGTTGACATACCAAATCTCTTCAAACTCCTAATAAAGTATAGCCGTGGTCTTGCCTTCTTTATGACTACATCAATATGTTCAGACCAAGTTAGATCCTCAGAAATCTTGACACAGAGAAACTTGAAGCTGCTCACTCTCTCCACTTCTGATCCCTCTATGAGGTTTGGTATGTGCTCCTTCGTCTTACTGACGTTGAGTGCCAGGTTATTGCAGCAGGCACCATTCCACTAGTTGGCATATCCCACAATGGATTCTTCTTTAAAATGTAAGGAACTATGGTTTTCTGCAGCATTACTTGCTTGAAATATTTACCTAGTCTGGGTGGTATGCAAACTCAGTCTCACCTTCTAAAGTGAGCAGGAAAACCATTTCTTCTGGGCATACAAGATTGTCAGTGAGGCACAAATATCAAGAATGATTAAAGATAAACAGTCAAAGCCACAGCAACAAATATGACATAATTGTGGATTACACAATCCCCTAACTTGTTTAATTTGAGCAATTCTAAGTGGAGCTTTTGGAACTTGTAGATTACAGAGACAAATATAAAAATAGACTTGACCAAGATTGCTACTGCAAGGCAGACATGAGCACTGCTTGTAATCCAAATTTCAGTTTAAAAAAAACAGGTATTACAATAGCACAAGTAGTTAAGAGCTTTGATATCCCAGTCCCAGCCTTCCTCAACCCGGGATGCATCTGAAGCAGGAAACTTGTTTAATTTAAGTGATTCCCTCCTATTTAGCAATTCTTTCCTTTCTTTGGTAGACAGAGTTCACCTTTGCAAAGTTTGGGTATATATACTCAAACTTTAATGTTTCTTTCTATACATGAAACAATATGAAAAAGCCTTTACAATGAAAGCCCCTGGTTTCCTTGGCTGTGGACATCTATGGAAAACAACTTCTGCCCTTACCAAACTCGTGAGATTGAGGCGCTCTCCCATCCCAAAGCCCTGTTTGTGTGGATGCTGTGTAATTTGCTACCCTGTTACAGGGCAGCCATGAAATAACAGACTGTACACCGCATATGATTAAAAGATTGTATTCATGAACCTTAATTTGACTAAAGGGTCAGTAAAGAAAAGAACAAATAAAAAGGCCCATTTTACTGAAGCAGTCAAATGTGCACAAGTTGGAGCTCAAAGTTTTTCAATAGTTACTAATCCTCAATCAATCTCACCCTGGGCTTCGTCAAATCACAATCCCACTCCAGGTCAAATCCTACGACCTCTTCACTCCTGCATCTTCCCTCTTCATCTCCTCTCGAACAAAAGCCCCAAGCCCAATCTTGGTGTCCCTGACCAGAGAAACCTCCCCTTATTTCAACCATCCTAATTGCATGGCACACATTTCTCCTCATCTATCTTCAACAATAACCCAAACAAGCTGAAAACAGAACAGACTGCTCTTACAGAACTGCTAAATGAAATACATACAGCAGCATAGTAAAAATACAAACCAGGGCATTACAATAGTACACAGCATTGTGCCATTCTCCTGGCAAAGGACAATTACTTTCTATGTTATCATAGGCTTTGTCAGAATTTATGAATTCTTTATTATCCTGAACAAGTATATCACTTTGCATACTGTTGGGGGAGGGGGGGGGAGGAAAGTCACAGTGGTCAGGTTTCTGGTAATGAGTCTGCCTTTGTGCTTCAGAAGAGAAAGGGGGAGAAGAGACGTGTTGTGGTGACAGGGGATTCATTAGTTAGGGGAATAGGCAAGAATGAGATTCCCAGATGGTTTGTTGTCTCCTGGGTGGAGGGTCTAGAAACACAGAAAACCTACAGCACAATACAGGCCCTTTGCCCCACAATGCTGTGCCAAACATGTACTCAACCAGAAATTACCCAAGGTTACCCATAGCCCTCTATTTTTCTAAGCTCCATGTTCCTATCCAGGAGTCTCTTAAAAGACTCTGGGATATCTCGGTTCAAATCCTCAGCAATTTTAAGTGGGAGGGTGAACAGCCAAAAGTAGTTGTGGTCCATTTAAGTACCAATGAGATGGGTAGGATGAGTGACGAGGCTCTGCATAGAGTTCAGAGAATTAGATGCTTAGTTAGGAAGGACCTCCAAAGGTGTGATCTTAGGATTGCTACCCATGCCACGTGGTAGTGAGGCCAGAACTAGGAGATTATTTCGTTTAATACATGGCTAAGGAGCTGGTGTAGGAGGGAGGCATAAGATTTTTGGATCATTGAGCTCTCTTCCAGGTAAGGTGGGACCTGTACAGAAAGGACAGTTTGCACCTGAACCGGAGGGGGACTAATATCTAGTTGGAAGGCTTGTTAATGCTGCACGGTGGGGTTTAAACTAGGAGTTGCAGGGGATGGGAATCAGAGTACCATAACAGTTAGTGAGAGGTTGTGGAGGCAGATGTTGGTAAGACCTCAAAGTTAGGAATCGAAAGGTTGAGTATGGTGTGACTAGTGTCCTGAGCTGCATACATTTCAATGCAAGTAGTATTTCAGGAAAGGCAGCTGATAGTGCTGAAGATGAAGTAGCTGGTACATAACATGTAGCAAGCAGAGGCTGCTGATAGGGCAAAATAGCAGTCAGCAGGATGAGTTGCAACATAAAAGGCAGACAAAATCGAAAAGGGTGAATACAGGACTGAAGGTGTTATATTTGAATGTGCATTATGGAATAAGGTAGATGAGCTTGTAGCACAGTTGCAGATTGGCAGGTATGATGTTGTAACCATCACTGAATCATGGCTGAAAGAAAACTGTAGCTGGGAGCTTAATGCCCAAGGATTCACACTGTAATGAAACAACATTACGGTCTTTTCTCCTTGTCTGATCGGCCTTTTCTCCTTGGAGCGAGGGAGGATGAGAGGTGACCTGATAAGAGGTATATAAGATGATGAGAGGCATTGATTGTGTGGATAGTCAGAGGCTTTTTCCCAAGCCTGAAATGGTTGCCACAAGAGGACACAGGTTTAAGGTGCTGGGGAGTAGGTACAGAGGAGATGTCAGGGGTAAGTTGTTTTTTTTATATACGCAGAGAGTGGTGAGTGTGTGGAATGGGCTGCCGGCAACAGTGGTGGAGGCAGATACGATAGGGTCTTTTAAGAGACTTTTGGACAGGTACATGGAGCTTAGAAAAATAGAGGGCTATGGGTAAGCCTAGTAATTTCTAAGGTAGGGACATGTTCGGCACAACTTTGTGGACTGAAGGGCCTGTATTGTGCTGTAGGTTTTCTATGTTCCTAAACAGGCAGAAAGGCAGAGGGAGCGGTATTGCTCTGCTGGTTAAAAAAATGAAATTAAATCATTAGAAAGTGGTGACATAAGGTCGGCAGGTGTTGAATCTTTGTGGATAGAGCCAAGGAACTGCAAGGGAAAAATGACCTTAAGGGGAGTTGTATACAGACCCCCAAACAGTAGTAAGGATGTGGTCTACAAATTACGAGAGATAGAAAATGTATGCCAAAATGGCAATATTACAATCGTGATGGGGATTTCAATATACAGGTAGATTGGGGAAATCATATTGGTGCTGGATACCAGGAGTCGAAAGGTTGCCTACAAGATGGCTTTTTAGAGCAGCTTGTGGTTTAGCCCACTAGGGGATGAGCTATTCTGGATTGGGTGTTGTGCAATGAACAAAAATTAATTAGAGGCCTTAAGGTAAAAGAACCCTCAGGGGAAGTTATTATAATATCAAATTCACCCTGAAATTTGAGGAGGAGAAGGTAAAGTCAGAGGTATCAGTATTACAGTGGAGTAAGCGGAAATACAGAGAGGCACGACACATGCCAGTGATAATAAACCTGATTCAGAGTTGGCCAGAGTTGATTGGAAAAGCACACTGGCAGGGATGACAGCAGTGCAGCAATGGCTGGAATTTCTGGAAGCAATTCGGAAGGCAAGGGATATGTACTGTACATCTCAAAGAGGAAGTAGTATTCTAAAGGAAATATGACACAACAGGGGCCAACAAGAGAAGTTAAAGCCAGTATAAAAGACAAAGAGAGGGTATAGAGTAGAGATTAGTGGGAAGGCAGGGGATTGGGAAGCTTTCAAAAACCAACAGAAGGCAATTAAAACAGTCATTAAGGTAAAGATGGATTACAAAAGTAAACTAGCCAATAATATAAAAGAGGATATAAAAAATTTCTTCAGTTACATTAAGCATACAAGAGAGGCGAGAGTAAATATCAGACCACTGGAATACTATGTTAAGGAGGTAGTAATGGGGGAGAAGGAAATAGCGGATGAACTGAATAAGTATTTTGTACCAGTCTTCACTGTGGAAGACACTAGTTGTATGGTGGAATTTCCAGGTGTCAGGTGTCATGAAGTGTGAGAGTTACTAGAGGGAAGGTTCTTGGGAAACTGAAAGATCTGAAGGTACACAAGTCATCTGGACCAGATGGTGTACACCCCACAGTTCTGAAAGGTTCTAAAGCCAGGTTCTGTGAGCCACATGGAGAGGACATTGATGGGCTCACAGAGTGCATCACTGGTTACATCAACTTCTGTGTGGACCGTAATGTTCCAGCAAGAACTGTCCTTTGTTATTCAAATAACAAGCCATGGGTAACAAAGGACATTAAGGACATCTTGAATGCTAAAAAGAGGGCGTTTAGAGATGGAAATAGGGAGGAGCTGAGGACAATACAGAGGGACCTGAAAGCCAAGATCAGGGAGGCTAAAGACAGGTACAGGAGGAAGCTTGAGTGCAAACTCCAGCAGAACAACATGAGAGAAGTCTGGAGTGGGATGAGGACCATCACTGGATTCCAGCAAACCAGCAACAGAGGAGCTGAAGGCAGTGTGGACAGGGCCAACGAACTTAACCTGTTCTTCAACAGCTTTGACACTGTGGCCCCTGCCCACCCCCCACATGATTCATCTGTTGTCGGCTCCCAACCAACACATACTCCACTCTCCCCTCCTACCTCTCCTCACTGCTCCCCACCCTGCTCTCATGACTACACCCCTCCCTCACCTGAAACCACCACGGTGAGCTTCACAGCTGAACAGGTGAGAAGACAGCTGAAACGTCTCCATCCAAGCAAGGCTGCAGGCCCGGATGGTGTCAGCCCCAGGGTGCTCAAAGTCTGTGCCCCCCAGCTATGTGGAGTACTTCACCATGTCTTCAACCTGAGCCTGAGTCTCTACTGACTACAGACCGGTGGCATTGACCTCCCACATCATGAAGACCCTGGAGAGACTTGTTCTAGAGCAGCTCCGGCCTATGGTTAGGCCACACTTAGATCCCCTCCAGTTCGCCTATCAGCCCTGACTAGGAGTTGAGGATGCTATCGTCTATCTGCTGAACTGTGTCTACGCCCACCGGGACAAGCCAGCAAGCACTGTGAGGGTCATGTTTTTTGACTTCTCCAGTGCGTTCAACACCATCCACCCTGCTCTGCTGGGTGAGAAGCTGACAGTGATGCAGGTGGATGCTTCCCTGGTGTCATGGATTATTGATTACCTGACTGGCAGACCACAGTATGTGCGCTTGCAACACTGTGTGTCAGACAGAGTGGTCAGCAGCACTGGGGCTCCACAGGGGACCGTCCCGTCTCCGTTTCTCTTCACCATCTACACCTCGGACTTCAATTACTGCACAGAGTCTTGCCATCTTCAGAAGTTTTCTGATGACTCTGCCATAGTTGGATGCATCAGCAAGGGAGAGGAGGCTGAGTACATGGCTACGGTGGGAAACGTTGTCACATGGTGTGAGCAGAATCATCTGCAGCTTAATGTGAAAAAGACTAAGGAACTGGCGGTGGACCTGAGGAGGGCTAAGGCACCAGTGACCTGTTTCCATCCAAGGGGTCAGTGTGGACATGGTGGAGGATTACAAATACCTGGGGATATGAATTGACAATAAACTGGACTCATCAAAGAACACTGAAGCTGTCTACAAGAAGGGTCAGAGCCATTTCCATTTCCTGAGGAGACTGAGGTCCTTTAACATCTGCCGGACGATGCTGAGGATGTTCTACGAGTCTGTGGTGGCCAATGCTATCACGTTTGCTGTTGGGTGCTGGCGCAGCAGGCTGAGGGTAGCAGACACCAACAGAATCAACAAACTCATTCGTAAGGCCAGTGATGTTGTGGGGGTGGAACTGGACTCTCTGATGGTGGTGTCTGAAAAGAGGATGCTGTCCAAGTTGCATGCCATCTTGGACAATGTCTCCCATCCACTCCATAATGTACTGGTTAGGCACAGGAGTACATTCAGCCAGAGACCCATTCCACCGAGATGTAACACTGAGCGTCATAGGAAGTCATTCCTGCCTGTGGCCATCAAACTTTACAACTCCTCCCTTGGAGTGTCAGACACCTTGAGCCAATAGGCTGGTCCTGGACTTATTTCCACTTGGCATGATTAACTTATTATTATTTAATTATTTATGGTTTTATATTGCTATATTTCTTCACTATTCTTGGTTGGTGCGGCTGTAATGAAACCCAATTTCCCTTGGGATCAATAAAGTATGTCTGTCTGTCTGTAAAAGATATTGTGGAACCATTAGTAATGATCTTTCAAGAATCACTAGATTCTGTAATGGTTCCAGAAGACTGGAAAATTACAAATGTCACTCCACTCTTCAAGAAGGGAGAGAAGCAGAAGAAAAGAAACTTTAGGCCAGTTAGTCTGATCTCAGTGGTTGGGAAGATGTTGGTGTCAATTATTTAGGATCAGGTCTAAAGGTACTTGGAGGCACATGATAAAATAGGCCATAGTCAGCATGGTTTCTTCAAGGAAAATCTGTTGAAATTCTTTGAAGAAACAACAAGCAAGATAGACAAAGGAGAATTGGTTGATGTTTTGTACTTTGACAAGGTGCCACTCATGAGGCTGCTTAACAAGCTATGAGCCCGTGGTATTCCTGGAAAGATTCTAGCATGGACTAAACGGTGGTTGATTGGCAGGAGGCAAAGAGTGGGAATAAAGAGAACCTTTTCAGGTTGGCTGCCAGTGACTAGTGGTGTTCCACCGGTGTCTGAGGTGGAACGGATTCTTTTCACGTTATACGCCGATGATTTGGATAATGGAATTGATGGCTTTATTGCACAGTTTGCACACGAAATGAAGACAGGCAGGGGAGCAGGTAGTTTTGAAAAAAGTAAAGAGGCTACAGAAGGACTTAGACAGATTTGGAGAATGGGCAAAAAAAATGGCAGATGGAATATAGTGTCAGAGAGTGTGTGGTCTTCCACTTTAGTAGAAGAAATGAAAGGGTTGACAATTTTCAAAATGGAGAGAAAATACAAATATCTGAACCACAAAGGACTTGGGAGTCCTTGTGCAGGATTTCCTAAAGGTTAACTTGCAGGTTGACTTACAGGTGAGGAAGGATAAAAGCAATGTCAGCATTCATTTCAAGAGGATTAGAATATAAAAGCAAGGTGTAATGTTGAGACTTTATAAAGTACTGGTGATACCTCAATTGGAGAATTGTGAGCCATTTTGGGCCCCCTATCTTAGAAAGGATGTGCTGAAACTGGAGAGGGTTGAAAGGTTCATAAAAAGGATTCCAGGATCGAACTGTTTGTCATATGAAGAGCATCTGATGGCTCTGGGCCTGTATTCACCAGAATTCAGAAGAATGAGGGGTGACCTCATTGAAACCTAGGGAATGGTGAAAGGCCTTGACAGAGTGGATATGGAGAGGATGTTTCCTATGAACAGAGGACACAGCCTCAGAATAGAGGGATGTTCTTTTAGAATGGAAATGAGGAGGATTTTCTTTAGCCAGAGAGTGGTGAATCTGTGGAATTCTTAACTACAGGCAGCTGTGGTGGTCAAGGTTTTATGTATATTTAAGGTACAGGTTGATAGATTCTTTATTGGTCAGGACATGAAGGGATAAGGGAAAAAGGCAGGAGATTAGGGTGAGAGGAAAACTGGATCAGCCATGATGCAATGGCAGAGCAGACTCAATGGTCCAGATGGTCTAATTCTGTGCCTGTATCTTATGGCCTTATAGTCTGATACATTATTGATAATTGGATTATTATTACATGCACTGCAATACAGTGAAAAACTTCTGTTTGTATGTCATCCAAACCATTCCTTACATCAAGGCTCATCAAGGTGGGACAAGAGGGGAAAAAACAACAGAATGAAGTTGCAGCTACAAAGAAAGTACAGTACAAGGTAGAAGTATAGTGCATTGAAGTCAGTAGAATTACCTACATATGCAAAGGAGGAGAAACAAGTCACTCAGTCCCTCTAGCCTACTCCATCATTCAATAACATCATGGCCAATTTGACCGTAGCCTCAATTTAGCAGCAATCTTTCACCCTCTTACTCAATAAAAATCTTCCTACTTCTGCCTTAAATATTTAGAACTTCAGCTTCTGCTACTTTGAAGAAGAAAGATCAAAAGACTCTATGCCCGCAGAAAAACTGTATTGCATCCCAGTCCTAAAAGGTTTAATTTTAAATCCTACTTCAAGATTTTCCCACAATAGAAAACACTCTCCACAACCATTTTTGTAAGAACGCTAGGGATTCAATTCAGTCTTCTCAGTCTTATGAACACGGGACACAAACCAAACCTGTCCAACGACTCCTCACAAGACATTCTGCCTATTCCAAAAATAAGAATACTGTAATCAGTACTTCAGAAGTGGTCTATGATAATGAAGCACAACCATTAACCTTCTGTCTTAATTCCACTTACAATAGAGAATAACACTTTGGCTTTCTCAATTACTTGAGATACCTATATATAAAGGCATGAATCACACACAAGGGCACCCAGGCAAATCATTCCTCAGTCTCTCATTTTTTGATAATGTAATTTTAAAAATATTCTTACTGCCAAAATGGACAGTTACACATTTCTCACCACATACTGTACTCTCAGAGCACTTGCTTAACATATACAACCTCTCTGTACATTTTACTCCCTACTATATTTATCATTATGTCATCTGCAAATTTAGAATCCATGACCATAATACATTGGAGCTGAATCAGACCATTTGGCCCACCGAATGCTCCTTCATTCAATGATGTTGATTTTTCATCTCACCCCATTCTCCTGCCTTCTCCTTGTTAACATTTGATGCCCTGACTTATCAAGAACCTATCAACCTCTGTTTTAAGTATACCCAATGATTTTGGCCTCCACAGCAGTGTGTGGCAATGAATTCCACACATTCACCACCTTCTGGCTAAAGAAATTCCTCTTCATCTCTGTTTTAAAGGAACATTCTTCTATTTTGAGGCTGTGCTCACTGGCTTAGACTCCCCTCTAATGATTAGAAACATCCTCCCCGTGGCCACTCAGTCCTGGCCTGGGTAAAGACCCCAGTCAGTTTGGATTGGCAACTACATCTCCACAATCTCTATCAGCACAGATGCACCACAAGACTGTGTCCTTAGACCTCCTGCTCTATTCGCTTAACACTTCTGACTGTGTGGCTAAGCACAGCTCCAATGCCATATTCAAATTTGTTGATGACACCACTGCTATAGGCCGAATCAAGGGTGGTGATGAATCAGCACATAGGGGGGAGACTGAAAACCTGGCTGAATGGTGCCATAACAATAACCTCTTACTCAATGTCAGCAAGATCAAGGAGCTGATTATTGACTTCAAGAGGTGGAAACCAGAGGTCCAAAAACCAGTCCTCATTAGAGGATCAGAAATGGAGAGGATCAGCAACTTTAAATTCTTCGGTGTTCTCATTACAGAGGACCTGTCCTGGGCCCAGCACACAAGTGGAATTAGGAAGAATGCACAACAGCACCCTTACTGCTATAGGAGTTTAAGAAGATTTGGCACAATATCTAAAACTTAGACGAACTTTCAAAGATGTACATTGAGTGGCTGCATCACAGTTTGGTAATGGAAACAGCAATGTTCTTGAATGGAAAATCATACAAAAAAATAATGGATACGGCCCAGTCCATCACATGTAAAGCTCTCCCCACCACTGAGCACATCTACATGGAGTGTTGTCACAGGAAAATAGCATCCATTGTCAGGGACCCCCAAGCACTAAAGTCATGCTCTCTTCCTGCTGCTGACATCAGGAAGGAGATACAGGAGCCTCAGGATTCCCACCAGTATGCTCAAGAACCCCTCAACCACCAGGCTCTTGAACTAAAGGAGACAACTTCACTCAACTTCACTTGCCCCATCAGTGAAATGTTCCCATGGACTCACTTTCAAGGATCCTACATCTCATGTTCTCAATGTTTATTGCTTATTTATTTATTTTTAATTATTATTTCTTCTTTCCTTTTGCATTTGTCAACTTGCTGTCATCTGCAAACTGGCTGTACGTCCAGTTGGTGTGGTCCTTCATTGATTCTATTACAGTAATTTGGATTTATTCACGTGGTGTGAAAGATCTGATGGCACTACTTATCCAGTGGTAAGAAATGGTGATAAGCACTATTTATATTGGTTATCCAGTCTGAGAAAGCAGTCTTAGAAACTTATGCCTCAGCAGGATCAAATTCATAAGTGAGGTGACCAATCTTACACTACCTTCTCTTGAAGAACTCCCTCATCCAAAGTTTTATTTTAGTAATCAATGATACACTAACTCTAGAGTTGGAAATTCTTAGCAAAAATCAAATCAAGCTCACCAAAAATAGGCACAGCCCACAAAGCCACTGCCTTGCAACTCCAGTGACAAGGCTTTAATTCAGACCTCCAGTGCCGCCTGTGTGCAATTTCTGACCACATGGGTTTCCTTTGGGTGCTTTGGTTTCCTCCCAAACCCCAAACATATGTGGGTTGGTAGGTTAATGACCACAATAAATGGCTCCAAGTATAAGGTAGGGTCTGCAGGGAGCTGATGAGGATGTTGGGAGAATAAAATGGCTTAGAGGAGGATTGGTATAAAAATGGATGTGTTTTGGTCAGTAAGAATTTGATGGGTGAAAAAACATGCTTCTGTGCTGCCTCATTACAATGACTAATTTTAATAGACAATAGACAGTAGGTGCAGGAGTAGGCCATTCGGCCCTTCTAGCCAGCACCGCCATTCACTGTGATCATGGCTGATCATACACAATCAGTCCCCCGTTCCTGCCCTCTCCCTATATCCCTTGACCCCGCTATCTATAAGAGTTCTATCTAACTCACTCTTGAATGCATCCAGAGAGTTGGCCTCCACTGCCTTCTGGGGCACAGCATTCCACATATCCACCACTCTCTGGGTGAAAAAGTTTTTCCGCATCTCTGTTCTAAATGGCCTACCCCTTATTCTTAAACTGTGGCCTCTAGTTCTGGACTCACCCATCAGCGGGAACATGCTTCCTGCCTCCAGCGTGTCCAATTCCTTAATAATCTTATATGTTTCAATCAGAACCCCTCTCATCCTTCTAAATTCCAGTGTATACAAGCCCAGTCGCTCCAATCTTTCAACATATGACAGTCCCACCATTCCGGGAATTAACCTTGTGAACCTATGCTGCACTCCCTCAATAGCAAGAATGTCCTTCCTCAAATTTGGAGACCAAAACTGCACACAATACTCCAGGTGGGGTCTCACCAGGGCCCTGTACAGCTGAAGAAGGACCTCTTTACTCCTATACTCAATTCCTCTTGTTATAAAGGCCAGCATGCCATTAGCTTTCTTCACTGCCTGCTGTACCTGCATGCTTGCTTTCATTGACTGATGTACAAGAACACCTAGATCTCGTTGTACTTCCCCTTTTCCTAACTTGACTCCATTTAGATAATAATCTGCCTTCCTGTTCTTGCCACCAAAGTGGATAACCTCACATTTATCCACATTAAACTGCATCTGCCATACATTTGCCCACTCATCCAACCTGTCCAAGTCACCCTGCATTCTCATAACATCTTCCTGACATTTCACACTGCCACCCAGGTTTGTGTCATCAGCAAATTTGCTAATGTTACTTTTAATCCTGTCATCTAAATCATTAATGTATATTGTAAACAGCTGCGGTCCCAGCACCGAACCTTGCGGTATCCCACTGGTCACAGCCTGCCATTCCGAAAGGGACCCGTTAATCACTACTCTTTGTTTCCTGTCAGCCAGCCAATTTTCAATCCATGTCAGTACTCTGCCCCCAGTACCATGTGCCCTAATTTTGCCCACTAATCTCCTATGTGGGACTTCATCAAAAGCTTTCTGGAAGTCCAGGTACACTACATCCACTGGCTCTCCTTCGTCCATTTTCATAGTTACATCCTCAAAAAACTCCAGAAGATTAGCCAAGCATGATTTTCCCTTCATAAATCCATGCTGACTCGGACTGATCCTTCTACTGCTATCCAAATGTGTCATATTTAATTTTAGCAAGATCTTCCTCATTTTTGAACTCCAATCCCTTTACTATAAAGGCAAACATACCAGCTAGTCTCCTGGTTACTCATTGTACCTGCATGCTTTTGGATTTGCTGCCTATGGGAAAAATGTGAGTTGGGAGAAGGGCAAGTAATCTGCAACGAAATGTAGATTAAGTGAAAGAGCAAGAAAATTGTGAGATAGAGTAGAATGTGGCAAAATCCTGAGCACTTTAAGGGTCCTATTACTGTATCTTCCAGCCAGGTGGTGAACACTTGCATTGCAAGATCCAAGAACATACAAAGGCAGCATCATAATTTTGTGCAGTTGTGCGCATGCACATTTTGTTTCCAAAACTATTTTTTTCTGTTACGGTCTTATAGGAGGCCAGATTTGGCACTCCAGTGTTTCTAAATTCAGAAACTGCACCAGTAGCATTATCAATCATTAGAGTTGTGGCAACCAGGTCAAGTAGATTGATATTAAGAGCAACTGACATGCCGTAACCGATATGACCAACTGATTCTGGCTATCCAATTAGAACCATTACTAGTAAGTGCTCTCTCAAGACAATTCATGAGCTAATTTACAACTTCCTTATCGATTCCAGAGCTTCACTTCAGCAGATTTTGCTCTCATGAGGATTTTATTAAGCTTATTCCCAAAGTCATAAACATACCAAACATATAACAGCTCACCAACTTAGTTATTACTTTTATCACTACTTAGACACTTTTTTCCAGAAACCATGTAGATTGGCAATAATGGCCTTGAAGTTTATTAAACCCAAAAGTTTGAAATCCTGTACTCAAAACCTTATTATGCAGTTGGCTCACATCTGACAATATTCATGATTTAAGATACTACTGCTCGATAAATGGAAACAGGATGCCCAGAAGCCACATGCAGTAGATATGACAACTATAAATTGAATAAATAAAAAGCATTTGACTTCCACTTTGTTTCATTTTGGGAAGCAACAGAAGGAAAAAGCCATTTTGGGTTATGTAGCATGGTGTAAATTTGTTTTGATAACACTTGTGAAGCATCTTGATGAAGTTTAAGATTACAAGCCATATAACTCTTAAACCACCCTCAACAAAGATAATGGCAGCTCCAGCTGCACTGTCATAGTCATATTCATAGAACAGTTCAATACAGAAACAGGACCTTTGGCCCATCTAGTCCGTACCAAATTATTAATCTACTGAGTCTTGCCCATTCCTCAGGAACTATTTCAAGAACAAAAAATAAGGTGGTGGGGTGGGGGGGGAGGAAGGAATACAAGCAGACAGGTGGGACAAGCTTTATTTACAACCTCACTACTTTAGTAAAGCAACCAAAAGTGAGGAGGAAGTTGGATGATTGGAAAGCTTTCAAAGTCCAACAAAAGGCAATTAACAAAGATATAAGGGAAAAGATGAAATATGAGGGCAAACTAGCCAATAAAATAAAACAGGATACTAGCAACACACACACAAAATGCTGGAGGAACTCAGCAGGCCAGGCAGCATCTACGGGAAAAAAATGCAGTCCATGTTTTGGCCCAAAATGTCAACTGCACTTTTCTCCCCCATAGATGCTGCCTGACCTTCTGAGTTCCTCCAACATTTTGTATGTGTCGTTTGGATTTCCAGCATCTGCAGATTTTTTCTTTTCAGTTACACAAAGAATAAAAGGGAGGTAAGAGTTGATATTAAGCCACTGGAAAATGATGCAGGTGAGGTAGTAATGGGGGACAAAGAAATGGCAAATGAACTTAATGGGTACTTTGCATCCGTCTTCACTGTGGAAGACACTACTAGTATGCCAGAGGTCCATGAGTGTCAGGGAGCAGGTGTGAGTGCCATTGCTATTACAAAGGAAAAAGTGCCAGGCAAACTCAAAGATCTTAAGGTGGATAAGTCATCTGGACCAAATGGACACGTAACTTTAATAATCTAACTTATTCTTGCCTTCTACCTTATTGTGCATCTGCACTGCACTTTCTCTGTAACTGTAATAGATAGATAGATAGATAGATAGATACTTTATTCATCCCCATGGGGAAATTCAACTTTTTTCCAATGTCCCATACACTTGTTGTAGCAAAACTAATTACATACAATACTTAACTCAGTAAAAAATATGATATGCATCTAAATCACTATCTCAAAAAGCATTAATAATAGCTTTTAAAAAGTTCTTAAGTCCTGGCGGTAGAATTGTAAAGCCTAATGGCATTGGGGAGTATTGACCTCTTCATCCTGTCTGAGGAGCATTGCATCGATAGTAACCTGTCGCTGAAACTGCTTCTCTGTCTCTAGATGGTGCTATGTAGAGGATGTTCAGAGTTATCCATAATTGACCGTAGCCTACTCAGCGCCCTTCGCTCAGTATTCTGTTCACTGATATTGTTTTACCTTGTATTATTTAATGCACTATTGTAATGAACTGATCTTTACAGATGGCAATCAAGCTTTTCACGACAGCTCAATACATGACAAAAATTAAGCAACCCTTAGCCTCTTGTGATCCTGTTGATTGGAGCCTCCATAACTATTATGGTCCCTATTTTCAGTCATCCCGCATGGAAACATCAACTGCCCTAACTATTCTTGTAAACGTGCAATTAACAGGAAGCCTATTTGATAAGCAGTACTTGTTCTTCCAGATTCCTGGAGTGGTCCAAGTGTAAAAATCATCCACAATCTTCCCATCAATCACACTGAGATCTTATTCTATGTGGAATGACACAAGATTCCTACCTGCTGTCACAAACACAAAGCAGCAATAAACAGCAAAAGGAAATGTTTAAAATTTGGCAAATTGTGAAATTAAAATCCTTTCCAGTCAAATTTTAAAAATTTAGTATCAAGAGGTAACCAGAGGAGTTTTCACTCCTTGTTTATGCAGAACCACAGCTACATTTTTCTATGAAGCTTTCAAGTTGTAAAGGAGTGGTGCAAAAATGAGATAATACATCCTAAAATTATACCCTAAAGGTTATTGCTGGTTTGCAAGAATTGAAGTTAAAAGACAAGATTTCTGTACTACGATATGGACAATTTAATTTATTTTTGCAGGGATTATGCAATTACTGTGTTACACTTCGCAAACCCAGACTGGTCCATTAATACCAACTGCTCAAGTGCTTATCCTTCACTTTTAACAAGTCATTATTTTGTTTCTTTACACATAGCGAGTTGGCAAACGGCCACATCGAATTTGACTGCCTAATGCAACTCCCTGCCATAGTACTATTTTACTCACACGACACTGTTACAAGATGATTGTATATCCTATTGTGTCATTCAATTTACCACATAATTCTTTAAATCTAATCCTATCAACAGAGAGGATCTCCCCCCACCAACCCTGCCCCCAATACTTGTTAGCATGATGTGGATTAGCCAGCAACAAGCACAATGGACTCAAGTTTCAGTTCACAATATATCAGTTAGCATTATCTCTCAGACTCCAGTGTAATCTCTAATACTTAGGTCAGATGATACCATATAAGTAGTACAGATGTCACCCGAGATTGTAGCCTGCAGGGTATCACCTGTAACCTTTGGAATAAATTGATGCCAGTGAGATCAGAATAACAAAAACATAAAATGTCTTAGAACCATAGAACATTACAGCACAGAAACCGGCCTTTTGGCCCTTCTTGGCTGTGCCGAACCATTTTTCTGCCTAGTCCCACTGACCTGCACCTGGGCCATATCCCTCCAAACCCCTCTCATCCATGTACCTGTCCAAGTTTATCTTAAATGTCAAAAGCGAGCCCGCATTCACCACTTCATCTGGCA
Source organism: Hemitrygon akajei (assembly GCF_048418815.1). Lineage (NCBI taxonomy): Eukaryota > Metazoa > Chordata > Chondrichthyes > Myliobatiformes > Dasyatidae > Hemitrygon > Hemitrygon akajei. Next base: position 14,980,281 of record NC_133129.1, on the reverse strand, counting down.
GCTCATTCCACACTCCCACCACTCTCTGCGTGAAGAAGCCCCCCCCACAATGTTCCCTTTAAGCTTCTTCCCCTTCGCCCTTAACCCATGACCTCTGCTTTTTTTCTCCCCTGGCCTCAGTGGGAAAAAATAGGATATTTGAACAGGATTTTTTTTTGGATAATTTCCTTGGCTAATTTTCTTTATAGACAGCAACACACACACACACACACACACACTGCTGGAGTACCTCAGCAGGTCAGGCAGCATCTCTGGTAATGAATAAACAGTCGACTTTTTTAAAAATTACTACTCTAGTTTTCAAAGAAAATATGCTGCCCAGATCAATATTTCCAAATCTTGACAGAACTGAAAACAACCAAGCTTGGATGTGAACAAAAAATTAATAAGACTGTGTGGAAGCTGGATCACCAGTTACCCCACCAGAAAGTAGTGCGTTCCACAGTCTACAAAAGGCAACAAGAAACCTAGGTTATGGATTCATGTCTGTCTTCCAAGAATTGAGCATATAGCCTCAATTATACTTAAGTGCCATTTTGAGATGAATTTTACACCAAGGATCTCAGCTGTGGTCTTAGATCCTGATCAACTGACAATAAAGCACAGAACATTACAGCACAATAAAGGCCCTTCAAACCAAGATGTTTTTATTTTATTTTTAATTGAAATACAGCGTGGAATAGGCCCATTGAGCCATGCTGCTCAGCGCAATTTACAATGACCAAATAACCTATCAAGTGGCATGCCTTTGGACTGCGGGAGGAAATCTGAGCAGGAGGAAACCCACGCAGTCATGGGAGAAAATGTACAAACTCTTTACAGGCAGAGGCCTGTAATGAACCTGGGTCACTGGTAGTGTAAAGTGTTGCATTAATCACTATGCTACTCCAAGTTCAATCTAATCCTTTCATCCGACATACAGTAGTCCTCAGTTTTTCTATCATTTGTTAACAGACTGTTGTATTGTGCAGGTCCTTACAGAGAGGACATTTCTGCCATGAGTCATGAGACATTCTGATCCTTGGCTGGTGAAACTCAAAACTAAATTTCCTTTAACTCTTAAAAATGCAGAAAATGTCTGATAATTTAAACTATTTGGAAATCCAAATGATCCAGTATCTGGCTCACTAGGTGATGATCCTAAGCTCCCCTTCTCTCTCTTCTCCCCCCGCCATTGAGTAGAAGATACAAATACCTGAACACATACCACCAGGTTCAAGGACAATTTTTAATCCCACGGTTAAGACTACTAAACATTGAGATGGACTCTTGACCTCACTACCTTGCTCCTTATGGTCTGCCTGTGCCACACTCTCTCTGTAAAGCTAGCACTTATTCTGTTATTTTTTAATCCACCTTCATACACCAGGTCCTGGTTAAAATTAGAATATGGAAAAGGGACCATTGAGCCCACTGAGTCAGCACCAACTATCAACCATCCATTTCCACTAATCCCCTTGTATTCTATCCTCATGCAGTATCCATCAACTTCAAAAAGATTTCATCACCCACAAACCCACACGGAGCAATTTAAAAGCCAATTAGCCTGCACAACTTTGGCAGATGGGAGAAAACTGGAGCACCCAGAGAAACCCCATGCAGTAACAGGGAGACTGTGCACATTTCTCACAGACAGCATCAGAAATCAGGATTGAACCAAGGTTGCTGGCACTAAAGTATCAGCCACTGAGTCACTCTGCTAGCCCCTTCCAACTCAACTGGTTCAGTTTTCCCACACTCCCTTGAAGCATCAGGGTCACTGGAAAACTTATTATTCTGTGTAACTGCAATTTTTTTTTAAGATTCTAAAGTGAATTGTTGCAGAATAACAGCAATAGTCTGGAAATTTTACAGTTCAGCATCAAAATTTGAATATTCCAACTGAATAGAGGTTTACTGTAAAATAGGTCAATTAATATGGATTAATAGATGCAACAAATCTGAACAGTTTTTTCATCACAAACTGACATTGCACCACCAGGTTCAAGAACAGTTACTATCCCTCAACCAATAGGTTCTTGAGCAAAAGGGGATAGCTGGACTCATTTAAGGACTGTTACATTATTTCATGCTCGTTATTTATTGCTATTTATATCTGCATTTGCACAGTTTGTTTACAGTTTATAGTTCCTGTTCAATAGATTTGCTAAGAATGCCCACAGTAGAAGAACCTTAGGGTTGTATGTGGTGACACGTATGTTCTCTGATAACAAATTTTACTCTGAGCGTTGGGTGCGGTGATGTGGAGGTCAAATTGCAGCTTCTTTTTCTGTAATATTAGATTCTGTTCCCAAAAAGGTAAAAATAATGCAGCACCTTTCATGACTTCTGGACCTCAAGTGTGGTCACTTTTATAAAACAGTAATCAACGGCCAATTTACTCATTGCAGTATCCCTAAAACAAGAGTGAGAAGCAGATAATCTGCTTGCGTGAAGATAATACAATGTATACTGAAGAGAGTTTATTTCCAAGAGAGGGAGAGTCGAAGATCAGAAGGTAAAGGCACAGCCAGAGCATTCAAGGACGTTCCTTTAGAATGGAGAGGATGTGGAATATCGTTAGCCAGAGAGCGATGAATCTGTGGAATTCATTGCCACAGATAGCTGTGAATGCTAAGTCATTGGGTTTATTTAAAGCAGAGGTTGATAGGTTCTTCATTAGTAAGGGCGTCAAAGGTAACAGGGAGAAGGCAGGAGAATGAGGGTTTAAGAGGGAAAATAAATCATCCAAGATTGAATGGCAGAGCAGATTTGATGGGTCAAATGGCCAAATTCTACTCCTACGTCTAAAATACTAATCAAAGTATATACCCAAACTCTTTATAGTACAACTTGAGTGAATTCGGCCTTTTCTCCTTGGAGCGACGGAGGATGAAAGGTGATCTAATAGAGGTGTATATGATGAGAGGCATTGATTGTGTGGATAGTCAGAGGCTTTTTCCCCCAGGGCTGAAATGGTTGCCAAAAAAGAACACAGGTTTAAGGTGCTGGGGAGTAGGTACAGAGCTGATGTCAGGGGTAAGTTTTTCCACTCAGAGAGTGGTGAGAATGGGCTGCCGGCAATGGTGGTGGAGGCAGATACAATAGGGTCTTTTAAGAGACTTTTGGATAGGTACATGGGGCTTAGAAAAATAGAGGGCTATGGGGAAGTCGAGTAATTTCTAAGGTAGGGACATGTTCGGCACAACTTTGTGGGCCGAAGGGCCTGTATTGTGCTGTAGGTTTTCTGTGTTTCTAAATATTGAAACTAAAGCTGAAACAGTTTCAAATGAGAAACATATTTACCTTTGCTCCATTCTTTTGACTTCCAAAGGGTCAGTGGCCTCCAATTCATTCTTCACAACAGGCATTTCAAGATTTTCCTTTTCCCTATTTGTCTGTGTCCTATTTTCTACCTTTTGCTGTTGGCAACAGATATCCATTTCCATTTGCTGCTCTCCTTCTGGGTGTTTTCCTGAGGATTGTGCCAGGCACTTGCATTTTGAATTTGTATGTTTCTGTTTGTTGATAGCCTCATCTGTCCATGATCCACTGGGGCTCTCATTTCCTATCTTTTCCTGTGAAGCTGAGGCACAGTTCATTTTATGTTGGTCAGACATCTCGGAGTTCCTAGAATCTACAAAGCCATTGTCAAGTCCACTGTCTTGAGGAACAGTGCAGCGCACACAAAGATTTATTCCATTTTCCACATCAGCACTGCTTTGATTTGAGAACTCCTCTGAAGAAACTGGGCAGCTGCCAGAATCACAATTTATTGCATGCTCTGCTTCAGAGGAACAACACATGCACTGAGATTTGGGATTAAAAATAACAGTTGCAGAAATTTTCATTCCACCAGTCCTATGAGCTATTTTTTCTGCAGTTTCGCTGGGTTGTATATCATCAGTCCCTGCATTCCAGCCATTGAGGTAAGAACTGGATTCAGCTGCATCAACACAATTACAACAAATTTCCAATGTGTCACTTTCCTTTTGGCTGGCTTGCCCTTGCAGAGGTAGTGAATCATTATTGCTTGGTCTGTGCAGTACCTCTGTTGCTTGTACTGTTTCCTCACTACTACTATTCCTCGGCGAGTCTTTCTCCTCTTGGTGGAGAGGCAGCGTCTCCTCCTTATTAGGTGGGCAAGAATCTCCAATCCAAGTAAAGGTTTCTTCTGGTTCATCTGTTCCAGCCAAGTCCTCACCTGCTCCATCCAAATCGTCCATGAAAAATACTCGTTCTTCTTCTTCAGCTTCATGTCTTACCCCAGAAAGTTCAAGGAAGTTTGAATTTGTGGAGTTCCCCAGCTTGGAGATATGTTTCAGCACAGGTTTGTGAGCTGGTGACTGACACACACTTGGTGGAGAAAGCAGACATGACATTTCATCCCCTACCCTGTGAACCATTAAGTTAAGCTGCTCCAGCTCCTCCTCATCATATTGCATGGAACAAGCAAGTTCAGCTTCTGTATTTTCAGCTTTTACACAAAGTTGATCTTGAACAAGTTTTTCAGGAACTTCCGATGGAGGGATAGCAGAGCATATTTTGGGGTCAACTGTAAATTCACCATCCTGGGATATGCAGAGATTTCTTTCAAGTGTGTGCAGTTCATCTTCTGATAAGGTCTGCAGAAGGTCCCTTAATTAGGGAGAAAATGGAAATAAGAATTGAGGAAAAGTGAATGACATTACACAAAATCCATCCTAAATAATTCCTTCACTTTGCCAAGAACTTCAAAAGGAGAAAAATTAAAACCCAACTGTTGAAGCCTTTTGATTAAAACAGATCAAATGCTGGAGAAACTCAACAAGTCAAGCAGCATCTATGGAGGGGAATAAAGTCAACATTTCTGGCGGACAAAGTGTAGGTGCTGAGCAATGCGGTCTCCCAATCTATGTCAGGTCTCACTAATATACAGAAGACCACACCGGGAGCACCAAACACAGTATATGACCCCAATGGACTCACAGATGAAGTGTCGCCTCACCTGGAAGGACTTTTGGGGCCCTGAATGGTAATGCAGGAGGTGGTGCCGGGGCAGGTGTAGCACTTGTTCCATTTACAAGGGTAAGTACCAGGTGGGAGATCAGTGGGAAGGGACGAATGGACAAGGGAGTCGCCAATGGAGCGATCCCTGTAGAAAGCAGAAAGTGGGGGGTGGGGGTGGGAAAGATGTGTTTGGTGGTAGGATCCCGTTGGAGATGGCGGACGTTTCAGAAAATTATATGCTGGACGTTGTTGCTGGTGGGGTGAGAGATGAGGACAAGAGGAACCCTGTTCCTGGTAGTGTGGCAGGAGGATGGGTTAAGAGCAGACATACGTGAAATGGAAGAGATGCGGTTGAGGGCAGCATCGATGGTGGAGAAAGGGAAGCCCCTTTCGTTGAAAAAGGAGGACATCTCCTTTGCTCTAGAATGAAAGGCCACATCCTGAGAGCAGATGAGGCAGAGGCAGAGGCAGAGGAATTGAGAGAAGGGGATTACATTTTTTCAAGTAACAGGATGGGACGAGGTATAATCCAGGTGTGTGCGTTTTTCACTTTATCTTCTTGCCCGCCCTTCGCCTCCCTCTGGTGCTCCACCCCCTCCATTTCTTTATTCCATGGCCTTTATCTCCTTCACCAATTTACTTCCCAGCTCTTTACTTCATCCTTTCCCTCTTCAGGTTTCACCTATCACATTGCACTTCTCTCTCCCCTCCCCCACCTTTTAAATCTTCTCCTCAGCTTTTTTTTCCCTCCGTTCCTGCAAAAGGGTTTTGATCTGAAATATCAACTGTACTCTTTTCCCAGATGCAGCCTGGCCTGCTGAATTAGAAACATAGAAAACTTACAGCACAAGACAGGCCCTTCGGCCCACAAAGTTGTGCCAAACATGTCCCTACCTTAGAAATTACTAGACTTCCCCATAGCCCTCTATTTTTCTAAGCTCCATGTACCTATCCAAAAGTCTCTTAAAAGACCCTATTGTATCTGCCTCCACCACCATTGCTGGCAGCCGATTCCACGCACTCACCACTCTCTGAGTAAAAAACTTACCCCTGACATCTCCTCTGTACCTACTCCCCAGCATCTTAAACTTGTGACCTCTTGTGGAAACCATTTCAGCCCTGGGAGAAAGCCTCTGACTATCCACATGATCAATGCCTCCCATCATCTTATATACCTCTGTCAGGTCACCTCTCACCCTCCCTCACTCCAAGGAGAAAAGGCCAAGTTCACTCAACCTATTCTCATAAGGCATGCTCCCCAATCCAGGCAACATTCTTGTAAATCTCCTCTGCACCCTTTCTACGGCTTCCACATCCTTCCTGTAGTGAGGTGACCAGAACTGAGCACAGTACTCCAAGTGGGGTCTGACCAGGGTCCTATATAGCAGCAACATTACCTCTCGGCTCCTAAATTCAATTCCATGATTGATGAAGGCCAATACATCAAACACCTTCTTAACCACAGAGTCAACCTGCACAGCTGCTTTGAGCGTCCTATGGACTCAGACCCCAAGATCCCTCTGATCCTCCACACTGCCAAGTGTCTTACCATTAATACTATATTCTGCCATCATATTTGACCTACCAAAATGAACCACTTCACACCTATCTGGGTTGAACTCCATCTGCCACTTCTCAGCCCAGTTTTGCATCCTATCAATGTCTCGCTGTAACCTCTGACAGCCCTCCACACTATCCACAACACCTCCAACCTTTGTGTAATCAGCAAACTTTCTAACCCATCCCTCCACTTCCTCATCCAAGTCATTTATAAAAATCACAAAGAGTAAGGGTCCCAGAACAGATCCCTGAGGTACACCACTGGTCACCGACCTCTATGCAGAATATGACCTGTCTACAACCATTCTTTGCCTACTGTGGGCAAGCCAGTTCTGGATCCATAAAGTAATGTCCCCTTGGATCCCATGCCTCCTTATTTTCTCAATAAGCCTTGTATGGGACACCTTATCAAATGCCTTGCTGAAATCCATATACACTACATTCACTGCTTTTCCTTCATCAATGTGTTTAGTCAAAGAATTCAATCAGGCTTGTAAGCCACGACCTGCCCTTGACAAAGCCATGCTGACTACTCCTAATCATATTATACCTCTCCAAACACTCATAAATCCTGCCTCTCAGGATCTTCTCCATCAACTTACCTACCACTGAGGTAAGACTCACTGGTCTATAATTTCCTGGGCTATCTGTACTCCCTTTCTTGAATAAAGGAACAACATCCACAATCCTCCAATCCTCCGGAACCTCTCCCATCCCCATTGATGATGCAAAGATCATCACCAGGGGCTCAGCAATCTCCTCCCTCACCTCCCACAGTAGCCTGGGGTACATCTCGTCTGGTCCCAGCGACTTCTCCAACTTGATGCTTTCCAAAACCTCCAGCACATCCTCTTTCTTAATATCTACATGCTCAAGCTTTTCAGTCTGTGCATGTCATCACTACAATCAACAAAATCCTTTTCTATAGTGAATACTGAAGTAAAGTATTCATTAAGTACCTCTGCTATTTTCTCCGGTTCCATACACATTTTCCCACTGTCACACTTGATAGGTCTTATTCTTTCACACCTTATCCTCTTGCTCTTAACATACTTGTAGAATGCCTTGGGGTTTTCCTTAATCCTGCTCGACAAGGCCTTCTCATGGCCCCTTCTGGTTCTCCTAATTTCCTTCTTAAAGCTCCTTCCTATTACCCTTATAATCTTCAAGATCTCTAACATCTCTAACAAGAGCTCTCTGAACCTTTTGTAAGCTTTTCTTTTCTTCTTGACTAGATTTATTACAGCCTTTGTACACCACAGTTCCTGTACCCTACCATAACTTCCCCGTCTCATTGGAATGTACCTATGCAGAACTCCACATAAATATCCCCTGAACACTTGCCACGTTTCTTCCATACTTTTCCCTGAGCACATCTGTTTCCAATTACAGCTTCCAGTTTCCTGCCTGATAGCCTCATAATACCCCTTACTCCAATTAAACACTTTTCTAACTTGTCTGTTCCTACCTCTCTCCAATGCTATTGTAAAGGAGATAGAATTATGATCACCATCTCCAAAATGCTCTCCCACTGAGAGATCTGACACCTGACCAGGTTCATTTCTCAATACCAGATCAAGTACAGCCTCTCCTCTTGTAGGCTTATCTGCATATTATGTCAAGAAACCTTCCTGCACACATCTGACAAACTCCACCCCATCTAAACCCTTTGCTCCAGGGAGATGCCAATAGGTACTTGGGAAATTAAAATCTCCCATCATGGCAACTCCATTATTACACCTTTCCAGGATTTTATCTGTGTTGAACTCCATCTGCCACTTGTCAGCCAAGTTTTGCATCCTATTGATGTCCCGCTATAACCTCTGACAGCCTTCCACACTATCCATAATATCCCCAACCTTTGTGTCATCAGCAAATTTACTAATCCATCCCTCCACTTCCTCATCCAGGTCATTTATAAAAATCATGAAGAGAAGGGGTCCCAGAACAGATCCCTGAGGCTCTGTTGTGCAGTGTTGTCCACTGGTCACTGAGCTCCAAGCAGAATATGACCTGTCTACAACCATTCTTTACCTTCTGTGGGCAAGTCAACACTGGATCCACAAATCAAGGTCTGCTTGGATCCCATGTCTCCTTACTTTCTCAATAAGCCTTGCATGGGGTACCTTATCAAATGCCTTGCAGAAATCCACATACACGACATCTACTGCTCTACCTTCAATGTGTTTAGTCACATCCTCAAAAAATTCAATCAGGCTTGTAAGTCATGACCTGCCTTTGACAAAGCCATGCTGACTATTTCTCATCATATTATGCCTCTCCAAATGTTCATAAATCCTGTCTCTCAGGATCTTCTCCATCAACTTAACAACCACTGAAGTAACTCTCACTGGTCTATAATTTCCTGGGCTATCTCTACAGCATATCTTGAATAAGGGAACAACATATGCAACTCTCCAGTCCTCCGGAATTTCTCCCATTCCCATTGAGGATGCAAAGATCATTGCCAGAGGCTCAGCAATCTCCTCCCTCACCTCCCACAGTAGCCTGAGGTTCCTCCAACAGTTTGTGCACGTTGCTCAGATTTCCAGCATCTGCAGATTTTCTCATTCCTTATTAAAATTCATTTGGATGTCTGTAGCGTGGATGCAAATCGGGAGGTATGAACATTGTATCTAGTTTCAAAGAAAGCATTGGCCATACACTGGAAATATGGAATTGCCTTTTGAGGTTTGGCACACAGAATATCCAGCCCCACTTTGGCCCAGCCAGACCTTTCAACCAAGAGTGTCTCAATATGATGCCTGCTAAAACTTGTTTTGTTGAATAAAGAAGCTGCTTTGTACCCAACAGTACTTTTCTCCAGTGACTTAATTCATGCAACAGTAGGTGGGGACAGAGCTCAGAGGCCACTTTATTTGCTTGTTTATGCAAATATCTAATCAGCTAATCATGTAGCAGCAATCCAATGCACAAAAACATGCAGACATGGTCAATCGGTTCAATTGTTGCTCAGACCAAACATTAGAATGAGGAAGAAATGTGATCTAAATGACTTTGACTGCGGAATAATGATTGGATAAGTATCTCAGAAACTGCTGATCTCCTGGGATTTACAAGCACACCAGTCTTAGAGAACGGTGTGAAAAATGAAAAAAAAAATCCAGTAACTGGCAGTTCTGTGGGCAAAAACACCTTGTTAATGACAGAGGTCAGAGGAGAATGGCCAGATTGGTACAAGCTGACAAGAGGGTGATGGTGAATCAAATAAACATGCATTACAACAGTGGTGTGCAGAGGACTTCTGAATGCACAGGTCGAATCTTGAAGTGGATAGGCTACAGTAGCAGACCATAATGGGTTCCACTCATGTACCTAATGAAGTGGCTACTGAGTGTATATTGCATGATATTTAATAAAGGAATAACATTAAACCTTTGCACTGTAGACAAAAAACTCACTTGGATTCATTCACTCCAGCGATTTCCTGATTAAAAAGCAACTACAGAACAAACACCTACCACCAGCAACCATATTTAATTTGTGCTGGAAGTTTCAAAAGCAGCATGATTTTAACAACCCAAGAGAATAACTATAATGTAATTTCAACTGATTCCTCTGAACAACCATGCCATCAAGCTTGAAAGGTTTATGTTAATGGCTGAGAATACAACTGCTGTGTGTGTTTACAAGAGCAAAGAAAGCACAGCACTTCATTGGGCCATGGGGAGCCAATAGAAACAGAATAAGGAAATGCAAAACAAACAGATGCTTGAAAAGGAGGTGTTGAAGGTAGCGCAGGACCTATAAGAAGAAACTAATTAACATCAAAGAATGGCAGATCCATTGGGGATTACAAAGAATTTGGAATTAATAGCTGGGGAAGAACTCACAAGCTATTCCCAAGGATTTTTTTTAAAATCAGAGCTCAAGAGCTCAAGTCTAAAGTCTAAAGCTTTACGACAGCTGTAAAGTGCAGGCACAACAAATTACTATAGTTACAAAATTAAATAGTTCAAAAGAGGAATAGCAAGGTAGTGTTCATCGGTTCAGAAATCTGATGAAGAGGGGAAGCAGCTGTTCCTCAGAGAGGGTGGGTACTCAGGCTCCTGTGCCTCCTCCCTGATGTATTAATGAGAATTATAAAATTAGTTAGCTCCATTATGGGCACTAGCCTCCATAGTATCCAAAACATCTTCAAGGAGCAGTGCCTCAGAAAAGCCACTTCCATCAGCAAGACCCCCAGCACCCAGGACATACCCTATTCTCATTATATACATGTAATTCAGTTTTTTTTCCTCTATATTTGCCATGTTCTGCATTGTACTGGTGCCACAAAGTTAACAAATTTCACAACATATACCAGTGACATTAAATCTGAATTTGGATGGCAAGGGTCCTTAATGATAGATGCTACCTTCTTGAGGCACCATCTTTTGAAGTTGTCTTCAAAAGGCTTGTGCCCATGATGGAGCTGGCTGAGTCTTCACTCCTCTGAAGCCTCTTAATACTGTGAACTGGCATTTCCATACCAAATTGTGATGCAACCAATCAGAATGCTCACCAGGGTACATCTGTAAACTTTGCTAGAGTCTTTTGTAACACACCAAATCTGCATCATTATGGTGGGTCCAGGATAGGTCCTCTGAGACGCTGAATTTCAATGTACAGGACCGAGAGCAATGAAAGAGTGGTATTCTCATCAGAATTTGGCAAATTTGTTGAATTATTGGACTATGTCTTGAGCAATATTGTGGGAACAAAAGGGCAGGTAATAGTATTTGTTCCTTTTCATGCCATGCACATTGAGTGGCACCCTGGACGTTTCTTTAGCATTTTGTCTGTTTTTGCTGAGTTGCTAGTTCATACTCAACCCAGCACAGAAAGAGCCGGCCAGATTCAAACCTGGGACTACTCGCTTCGAAGTCCATGTGGATGCCACTACACCACTGGTTGGCTAGGTAATAGTAGGGAGTAATAAATAATGATGCATATTACAACAAAACTGATACTGTAAAACTAGAGATGAATAGTGAAAAGTATCCACAGAAATGAACATACAAGAACCAAAACATACATATGAGAGGACAAAGCACTTCTCAACAAATAAACCTGCATAATCTTGAGGCAAGATATAACAAAGTTAAAAGGATTTGTGTGCAAGTGAAAAACAGGCATAAAAGAAACAAAGAGATCCTGAGGAAGAATAAAATAACCAATAGGCAATAAAATGCAAAACAAAATGGAAAGTTTTATTAGAAAATGCCTGAATTATACCTACAAAGCTTCTCCCCTAAATTCTGCAGATAAACAAAATACAGAATGTATGAATGAAATAGTTGTTGTCTGATCCACTAAATTCCTCCAGCATCTTGTGAGTTGTTCCAGATTTCCAGCATCTGCAGATTTTCTCTTGTTTTACAAGGCCTGAATTTTATTTACTCAGAGATACAGTGTGGCCCTTCGAGCCACACTGCACAGCAACCAGCTGATTTAACCCAAGCCTATTCATGGGACGATTTAAAGTGATCAATTAACCTACTAACCGGTAGATCTTTGGACGGTGGAAAAAAACAGAGCAACTGAAGGAAACCCACGCAGTCACAAGGAGACGTACGGTGTTGGGAATTGAACCCTGATTGCCTGCACTGTGAAGTGCTGTGCCAAACACTACGCTACCATGCCACCCTCATAATAACATAAAAGGACATTGCTGTTGTTTAATCATCATCTTCATTTATTTGGAAAGGAATTCTCCAGACTGAATTTGATTTCATATTTTTTGCGATTATGATAGAAAGGATAAAACTTAATGCCAAATGACCTAATTCTGTGCCCATGTCTTTTGGTCTTGTATAACTGTTTATCTAGTATATACTGGTAAAGCTCAACTCCAATGTCATAAATTTGTAGAATTGCAAAGACAATTATTAATCAATTTATCTGAACTGGACTGGAATTGTGTTGAGTTAATGGAATTCATAATCAAAGCCAGTATGACTGAGTACTTGCAGAGAAGTTTATGCTCATTGGAGAGCCAACATGGATTATTAAATTCATGGGGTCGCACAGTAGCAGAGAGGCCAGCCTAATGCTACACAGTGCCAGCAATCATGATCAGAGCTCAATACCCGTCATCACAAGATTTCCTGGTGGTGGCTGATGGAGTAGCACCAATCTCCCATTGCTCCAACTCTAATTATCTTACTATTTCCAACCTGTCTTGAAACTTCCTTTTTAAGTGTGATATTTTTTCATTATGGCTACATCAAGGGGTGGCAGAGGTACTAAAAAGGATGATCCCCCTGCTTCTTTGGATTCTATTATGGATTTGCTGCAAAGTCATACATGAGAAGCCTCTGAGAAGTTTCAACAATTCAGTTCTGAATTTAAACAAATAGATGGTAAATTGGATTCTATTCGGCAAACTCTTAATGAACACGATAAACATATGTAAAATAATGAAGCAATGTTGGCGTCTCTGGAAACGGAAGTGGATGAACTGCAAAAGCTTTGTGAAAAGCAATCAAAGTCTAACGAAAAGTTAAGACAGAAGATTATCAACATAGAAAATAGAAGTAGAAGGAACAACCTACGGGTTCTGGGTCTCGAAGAATTAATTGAAAGTAATCATCCTATGGAATTTTTTGCAAACTTTCTGCAAGAATTATTTCCGGAAATTCTGGTGTCTTTGCCTTTGATTGATCGAGCTCACAGGTCCCCTGTGTTTAGATCTCCTAACAGAGATAGACCAAGATCCGTAATAATCCATAATAATCCGTAATAAAAAGTTCAAAGAAGTTATGTCCGAATTTTTTAACAAGGGTTTTAAACACTCCCTTCGTTATCCAGCTCGTCTCAGAATCACACTTAAAAACAGTTCTTTCCAATGGTTTTGGTCGATTGCTGAAACACAAAGGTTTTTAAAATCCGAAGGCTAGCTGCTTAGTTTGTCTTTACATGAAAACACAAGATTAAATGAGAAACTTTTAATTCACAAATCTTGAAAGGGCATGATTCGTTATAGGGTGGAATATTAAGATTCTCAAAGACTATTTGCTTGAGGTTATGCAGGAATGTGCTAAGTTTAAACAAGCTTTGTTGGAATTTTTCTATCAAGGGTTAACCCGTCCCTTGGCTACCTAGTTTGACTGAGAATCTCATTAAAGATGGACCCTTCAAATGCTTTCATTTGAATGCTGAAGCATAAAGATTTTTTTTTAAATTTGAAAGCTAACTGCTTAGCCTGTTTTTTCATGAAGATATAATATTAAACGTTTAATGTCTTTCTGTATGAATAATGGTATGTTTTACTTTTGGTAAACCATTGTAACTAATTTCCTTTTGTATTTTTTTTAATACTGAATTTTTGATATACGAGAATTGAATTTCTTGTTTGGATATTGTTTAGTCTAGGTTGGAATATAAACAACCTGAAACTAATTGCAGCGATCACCAGGTTTTTCTGGGGGGGGGGGGGGGGTAGTTGTAGATGCTGGCTTTCTATTGGTCGATATTCTTTCTTTGGGAGGTGGGATGGTTTTTTTCTCAGAAGCTGTTTTTGAATTTTGTTTCAGCCAACTTGTTGCTTGGTTACCATTTCTCAAGGTTTATGGACTGGTTTTAACTTGCATTTTAACCCTTCCTTTAAATTATTCTAAAAATGGACCAAACTATTAATCTACTCAGTTTTAAAGTGAAAGGTTAAATCACCCTGTCAAACGTAATAAGATTTTTGCTTATATTAGGAAATTTAAGATCCCTATTAGTTTCTTTTTTAAAAACAAGAAACTCACATACGCAAATGTGATAATCTATGTTTTTTAGCCGTTGGAACAGACTTTGTTTTCATTCGTCTTTTCAGGCCTAATCTAGAGGAGTTTCGATTCTTATAGATAATACACTTTCCTTTGTCCAACATAAAGTAGTGTCTGACACTAATGGACGTTTTGTTATAGTTTCAGGAAAACCAGATAATAAATTAATAGTATTTGCCAATGTGTATGCCTCCAATGTAGATGATCCAGGATTCTTTGAGTGTTTTTTTTTTCATTTCTACCGGATCTTCTACCAGATCTTTATTCTTTGGTGATGGGAGGAGATTTTAACTGCTGGCTAGACCCAATTTTAGACTGATTATCTTCTAAACCAGCATCTCTTAACAAATCAGCTTTGTTTATTCAATCTTTTTTATTGAAATGTGGTATTGTTGATGTTTGGCATTTCCTACATCCTTTAGATAGGGGATACTCATTTTTTCCCCCCCATGTACATATTCCAGAATTGATTTTTTTAATTGATAGTCAAATTATTTCATCAGTTCGTTCCTGTGACTATGAAGAGATTGCTGTTTCAGATCATGCTCCTGTATTTCTATCTTTAAATTTCGCATTTCAATACAACTTTGTTATCTGATAAGGAATTTTTAAAATTTCTAGATAGGCATATTATTTTGTTTTTGGAAGAGAATAAAAAGGAAGAGACTTCTAATCTTACTGTATGGGATACTTTCAAGGCCTATATTAGAGAACAAATTATTTCTTATACTGCAAGCGTTAAGAATAAAGCTAATAAAGAAAGAATAGAATTAGCCAATCAATTGAAACAATCAGATCAAAAATATGCTATAGCTCCAGATCCTGTTTTATATCAAAGACCTGCTGAAGTTAAAACTAAATATGATCTTCTGTTAACATATCCAATTGAAACTCAACTTCTTAAAGATGAAACTCAATTTTACATTCACGGAGATAAATCAGACAAAGTATTGGCCAACCAATTAAAAACTTCTGTAGTTAAACGACAAATTAAAGAACTTTGAAAAACTAATCGTGATAGGACAACTGATCACTCTGAAATAAATGATACCTTTAGAGACTTCTATTCTAAACTTTATAGTTCTGATTCCCCTAAAGATAATACTGTAATGAATAATTTTCTAGATCAATTAAATATTCCTGCACTATCTGCAGATAATTGTAAACAGATGAATCAACCCATTTCTCATGAGGAAATTGCCAGAGCTAAACGTTCACTACATTCAGGGAAGGCTCCGGGTCCAGATGGATTTTCTGGAGAATTTTATAAGGCTTTTTCTTCATTAATTATACCCCAGTTGCACTTAAGTCTTTTTGGATTCTTTCAAATTGGGTAGCTTGCCTCAATCATTCTATGAAGCCTCTATTCAGCTTATCCTAAAGAAGACCCAACTGAGCACTCTTCATATAGGCCAATTTCATTACTCAACGTTGATACTAAAATCCTTTCTAAAGTTCTGGCTCGTAGGATTGAAAATATTCTACCTTCTATTATTTCTGATGATCAGACTGGATTTATTAAAAACCGACATTCCCATTTTAATATATGCCATCTATTAAATGTTATTTACTCTCCCTCCCAGGAGATGTCGGAATGTGTGATATCCTTAGATGCTGAGAAGGCCTTTGATCAGGTTGAATGGAATTATTTATTTAAAACCTCAGAAAAATTTAATTTTGGACCAGATTTTATTCAATGGATTAAATTACTTTATCTATCTTCTTCTGCCGGGGTTGCTACTAATTTTCAAAATTCCAAACTATTTAAACTTCATCGCGGAACTAGACAAGGCTGTCCGTTGAGCCCTTTGCTCTTTGATCTAGCTTTAGAACCTCTTGCCATTGCTTTTCAAGAATCTGATGATATCAGTGGTATTTTAAGGAGCGTATTACTCACAAAATTTCAATTTACGCTGATACATTGCTGCTCATCTCTAATGCTGAGACCTCTTTACCTTGCGTACTTTCTTTACTCTCCCGTTTTAGCCAGTCCTCAGGATATAAATTGAACCTACTTAAGAGTGAGTTATTTCCTTTAAATAATTAGGTATCAATTAATACTAATCTCCCTTTTTAAAGTTGTAAGGAATCAATTTACTTACTTGGGTGTAACAGTTACTAAGAATTACAAACACCTATTTAAAGAAAACTTTCTTACTTTATTGAATCATGTAAAAAGAATATCATTAAATTGGTCACCCCTTTCAATATCGTTGATTGGACGAATTAATTCTATTAAAATGAATATTCTACCTAAATTTATATATCCTTTTCAGGCTTGACCCATTTTTATTCCTAAAACCTTTTTTGACTCTCTTGATTCTATTTTATCCTCTTATACATGGAAAAATAAACATTCTCGTTTAAATAAAATTCATTTTCAAAAATCTAAAAAGTCTTGAGGTTTAACCTTTTAGGTTTTATTAATGGGCAGTTAATATACGATATCTTACATTTTAGCTATATTATATTAATCATGTAGACTGTCCAGTATGGGTTACTTTAGAAACTAACTCTGTTGATAAATTTTCTATTATTTCTCTTCTTGGATCCTCACTTCCTTTATCTGTAAGTAAACCAACTGATAATTTAATAGTTAAACATACTCTGAGGATCTGGATACAATTTAGAAAACACTTCGGTTTATTGAGATTTTCCCTTTCAAGTCCCAATTATTCTAATTTTCTTTTAAACCCTCCAAGACTGATTTAGTTTTTGAAGAATGGGACAGGTTGGGTATTAAATGTTTTTGGGATCTGTTTGCTGGAAGAAACCTCTTCTCATTTGAGCTATTGTCAGCTAGATATAGTTTACCCAAAACTCACTTTTTTAGATATTTACAAATCAGAGACTTTTTAAGATTTCAATTATGTACATTCCCTATAAGCTCAGATAAGAACTTACTAGACGTAATTTTTAGTTTGACCCCTTTTCATAATGGTTCAATATCTAATATTTATGATATGTTACTGGAGACGAGGAATGTTCCTTCAGACAAAATTCAGAATCTCTGGGAACAAGATTTGAAGACATCAGTATCTGAGGAAACTTGGAATGAAATTTTTAAACTGGTTAATATTTCAATCACTATGTGCACGTCATTCCCTCATACAATTTAAGGTGGTACATTGAGCTCATATGACTAAGGATATATCTCCCTACTGTGACAGATGTAATAATGCAGAAGCATCATTAATTCCTATGTTTTAGACTTGTCCAAATCTTGAAAAATATTGGAAGGAAGTTTTTCAAACATTTCCCTTACTTGTTAAAGTCAGTTTTAAGCCTAACCCTCTGATGGCCCTATCTGGTATTGTTGCAGGACAAGATATTAAGCTGAAGGCATCTGATTTACATATCTTGGCCTTTAGCTCTCTTATGGCTAGGAGGATGCTTTTGTTTAAATGGAAAGATGTTTTTCCTCCTACTCATGCTCAATGGTTATGCAACATTACGTCATGTTTAGATTTAGAAAAGATTCGTTGTTCAATTTCTGAATCTCGTCAAGACTTTCAAACATTGTGGGGACCCTTTCTGAATTATTTTCAAAACCTTCAATTTGTTGTTTAAACTCAGATGTTGGCTATTATTAATTTTTATTATATGAGAAGGTATTTTACCCTCTTTTCTCCTTAATGAACAGCTTCGGTCTTGGTTGGGGTTAGATTCTTTTTTTTGTAATAAATTAGTATAGTTCAATATAACTATTGATTGACTTATATGAATACGGAGTACAGGTTTCCCCTGCTATCCGAAGGTAGAGTGTTCCAATGAAACCGTTTGTAAGCCGAAATGGCGTAAAGCAAAGAAGCAGTTACCATTACAGGTGTCCCCATTTTTCGAACATTTGCTTTACGACTCCTCGCTATTACGAAAGACCTACATTACCTGTTTTCGCTAACAGAAGGTGTTTTCACTGTTATGAAAAAAGGCAGCGCGGAATAAAAGGCAGCGCGCAATAAAAGGTAGCGCACAAAAAAAGGCAGCGCGCACCCCAAGCAGCCAAGCTCCTCCCCCGGAACTGCATTCCAGCCGGCATTGCTTAAATATGTGTCTGTAAGCATCTGTGCTTTATGTCGATTTATTTTGTGCATCCGTTAGCAAGATGAGTTCTAAGGTATCGGAAAAGCCTAAAAGAGCGCGTAAGGGTGCTACACAGTGTAACACTAGACATAATTAAGCGTTTCGATTTTGGTGAACGAAGGAAGGACATAGTGAATTTGGCTAAGGGTTTGTGGAAGTTGATGAAGATGATGTTGAAGAGGTTTTGTCATCCCATGACCAAGAACTGACAGATGAAGAGCTGTTGAAGAGGAAAGGATAACAATTGAAACCGAACGCAGTAGCGAACAGCCCGAAAGTGGAGTCGTTCAGGAACTGAACGTGAAGCAATTGTGTGAAATTTTTGCTGCGATTGGCAACGCTGCAATGATTGCAGGAAAATATGACTTTAATTTTGAAAGGGTATGTAGGTTTAGGGCATATTTGCAGAATGGTTTGAGTGCTTACCAAGAACTGTATGATAGAAAAATGCGCGAGGCTAAGCAGTCAAGCATACTGTCGTTTTTCAAAGCCTTCCATATCAGCCACAGCAGACGACGAAACTCAACCTTCGACATTGAGGCAGGCAGATATAGAAGAAGGTGACCTGCTTGCCCTGATGGAAACAGACGACGATGAGATGACACCCCAGTCTCCCATCACTCCAACCTCCGATGTCTCAGCCTAACACACCATCATCAGTGTGCTCACTGTCTTCCCGATTCTGGCAAGTGAAACTACACTGGATGTACGTTATTTCTACTTTATATAGGCTGTGTATTTTTATGTGTTATTTGGTATCATTTGGCAGCTTCATAGCTTAAAGATTACTGGAAAGAGTGTTTCTGCTGAGAGCGCTTGCGCCGTGTGTTTCTGCCAAGAGTGCTTGCGCCGACTGTTTCTGCCACGAGTGTGACCAAGAGCGCTTGCGCTGAGTCTTTCTGTTGAGAGCACTTGCGTGAGATTTTCGCTACGGTGGACATTGCTGAAATAATTACTTTATATAGGCTGTGTATTTATCAGATCATTCCTGCTTTTACTATTTGTTCCTGTTATTTTAGGTTTTATGAGTTATTTGGCATGACTTGGTAGGTTATCTTTTGGGTCTGGGAATGCTCACAAATTTTTCCCATATAAATAAATGGTAATTGCTTCTTCACTTTACGACATTCTGGCTTACAAACCATTTCATGGGAACGCTCTACCTTCGAATAGTGGGGGAAACCTGTAATTTATATGGGAAAAATTTGAGCTTTCTCAGACCCAAAAAATAACCTACCAAATCATGACAAATAACACATAAAACCTAAAATAACACTAACATATAGTAAAAGCAGGAATGATATGATAAATATACAGCCTATATAAAGTAGAAATATTGGATGTATGGTGTAGTTTCACTTATCAAAATCGGGAAGACAGCAAGCCAAAATCGATTTGCAGAGAGAAAAAAAGATCGACATGTACACGCATGTGCATGTACACACCTACGCACGTACACACATACATACGTACACGTACACACACATACACGCATGCACAAGGCTTCACGGTCATGGTAGTCTTTCTCCGGGTAAACACACATATAAAGTGGGTGTCTTTTTTTTGTAAAAGTGAACATCCTCTTTGGTTAGCGAAAACAGATTCTAACGTAGGTCTTTCTTAACAGTGAGCTGTCGTAAAGCGAACGTTCGAAAAACGGGGGCTACCTGTAATGTGATTGTTATTATGAACAGATATAATGTAATTGGTAGTTTTTTTAAAAAGCTTTTTTGACCTTTTATATACACTTTCTTGTACTCTATTCTTCTATACAGAAACTAATAAAAACATTGGAAAACAAGAATACACGTCATCACTGCCTGTAAGGAGTTTGTACGTTCTTTGTCATGAGCAATATTGCCAGAAGAGGACAGCTAATAGTAGACAAAGTGATAAGTAATGACCCAGAATTAATTGATAATAATGCTGAGGTGCTATTCAAAAGCAACCAAAATGAACAACTGAAATGCACTGGTTAAATGGCACTTACCACTGCCACTATGCTCTGGTGGTCAAAGAAATGAACATTTAGGGTGGTTGACATGTCATCAGTCAAACAGGCTGGTTGGTTCTGGATGGCATTAAACTATGAAACAGAGAGCTATTAAAGCTGCCCTGATTCAGGTAAGTGCAGACCTGAACCTGTGCAAATGCTCCTGACCTGTGGAAATATTCTTTAGGGTAGCAAGTCACTTGAGCTCTGAACAGCTCTTGTAACCACAGTATTTATGTAACTGATCCAACTGAATTACTGGATAATGGTGATCTACATGATGTCGATGGTGGAGACTCAACTATGAAAATTAAGGGTGGTGTTTAGAATTGAAAATGGTTATGATTTGCCAATTAAGAGCCTTTGGGTTGTCTGGACAGCCACTGAGATTAATGCAGACATGTGCTATCACCAAAAAGGGAAAAAAATGTTTTACCACTTCAGTTTTTTTTTCTCTGGTAAAAATAAACATGCATCAGATGGAAGTAGTGCAGATACTCAGGAAAATGATGCTCCTGTCTACATCAATGGTATCAAAGTTTAGAGGTTTGACAGCATCAAGTTCCAAGGTGTGAACATCACCAATAGCCTATTCTGCTCTAACCACACTGATGCCACAGCCAAGAAAGCTCAACAACCCCTCTGCTTCCTCAGGACGCTGAAGAAATCTGGCATGTCTGCATTGACTCTCCACAAGTTTTAAATCGATGTACCATAGAAAGCATTATGTCTGGATGCAATATAACTTTACTCTGCATGTGACCACAAGAAATTGCAGAGAGTTGTAGACACAGCTCAGCACATCACAGGAACTAGCCTCTCCTTTGTGGACTCAGTCTACACTTCTCGCCAACATAATCAAAGACCTCAGCTATTCTGGACATTCTCTTATCTCCCCCCTCCCATCAGGCAGAAAATACAAAAGCCTGAAAACATGCACCACCAGGCTCAAGGACAGTTTCTATACCACTGTTACCAGTCTCTCAAACAGACCTCCTACACAATAAGATGGACTTTCGGCCTAAATCTACCTTGTAACGATCTTGCACTTTAACATTTACCTGCACTGCTCTATTTTTGGTAGCTTTTACACTTTATTCTCTATTATTACTGTTTTACCTTATTATAACGCAATGCACTATGTATTGACTTGATCTGTATAAAAACATATGCAAGACAAGCTTCCCATTGTATTTTAGTATATGAGAATAATAAACCAATTTTTAAAGCAAAATTACAAAACCAAATAATTACCAGAGCCTTAAACAGCATACATCTCAAAGCATGTGTAAAGGTTAACAAAATCAGCAAAGAGGAGATGCAGAAGATGTGGGATGAATTCAAATGGTTTAATAAAAAGGCAACACATCTACAAATGGGTTAAAAAGCCTGAGTGAAGTCCAATTTATAATTGCTTGTGCAAGACAGTGTCAAATTTACAAATGGATGGTGCTGGCAAAGCACATCAGAAAGAGATAGCTCATGATTTTCTGTCTGCTGAATATATCAGAGATTTCCTGACGTGCATTCTCAAGTGGAGATATGCCCAACTGAAAGCATGCCTTTCTATAAATTAATTAACGAATCAACAAAAAAAGTGTCAGTCCTGACAGAACACTTCTTTGAAAAAAACTGTTGCTAACAAAATTTAGCCTAAATTGGGAAAGGTAAAGCAAATGGAGATGGGATTAGCCTGAGAGCAAAATATTTGAATAACCTGACAAAGAAAGTGTTTTGCAGTTGGATGCACAACCACTGGGGAAAACTATGATAAAAATATCAGTTTAAATTGCTTATCTGTAAGGCATTTTGAAGCTAACTAGAACACTAAAGCAAAATGAGACTGGGACGATTACAAGCTAGGCATGACGGCATTCTGAAACAATGATGAAGAAATCATTTTGTTTAAAGACCATTCAAATTTATGGCTTTACATTACAGACAATCTAGATATCCAGAATGGCATGGGTGATTATGCCAACAAGTACGCAATCCATAGCGAATAGTGCCATGATGTGTGCAATGTTTGATGACAGCATCAAACCACCTCGTCTGGCACCAACAATCATTCCATGGTCAAAGTCACTTAGATCACATTTCTTCCCCATTCTTATGTTTGGTTTGAACAAGAAATTAACCTCTTAATCATGTCTGCATGCTTTTTGCATTGAGTAACTACATGATTGACTGATTAGATATTTGCATTAAGGAGCAGTTGAAAAGGTGCATCTATAAAGTGGCTACTGAATGTATATGCCTCTACCACAGATCCCAGCATTGTGTTCCATACACTTACCATTCAGTGTAAAAATTGGAATTGGGAAATGCATTGCTTGAGTGGTGAAGGCAGAGGGCTTTACTGTATTTAAGTAATATCTAGAGCGTGTACTTAGATCACCTAGGCATGGAATGTCTTGGGTCAAGTGCTGCATAATAGTATACAGAACAGTACAGCCTGAGCTTTGGAGTTAAGGACCTATTCCTGTGTATATGATTCCTGACCAAGTTTATTAAAAAGTTTCTGTTCTCAATTAGATAATTCCCATTTAAAAGTAAAATTTAATGATTTTTATTTTTCTCTACAGACATCACAGCCAAGGCCAATAATTATTGCCTCATTCCCAACTTGCTGATGTGGTGGTCTGCCTTGAAACTCTAGTGACATCTATGTCTATGTGCAGCACCACCTGGTGATAATTCAAGCATAGACTGATAAACAGCAAGTAACATGTACACCACATCCTGTAACAATGAGAGTTTCACCACCTGTCAGTAGTGTTACCATGGCAAAATGCTTGACAATCAGTAATCAGTGCTGGTCTAGACTCAACTAGACCAGAGCAACACACATAAAATACTGGAGGAACTCATCAGTTTAGGCCGCATCTCTGGAAATGAATAAACTGTTGACATTTTGGGCTGAGACCCTTGATCAGGACTGGATTTCCAGCATCTATAGAAGCTCTTGTGTTAACGCAACTAGACCAGCCAGAAAAGGCAAAAAGTAGTAAGAATGACACAACTGATACATGAACATCCTGGACAAACACACTGACAAAGTCAGATGCTGGGTATCTTGAGGTAAAGGACTTTCCTCATACCGTTTACAAACTTCATATCAAGAGTATGATGAAAATACTCTTCACATGACTAAACACTTGCAGCTCCAGCTATATTCAAGAAGCTTACACCATCCAGGACCAAGTAGCTAACTTGAATGATATCTGCTCTACTGCCACAGATATTTGCCCCTTCTACTAGGGCACACAACGGCTACATAATGCATCTTCATTGAAATACAAAGTTACAGCCTTTGGCATCTAAAACTGATACAATCATACCCATGTTGATATAACAGGTCGACAGAACAGGTATTGATGTTGGGATGATACACAGGGCTAGAAAGCTCCCCACAGCAATGTCTTAGGGCTGCAATCCTAATCTAGCAACAAACACAACCATCTTCCTCAAGACGCACAACTCCAGTTCGTGGAATACTTTCCCCTTCATACCCATTGACTCCTGCTTTACTGGGGCTCTTCAATACCATGTTTAACAACACATCACTAATTAGAATTAAAGTTGTAGTTTAACCTACCTTATTTTTTGCAGCAAGGTACGAAATGGTCGAAATAGGTCGGACATATCCTCTGGCTTACGTTCTAAATTCAAAGGCCCCTCAGGGAAAACCAATAAACCACTTCAAAATATTTTGGGAGAGAAGAATGATAATTATAATTTAAAGAACACTCCAAAATGTCATATTGTACCTAAACAATACAATAAATTTATATTTCCAACACATTTTTCCTATAATTAAATGTATAATATTCAAGTATGGACTGATTAAGGCAAGTATCATCTGCCACATCCTGCAACAATGCAGAGTTAACCACCTGTCAGATATTACCTTAGCCAAATGCTGACAATCAAGAGTAAATCTGAATGAATGTCACATTTTATTAAACAAGTTAATTCTTGTGGGGCTTGGGGAGGATACTAAGCTTACTTGACTTTAATTTAGGTGCTTTTTTGTTAATTCTCTTCCTTTGTAGCATATTGTTATTGTATGCTTAATTTTGCACTGTATTAATGTTCCTCATTGGGATTTGGGGTTTTTAATTTGTAAAATGTTTTGAAAAACTAATTTTAAAAAACTAATTAAAAAAAACAAGTTAATTCTACCAATTAATACTTCCCACACATTTTTCCGATAATACATTCAACTGGAAGCAAAAAAATACTGAACAATCTGGTTATGCAAATAAATTTGAACAAGAATTTGGTGTCATGTTTAATTCACTCTAATTGTTCAAATAGCAGAAGATCTTCAAATAGATGGATACTGATAACCTTGAAAATCTAGGCACAGCAATTTAAAATACAAATGTTAATATAAAATGCTTAAGCTGCAAACCATATTCAATTATATTCCTTATCATTAGTTGATTTACAGATATGATTTCTGTATAAAAATCAAAATTTTGCCTACACATTTATAGGCCATGTTCAGACACTTGGTCTGGACATAACATTTCATGCACAGATATTTATGAATATGCATCGCACATGTTGGCAGAGATGCCATGTACATTATTAGCATTACTGCTTAAAGGATTGGAGCTGTTTGTTATCAACTATTTTCTTGATTGGGCACCTTAAACTCTTCACCTTAGGGTGCCCAATGAACAACTCTGGTTTAACTCCGAGTAGTCACCCTTGTCATTTTGTCCCAATATTAGGGACAAATTATCCAACAAAACTGGTGCTGGAAGAAATTCAAGCCTCATCAGAACTGCTGTTCATAAAACATTACACATGACTCAGCAGATTTAGTTTCACTTTTCCCAATCACCTCAATTCCGCTCAAGTTCCACAAAAAAATGAATCTAGTAAATTGTACTGTTCAACAAACGAGAAACTTCACAGATCATTAAAGAAACAGGCAATTTGTAACTAAGCAATCAGTTTTTGGAGGATTTGTTTAGCTCAGCCTGACCCCATCTCTAATTAATGTCAAAAGGGGCAATAAACACATCATGAGTAGACACACAGTGTCTTAACTGTCCACGACTGAGGGCATTCTTAGCTCAAGGGAATCAGGAAGATCTACAAACTGATTCAAAGACCCACTATATATTGGGAAGATTCAATCCAATATCTTCCCTCTCCCTAACATCTGAATTCACTCCTTCTGCTACAAAATTGAACTTCAGGCAATCAGTATTACAAATGATTGGAGACAGAATACAAACATACTTGTTGAATACCAATCAACTTGGTCACCATTGTTTTAGTCATCTAAATCTCATTGAAACTTACGAAATATTGAAAGGACTACATTGGGTGGATGTGGAGGAGATGTTTCCTATGGTGGAGGTGTCCAGAACTAGAGGACACAGCCTCAAAATTGAGGGGTGACCTTTTAGAACAGAAGGAGGAATTTTTTTTGCCAGAGATTAGTGAATTTGTGGAATGCTCTGCCACGGACTGCGGTGGAGGCCAAGTCCGTGGGTATACTTAAGACGGAAGTGATTGTTTCCTGATCAGTCAGGGCAAAGGAATGGCAAGAAGGCAGGTGTATGGGGTTGAGTGGGATCTGGGATCAGCCATGATGGAATGGTGAAGCAGAATGATGGGCTGAATGGCCTAATTCTGCTCCTGTGTCTCATGGTCTAAAAATGTTACTAGGCATCAGGTCATGCTCACAAGTTCCAAATGGTAAACTTAACAGAAGTACATAATACATAATATAGTCCTCACCATGTCAAGTTTCAGAGTAGGGCTCCTCAGCACACTTATTATAACAAGTACAATCCACTTGGCAAGTCACAAAATCCAGACACAAAACATTTGGGTTGTCAATTTTCTATCAGGGTACTTTCAGAAAATATTAGCTACACTGGGTGTTCATAAGGAAATATACAAAATGTACTTGACTGATGACAAGTGAGATACAAAGGGATCTGAACGCTCCCTGCAACACAGCTAGAATTCAAACACTGCCAGCTGGGTATGTGTTAAGGCAGCTGAGCTTTCACTGAATGGATTTCATTATTAATCAGTGGTTTAGTTCTGTGCTTAATGAAATCAGAATTTGGCTACAACAGGAGAAGCAATCACTGAAGAACAAAATATAGTATCACATGCATGCTGATTCATGCCTTTTTTAAATGCAGAAGTGCAAAATGGTAACTGTTCTTTAAAAAGAATAGGATTCCAGGATCTGAAACAGAGAAACTTTATGGTATTGCACACCAGAATGGTAACCTGCCAGAACAAATGCTTGGGATTTTCAAAGAGAAAATCTCTTCAACAGCAGGTGGGATGGGATGGACACACAGATTTAAGATAATTGACAAAAAAGGAGAGATTTTAAATAATGCAATGAATTATGGTAAATTGAAATGCGTTGCCCGAAAGGGAACTTTTGAAAGAAAATACACACAAGGGAGGGAAAATTGCAGGACAGATGGAAGATTAGTGGAATGGATCAAAATGGATACCTTCTTCAAAGAGCTGGCAAAGACAGAAATGACTGAAAATGCTCCATTTTTATTGTATTATTCTATCTAGTTCAATTTATGAGTGGTCTTTAGGGCTGAAGTCCAAGATCTACTCTACAATTCTAGCAAAGTTGCAGTAAAAAAAAAAGCAATGTCATCTGGTAATTTAAAACTTCAGTGCTGTGATGAATGCAAAAATATGACTAGCAGAAAGGAATCTTTCTTTGATAGGCAAAGAAAAAGTGCTATTTCATATCAACCTTAATCATTAACTCTTTCTCCAAGTTGAATATTTTCAACATACTGCAAAACATATACACTGTTTGTTTTTATATATTCCCAACTATCTGCTCAAATTCAATTGTATTCAATTCATTTTTGCTACAGTAGATGTTCAAGTTAAATGCATGCTGCTCAAGTTAACTGTTTATCATCTAATTGACATCAGTAGTGGAACACTCTGGTAGAGTGGTGATGGTGGTGAAGGCAGGTACATCACAGACATTTAAGGGACTTCTAGATGGCACAAGGTTTAAAGAAAATGAAGGGCTATGTAGGAAAGAAGGGTTGCATTGTTCTTGGAGTAGATTAAAGGGTCAGCACAACATTTGGGCCAAAAGACCTGTACTGTGCTGTACTAAATTCTATGCTCTACCCATCAGACAACAGTATGGTGTTGTTCAAGTCCGACTTGCATCTTTAATAAACAGGCAAAGAGAAAACAGTTTCAGTAACAGAAACATTTAATATGGTCTTCTTCAGGGACTTTGAGATGTACTATGCAACCTGTAAGCATCTACAACCAAATCGGCGCCCATTATTTCTTTGTACTGAATGTTAAAAGGTACAAAGGGCACAAGTTTTCCTCATTTTCCAAGAGCAGGGCTTTAATTCTTCTGGATGGATTACTTATCTGTGGTCAATTAGTACATGCAAGATAACATCCAAATTCAAACTGCAGTCGCTGAATAAAGAGACCAACTCATTAAAATATTTCAACGTCTAACACGATAGTTTGAAACTTCTGTTGCAGAAGATCTTAATTGCCCAGTTAATCTACTTTCATAATCATGTGATGTGGCTGGTGGGTATCACATTATGCAAATGACTAAATTATAACTTCCCTAATGGATGTGAAACAGCAACAATTAATACTTCATAAGCATAAAAAGTTTTTTTTAAAGAATATTACCTACCAGACAATGGCTAGTCTCGGAATTGTAAACATTAATGCTGGCTCGTAGTCATCAATCAAATCTTGTGTGAGGTATCCAAGCTTTAAGGCCCTGAAGATAAAGACACTGTTAGTTTTTGTCATACAGAATAAAGAGAGCAACCACATAGATTATGCCAATGTATAATAAATGAACAACAAAACAGAAACTACACCAAATCTAACCAAGTAACTCAAGTATTGGGAGTGGCTAATTATTGCCTATTGCGATGGGGCCAGAAGTTTCAGCACAATGTTGATATGTTAACAGAGGGACTATGAAGCACTGTTGCAATTGCTTTTAACTGAAGCATTAAACTGAAGACCCATTTGCCTTTTCAAGTGGGCACAACAGATGCCATGGCTTGAATCTGTAAAAGATGCAAGTAGTTAACCCCCAGGGCCCTGAGCAATAATTATAACTTAATTAGCACCACAGAAATTGCTCATTATCACATTGCTGTATGTGGGAACTGGCTGCTTATAGTTCCCAGTTGTAACGGTGATTATTCTTGTGAAGCATAATCAGGGCTTTGGGGTGACCCAAGACCATGAAATGCATTACCTAAAGACAACATCTTTAAAATTTCATTTAATCCTTCCTTTCTAAAAATTTTAGCTTACTACTTTGGAGACGTTAGCAATTAACGTCCATTGGTCAATCTGCTTACCACAATCCAAAGTGAATCTGGAAGTAGGCTGGTGTCATGACCAATATTTTACTGCCCCTTGAATTGTTACCATTTCTCTTCCAGGGAAAAAAAGTTTTGCTTCGTTATTCGCCTCTTTGCAGTTTGTGTTATTTGACTGTACAGTACCTCAACATTTGATTTTATTATGGTAAACACATTCAAGGCACAAGGTGCTTTAAGCTATCAGATAAGTGAGGCAAGGCTTCACAAAATAACTTTCCCTCCAAAGTTGCTTCAGCCAAACAAATCAATCAACATTGTCAAGTCTGAAAAACTGCAAGGAAACTTTGTTATATATTAAACAAATTGTTTCCATTTCAATTTGTTTCTAATATTGGCACAGATCCCCCATCCCTTCAATAATTGAACAAATTCTCTGTTCAATTTAATTTTGTAATTAACATAGAACAGTTTAGCACAGTACAAGCTCTACAACCCAAGGTATCAAGTTCCATGAATAATCTAACTCACCCCAACCACACAGACCATATCACTTTGTCTTACATTCATGGACCTATCTAAAAGGTTTAATAAATGTCCCTATGATAATAACTCATCCATCACCCCTTTGGTATTAGCCATTGTCACCTTGGGAAAATAATGCTGGCTGTCCACTATCTATGCCTCTCGACCTTATGCACCTCTATCAAACTGCCTCTCACCCTCCTTCCCTCCAATGAGAAAAGCCATAGCTTGCTCAACCTTTCCTTTTAAGATACATTCTTTAATCCAGGCAGCATCTGCTCCTCTAAGCCTCCACAGCCTTCCTATAACAAAGTGACCATAAATGAACTCTGGTTGTGATTTAATCAGACTTTCACAGAACTGCAACATTCATTAAGTGGAAGACAGTTTAGGGGAGATGTCAAAGTTTTTTTTTAAATACAGTACTGTGCAAAAGTCTTAGGCACTATATATATCTAGGGTGCCCATGACTTGCACAGTACTGTAGTAAATTTTATGTATTGTACTGTACAACTGTAGCAAAAAAACAAATTTCATAGGTGAAATTTCATGTCTACTGTGGACTGAAAGTGGAAAGGGGGTAGAGAGTGGAATCATGGTAGGAAAAAGGGGGAAGGGAGAAGTTAAGGAGCGGGAAGCACCAGAGAGACATTCTGTAATGATCAATAAACTAGATGTCTAGAATCAAACGACCTTGCCTGTTGTCTCAGGGCCTGGGTATTTCTACACCTGCCCCGGCACTCCTCCTTTGATTGGAAAGCTGAGCCTACCAGACTTCCTGACTGGGAGACCTCAGTCAGTCTGGACTGGAGGCAGCATCTCCAACACCATCGCACTGAGCATGGGGGCCCCCCAGGGCTGTGTGTTCAGGCCACTGCTGTTCACTCTGCTGACCCACAACTGTGCTGCAACACACAGCTCGAACCACATCATCAAGTTCGCCGATGACACGATTGTGGTGGGTCTCATCAGCAATAACGACAAGTCAGCATACAGAGAGGAGGTGCAGCAGCTAACGGACTGGGGCAGAGCCAACAACCTGTCTCTGAATTTGAACAAAACAAAAAAGATGGTTGTTGACTTCAGGAGGGCACGGAGTGACCACTCTCCGCTGAACATCGACGGCTCCTCTGTTGAGATCGTTAAGAGCACTAAATTTCTTGGTGTTCACCTGGCGGAGAATCTCACCTGGTCCCTCAACACCAGCTCCATAGCAAAGAAAGCCCAGCAGTGTCTCTACTTTCTGCGAAGGCTGAGGAAAGTCCATCTCCCACCCCCCATCCTCATCACATTCTACAGGGGTTGTATTGAGAGCATCCTGAGCAGCCGCATCACTGCCTGGTTCAGAAATCGCACCATCTCAGATGGCAAGACCCTGCAGTGGATAGTGAGGTCAGCTGAGAAGATCATCGGGGTCTCTCTTCCCGCCATTACAGACATTTACACTACACACTGCATCCGCAAAGCAAATAGCATTACGAAGAACCCCACACGCCCCTCATACAAACTCTCCTCCCTCCTGCCGTCTGGGAAAAGGCACCGAAGCATTCGGGCTCTCACGACCAGACTACGTAACAGTTTCTTCCCCCAAGCCATCAGACTCCTCAATACCCAGAGCCTGGACTGACATCACCTTACTGCCCTCTACTGTGCCTATTGTCCTGTTCATTATTTATTGTAATGCCTGCATTGTTTTGTGCACTTTATGCAGTCCTGGGTAGGCTGTAGTCTCGTGTAGTTATTTTTTCGGTGTTGTTTTTACGCAGTTCAGTGCAGTTTTTGTACTGTTTCATGCATCACCATGGTCCTGAAAAACATTGTCTCGTTTTTACTGTGTACTATACCAGCAGTTATGGTTGAAATGACAATAAAAAGCGACTTGACTTGACTTTGCCACCTGTCCCACACCCCTCCCACAAGACTCCAGCCTCACTGTTCCCAACATCCTTTACTTTCACCAGATTTATAGACTCAATCTCCATTCCACATTGACTAATACAGTATTGTGCAAAAGTCTGAGACAGACTACCTATATACATTTGCCCAAGAATTTTACTGTACATAGAGATGAGTGGGTGCCTGGAACACACTGCCTAGGGAAGCTAACACAATAGGGATATGTAAAAGACTCTTAGATAGGCAAATAGATGGATGAAAAATTGAAGATTATGGCTGTGTAGGAGTGAAGATAGATTAATTATGGAATATGTTTACATTGGGTGGGCATATCATAGGCCAAAGGATCTGTTGAATGTGCCACTGTTAATAAAGAATTTTCCCCCTAATTCCTATCTCAACAACTTAAAATTATTTGAATAGTTACATTTATTTAAGATATAAAATAGCATGCTTACACAACATGTAAGATTGGCAATTGTCCCCATCTCACATCAACAAAACTAGTTAGCAATAAGTTGATAAAAAGCGAAGTTCAGGAAGTACCCCAGCTCAGTTCAGTTTTCTTGCGATCTATACAAGTGCTGATAGAGTACAAACAGCACAGACTTCAAATCAAATCAATTCCTTCCCACAAAAAGCAGCTGAATAGCAACTATTGTTTCATACTAGCCCATTGAATCAGAAACTATCAGGAAAATCCCAAGTAGAGCAAACTATTATGGCAAAAATAGTCCAACCACAAACAAGAGAAAATCTGCAGATGCTCAAAATCCAAGCAACACACAAAATGCTGGGATTTCAAAATGTAGGCCAAGCAGCATCTATGGAAAAGAATACAATTGACGATTTGGGCCAAGACCTTTCATCAGGACTGGAGAAGAAAAAAAAGATGAAGAGTCAGTATAAGGTAGGGGGAGGGAAGGAAGAAACACAAGGAGATAGCTGAAACCAGAGAAGGAGAGGGATGAGTAGAGCTGGAAATTGATTGGTGAACGAAATACAGGGCTGGAGAAGAGGAAATCTGATAGGAGAGGACAGAAGGCCATGGAAGAAAGAAAAGGGTGAGCAGCAGCTGAGGAAGGTGATCAGGAGGGAGATCAGTGGAGAGAGACAAATAGACAAGGGAGTCACATAGGGAGCGATCACTGCGGAAAGCAGGGGGGAGGTAGAAGATGTGCTTGGTGGTGGGATCCCGTTGGAGATGTCGGGTTACGGAGCATTATGCGTTGGATGTGGAGGCTGGTGGGATGGTAGATGAGCTCAAGGGGAACCCTACCTCTGATGGGGTTGTGGCAGATGTGTATGAAATGGATGAGATGCATTTGAGGGCAGCATTGATGGTGGAGGAAGGGAAGCCCCTTTCTTTGAAGGATGACGACAATCTCCTTAGTTCTGGAATGAAAAGCCTCGTCCTGAGCGCAGATGCGGTGGAGACGGAGGATTTAAGAGAAGGGAATGGCATATTTTACAAATAACAGGGTGGGAGGAGGTACAGACCAGGTAGCTGTGAAGATCAGTGGGTTTTTTAACAGACATCAGTCAATGAGCTGTCTTCAGAGACACAGACAGATCGAGAAAAGGGAGGGAGGTATCAGAAATGGACCAAGTAAATTTAAGGGCAGGGTGTAAGTTGGAGGCAAAGCTGATATAGCCAATGAGCTCCCCATGGGTGTAGAAAGCAGCACCGATGTAGTCATCAACGTAGCGCAGGAAAAGTTGGAGAGTCATACTAATGTAGGCTTGGAACATACTGTTCCACATAGCCGACAAAAAGGCAGGCATAACTGGGATGTATGCGAGTGCCCAAGGCTATTCCTTTTGTTTGAAGGAAGTAGGAGCAGAGGGAGAAATTATTGAGAGTGAGGACAAGTTCCACCAGACGGAGGAGAGTGTTGGTGGAGGGGAAGTGATTGGGTCTGGTGTCCAGAAAGAAATGGAGAGCTTTGAGTCTTTCCTGATGGGGGATGGAGGTGTACTGGATCTGGACATCCATAGTGAAAATATGATGATGGGGGCAAAGGAACTTGAAATCATTGAAAAGATCAACAGTGTGTGAAGTGTCATGGCTGTAAGTAGAAAGGGACTGAACCAGAGGGGATAAATCAGAGGTGGTATGTAGATACGTTCAATGGGGCAGGAACAAGCAGAAACAATGGGTCTATCTGGACAGGCAGATTAGTGGATCTTGGGCAGCAGGTAGAAACTAGAGGTGCAGGGTGAGGGAACTGAGGTTGGTGGCAGTGGATGGGAGATCCCCAATGTTAGTAAGGTTGGTGAGGGTGAGAGCGCCAATGGCTTGGTATAATTGCAAAAATAGTAGTTATTACTTGAATGCTCTTGTACTTAGACAGATATCTTTCATTTTAAGGACTAAGACTAGAAATATTTCATTGTCACTGCTAGTTTTCCGAACTAATCCTGCTACACAAAAAAAGTATCAGGGGGGGGGGGGGGGGGTCCCACATGGTCACTGATTCAAAGTTAAAATTCACTGGTGACATGTTGTTGAATTGTCACACAAATGGTCTGGTTAAATGGAATGTGAGCAGCACAGGTGCTCCCACTGCAGCCTTTGAGGAGTTCATACATTCTGAATGTTGTTTCCTGTGGGTTCCTCCCACATTCCAAAAAAGTACCAGTTAAATTGTAAGTTGAGAGTGCTGGAAGCAAGGCGACACTTACAAGATGCACATCCTGAACACAAATGATGCATTTTACGATATATTTGGATGTACATGTGACGACTAAAGTTAATCTATTTGAATTTAACCTTTTAAAGAATATCTAATTTGATAGTGAATGTTACCAGCCCAACCAAATGCATAAAATTAGTTAGGCATTTGAAGGTCATGCTATGCCAGGCTACTCTATATCCCTGAAGATACATACTGAATTGTTTCAGGAACGTCTTCTTCCCCTCCACCATGTACAATTAACCCATGTGCGCTAACTCACTTTTTTTTGCTATATATATACTGTTAAGCCCGCAGCCCCCTCCTTTGTGAGAATCGCAAGAGCACTGGGGGGGGGGGGGGGTCAGTGGACCCAGGAAATGGGAGAGAGACGTGCCGGATGCCTCGTTCCCCGGTGATGCAAAATAACGCGACATTGGCCATTGTCTCTTACTAGGTTAAGTGCAAGCCCTCGGGCAAAGTGGGCTGGTTGAGAGAGAGATTGCATCACCCCCAGCCTGATTGACATCTACTACCCTGCGAGTCAAGATAAAAGAGGGGCTGTAGAGACAGCCCCTCAGACGCACCAAAAGACACGCTAGCGATCCCATAATAGCGGGCAGCCATTTGAAGGCAGCCACGTGCGTTTGGTTCCCTTTCTTGGGGACCGGTGGCGGGTACCACAGAAACGATTTTCTTGAACTAACAATGGGGAACCAACTCCCCCGACTCAACGGATTGGCCTCATCAAAAGACCCGGGCAAGTTTCTTTTCTCACAAATCTCTCTCTCTCCAACAAGTGAAAACCCAGCGGTCCCCAAAGTCTGAAGCCTGCAGGAACTGAGTGACTTTTATATTTCCATCGGACAATATATTATCCCCTAGACAAACGATAGAGCTATTTCTTATTGATGATTATTACTATACCCGCGCTTTTAGATTGAGTATTGATGATGTATATTATCTGAATGTTTGTATTAATCTTATTTTTGTGCCCCTTTATAAATAAAGACTTTTAAAAATAGTACCATCAGACTTCAACGGACCTCTCTATCTTTGCTGGTAAGTGACCCAGTTACGGGGTACGTAACAATACATACATACACACATACATATACACATACACACATACAGGGTCTATAAAAAGTAGTCACTCCCTCTTGGAAGTTTTTATTTTTTTATTGTTCTACAACATTGAATGACAGTGGAGTTAATTTGGCATTTTGACACTGATCAACAGGCAAAAGACTTTCATGTCAAAAGTGTAAACAGATCTCTACAAAGTGATCTAGAATAACTACAAATATAAAACACAAAATAATTGATTACATAAGTATTCACCCCCCCCCCTTTAATATGACACACCAAATCATCACTTTTGCAGCAGTCAATTGTTTTCAGAAGTCACATAATTAGTTAAATGGAGATCACCTGTGTGCAGTCAAGGTATTTCAATTGACTGTAGTAAAGATTCACCTGTATCTGGAAGGTCCAACTGCTGGTGAGTCAATATTGTGACAAAAACTACACCATGAAGACAAAAGAACACTCCAAGCAACTCCATTAAAAGGTTATTGAAAACCACAAGTCAGGAGATGGATACAAGAAAATTTTAAGTCACTGAATATCCCTCAAGTCAATCATCAAGAAATGGAAAGAATATACACAACTATAAATCTGCCTGGAGCAGGCCGTCCTCAAAAACTGAGTGACCATGTAAGAAGATGACTAGTGAAGGAGGACACAAAGATCTATGATAACACTGCAGGAGTTACAAGCGTCAGAGGCTGAGATGGGAGAGTCTGCACATAAAGCAACTGTCACCAGGGTGCTTCACCAGTCGCAACTTAATGGGAGAGTAGCAAAGAGAAAGCACTGTTTGAAAAAACTCACATGAAATCTCAGTTCGAGTTTGCCAGAAGCCATGTACAAGATTCTGATGTCAGTTAAAAGAAGGTTCAATAGTCTGATGAAACCAAAATTGAGCTTTCTGGCCATCAGACTAAACACCATGTTTAGCATAATCCAAACATGGCACACCATCATCATCAAAAAAAAAATCACTCCTACTGTGAAGCATGGCAGTGGCTGCATCATGCTGTGGGAATGCTTCACTGACCCAGGCCCTGAAAGGCTTGTGAAGGTAGAGGGTAAAATGAAAGCAACAAAATACAAGGTAATTCTGGAGGAAAACCTCATGCAGTCTGCAAAAGAACTGCAACTCGGGTGAAGATTTATTTTCGAGCAAGACAATGACCCCAAGCATAAAGGCAAAGCTACACAGGAATGACTAACAAACAATACAGTGAATATCCTGGAGTAGCCAAGTCAGAGACCAGACCTCAATCCAATTGAGAATTTGTGACTCGACTTGTAAAGGGCTGTTCACTCACGATCCCCATGCAATCTGACAGAGCTTGAGCAGTTCTGTACAGAACAAGGAAAAATTGCAGAGTAAGACCTTGCCATACAGACTCAAGGCTGTAATTGCTGCCAAAGGTGCTAAATTCTGACTTGACAGGAATGAGTAATTAGGCAATCAATTATTTTGTGTTTTATATTTGTAATTAGCTTAGGTCCCTTTATAGAGATCTGTTTTCATTTTGACACAAGAGCCTTTTTCAGTTTATCAGGAAAAAAACAATAAAACATGAAAACTTCCAAGCAGGGTGAATACTTTTTAAAGACACTGTATATTTGTTACTGTAACTTAGCTTTTTATTATGTACGTATTACAATGTACTGCTGTAAAACAGCAAATTTCATGACATATGCCAGTGATATTAAACCTGATTCTGATAAAATTTGAAACTGCTGTACACTTATGTCCTGGTGGTAGTCTATTCTTTCCCCTCTTTAGACTGCTCTTTGTTCACCCCTTTTCCCTTTGATACCCCTGTCTCATCATAGATTGCTTTCTCACTGATTTGCACTCCTGGATCCTTTAGAAATCTGGCTTCCTTTGTAATTCTGGTTATTTGTTGATGATATCAAAGCTGGGTCTTAAGCCCCAAAACAAATGTTTAAGTCTTGTCATCGATGCAGGATCACCTTGAATCAGTTAGTTCACAAATCAGCTACCCACTTTTGCTTCAAATTGAACTTTTAATGTCATATCCTTTCTCACAGCTGCCCAACATTTCCTTCTACTGCAGCCTGTAATTCTCAGTCATTTGGCTCAACTTCATAATATACACTTAATAACAACTCTTTATGTCTGATATCCAAAAATAGCCAATTTTCCTTCAAAGTTCCCTGTCAAATTAAATCTTGAGTTAAAAAGTTATCTCCAACATGGAACAGTACAGCACAGCTACAAGCCTCTCGGCCCATGATATCTATGTCAAACATGATGCTGAATTAAAATAATTTATTTTATCTGAACATGATCCAAACTGAATTTTCATGTACCCTTCTAAAAATCTCTTGAATGTCAATAATCTGTTCTCTTCAACTTCTCTGGCAGTTCGCTCCAGGCACTTAACACAAAAACCTTGCCTTGCACCTCCCTTTTAAACTTAACCCCCTCATTAAACATTAAAGCAATAACCTTTTTGGAGACTGACAAGTGATCTGATAAAAGTTTATAAAACTGAGGAAATAGTAAAAGTAGGTAATCAGTCTTTCTTCCCCAAGGAAGAAATATCAAATACTGTAAGGCTTGAGCTTGAAGGTGAAATTGGGAAAGTTTAAAAGCAGATGTGTGGTGCAAGTTTGTTTCTTAAATGTAGATCAGTACGCAGATCAAAGACTATTAAGCCATAGGATCAGGCCTTACAGCCCACAATGTTGCACCAAACTAGATTAGTAATCAAATGGCTAGCTAATCTCTTCTGCCTACACACTATCCATATACTTCCACTTTTCTCGCATTCATGTGCCTATCTAAACATCTGTTAGAAGTTTCTAACGTATCTACCATTACCAACACCTCAGGCAGTGCATTCCAGGTAGATGTCTGGAAAGTGCAGCTGGAATGATTCTGGAAGCAGACACAATGGTGGCTTTTTAAAAGAGGCATTTAGACAGGTATGTGAACATGCATGGAATGGTGAGGTATCGATCACACGCAGAAGGGTTTAGGTCAGCACACACATCATGGGCCGAAGAGCCTGTTCCTGAGCTGTACTGTTCTATGTTCACTGAATTACCACAAATTCATCCACGGATTCACATTAAAAGTAGATAAAGAAAAATGGAAGTCTATGTGGGAAATTAGTTTGTCTGTGATGAAATAAAAAATGATGAATGTGAACATTTTCACAACAGTGATGGAAAAAATGTCCAAGATAAAACATTGGTTTTGTTTTATTGTTGTCACATGTACCAAATACAGTGAAAATCTTGTGCTGCACACTCTTCATACAATCAAATCATTACACTGTGCATTGAGTTAGAATGAAGTAAAATAATAACAATGTGGAAAAATGTGTAAAAGCTACTAAAAAGTGCAGTGCAGGTAAAGGTAGCTATCCAGATTGTCAAGCCAATATTCTATATTATCCTATAAATTATCTGTTCAAGTCTGGGATTCAAGCTGTTTTTGAGGCTGGCGGTAATGTCCAAGGATTTTCTATCTTCTGCCCAATACCTGGGGTGAGGGGGGTCTTTGATTACACTGGCTGCTTTACTGAAGGAGCACGGTTAGAGGGCAGGCTGGTTTTAGTATGTATAGTAAGTGCAATTCAACAAGAAATAAACGGAATAATGTTTAGAAGAGATTTATAAACAACAATGAGTAATATTACAGGGATTTTTTAAATTAATTATCCACAGCTGAGGAAAAGTAGTCAAGATCCATCAATTTCTGATCAAATAGATTTTGGAATTTGAGGAAAATCACAGTTGTCAATCAACGTAGAAAGAAGGATGGCAACACAGATAAATGAACTGTGGAACAGTACACAAGAATGAAAAGTAAATTGATTTTATTTTTAATTATGTCCCACAGAGACTCTTATTTTCTAGTTGTATGCAAATGTGTTTTATTTTTAATTTGTAGGAAGTGGATTGTAACAAGTCTCAAAGGCCCTCTTTAGTTTTCTAGTTAAGATATTTTGACATGGGCATAATAGATATAATCAAAATTGTAGAACCAATTTACAATTCAAAATAATTAAGAAAGGATAGAGATTACATAAGTAGATGAACAACTCAGTGGAAAGCAAAGATGGAGCTAAACACCAAGGTCTTTAACTATGTGGAAACAATCATCAGAAAGGAGTGCATCTATGGAAAAAAATTCAAGAAAACTGACTATACTTCCAAAGACATAACACATGAAGGAAAGGAAATATGCTACAATATTTTAAGTATTACTATGTGCAATTATGCAATGCCTGCAATGAGCTTAAACAAAGTACTGGCATTGTGGTCTTTTATGAACAGCTGCCAGTGGACTGATCCATAATGTACTCACATCTGACTTTGTCCCATATCCTTTAATGCTTTTAGTCAAATTAATTTGTGAAACAATCTACAATTCCCTTTTTAGTTTAATTCTCTCAGAGATGCCAGTCTTTGTAATGGAAAACATGGCTATGTGGTATTTCTTCACCCTGCAAGTAGTTTATGAGTAATTGTGGCCACAACATAAATCTTTGTAAGACAAAAGCCTTGACAATCAGTCAACCCACTAACCAGTCTATAAATTAAAGACTCAATCTCTTGCTGTTCAGTCAATTTCTTGGCCATGTAAATAATCTATATTTAATTTTGAGTATTTCAAACAAAAAGCGTCTTTGCAAGCAAACTTTCAGATATCTCCTAAAACTCAAATAAACATTTGTAATCCAGGTCTTCAAAAAATTAATTCTACCGGGTACAATTTGTTTGTCTTTTTAAAATTTAATCTATGCTTGCTTCTTAATTCTTTTAAAACTCAATATACAACATAACATTCTTAAATATATATTCAGAATGCTTAAATCATATTCAGAATTTTCCAAAGTGTAGCAATTACTGAAAAATCTGGAAAATCAGCATTCATTTTTATTAATTCCAGACCCAGTTGTTTTGGAGAGTGTGGTGAAAAAAATGTTTTTTTAAAATTTAAAGATACAGCACAGTAATAGGTTCTTCTAGCCCAACAACCCACATGACCAATTAACCTACTAACCCGTATGTGAGAGGGAACAGTAATATCTGGAGGAAACCCATTGAGTCACAGGAATAAAATACAATCTCCTTATAGACATCAAACGTTTGCAAGAATGCAGAACTCAAGAAGAATCAAAAAACTGACCAAAAGGTTATCGGAAATTCTTACCCCAGAGTGTCAAAGAGCACCAGATTCAGAGCTGAACCTTTCAAACAAATTAAGATGGAAAGGAAACACTTAAGTATTATTTCATCTGGTCCTGTGCTATGTGACTGCCAAAGTAACAATTATTATATAAATAACAAGACAATTTGTTTATTTAGCTCTGTCCTCAACAGATATTTGAAAGTGCAAATGATAGTAGAAGCATGGGTAATTAAGTTCTGTTCCACTAATAAAATATAATTTACTAAACTGTTTATAATTGCACAAATGGTTGGACATGAAATATTCCAAATGGGACATACATAATAGCAGAGTAAAAAGGGAAGATTGTGTCAGTCAAATTATGCCAGCATTAAAGTAAAAACTGAAATGTGAGTCTTCAGAGGCTGGTAATTATTGCTGGTCAGGAAATCAGCGGTGGGTGAAATGATGACCACAGGAGGCAGATGAAATACAGCTCTGCATGAACTGACGGGGG
This sequence comes from Hemitrygon akajei, assembly GCF_048418815.1. Classification (NCBI taxonomy): domain Eukaryota; kingdom Metazoa; phylum Chordata; class Chondrichthyes; order Myliobatiformes; family Dasyatidae; genus Hemitrygon; species Hemitrygon akajei. The sequence continues at coordinate 14,939,709 of NC_133129.1, read as the reverse complement.
AAGACGAGAATAGACAAGCCTGGAATAAACAATCAGAAAGATTGTTTCATCTTCCTGATGCAATTGGGGCAGAAGATACAGCAACGATTTGAAAACTGGTGTAGGATCAAAAAATATCCCAGTTAAAGGCAAGAAGGTTCCTACAAAAGCTGTGAGATTTAGATCAAAACTTTAATAGCAATTTGCCTCAATGGTCTGATAGCCTGGTATAATGTATCAGACTTACGAATTATTTAATTACAGGTTAGAAAGGTGATTGGTGGGAATCAGATCTTGAAGAACAGGCATTAGTATAATAATCAACAGCTTGGTTTAATTGACTTGAAAGGGTGATTTGGAATTTGAAAATTCTCTTCTAGTAGAATACTCATTCAAACTCTTGGCTCATGTACAGATATAGATATCTTGGGCATTGTCCTCAAGTCCTTGGAGAATACAAGGCTGTTTGTTATAATCAGTGATGTTATCCTGTTCAATTACAATTAACCCAATCAATAACTGTCCTGCAGTTAGTTCTTCTCCTTCCATTTTGTGTACATTTGGAAGGGCAAATGGTCTACGGTTTAACATTGTGTTTTGGAGAAAATTTTACACTGAAGTCAATTTGACCTCCCAAACTTCCATAATAATCTCATGCAAAAGATCAGGAGCACTCCAAAGCCTAAATCAAGATTAATATATGGTTTCAATTAAAATAAAGATGCATGACTAGTGCTTTTATTTGTAATTTGAACTTTGCTGATGAGTTGGTTGCTCAAATTTTGAGAACACAAAAGAAAGTGTAAATTGAATTTTGTTTTGTCCATTCTATTCTGACTTTTAGCCGATTGTTGGTGGGAATGATCATTTGTTTGCTACAAAAGCATACTTTTTAAATGATTCCTGGGCAGTACATTATTCTTTTGAAGCTTCAGAGTCTAAGTCACATCTGGTTACCCATGACATCTGTTCAAGTATTAAAATACCATTCCCCCCCCAATTGAAATCATCACCACATTACCTTTCATCTCAGCTACCTTGCTATTTCAGAACCACCACGTTAAATATTATTCTAGATACTGGCCCCTAAATCAATAGTGCTAACATGGGAATTGATTTGACTTCATAACCTGCATGCTGCCCATCTTTTGAAATGTGATAGTAGCTGCTGAGATATTCAATGTTACCAAAAGAAATAAATCTGATAAAGAAATGTTCTCTAGTCAGTCGGTGCACATTGTAAAGGGAAAATAAAGGAGTTAAAAGGAGTTTACAGTGTAAGAAGCTTAATATTTAATACACCAGAGTAACTTTCCTTATAAATGACCATACTCAATTTAATTGCCAGGGAAGTGACTAAGCACAAATCTTTCTGAACAAAAAAAATTGTTTCTCCCAATTCCTCTCCTCCCAAAATAACTTAATCTTCACACATCAGTGATAAGCTGCAATGCAATCACAACAGAAGCCTTACTTACCCACAGTTCCAATGAGACAGAAACCAGTTTCCTCAAGTGTTTAGACATTACAAACAAATGATAGCAGTTTCAGCAGTTCATATTTACCTAGAGGTACAGCACAGTAACAGACCCTTCTGGCCCAACGAACTCACACTGTACAACTGCATCCATATGACCAATTAACCTAATGACCTATACGTCGTCTTTGGAATGTGGGAGGAAACTGAAGTCACTCAGTTACCGACGGAACAAACTCCTTACAGACAGCAGCAGGAATGAACCTGGTTCGCTAGTGCTGTTAAATTATATACTTAAGAGAAGTGCATATACAACCCTGCTGCCCACTAGGTGACACATTTCTTAAAACCATACTATATGCTCTTCAAAGGAAGTATTAATACATGAGTTCAGCATTGTTGCACTGGGAACAAAGAAAGCTTATGTACTAAAGTAATTTATGATTGGTTTCACCATGTAGGAGAGTTGAGCAAGAAGATGTGATATTGTTGAAACTATGAGCTCTGCCATTTCCCTTTGGGCTACAAGCATATTGTTTAAACACAATATTTCATCATTGAAAAGGCCAAACAAAACGAACTATAGTAGGGCACTAGGTATTTGTCTGAAATACAATTCATTCTAGTTTGAACTGGGCAACAGCACTGGCTGGGAGTCAATTCTCCTATCTAATCTCAAATGCAGCAGTAGAGAATTTAAGCTAACATTGTCATTCTTTCTGAAATGTTAATCTTCTCCGAGACATTCTACTTAGTCACTATTCAGTGCAGGCAGTGGAAATCATGAACCCTCAAACTTTAAAATGCATCAAAATCAACACCTCACAAATACTTAACATATCCATCAGAAAGGCAGCACTAATCAGTTCCAGTAAACTGAATTAGTAGTGCCTCTTGTAAAATACTTCAGAACTTTCAGATGAGCAAGCTGACAGAAGATAAATGCATTTGCTAAATATGAAGGGTTCCCTTCCTGGAAGACATATGTTAATCAAACTTGACAAATGTACACAATAGTAACAAAATAATTTTATTTTTGCTTATATCAACAATCTTATGGGTATCTGTAAAAAATAACATTCTATACTGAACGGGAGTGTATGGTTTTTTTAAAATTTACCTTTCAACTGTTTCACAGAAGAGAACAATGACTTCCTGCTGTACATAATACTCTTTAGGAGATTTCACAGGTACCATGGCAGACACATAACTGAAAGAGAAGCCATAATAATGTGTATTTTTTTATATTAATTTGCAAAAAAGAGCTGACATTGATTCAAGAAAAATACAGCTGAGAAGGGTATGATATTTTTCTTCCTTTTATTCAACACCATTATATATTTTTAAGTAAATTTAACTCCTCCTTCAATCAAGTCCACTATCAAGAGAACCTTCATCTACTGACACACACAAAATGCTGGTGGAAGATGCTGCCTGGCCTGCTGCATTCCACCAGCATTTTGTGTGTGTTGCTTGAATTTCCAGCATCTGCAGATTTCCTCACGTTTGTGCTTCATCTACTGATATATCTTAACTTAAGCCTCTTATTTGCAACAAAGTATCATTGCTTTGGAGCATTTGACTCATGTTACACATCAGACTCAATTTTTTTTATATCTTTCAGCCTTTCATGGACAAGAATGTTCTGGGTTATTTTGATTCCAATTCCCTCAAAATAGTACCGGTAGCTATAATCTCATCTCAATGTTATACCCAATCTGAAAGCCACTGTTCTCCCATCTTCTACAGTAAAACCCATAAACTAGAAACAACCTGAAGACTTCAACAGATAAGTTTTTTTTTTAGAATGGTCGTTCTATTCAGACCAGTACAGAACACCACCATTCTGGTACCATGACTTCATACTTCCAAATTCTAAACTCCGATCTCAACAGCAGATTGCCTTTGTTGGAGCCCTTTATCTAACATTCACAGAACAGTAACACTTCCATCCCCTGGCAAATTTTGACAGGGCTTTAAAGAACGGCAGAAGGAAAAATGAGGGGTGAAGATAAAATTGAGGGATGCGAAGACATTCCATTTGATGAAGCTGAGGACATTCTGACTGAATTCATTCTTGCAAAGATAGAAAATGTAATGGCATTAATGAGTTTTCCCTAACATCATGAGCATATTGAGAGATGTGGCATATTAATTTCCAACACATGCCCGTGATAATAAACCTGATTCTGATTATACTAAGGCATTTGACGCTTTAAGGAAGGACAAACAAACTGGATTCTGGTTGGTTGGTTGGGGCAAGAACATGGTTGCAAATAAAGGTAACATTGATGCAAGAGAAAGAACTGATGGATTCCCCAGAAAAACACGGATCGATATTGGAGGAACAAAATATAGCAAGTGACAGAAGAAATCAGGTTTACAACTCCAAGAACCCAACAGTAACAATGCAAGAGATTTAAACAAAGTGTAACCCCAAAGTCACAAAGTGCAGCAAAGGTACACAGTTTCTGTAGCAAAACACTGAGTCAGGCAGGATCTGTGGAGGCTTGGGGATAGTTGATATAAACAGGTAAAGACCCTGCATCAAAACTGAGAACGTGGGTGGGGAGGGGGGACAGTCCACATCAAGAGGTGAGGGGTTAGGGCAAGGCAGCAACTGGCAAGTGATAGGTGGACGCAGGTGAGACAGGACTGATGGACAGATGGAGCCAGGTGGGGGAAGAAGTTTGTCATTATTACTAATAATACCTATAATACTAATTCCACATTAATATGTCAGGTATATCAATTAGATATGTTGGAATACAAATCTGGTTCTCTGGCTTGTTAATCCTAGAGACTGCTTCTCCATTGGGGTCCATTACAGAAAAAGAGAGCTTAATTTCAGTATAAGGTACACTTCATCTTCAGAATTCTCTACCACAGGAAGCCCTGGAGACCAAATAATGGACCTTGTACAAACCAGAGACAAAAAAGATTTTGACCATGGAGAACAGAAAGCGACGTTTAGCTGAGGCCAAGGTCAGATCAGTCATGATCTGACTGAATGGTGAGCACTAGCTGAAGAAGCCATACTGTAGTACTCATGTTCCCGCACCCTTGAGCTGTGTTCAGGGTGCAAGTTTTGAAGATTCTTATTCAGCCAGGGCAATTGCCAGGAGTTTTGGGGTCATGTATAGGCCAGACAAAGGTAGCAGATTAGTGGATCAGAAAGATGTTTATTTAAAATAGCAATCCAGAAACATGGCTACCATCAGTCTTTCTTTTAAAAAAAATCAGAAGGATTTTAAAATCCCTCAATTAGTCATATGAGAGCTGAAATCATTGTTTTTAATGTCCCAGGCCTTTGGGTCTCAATAAAATGAACCAATGTTGCCTTTTTACCCCAAAAGTTTATTATAAAACCTTAACATATAGAGCAGGTGGCATTCATTTCTGCAGAGGTCTGCTTCTACAGATTTTAATGTACTTCCATACCCTTCTGGTTTCATTTCACTTGCTTAAATTGATACTTAAGTTCTGACAGAATCGACAAGGATCAAATCTCTTGCAATAAAAATCATTTCAATCTAAAGCTCTATTATCCTATAATCATACTAGTTAAAACTTGGAGGATAAAAATCGGAGGATAAAAATCGAAGGATATAGATATATTCAGAACATCTTGCCTGAATTAGTCAAGCAAGAGTGATAACTAGATCAATTTCAAGTGCTCATATTAACCATCATCTGCTGACCTTGAGATTTTTAGAAATATGATTAATGTCCATGTATATGGCTTCCTTTAACAAATTTTTAAAAAATAAATCAAACAACTGGGTTTCATCAACAAGCTTAATAGCTTATCTACTGAGTCAACTGATGAAGGTGGTAGGTAGGACTTGTGGGTTGCATTGTGTCAGTTATCTTCACACAATTGGAACCAAATTGGTGATTGCTGCCTGAGCAACTGGCAATCCCAAGGGAAAATTTGGATGGTGGAGGTTCAAAAGAAAGCAGTGAGATCTATATCTTGGTATCATAAGACTCCCTTATTCCTCATCAGTTAAAGACTTGCCAATATTCACGGTCAAGTTTCTATAGAAAGCTGAGACACACAGAGTAAAGAAGAAAGCCATTCAGCCCGATTTATTGGTGCATGCTTTTTGATAAGAGACCCTCCAATAACTAAACATCTTTCCCATCTTAAAACATTTCTTGGCTTTTCATCAACAGATCCAAGGTTTCTGTGCCAATTAGTCTTTATACTAAAGCATTTAATGTAACAATTTACTTGTTTGAAGACCCACTCAGAGCAATAAATTAAAATTAGTGTTTTGTCAATAATTTCTTCAAGAAAATAGGCTTTCAAAGCCTCCCTAATTCAGTAGATATATACATTTATCGTAAATTTGCTATTGCAATGAAAGCTTTCCTTCCCAGCCTTCTTGCTAAAACTATTGCAGACATAATTTTAGTGTTGTTTTTGAAACACTGGAAACAGCACACAGTATTCAAACTTTAGCCAATTATTGCCTCGGTAGGTCAAGCAACAGAACACAAAAGCACCGAAACAGGCCTTTCAGCCCATCTAGTCCATGCTGAACTATTTACCTGCTAGGTGGTATCCATTTCATTCATCTACTACCCTCCTTTTACAGTCACAATGTTTACCTTCAATATATTTTAATCACACATTTGAACTCTCTTTATTCATTGACATCCTTTAGCATTATTAAAACACATGTTTTTTCCCACAATATTTTTCAACCATCTCTCAATTTCCTAAACCTTTCTCAAGTCCTCTTATTTTGCGGCTCTGCATTACTATTTTGCAAAGCTCCCACTTTTGTGTCAGTAATGTTGTCTACTAACTTAAATGTCTATAGATTCAATCACTAAGAACAAATACTTCAGGTACTACTTACTCGGGAAAACCAAAATCACTTAACCAGTATTTCAGTTGTAAGTACTGTATTGTGCACCTTCATCCAGAGGAACATTGTTTCATTTGGCAGTATATACATATATAGTTGAATGACAATAAACTAAGCTAGAACTTGAAAAGCTACATTTAAGACAACTTGCCTTATAAGTATGAAAACCTGCTCAAAATTTGACATGGAAAGAAATGGGATAGAACATAAGAGCATTCTGATAACAGTGCATGCATCAAGATTTACCATAGTTCAAATTCTGCAAACAAGCCATCAAATTGTTTGAGGGATTCCTTCATTTTGTCAGTATAGGCATTCAAGTCTCTCAGGCACTGGTCACGGATAACATTTCGTACTTCTTCTAGGCTGCGGGTTAAATCTTTGGCCAAAGGTCGCATTGCCATGCTCTCTATTTCACGGTTCATGATAATTGAACCAGCAGCTAAACACTGGATTTAAAAGAAATGAACAGTAGAAATATTAAAATTAATCCTCAAATTTAAAACAAATCACTAAGTAATGACTGAATTGTTTTCTGCAGTTTCTTTAAGATGACCCTATATGTGTGTCATCCAATCAGGATAGTGGAACTAGGTGAAGGTTCGAGAGAATGCTGGGGGAGTGGTTTTGTGAGGGACAATAAGGTTAGTCAAGGTCTTTGCCTGGGGAAATGAGGAGAGAAGCTAGAGATAACCAGCTATAAGATTCAATCTGGTAGGAATGCGCAATTCAATGGAACCCAAGGCGCAGAAGTCTACCAAGGATCAGTGAATATGTTTTTTGGAAGATTTGAGCTCCAACCTGTACACATTTGACTGTTTAATTATAATAGGCCCTTTTAGTTTTTTTTATTTCTTTACTAACTCGTTGGTTAAGTTAACAATCATAAATATACTTTTTAATTGTTTGCAGTGTGTGATTTGTTATTTCATGCCGACGGGCAATTGCATGGGGCAGTAAATCACACAGTATTCACACAAACTGGGGTTTGGGTGGGCTAGACATCCCAATCTCAAGATTTGGCAGAACCAGTCATATACACCCTAGACGTACGGAGCCCAAGGATGGCGGTTTCCTCGCCACGGAGTCCAGTGGCTGTTAGTGAGGGGCTCACACACCATTTCTAGAGACGCCCAATAAAAAGAGGGTCTCATATACTTAACTGATTCAAGCTAATATAGCTTCAAGGGACTGTAGGGCAGAGAAACTGGAAACAATACGAGATGGCAAATGCACTTGCAAATTAGAAGAATCTTTTTCAGTTGCAATTTACCCCATTTGGGAGATTACTGAATTAAGCAAATGAAGCATAATTAAATGATGAAGTTATTTCTTGAATAATGCACTTTTGTGCACATGAACCAAAACTAATATGCCGACAGTTTACTGAGGTTCTGAGAGAAGAAAACATCAAACACAGCTTACCTCAGCTCCAAACCAAAGCTGTCCTCCCAGATTATCATGCCGTATTTCCTCTGGAAACTTCACACAGAAATCCCTATTTGCTCGTTCATTTGGAATGCATTCCTGCATGATCTGGTTTATTATATTTAACACATTATCCTAATTAATAAAAAGAGAAAGAATTCAGGGAATTCAAACTGGTTTAAGGTAGACCATTAAGAAATCTGCTGAATGAGACCAATATTACAAATTCTGACACGATCATATTAGTCTGTCCTGATCTTAAAATATAATGTAGTATGTTTGGCTGAGGTTAAAAAGGTCACGAGAAAAATACAATGCTGTCACTTAAAATTTCAAAGCAATAATTCTGTACAAGAGGTTGTTTAGAATACATTTGAAATACTTCTACAGGTTGTGATGTCAAGTTTGTAGAAGCAGAAATTTACAACACAGCAGGCAACTCAGCCAATTGTGTCCTTGCTAGACCAAAAGTAAACCTGTAGATCAATTCAGAAATAGGAGATTCTGCAAACGCTGTAAATCGAGACACATACACACACAAAATGCTGGTCAAGTCAGGTAGCAGCTACGGAAAGGAATTCAGAGACAGTGTTTCAGGCCGAAACCCTTCATCAGGACAATTCATACAAGTCACGTTGGTCAATTACATTTCCAGTTATTGCTTTTTGTTAACATACGAGTCTTCACGTGGCAATTTCATATTTTACTCAGTACCCAAGGGTGTTTATGCCTCCGCAACTCTTCAGGAAACACTCCACATCCCACTACTCATTTGGTTCCACAGTTAGGAGTTTCAGATGTGATTCAGCTAACAGCCTTTTATACTGTTGAAACTTCTGATTGCAAGCCACAGAACACCTACATTCCTCTCCAGCTTTGCCACCACTGAACACCTTGTAGCAGTTTTGGGTCAAGGTTTACCAAAATCACAAGCAATATATCAACAGCACACACGTGCGAACCAGTTAACCAGTGATTCTGGAGTCACAAAGCTACACTGGCTGGAACATCCCTGGGTGTTCAGTGAACAAGGCAGATTTTCATGTTATCACAGATAATGTAAACAGTAGTCTGCCAAGTATCTACCAGTGTTAGCAAAGGTATTAAAGCTAGTCTTACTTGCCCTCCTGTTCCTTAAGCTCTGCAATTTTCTTCCTTTTGAAGAACTTAACAAAAGGAAGAAGATAGTTCTTTGGTCAAACATATTCAGCACACCCTATTTGTAGACACTAAAAATGTGAAGTTAAAGATAGACAATGTTTGAAATACTCAGCAGGTCAGGTAGCAGTTGTAGACAGAGAAACCAAACTTTTAAACCCTAGGTTGTGAATCCCGGGATGAATCTCATTTACTTATAACACAAGAGACAGCTATTCAACTACGCTCTTTTAAGACACTCAATCCCATTCTTTCACAGATTCATGAACTGGGAGAAATTGAATGATAAGCAGTACTGATTGAAAGGAACAGCTTCTTCCCCTCCATAAGATTTCTGAAAGGACAATGAACCCATGAACACTACTTCACTATTTCTGTTTGTTTTTTTACACCGCTTGTTTGATTTTTAAAAAATATTTCTTATGATTTGCAGTATACTTTACGTTTTGCACTATACTGCTGCCACAAAACCACAAATTTTACAACTTATGTCAGTGATAGTAAACCTGGTTCTGAGAAAGGTAGTGAAGAATCGATTTGAATTGACTTTATTACTTACATTCTTCATACACGAGGAGTAAAAATCTTTACTTTACATCTTTGGCTAAATGTGCAATTTATAGTAATTAATAATAAATACTATGTAAGATATAACATAGAAATACAATTGCATCAGCATGAATTCAGCAGTCTGATGGCCTGGTGGAAGAAGCTGTCCCGAAGCCTATTGACCCTGGCTTTTATGCTGCGGTACCACTTCCCGGATGGTAGCAGCTGGAACAGTTTGTGGTTGGGTGACTTGGGTCCTCAATGATCTTTCAGGCCCTGTTTACACATCTGTCTTTGCAAATGTCCTGAATAGTGGGAAGTTCACATCTACAGATGCACTGGGCTGTCTGCACCACTCCCATACCAGGCAATGATGCAGCCAGTCAGGATGCTCTCAATTGTGACCCTGTAGAGAGTTCTTAGGATTTGTGCGCCTACTCCAAACTACTTCAACCATCTGGTGTAAGAGGCACTGTTGTGCCTTTTTCACCACACAGCCAGAGTGTACAGACCATGTGAGATCCTCGGTGAAGTTTATGCTGAGGAACTTAAAGCTGTTTACCCTTTCAACCCCAGATCCATTGATGTCAATAGGGGCTAGCTGCTCTCCATTCCTCCTGTAGTCCACAACCAGCTCCATTATTTTTGCGACATTGAGGGAGAGGTTATTTTCTTGACACCACTGTGTCAGGATAATGACTTCTTCTCTGTAGGCTGCCTCACTATTATTTGAGATTAGGTCAATCAGTGTAGTGTCATCAGCAAATTTAATTAGCAGATTGGAGCTGTGGGTGGCATCATGGGTACACTGAGAATAAAGGAGGGGGCTTAGTGCACAGCCCTGGGGGGCACCTGTGTTGAGGGTCAGAGGGGCAGAAGTGAGGGAACCCACTCTTATCATTTGCCAGCGATCTAACTAAAGACATATTTGGAGGTGTAAAAAAAAGATTAATGTAATCAGGAATACTAGAAGGAGAGGAAACGAATGAATGCAGGAAATAGGAGAAACTCAAGAAATGTTGAAATCTGATACTATCAAATGCATTATTGAATCCTGAGGGCTATGATAACCAAAGCTGGCCAATGCAGTACTGTTCCTTAGCATTGTTTAAACAGTGCAGGAAACAAAGGCAGAGAGGCTAGAGAGGGAGTGAGCAAGAATCAACTTCATGAACCTTTGGTGAAGTCATATTTGGCATACTGAATGCAATTCTGATAATCATCGTCATAGAAAGATGCGAGCGGTGCAGAAGGATGCTGCCTGTATTGGAGAGTATTGCCGACAAGGAGAGGTTGGGCAAACTTGGATAATATTTGCTGGACATAGAGATCAAGAGGGGAAACTTGATAGAACCACATAAAATTATGAGAGGCAGAGACATTGCCATTCTCTGAGGGAGAAATGTCTAATAATAGAGGGTATAACTTTAAATGCCCAGAGAGAGAATAGTTTAAAGGATATTTACAAGGCAAATTATTGTTTTGTTTACACAGAGTAGCAGGTGCTTGGAATTTACTGAGGGGAGGTGGGGAAGCAGATACAAAAGGCATTTAGTCAGGTACATGAACAGGGATATAGAGCAACGAGGGTAGATGGAACAAGTTTACTTTGGCTTCACAGTCAGTCACAGACATTGTAGATCAAAAGGCCTATTCCCATGCTGTATTCTATATTCAAAGTGAAGACTCTTGTTATTCCACTAGGATACCCCTAGAGGTCCTGCAAAGTTACTGTCAATGATTTTTTGCTTCAAGGTACACAATGCCTCAAGGTAAATTCAAAGATCAAGTAAATCACAACATCTGTAAGGAATGTTTGCAGACATGGATGTGAAGGGAGGATTGACAAAGACAGGATGTTATCATCTTTTGTGATTGCCTGGGGAAATGTGCTGTGATAAGAGAAATGGAGAGGGCAGAGGTTAAAAGGCACATGGGGAAAATGTGGACAGCAGCATTGCAGAAGAAAGCTGTTACTTCTGAATACAAAACAGAGAGAAAGATACTGAAATACATCATGGAAATATTAGAAATTACTACAGGTAATCCAATTAAGAGGATAGCAAAGTGAGAAATCCCACTTTACCAGTGACAAAAGTGCAGGAAATTGAAAACTTTAATTTCAGAACTTAGTTGACAACAACATATTATAAACAGTGCAAAATGTGTCAGAGTGATAGCAGGAGGACAGGATAACAGATATTTGCAAGTTTCAAATAAACGCTTTTGATATCTTACATACCACTTGGTATTGCACAACAACACAGAAGCAATGAAACACACCTTCAGACAGAGGTGTGGGCGTCCGTACTCTGACTTGAAACCCAGTGATTGAAAATGATTTATCAACCAAACACCTGCAAACGGTCTTTTTAAATACTTAAGATGCTGTTTATTTCAACACATTAATCTGTAAGCAACAGACATAACACCCACTTGAGTTTATATTATGATGGTAGCACAGTGGTTGAATTTGCAATCAGTAAAGATAAGCAAAAATACTTATTCCGCAAATACCCATCACTGAAGGCAAATCTGATACAACTTTGTGAAAAAATACTGTTCATATATGCTGGTTAAAAAAGTTAAAAATTTCACCTTCCAACGGCATGACAAAGCATGGCTCTTCAATTACTTTTTTTTCTTATACCTATGCTCCCTGATATGACCCATTATCAAGAAGAAGTAGGCCTTTTCTATATTCTATATAGGCTCCTTGTAATACTTTACAAAGCAATCAACTTTTCCTTCAGCATTTCCTTTCAAATAAAAAAGCCAACCTACCCAGCTTCCTCTGCAGCTATAATTTTCCATTCCTCACATCTTGTCTGCACCTTTCTACTAAAATGGTCATCAAACTGTGCCATAAGCTGTGATCTAACTGCTCTTTACATTGCTAGCATAACCTACTTGCTTAGTCATTCTCTGCTTTGACATAAAATAAAGCATTTAATATCTTTTTCTCACCAACTTATAGTTTCCATTATTGTTAAGGATCTGTGAACTTATGCTGAGGTCCCTATATGCTTCTTAATATTCTTCTATTTAAATCCTAGTCTTATTGTACCTCCTGAAATAAATTACCTCATTGTCTGGATTAAGTTCACTGGACCCCCTTTGAAATATGTATAGGTATACTCAAAATTTGTAGGATAATGATGCTAACTTTAATTACTGCCCCACTCTATGTAAATTTTGACTAATGATTATTTTTAATAAAAACAAATGAACAACTAAAGTAGACTTCATATTGCACCTCTATCCATTGGAGAAGCTTCCACATGCAGTATAATGTATTGGGTCATAATTTGAAAAGAAATTAGTAATATGATTCAAAACCAAATTTATTGATTGGGCAAAAAACTCCATCTGCTTCTTTTAACAACTTCATCAAGTTACAGAAACTTGGCAAAAACTCAAATTATGATCTTATGTACCACATTATTATGTTATATGCAAGGCCACAGAAACATTTTCAAACCATGTCACTTTCAATAATTGTATTGCCAATAGTTCAGTTGCCTCTGAAAATTTAGAGAAGGTTTAATCAATAAAAACACAAAATTTAGACTAAGACGAGCATAGAACAAAGTTTTCCATCTGTTTCAAAGATATGTAGCTGAATCACAGAGAGAAGCTATGCTGTGGAGATATCAATGATTGAAAATGGAACAGAGTCCACAAGGCACCTGCAAAAATAAGTACAACACATCTGATAATTTTCATACCTGATTATTAATTGTAATTGCAACCCTTGATCACTCAAGTAATAGCTAGAATTATTCTCTGATACAAAGAACTGAAAGCTATTTATTCAAACAAATTTACTTGGGGATAGCTGACAAAATTAGTATCAGAAACAGGTTTAATATCACTTGCATATGCCATGAAATTTATTGTTTTGTGGCAACAGTACAGTGCAATACGTAAAGAAAAAATATATATTACATATATACACATGTACATACATATACATATATACACACATATACATACTTCATATAAACACACACACAAAAAAAAAAGTTTAAGTAATATATACAGGCTCATTGTCCATTCAGAAATCTGTTGGCAGAGGGGAAAAGCTGTTCCTGAAATGTTGAATGTATGTCTTTAGAGTCCTGTTCCTCCTCCCTCATAGTTGCAATGAGAAGAGGGCAAGTCTTGGGTAGACAACCAGCTGTACAATTTCAAAGGACGTCATTCCTTGATCAAACCGTTCGGTTCAGTTCGGTTTTATATTTAAATGATGATCTTCATTTAGTTGGTGTCACATTATGTACCTTTCATTGTTTTCATAGTTTCAGGGTAGTGGGTGTCCACCTGCTCAGAAGCCCTGTTCCATTTTGGCAAGAGCACCTGTAGTATCCAGTTCTGAGATCAAGTATCAAAGCAACCACAAGACTTGAAAAACAACAGTGAAGGTCATAAGATTACAAATAACAAACAGCTTGATCAGTAACATACTTCAAGCAATTACCTGACAAGATCGGAACTGGTTGACCAGCAGCGTACACCGTTGTGGATCCTTGCGTCCATCTAAGTTATCCAGTTCAGCTGCAACCTGATTTAGTTCTTCATCTGCGTAGTAGAACTGTGCAAGCAACTGGGGGTCTGATCGCTAAGATTTCAAACAAAATTCACAGTTAGATGACAATGTCAGTGGACCAGAAGTGAGAACATTAAAACAACATTTTGTTCAAGTATATTTAACCTACATCAAAATTATTAACACTCCTTGGTTGCAGTGAGCCAAAAACCTCTGCTTACAGAACAATTGGGCTGTAATTCATGTTGCAACAAGAACATCTTCCTAACCATGTTTTATAAGCAAAAAGCAAGTTTGACTGAAGACTTCCATTTAAAACTTGGATACTGATATGGCTAACCTAGCACAAAACTAAATCTAGAACTACTGTATACAGACCTAATTTGTATTTGCATATTGTGCTGTATTTAATATTTCAGTAATATTTGACTAATGATGTAAATATATTGTTTCAATGAGCTTTCTTTGTTTACTTAATTATGGGTTATATACAAGTACATGAATGACATACATCATTATGCCACTATGTCATATTTGAGCACCTCACTAAAAAACAGAAAAAGGAACTAAGTAGGCAAGTATCCTGGTGTTTTCTTTTGATTAGTTCTTGGAGTTACAAAACATAACATGTGCTTACAGAACTTCGACAAGGACAGTCCCAAACTTGTTTCTCGGAGGATCAGTGTTGGCAGGGGATGAGCAACCTTATCTCTGAAAAATCCAATGGTACAGAAACACCAAAAGAAGTTCCAGAAATTTCATCCCCGGGAGAAATGGGCTACACCTGGAGACAATGTGTTCAGAGCACTCTCACCAGCTGCTGTCGACTGCCTATGCCCCAGTAGGGGTGATGGGCTTAAGAAGGATGTGCTTAAAGGCAAACTTCCAAACCATCATGAACAACTTCTATGAATTATCAGAGGATGGACATGCATCCAGGATTTAGAACGAGCCATCAGGAAGTCATGATGGTGTGCAGCTATGTTACCACGAAACAGATGCACAATGTTCCTCCATGCTGCACACTTACTTGTGCAGCTAGATAAATAAAGTTAAACTGTTGTTCATTTCTAATTAGTGTATGTTACATGGCTGATATGACAAGCTCATTCTTCAAAACTCTAATTAAATAAATTAATTGTATACACATAGCAAACCAATAAATTAGCATCAACTTTAAGAAAGCATGAGAATTATAGACCACAAAAACAAATTTCTTTATCTGAGCCAATTATTTTTGTAATCCTTTAATTGACTCTGAACATGTATAACTGGGCCTTAAAACAAAGCTAACACAGAGATTCTGCAGATGCTGGAAATCTACTTCAACTACTGCACAGAGTCTTGCTATCTTCAGAAGTTTTCTGATGACTCCGTCATAGTTGGATGCATCAGCAAGGGAGAGGAGGCTGAGTACATGGCTACGGTGGGAAACTTTGTCACATGGTGTGAGCAGAATCATCTGCAGCTTAATGTGAAAAAGACTAAGGAACTGGTGGGTGGACCGGAGGGGGGCTAAAGCACCAGTGACCCGTTTCCATCCAAGGAGTCAGTGTGGACATGGTGGAGGATTACAAATACCTGGGGATACGAATTGACAATAAACTGGACTCATCAAAGAACACTGAGGCTGTCTACAAAAAGGGTCAGAACCATCTCTATTTGCTGAGGAGACTGAGGTCCTTTAACATCTGCCAGATGATGCTGAGGATGTTCTACAAGTCTGTGGTGGCCAGTGCTATCATGTTTGCTGTTGTGTGCTGGGGCAGCAGGCTGAGGGTATCAAACACCAACAGAATCAACAAACTCATTCGTAAGGCCAGTGATGTTGTGGGGGTGAAACTAGACTCTCTGATGGTAGTGTTGGAAAAGAGGATGCTGTCCAAGTTGCATGCCATCTTGGACAATGTCTCCCATCCACTCCATAATGTACTGGTTAGGCACAGGAGTACATTCAGCCAGAGACTCATTCCACCGAGATGCAACACTGAGCGTCATAGGAGGTCATTCCTGCCTGTGCCCATCAAACTTTACAACTCCTCCCTCGGTGTGTCAGATACCCTGAGCCAATAGGCTGGTCCTGGACTTATTTCCACTTGTCTTAATTTACTTATTATTATTATTTAATTATTTATGGTTTTATATTGCTATATCTCTACACTATTCTTGGTTGGTGCAACTGTAACGAAACCCAATTTCCCTTGGGATCAAAAAAGTATGTCTGTCTGTCTGTCTAGAGTAACACACACAAAATGCTGATGGAACTCAGCAGGTCAGGCAACGTCTATGGAGTGGAACAAACAGCTGATATTTTGGGCTAAGACCCTTCATTAGGACTGGGAAGGAAAGGGAAAGAGGTCAGAATAAGAAGGTAGGAGAGGAAAAGGAGCCAAACTGATGAGTGACAAGTAGAGCCAGTTGAGGGAGAAGCCGGCTTGGTGGGGGAGGGGTGAAGAAAGAAGCTGGGAGGTGATAGGTGGAAGAGGTAAAGGGCTGAAGGAGGAGAGTGGACAATGGGAAATAGGAAAGGAGGAGGGGAACCAGAGGGAGGTGAGGGTTGGTGAAACTCAGTAAGCTACACCTCAACTCTGCTGGCTTCAGACTTTGATTATCATATCATGCAATACACACAGAATGCTGGAGGAAATCAGCAGACCAGGCAGCATGCATGGAAATGAAAAAACACTTCGGACTGAGACCCTGAGACTCTTCTTCAGGACTGAAAAAGCAGGAAAGACACCAGAATGAAAAGGTTGTGGGGGGTGGGGGGGGCATAGCTGGAAGGTGAAAGCTAAGACCAAATGGGTTGGAAAGATAAACCAGAATTTTCTGAATGGAAGGAGAAATCAATATTCATGTCATCAGGTTAGAGGCTACCCAGATATGATACAAGGTGTTGCTCCTCCACCTTCAGAGAGTGGGCTCATCTTGGCACAAGGAGGCTGTGGACCAATATGTCAGAACAGTAATAGAATTAAAATGTTTGGCCACCAGGAAGTACCACTTTTGGCAGATGGAGCAGAAGAGGTCAATTAAGCAGTCCCCCAATTTACGACAGGTTTTACCAATGCAGAGGAGGCCACTTCAAGAGCACTGGACACAATGGATGACCCCACCAGATTCGCAGGTGAAGTGTTGCCTCACTTGGAAGGACTGCTGGGGCCCTGAATGGAGCTGAAGGAGGCGGTGAAGGGGCAGGTGTAGCACTCTGGCAAGTTGTAGCACTAAATGCCGGGAGGGAAATTAGTATGGTGGGACGGATGGAAAAGGGAATCGTGGAGGGAGCAATCCTTGCAGAAAGTGGAGGTGGGGGGGGGGGGGGAGGTAGGAGGTACCATGATACAATTCCAATTTTTTTCCCCCAAAGATTCAAGAAAATCAGCTTTATTCTTAGCTACATCAAGTGCTTAGACATGGCTCGGGCTTTATAAAAACACCTGCAAACCAGCAAAGGATATTTTCCATTCAATGCATCTGATAAATTAGAGACATGCTTGGAATGGCTTGTTCATTTATGAGGAATGACAGTCCTTGATTGATAAGATTTGTCGGGTGTAGGGTGATTATCTATTATACCATCAAAATAGTTATAAGTAACCATTCTCATTCTTTTAAATGTGCTTAAGACTACAAGTAAAATCTATACCTTGTGCTTCAGACAATGTTATTTTTATTCTTGAAGTACAAATGGATTTTGTGTCAGACTCTTGAATCAGTGTAATACTAAAGATGGCTTCAAGCACTTAAAAAGAGTAATAGCATTTATCATTAAAAATCACACTAACCCCCTCCCAAGAATACTCTGAAGCAATATTAAAGAAAAAAAATACACACCAGATTTTTGCTCTACGCATTCTCCAGAAATATTCTCAAGGTTTAAACTCAAAAGCATTGGCTTGCTAAGATTTCTGTTTTCCAAATGCAATACTAATTTCTAGCCAGAGTTTAAGAATTCTTGGGGAACAGAATTGAATGAGATTAAGTTTGAGGCCCTCCACTGCTTGGGGTCGTCCATGGATGGTGCATCCTACCTATACGCATGTCAAAGCGGTACGATATGGTGAGCAAGCTGTTGCCTATGCAGCAGGCTACCCCCCTCCACAGAACTGATGAATTTAAAGGAATGGTAGAGACTGTTACAGTTTGGCACCAGTGGCATCGCAGGAACTTCCATGCAGCACTAAACTCAATGTAGGACTGCCTTAAGAACTCTAGCTCCAGATTTTTTCTCTTGGGGTTTACTCCCAAAGCCTTTCCCGTGAGTGGGTTTAGTCACAAGGCAGCAGAGGTTTGAGATCAGAGATTTTCTTCTCCAAGATGAGCTGCCAACCATGACTGACGAGCCTCATTGCCCAAAGAGACTGGTGTAAAGGTGCCAGTAACCCACCAAACCTTCTCCTGTCGGTAGAAACTGTTCCACTTGGCTTAGAAGCTAAGCCACATGTGAAGCCCAGAAGACGCTGTTGTCCAAAGTAATCTGAGAACCACATCTTTAGGAGCATTCAATAGCAACTGGGAGCTTATTCCCACTACCAACATTCCTCCCTCCCCACCCAGCTACGACAACCTTAAGGAACAGAGAGGTTAAGACCACAGTAAGGAAAATAGCCCAAAAAGGCAAGTAATGGAAAAAGTTGACAAGTAATGCAGTTGATATGTGCACAACAAACAGACTCATAGAACACTGCTGCACAAAAACAGGCCTTACGGAACATCTAATCCGTGCCGAACCATTTATCTGCCCAGTCCCATTGACCTCTACCTGGAACATAACCCTCCATACTCCTCCCATCTTTGTACTGTTACATACCCCATGGGTATCTTGTGACTGTCTTATGACCATGATGTAATTGAGTATCTTTGTGAGCATGATGTAACGGTCTTATGATGTAATTTTCCCGCCAGTGTGAGGTCACGTGATGACATGTTCTTAACAGGCATATAACAGGAAACCCCTGTTGACACGCATTGTTTAATTCGTCAGTTACTTCGTTATGCTGCATATTTGTCTCATGACGCAGTATCGTTTTAAAGTGGAGTTTTACTTTCTATTGTAGGGTACAGAATCATTGTGCCGGCAGTTTCGCCAATTTCTGCCAGTTTTGTTTGATGTACCTTTGATTTAATTTTAAAATCTAAGTATTGGAGAGTGAAGACTTTACTGAAGTACGGGAACCCGAAGGAACGAGTAAATCTGGTGTCATTCGGCAGTTTAATACAGGATCGACCTTATTGAATCTTCTTTCAAGAATAATGGCCTGCATCTGAGATAGCCTCTGCAAGAGCAGGAAGGTTTGGTGCAGTGTCTATACTCCAGAATAAAAAGGTCAGTTCCTTTAAACCATTTTTATTTCCTTCGTCGTGAATTCTTTGGACAAGGCATCTCTCAGCTGGGATCAGCAGATTCATCATTTGCTTCGGAGAAATTGTTGCAGTAAAGTCTCTCCTTACTGTCTGTATAAATCACTTGGACTTTTGAATTTACCACTTTAACACTGTGTCACATTTACCACTTTAAGACTGTGTTCGAATTTACCACTTTAAGAACTGTTCCAGAGTTGCCGTATAGCAGTTAACTTCCAGTTAAGTTAGTCATTTGAATACTTTTCATTTTTGTTGAGCAGAGTTTAATAAATATTTATGTTTGTATATAAAAACCTGACTCAATTCTATATTCATTGTTGCCAGACTCGTAACAGTACTTAATTCAAATTGATCTTAAATGTTGAAAGCGACTCCATATCCAGCACTTGCACTGGCAGCTCATTCCACATTCTCATCACCCTCTGAAGAAGCTCCCCTTAAACTTTTCACCTTTTGTCCTTAACCCAGGAACTCTAGTCATAGTCTCACCCAACCTCATTGCCTGCTTATATTTACCCTATCTATACCAACCCTAATTTTGTACATCTCTATCAAATCTCCTCTCAATCTTATATGTTCCAAGGAATAAAGTCCAAACCTACTCAATCTTTCCCTGTAACTCAGGTCATTAAATCCCAACAAAAACCTTGTAAATTAAGCCTCACCAACACCTCATACAATTTCAACATTGCATCCCAACTCCTGTACTCAGTACATTGATCTATGAAGGACAACGTGCCAAAAGCTTTCTTTACAGCCCTATCTACCAGTGACACTTTCAATGAATTATGGATCTGTATTCCCAGATCCTTCTGCTCTAACCCACTCCTCAGCGCCCAACCACTCACCATACAAGACCTACCCTGGTTGGTCCTCCCAAAGTGCAGCACATCACACTTGCCTGTATTAAATTCCATCTGCCATTTCTCAGCTATTTTTCCAGCTGGTCCATTTCCCGCTGGAAGCTTTGATCGTCTTCTTTGCTGTCCACTACACCTCTAATCTTGGTGTCATCTGCAAATTTGCTGGTCTAGTTTATCACATTATCCAGATTGTTGATACAGATGACAAACCACAATGGGCCCACCATTGATCCCTGCAGCACATCACAGGTCACGAGCCTCCAGTCAGAGAGGCAACCATCTATAATCCTCTCTGGCTTGTTCTACAAAGCCAGTGTCCAATCCAATTTACTACCTCATCTGGAACGCCGAGCTGATGAACCTTCCTAACCAACCTTTCATGTGGTACCTTCTCCAAGGCCTTGCTGAAATTCACTGCCTTGCCTTAATCAACTTTCCTGGTAACTTCCTTGAAAATCTCCAAAGACTGGAGAATTGGAGAACTCCTGAAGACTACCTACCACGCACAAAGCCATGCTGGCATCCTTAATCAGTTCATGTCCTATGGGACTAAAGGGCAAATGAGAGCAAAGATTAGACCAAACAAAGAAATACAACTTTGAGAGTAGAGGAACAATGACATTTGGCCACCTGCATAATTGTTTAAAAATAGTAAAGTCTGAATCCTAGATTTTACTATGGGTGCAAAAGCAAAATAAACCTTCATTAAACATTTTCCAGACTAATTTATTTCCACTGATATTCACAGAAAGATATGATACAAGCTAATTTATATCCTTCATGACTCTGGAAAACTTGTGTCTCTGTGCATTTCAAATGTCATTAGTTGACCTCATCAATGTTTTTGCATTTTGTCTATTGGCACTGCATTTTCCCTGCAATGTATCCTGGACTGATTTCTTTTCATGTCTATTATGTAATAACTCTATGTATGTCATGTCAGTCTGAACAGCAAACAAAAACTTTTCATGGTATCTCAGTATATATAACAATGATAAGGCAATACTTCTTTTAAATCAAAAATCAGACAAGACCACAGCTACCTTCAATCTGTTCTTTTAAACAGACTCATGAACAAGGCCTAATGTCATTTCTGTGCCAATTAGCCAAGGTAATTCAGAAACTTGAGAATTCGAGTTTCTCAAACTTATTTCATGTAGTGCCATTGTTGCTATAAGGATAATTTTAATTGGAAACTTGAGCTCAATAGCCTATCACCTCAGTTTGTCAGACTTCCACATTAATCTCTGAAAACAGGTGGAAGCATAGTTGAACTTGGTCATGAAAATGCCCATAACTCTCAGACCGACTTACTGATGGTTTCTAGGCCCATGTGAATTGAAAGCAGAATTGACTGCTGGCTTTGTGTTAGGTGACAGTCAATAGTGATGGCAATATTTTCAAATCTGTACAATCATAGAAATGGGAAATTTGAATGTTTCACTATCATTGCAAATTTTACCTACAGCTCTCAAAATAAAACAGAATTCCAGTTATTGTTGTGAGATCAATTGCAGACTCACCTCATCTTGATCAATAAACAAAAAAATCACTCAAATTAACGTTCACCATACTTAAAAGCAATAGGATTATTTAAAAGGCTAGCATATTGACAGTCGAACAAGACATTGAAGAAATTTTCAAATGAAACAATTTTACTATCAGTAGTTTTGGAGATCATTTGGGTGCCTCAACTCTTAAGTTTACTTCATGTAGTGTAATTTTTGCTAAACAGACAGTTTCAATTGGAAACAGAGTCCAATAAGCCTATCACCTCAGTTTGTCTGACTTCCACATTACACAGAAGCTCCAAACTGTTCAAATTTTGGAATTATAACCACGGACGAGCTGCACACACGTTGCTAATGAAAACTCAGCCAGAAAACTCAGACTAAGATGAGCTTGGCTGAGAATTATGACATTCTAGAATGTGCTGATCAAGCCAGACTGCTCTGCCACATGCTTTGAACAAATGGCACCTCACTATAAAATAACAGCCAATGCTACACTCCAACCCACTCCAAAGAAAGAACTTAATCTGCTTGTACAGTTATTGACATTAAATACAGAAAATTAGGGCTTTTAACACTGATGTGTCCACCAAGAACATGAACTCAGGAGACAATTCTGAATACAGCATAATATGGTTGTTGCCTTCAAATTATTAGCTTGTTTCTTAAAATTTCATACTTTGATCATCTTCTCTGAGATTTATCTTCCTTTGCCTGACCATTCATAGAACTGATTTCACTATCTACCTGTATCTTCAAAATTAGTGGTTCCTTCTGTAATGTTTGGATTTCGCCATGTATTCTGACACTGACACTTCATGAATAAGACAGTTAGGAGTGAGAGGAAGAAAACTTCCTTCATTCAGAGACGGAATTCTCTATCACAAAAGCTTGCTGAGGCCAAGTCATAAAAACTATTTAAGACACTGATTTCTGCACAAAATATACATTGAGGTATATGGGAGAAAACAAGAAAATGGAATGGAGATAACCAATCATTCTGAATAACAGGGTGTGCTCAAAGAGCAAAGTGACCTACTACTAAAGTGCTCCTCTCACTATTTTATTAAAATAATTGTTAGCACTAAAATGCATCAAGTAGTGTTTGAAAAGACTTGGAGTAAAAACAGAGACATAACAACAACAACAAAAGAAGAAAATAAACCTGCAGGGCTATGATAGATGAAGCTGCACTGGTAATGAAGCAATGGGAAATAGTCTGATAAGTAGTTCACTAGACAAGACAGCATTAAAGACACTGCAGAGAAAATAATGAGGATATCTGTCTATGCTTTGAAGGTTGGATGACAGAAGTATGAAAATGGCAGAGCGTTATCTTAAGTCAATCAGAATCAGGTTTAAAATCACCGGCATTTGTCATGAAATTTGTTGACTTTGAAGTACAATGCAATACATTCCAATAGAGAAAACTGAATTAAAGTGAATTTATATTAAATAGTTAAATTAAATAAGTAGTGCAAAATAGAAATAAAAAGTAAGGTAGTGTTCATGGGTTAAATGCCTATTTAGATATTTGATGGCAATGTTCCTGAGACATTGAGTGTGTGCCTTCAGGCTTCTGCATCTCCTTCCTAATGGGAATAATGAGATCAAGGCATGTCCTGGGTGATGAGGGTCCTTAATAATAGATGCCACCTCTTTGAGGGATTGCTCCTCAAAGATGTCTTAGATACTGTGCAGGCTAGTGCTTATAATGGAGCTAACTGAGTTTACAAGTCTCTGCAGCTTACTTTGATTCTGTTCAGTAGCCTCCCCCCACCCATAATAGACAGTGATACAACCAGTTAGAATGCTCTCCACAGTACCTCTAGAAATTTATCAGTGTTTTTTGGAGATATACCGAATCTTCTCAAACTCCTAATGAAATATAGCTGCTGTCATGCCATCTTTGTAGCTGCATCGATATGTTGGTTCCAGGTTAGATCCTCAGAGATATGGACACAGGAATTTGAAATTGCTCGCTCTTTCCACTTCTGATCCTTCGAGGACTGGTGTGTGCTCCCCCATCTTAACCTTTCTGAAGTCCACAATTAGCTCTTTAGCCCTGCTGACAATGAGTGCAAGGTTGTGCTACAACACCACTAAACTAGCTAATAAATCTCACTCCTGTATGCCCTCAAAAGAAACAAACCAAATAAGTAAGGGTAGTGAAGCCCTATTTTGGAACTATTCACTTCTATCTAAGAAATCATGACCAGAACTTACACAAGCATAACGAGAATTTCAACACGAGCTGCAGTGCAAAAATACCATGGTTACAAGGCCCAAAACAAGTACAATGGGTTGATAAGGACGTGGTTTGAAATTCAGTTTAGGGGCTCTCAAAGTCAAACGATGCATTGCACTATATGCTTAGATGTATATGTGATAAATAAATGGATCTGAATAAATGAATCTGAAGTCTGTCAAGGTCTGGCTGATCGCACATGCAATGGGGAGGGCAGTGGGGGTAAAGGGCAGAAAAAAATCTGACTACAAACATTCCAATGGGAATTTAACAAAATACCTTTGTAGAAGAGACCCTATAAGTATAACATGTTTCTCATAAATTTTAATATTTTAATTATTATTTATGGTAACTAGCCAATTGTTACAATATTTTATATTCATTATGAAGTATTGACAACTCCATATTAACATGTAAAGCAGCACAATGCGACTGCCAGTTCAGTCAAAGCTCAATGCTAACTACTGAGAATGAATGAAACAGGAATGCGCTGGCAACTTATGGTCTGTGAAGGTCAGACAATGTACAAATAACTGGATATTAACTAATTCTGAAAGAAATCTATGAACAAGAGATGATTCTCAAAGCAAAGTTATTAGGAAAACAGAAATTAAAAGGCTTGTTGCTATCCCAAGGGCATCTGTGGCAAAAATGTGTAACAGATTATGCAAAGGACCCACATCAAGGATAATCAAGTTGAAGAAAGAAAGATTGATAGAGCAAAAGTGACAATAGTGATTCATCATGTAGAATTGAAAGGAATCAAAGGAGTGGGGAGGGAAGAACACAAGACCTAAAGGGGAAAACTGCATCCCAGTCACTCCTGGCTTCCAACAACACAGATTTTCGTTTTGAAGTATTTTTTCAAGCTGAATGTAAAAGACTTAAACCCATTGTATCATAATCAACATTGAAGTGCCAGTGTGGTCTCCTCAGACGTGAACAAGTTCAAGTTAAAAACCTGAACACTGAAGAAAATTTACAGAAGGCCAACGTCGTGATCAGTTAACAATAGCTGATAGACTGAGCATGGTCTAGTATTGAATCTAATCATTGAGTCATATCCCAGCTTGAAAATGAGAAGTAGAGCCAAATTTGTAACTTGTGGATAATGTTGCAGAGCTGTGGAATAAAACCAAATGGAAGTAGTACCACTGAGGTGAAAATCATAGACTCAATGATGCAGAAGGGTGATGGAGAATCAAATGGAGTTATAAATCAGACAAGTGGCCAAAGGAGGAGAATGTGACATTTACTTCAAATATTGCATTTCAATTTGGAGCAGGAGTGGATCACTCCTTCTTTGAGCCTATTCAGCCATTTAATGAATTCATGCCAAATCTGAACCTAACCTCAGACGGACTGCTCCCGTGCTGGGTTGATGTCGATCCAGTGACTCCCGTACCAACTCGACCTCATTAAAAAAAAAACACTGCCACCTCCAGTTTAAATTCCCACACCGAATATTGTGGAGGATCAAATACCCAAACCCAGCACAGCCCCCACTTGTCCCATTTAACCTGTCTCAGTGTGGTGGACTTTAGGACCCAGGGAATTCAATGCGGTGGTCCTTGGGACCCGGCGGAGCACAGGAACTGGCAGAGCTCGGAACCCGCCACCCGCAGTGTTTCTGTTCCATTGACAGGAACCGATCGTGATCGAAAATAAAGTGGAAATAATAAAGCATTTGGAAAGAGGTGAAACACCATCGGTCATTGGAAAAGCGTTAGGCTACAGTCGGTCAACGATCAGAACAATTTTAAAGGATAACAGATAAAGTGAGAATAATGGAGCACGTGAAAGGTCCTGCCCCAATGAAAGCTACAATTATTACTAAGCAGCGTAGTGGTTTCATTATTAGAATACATACGTTTCTTAAGTGTTTTATATGCATAGAAAGGTAAAATATATACTATATACTAAGACAAACATTTGACTAACTGAAGCTAAATAATACCAGATGTACTTGTTCCGACTTACGTACAAATCCGACTTAGACGGACTCAGGAACGGAACTCGTACATAACCCGGGGACTGCCTGTACTCCAAGAGCTTGAAAAGATAAACTATAACAGTGCTCTACCTTTGAAAGATGAATTAGATACCGTCTCTGAGGGGCAAAGAGTGATGAAAGAAGGAACCCACTGAGTGCAAAAATGGAAATCTAGTCATAGAAACCAAGAGTACAGGCAGTCCCTGGGTTACGAAAGAGTTCCGTTCCTGAATCCGTCTTTAAGTTGGATTTGTACGCAAGTCAGAACAAGTACATCCGGTATTATTTAGCATCAGTTAGTCAAACGTTTGTCTTAGTATATAGTATATATTTTACCTTTCTATGCATATAAAACACTAAAGAAACGTATGTATTCCAATAATCAAATCACTGCGTTGCTTAGTAATAATTGTAGCTTTCATCGGGGCAGGGCTTTTCACATGCTCCATTATTCTCACTTTATCCTTTAAAATTGTTCTGATCGTTGACCGACTGTGGCCTAACACTTTTCCAATGACCGATGATGTTAAACCTCTTTCCAAACGCTTTATTATTTCCACTTTATTTTCCAATTGTGATCGCTTCCCGTCAATGGAACAGAAACACTGCAGGCGACAGGTCCTGTGCTCCGCCGGGTCCCAAGGACCACTGCACTGAATTCCCTGTGTCCTAAAGTCCACCACACTGAGACAGGTTAAATGGGACAAGTGGGGGCTGTGCTGGGTTTGGGTATTTGATCCTCCTCAATATTCCACGTGGGAATTTAAACTGGAGGTGTCAGTGTTTTTTTTTTTACGAGGTCGAGTTGTGAGCTTGACATCAACCCGGCACACTCGGGTCGAGCTGTCACTGGATCGAACTCGGGGACCTCTATTTTCGAGCCCGGCGTTGATATCACTGCGCCACCAGCCGACCGGAAAATGGGGGGGGGGGGGGGGGGGCTGAATCTTGCTAAGAAAAATTTAAGCCAAATACAAGGTTACACACTCAACACAGTGTCAACAGCAACTACTTAAAATGGCGGACAGCATTGAGATCCGACTTAAAATGGCAGACAGCGCTCTCCTTCCTCAGTTTGTAAGAACAAGTTGTTCGTAAGTCAGACGTTCGTAACTCAGGTACTACCTGTACACTTAGGGCGCATTTTCCATATATCTTCATTAAGAGCGCCTTCTAAAGTAATAGCAAAGGAAGAAATAGTTGGAGACGCTGGCTATTTCAAGAGTGATAGCATAGGGACTCCGGAAAAGTTGGCTGAATTTCAACTAGGCGAGTTACAAAGTCTGATTGGAATGCATTCCAAGATACAGAGGGAAATACAACAGAAATCCATGGGGAGGTGATGGTGGGCAGAGGTGGTCACAATCAATGTTCTTTGGATACAGGGAACAGTGCAAGAGTATTGACAGTAGTGAATATCAATTGACATAGTGAAGAAGAAAAAAGCCCAATGATAACATGCTAGTTAGCAGTTTACTGTTGTAGTTGAAATTCTTAAAAACACTCATCCAGGACAGGATGAAGAGTCATCTGTAGGGGAGTGGACTAATTTAGGCACAGTAGGCATTAAAAGCATATCATGCTTAATCAAATTGATAGAGTTTTTGAAATGTAACAGAGTTGGTGAGGGTAACGCCGGTGATGTGATCTATGTGGACTTGCACAAAGCTTGTGATAAGGTGCTATATAACATCATTCAGTTTTGCCAATAAAGCTATGATATGAAGTAACATTAATGCCATGGATGTTAGGTTGGCTATGTAACTGATGAGTCATGATGAACTGTCATTTTTCATGCTGAAGGAAAGTGAATAGTGCATTCCCTGTGGATTATTGCATGAACCACTTTTTATTCTTGCATTTACAGCCTGGATTTGGGCTACAGACTGCAATCTGCAATTTCTACATTTGCAGATGACTTGTCAATATTGTGAACTGTGAGGAGGATAGTCACAATGACAGAGTGCAGCAGGATGTAAACATGCTCATAGAATGTGCAGACGTGAGTCTGGAGTTATACAGCACAGAAACAAACCATTCATTCCAACCAAGGTGACTTTCTGAGCTTGCCAATTTGCCACATCTCTCTAAACCTTTATGCATAAACCTCCCCAAATATCTTTTTAACATTTCAGTTGTTCCTGCCTCAACCATTTCCTACATACACATACTGCCCCGTGTGGAAAACTTTGTCTTTCAGGACCCCTTTAAATCTCCCCCCTTCTTTCTCAATCCTGAAGAAGGGTCTTAGCCTAAAACATCAACTATTTCCATAGATGCTGTCTGACCTGCTGAGTTCCTCCAGCATTTTGTGTGTGTGTTACCCTTTAAATCTTCCCTCTCACCTTGAATAGATGCTCTCCAATAATCAACTCCACTTTCCTGAGAAAAGGCAGCATCTCTCTACCTTATCTTTAAGCTCATGACTGTAAAATTCTGCAAGGTCATATTTTAGCCTCCCCTGCTCCAGAAAAAAAAACCAGTCCTACCCTATCCAGTCTTCTAACTTGAGCTCCAATCCTGGCAACACATTTGTGAATCCTTTCTGTGCCCGCTCCAGTTTAATCAGATCCTTCCCACAGTATGGTAACTCAAACTATACACAATATTCCAGCTGCAGTCTCACCAACATTTTGCACAGAGGTAACACAACATCCCAACTCTTGTACTCAGTTCTATCTTAAATACTTTATTTACCACTTTGTCTCCATGTGTCACACTTTCAGGAAACCATGTACTAGTACCCCTAGGACTCTGTTGTACAAAAAGGAAACAAAAATAAATATTTTGGCATTATAAGGCATACACAGGATTAATGAACATTAATTGAAGAGTTGACTTCATTTAAGCTCTTTTTACTAGAAACTAACATTAGACACGTCAGTCTGATATTAGCTACAACTAAGTATTTTCATCCTAATATGCTTCAGCATTGTCTCAAAACAACCTTTCTTGAAGCCTTAAGAACTTAAGAGGCATTTAGAAAAGTAGGGATTGGAAGTCCATTGTGGGCAGAGGGGATTCAGTAGATTTGGCATCAGCACAGATATTGAGGTAAAGGGGATGTTCTTGTTCTGTACTATTTACAGACTATGTTTCTAATACTCCCTTTGCTATGGCCACAATATGAAAGCAGAAAGGAAATAACTGTACTTCTCCAATGTATTTTGCCTGTTCTTGTACACTTCATATGATGTCCTCTCATTCAGTCTCTCCTCATTAGGACCATAGAACATTACAGCACAGAAACAGGCCTTTTGGCCCTTCTTAGCTGTGCCAAACCATTTTTCTGCCTAGTCCCACTGACCTGCACCTGGCCCATATCTCTCCATACACCTCTCATCCATGTACCTGTCCAAGTTTTTCTTAAATGTTAGAAGTGAGCCCGCATTTGCTACTTCATCTGGCAGCTCATTTCACACTCCCACCACTCTGTGTGAAGAAGCCCCTCCTAATGTTCCCTTTAAATTTCTCCTCCTTCACCCTTAACCCATGACGTCTGGTTTTTTTCTCCTCTAGCCTCAGTGGAAAAAGCCTGCTTGCATTCACTCTATCTATACCCATCATGATTTTACATACCTCTGTCAAGTCTCCCCTCATTCTACGACGCTCCAGGGAATAAAGTCCTAACCTATTCAACCTTTCTCTGTAACTCAGTTTCTAAAGTCCCGGCAACATCCTTGTAAACTTTCTCTGCACTCTTTCAACCTTATTAATATCCTTCCTGTAATTCGGTGACCAAAACTGCACACAATACTGCAAATTCGGCCTCACAAATGCCTTATACAACCTTCACCATAACATTCCAACTCTTATACTCAATACTTGATTTATAAAGGCCAATGTACCAAAAGCTCCCTTTACTACCCTATCAACCTGTGACGCCACTTTTAGGGAATTTTATACCTGTATTCCCAGATCCCTCTGTTCTACTGCACTCCTCAGTGCCCTACCATTTACCTTGTATGTTCTATCTTGGTTTTTTCTTCCTAAGTGCAATACCTCACACTTGTCTGTATTAAATTCCATCTGCCATTTTTCAGCCCATTTTTCCAGCTGGTCCAAATCCCTCTGCAAGCTTTGAAAATCTTCCTCACTGTCCACTACACCTCCAATCTTTGTAACATCAGCAAATTTGCTGATCCAATTTACATTATCATCCAGATCATTGATACAGATGACAAATAACAATGGACCCAGCACTGACACCTGTGGCACACCACTAGTCACAGGCCTCCACTCAGAGGAGCAATCCTCTACTACCACTCTCTGACTTCTCCCATTGAGCCAGTGTCTAATCCAATTTACTACCTCATCATGTATACCTAGCGACTGAATCTTCCTAACTAACCTCCCATACGGGACCTTGTCAAAGGCCTTACTGAAGTCCATATAGACAACATCCACTGCCCTTCCCTTCATCCACTTTCCTCTTAACCTCCTCAAAAAAACTAATAGATTTGTTAAACATGACCTACCACGCACAAAGCCATGTTGACTCTCCCAAATAAGTCCCTGTCTATCTAAATACTTGTAGATCCGATCTCTTAGTACTCCTTCTAATAATTTACCTACTACTGATGTTAAACTTACCGGCCTATAATTTCCCGGATTACTTTTAGAGCCTTTTTTAAACAGCGGAACAACATGAGCGATCCTCCAATGCTCCAGCACCTCACCCGTAGATACCGACATTTTAAATGTATCTGCCAGGGCCCCTGCAATTTCAACACTAGTCTCCTACAAGGTCCGAGGGAATACCCTGTCAGGTCCTGGGGATTTATCGACTCTGATTTGTCTCAAGATAGCAAGCACCTCCTCCCCTTCAATCTGTATAGGTTCCATGACCTCAGTATTTGTTTGCCTTATTTCCATTGACTCCATGCCAGTTTCCTTAGTAAATACAGATGCAAAAAACCCATTTAAGATCTCCCCCATTTCTTTTGCTTCCATACATAGCTGACCACTCTGATCTTCAAGAGGACCAATTTTATCCCTTACTATCCTTTTGCTCTTAACATACTTGTAGAAGTTCGTAGGATTATCCTTCACCCTGACTGCCAAAGCTACTTCATGTCTTCTTTTAGCCCTCCTGATTTCTTCCTTAAGTATTTTTTTGCACTTTTTATACTCCTCAAGCATCTTATTTCCTCCATCTCCTATACATGTCATACATCTTTCGCTCTCTCTTCTTTATCGGAGTTCCAATATCCCTAGAGAACCAAGGCTCCTTATTCTTATTCACTTTGCCTTTAATCCTGACAGGACCATATAGAAACTCTGCACTCTCAAAATTTCTCCTTTGAAGGCCTCCCACTTACCAACGACATCCTTGCCAGAGAACAACCTGTCCCAACCCACACTTTTTAGATCCTTTCTTATTTCTTCAAATTTGGCCTTTTTCCAGTTTAGAACCTCAACCCGAGGTCCAGATCTATCTTTATCCATGATCAAGTTGAAAATAATGATGTTATAATCACTGGAACCAAAGTGTTCCCCTACACAAACTTCCGTCACCTGCCCTAACTCATTTCCTAATAGGAGATCTAATATTGCATCCTCTCGAGTCAGTATCTCTATATGTTGATTTAGAAAACTTTCCTGAACACATTTTACAAATTCTAACCCGTCTTGACCTTTAACAGTATGGAAGTCCCAATTTCTTCATTCTTCTGAAGAAATATCTTCCGATGCCATTGCCATCGCCTTCCACCTGGCCCTAACCCACCTGGACAAAAAAGACACATGCGTTCGAATGCTGTTCCTAGACTTCAGTTCAGCATTCAACACAATCATTTCTCAGAAACTGATTGGAAAGCTGAGCCTACTGGGCCTGAACACCTCCCTCTGCAACTGGATCTTAGACTTCCTGACTGGGAGACCTCAGTCAGTCCGGATCGGAGGCAGCATCTCCAACACCATCACACTGAGCACGGGGGCCCCCCCAGGGCTGTGTACTCAGTCCACTGCTGTTCACTCTGCTGACCCACGACTGTGCTGCAACACACAGCTCCAACCACATCATCAAGTTCGCCGATGACACAACTTTGGTGGGTCTCATCAGCAAGAACGAGTCAGCATACAGAGAGGAGGTGCAGCGGCTAACGGGCTGGTGCAGAGCTAACAACCTGTCTCTGAATCTGAACTAAACAAAAGAGATGGTTGTTGACTTCAGGAGGGCACGGAGTAACCACTTTCCCCTGAACATCGACAGCTCCTCGGTAGAGATCATTAAAAGCACCAAATTTCTTGGTGTTCACCTGGCAGAGAATCTCACCTGGTCCCTCAACACCAGCTCCCTAGCAAAGAAAGCCCAGCAGCGTCTCTACTTTCTGCGAAAGCTGAGAAAAGTCCATCTCTCACCCCCCACCCTCATCACATTCTACAGGGGTTGTATTGAGAGCATTCTGAGCAGCTGCATCACTGCCTGGTTCGGAAATTGCACCACCTCGGATCGCAAGACCCTGCAGCAGATAGTGAGGTCAGCTGAGAAGATCATTGGGGTCCCTCTTCCCGCCATTATGGACATTTACACTATTTGCTGCATCCACAAAGCAAACAGCATTATGAAGGACCCCATGCACTCCTCATACAAACCCTTCTCCCTCCTGCCATCTGGGAAAAGGCACTGAAGCATTCGGGCTCTCACAACCAGACTACGTAACAGTTTCTGCACAAACTTGGGCATTCACCAGTCTGCAACAGATAAACAATACAAAAAGAAAGAAAGAATAAATAAGCAATAAATAATGAGAACATGAGATGAAATGTCCTTGAAAGTGAGACAATAGGTTGTGGGAACAATTCAATGATGGAGCAAGTGAAGTTGAGTAAAGGTATCTCTCCTGTGGTTCAACAGCATGATGGCTTTGGGGTATTAATTGTTCCTGATCTGGTGGGGTGAGCCCTGAAGTTCCTGTAACTTCTTCCTGATGTCAGCAGCGAGAAAAGAGTGTTACCTGAGAACCTAATGATGAATGCTGCTTTCCAGCAACAATGCTCCACGTTGGTGTGCTCACTGGTGAGGAGGGCTTTACCCCCTCATGGACTGGGTCTTATCCACTACATTTTGTAGGATTTTCCTTTCAAGGGCATTGGTGTTTACTTACCAGACTGTGATGCAGCCAGTCAATATGGTCTCCACCACACAAAAGAGTTTGTCAACATTTTAAGCATCACACCAAATCTTCACAAATTTGTAAGGAAGTACAGGCACTGCCATTCTTTCTTCATAATTACACTTAGGTGCTGGGCCTAGGACAGGTCCTCTGAAATAATAACACCAGGGAATTTAAAGTTGCTGACCCTCTTCACCTTTGGCTCACGGATCTCTGGATTCCTTCTCCTGAAGTCATAAAACAGCTTCTTGGTCTTCTTGACATTGAGTAAGACATTAACAGTTCATTACACATCCAGGTTTCTATCATCTGTATAAGCGGGCTTTGTGCATATTCGAGTCATGAACATTATATTATGAAAAGCAGCAACTGCAGTGCAACTCCTGGGGAACTCCAATGTACATTTCCAGTCACTTAGCTTTCTACCATATTCTGACTTATGAAAAGAAGCAGAAGCAAACATAATTCTAAATTGTGCCGACATGATTATTCATCTTCTTCCATTTGTTCAACAGCATTTCCCTCACCAAAAAATTACTATCATTTGACCTTAACCACTTTGCTGGCTCTTTCTAATCAATATGCTTCCACGTAACGATTACTAATTCAGTCTCCAAATCACAGATCGCAGGTTTTCCTACCAAGGTCAAGCTGAGCATCCTGTACATACCGGGTTGATCCTTTTCTGAACAAGGACTTAACATCTGAAATTTTCCAGTTCTGTAGACACCACCCCATACACACTTTTTCCTCTTCATGTACTTTTTGAAAACCACAATTGAATCTATTTCCACCATTCAAGTACAGTGACAAGCGCAAACTTTCAGCATTCATCTGCTGCAATCAACTAGTATTGATGTGGGGAAAGACACTGTCAATTGGTCTCTTTCTACACTGTAGATTCTAACATTTTGTCTGAATGAAGTTACAAAGGGCTGCATGCTGCATTCTTTGAAAATTGCAGTTTTTTGTTAAATAATCTTCTACATTACCAGCTTATTCCTACTTAGTCATTTGTTCTAACCAATTGTGCTAAATCAATGATCACCTCATGGAGTGAAGCTAGCTTTTAACCTATTGCTGTTCAGCTTCTGATGCCACACCAACACATAATAGCATTACAATGCCACCAAAAGAAAAAAAAATGAGGTATTTCAATTAAAAAAATCACCACCAATTAAATCTTGTTCATTTCTGCATATTTGGTTCTTTTATCCCAATTATTTTAACAACAAATTACTGCAGATTTAATATTGTGATTGCAAAGAAAAATTTCAGGATGTATATTGTGTACATTTCTCTGACATTAAATTGAACCTTTGAACCCTTCTCACCAATCACCCTTTGTGAATAACCCACATTTCAGGCATTTAGAAACACTGTTCAATTAAAAAAACACAGCTTAGGGGTATCAAGCATAACATTTACATTCCAGTTGTATGGGTTGCAAAATGACTGGTGAAGCCTAAGTGGGTTTAAGTACACATCCAAGAGAGTATCTTCCAACACCGACCTGCAAGCAATAATTCAAGCAGTCACTTCCAGACCCCTAACCATCTTCTGAGTGAAAACATGTTTTGCAGCTCCCCTCTTATCCTTCGGGTAGTTCAAATCCAAGCCTTTAGTTTTTGACATCTCCAGTAAGGGAAATTGGTCCTTCCTGCTTACTCTACTGGGATGTAATTTTGCAGATCCTCAGATGACTCTGGAGACCACTACAGAATCATCCATTGACAGCACACAAGGTATGCTACGAGCAAGTGGATGAGCAATTTGTGAAGCAATGCACTGCTATGGCCACTCATGTTGGGCTTTTCTCGGCTGCCACTGCATTGACTTGAGGCCTCATAACAACCAACCAAGTTAAAATGGAAAGGAACAAGGTTCAGAGAGTTCCAGGAGTCAGTAAGGTTAGAGCATCAATATAATTAGTCAGGTTTCAGGCATGTGAATGATGTATCCTACCCAACATAGCTGATTCAATGTAACTAGGGCTTTGATAAAGAGAAAAAGCTTCCTTTATCCTTCCAGCTAATTTGGAGGATTTATCAGAGATAGCATTAGTGGCACATTTTCAAATGATTTTAGGTTCCTGATTTAGCTATTCTTGGTCTCCACATGTAGGGGGAAGAGATCACTTTCAGAATTTTCATCAAGTTGAGTTGGTAGTAAAGAAAGAAAATGTAGTGTTAGTGTTTATTTTGAGAGGACTAGAATTGAAAAGCAAGGATGGAATTCTGAGGCTTTGAAAGACATTGGTCAAATCACATTTGGTGTATTGTGAGCAGTTTTAGGCCCCTTATCTAAGAAAGGATGTGCTGGGATTGGAGAGGCTCCAGGAAAGGTTTACTAGAATTATCCCAAGAATGAAAGGGTTAATGTGTATTAAGTATTTGATAGTACAGGGTCTGTACTCACTAGAGTACTTAATAAATATTGAAAAGCTTAGATAGAGTGGACATCCATTGAGAAGAGATGAGGAGGAATTTCTTTAGCCAGACGGTGGCAAATCTGCGGAATTCAGTGCCAGAAACAGCTGTGGAAGCCGTGTCATTTGGTATATTTACAACAGTGGTTGAAGGTTGTTGATTTGTAAGGGCATTAAAGGTTACAGGGAGAAAGCAGGAGAATGGTGTTAAGAGGGATAATAAATTGGCCATGATCAAATGGTAAAATAGGCTTGATAAACCAAGTGGCCTAACTCTGCTCTTATGTCTTATGGTCTAAAATATGTATGCCTGAACATTAAACCTAGAACAGTACAGCATGGCAAAGACCATGTGGCCCATAATATTGTGCTGATCTTGATGCCAATGCCGCCCTCCTATCACTCCACATATTGGAGTGACAAAATATTACTATATTCCAAATTACTTGCTTCTATCTGCCACTGAGTTTATATACATAAGCCTTATTGAAATAAAATCTATGTCATGTCATTAAGTAGGTTCCGCAGAGAAACCCAGATATCTTAATATTGTATGTGCCAGTGATGACCTACTTAAAATGTGTTTTATTTTTAAATGGAAAAAGCTGCAGGGGTTTCAACAGCTCAATAATCACCAAGACTAGATTTGTTAATAGTCAGGTCAGTTCACCTAAAAGCACTGCTGTATTTTTCTGTTCACAATTTTACACAGTTCCCTGATATTTTTAATCATAAGTGAAATGTAACAAGGAAAACATCAGGAAGATGCTTAAAGATGTCTGAAGGTGCTCAACTTAACATCACCAACAGATAAATCTTCCTCTCCCTTCTGCTTTAAACATTCCGACGGGACTGCTCCCTCTGTGAATTCCTATTCACTTTTACATTTCCATCAAAACTCACATGGCTTCACATGCATCCCAAGGCATACACCACCAATTTTTAATCACCCCATCATCCAGGTAACCAAACTTTTCAAGTGAAACAGTGATTCGCTCGCCGTTCTTGCAAATTAGTGCACTGCATTCAGTACACATGATCTCCACTCCACTGACGAAACCAAATGGATGCTTGGTAAGGCTTTGCAGGACACTTCCATTTACTATGTACAGTAACCACAAGCTTCAAGTTGCCTACCATTTTAATTCCCCATCCCACACTGATACATCTGACTTTTGCCACATTCTCAACTTCAACAATGTTTAAAGTAAGCTCAATGAAAAGCATATCATCTTTCAACAAGGCATATTGCAATCCCCAACAGCTAATACTGAATTCAATAATTTCAGTTAACAATTCATTTCAGCTTTTCTCAAACTGTTGATTTGATGAACAACAACGAACCCACAAGACTACCTTGGATTTCTTCCCCACTCCCCACAGATGCTCTCAGAACCACTGAGCATCTCAGATGAAGATAAAGAAGCAGTAGGCTCTTTAGCCTGTCATGCACAGTTGATCCCTAGATCACAGCTAGTATTTACCTTAGCACCATTTTCATGCTCTAAGGCACAAAGGCTAGGTCCGCAACAAAGGCAGAAAGCCTGAGGGGGTTTCAGTTACGTGCCTCTCGAGGCATCCGGCGGGGGAGCGAGGCTTTAAAGCAAGACTGTGAAGTTGGAATAAACTTTATCCTTGACTGCAGTTTACCGACTCCGTGTCGTTATTTTAGCGCTGCGTGTAGCACACCGCTACATTAGCACCATTTTCATGCTCTAAACCTGTATCTCTCCATATCCAAAATTCATCAATAGCCACTGTGTTCTATTTTTACATCAATTTTCATTCATCTCCTACCAGAGGCATGAAAGACTTTCTGAGACCTGAAACATGCCACCTTTTCATTATCGTCATCAGGGGAGGCAGCACAGGTGCCTGAAGACTCATTCTCAATGTTCTGAGAACAGTTTCTCCCTGTCTACCATCAGTGAGCCTAAATTAATACATCACAGTCATCATCAATTTTGTAAAGACATGCTGGACCCACAAAAACACGAGTCTCCCCCCCCCCCCCCCCTCCACCAGAAGGTCTGGATGAGCCAAGAGATTTATCATCTATCACAGGCTAGACCATGGTATTTAGGGCTGGCAATCCAGATACACAGTCTCCAGAATGCCTTTGTAAGTGCAAAGAGGCAATTTTGGACAAAACTAGAATCACAGATGGATGCTCCACAGCTGTGGCAGGACTTGCACAATTTTACCTTCTCCAAG
Organism: Hemitrygon akajei; assembly: GCF_048418815.1. Lineage (NCBI taxonomy): Eukaryota > Metazoa > Chordata > Chondrichthyes > Myliobatiformes > Dasyatidae > Hemitrygon > Hemitrygon akajei. Next base: position 14,901,950 of record NC_133129.1, on the reverse strand, counting down.
ACAAGATTGGCTAGCCTAAGTGACAACAAACCATCGTTCCTGATTGAGCTCAATGCCTCTTATTCACACTTTGATGGTGAGAACTATGACATATTCTCACAAGCCCCTACCTCTTTAGATGACACAGAGTCTGGACATCTATCATGAAAGGCATCTGGTCAATGAAAGGTGTCTGGGCTCTGTATTTAAGGCTAGATGTGCTGGGTGTGGAGAAGGTCCATAAGTGGTTCATCGGAATGTCAGGAAGTGATCTCAGGAATGAAAGGCACACATATAAGGAATACATGATATCTTTGGGCCTATACTCAATCTCAATACAACCAACTAGATATTAAAAGACCTGGACAGAGTGGATGTTTCCTCTTGTATTGTGTTGTAGGTTTTCTGTGTTTCTATGTTTTCTATGGATCTGAGGGCACAGACTCAGAATAAAGAGATAACCTCAAAGCTTAGGTGAGAAGCTTCAGCCCCAGTGTGGTGAATCTGTGGAATATGTTATTACAGAAACCTGCAGATGTTTGAATGGTGGAGCAGACTTGATGGACTGAATGACCGAATTCTACTCCTATTTTATGGTGCAGATGACATACCAAGCTGAGTACTAAAAATTTGTGAGGAACAACTGGCTGGAGTATTTATGAATAACTTTAAACTCCCTTGCAATTTCAGGTTCCCACTTGCTTCAAAAGACAGCCATTATACTGGTGCCCAAGAAAAGCAAGAGACCTGCCTAAAAGACCAACCACATTTATATTAACCACAGTGAAGAACTGCAAGGCTGGTATGGCGCAAATCAACTCCTGCTTCAATTTATCTACCACCAGCCAATGCAATCTGGCTCTTAACTTGACTCTGGATGTTCTATGTCAGGCTGGTTTTTATCAGCTGCATCACAACATTCAACACTATCATCTCATCTAAACTCAACGTTTAAGGCCTGGGCCTCTGCAACCAGATACTCTACTTCATCAACAGATACCAATGATGAATGAAGAGGATTGTTAAGAACATATCTTCCTCACCTGACCACCACTGGTGATACCTACAAGAGAAGCTGCCTCAAGAAGACAAAACCTATTAATGAACCCCACCAGTTGGGTGATACCACCTTTTTTTGCAGATATGATTAGGCAGGAGGTAAAGAAGCTTCAAGACGTCTACCATCAAGTTCAAAAACAGCTAATTTCACCAAGAACTGGAAGCTAAATAAATACAGGTTTTCTTCTTAATTATATCTCCAGCTGAGGGAGTTTTCACTTGCATGGAAATGAGCCATCACATTTCTAGTTTTCATGCAAGTCTTTTATTGAGCAAACTCAATAAATCAGAATTACAAGAAACACTTTGGAGCTCATATGTGAACCAAATATTAAGTATACCTTCCTTTTCTGAAGGTTAGAAGATCTGAGAAGAGTTATTTAAGTGATTCCTTACATCAAGATGATTTTGTTTCAGCTATACTGGAATTCAATAGATTCTGGAATGCACTAGAGACAATGGTAAATTAAAGTACAAACCAAAGGTTACCAAATCAATTTGAACCAAGACTGCAGCTCCAGATACCTTGACTGCACACGGTGCCAATTCTAGATTACACACGGTGCCAATTCCAACCCACATCATTATAAGATTAAAAAGCCTGAAGTAACATTTACTTCACTTTTCTCCACGTACAGGTATAGAAGAGTCTTCCAACAGGTGCATACCATGATACAAATCCCCCAAAATCACTCATTTCAAATCTGTGATCCATTTTGACTGCAATCGGACTTTCATGATCTCTTCTGCATCACGGTCTTATTGGCGTAATATAAAGTACTATAATATTATCGTTGAACTCCAAGCATGAAAATGCAGGATTATGCAAATACAATTTTTTTTATTAGAATGCTCATGCAGAAAGACAGATCCTTAAAAATCAAAGCAAGACATCTGCAGCAGGCTAAAGACTCCTATTATCTTTTAAATACCCAGATATGGTATCAAAAGTTTTCACTGCCAAAAACCTTGTAAAATGCATAGAATTATGGAAATTTTAAACACAGGAGGCTATTCAGCCCATCATAATTATGCAGAGAAACAAAAATAAGCTCAGCTTGTGTCAAGCACATATTTACATATTGTGCAAGTGCAATGAATGTTCTTACTTCTTACATACTTTCAGAAAACCAGTTCCAGACAACTCGTATCCTTCAGGTATGAAAGACTTTACTGTGGTGACCCACTTTCTGCGCAGGCGAACCGGCTCACAAATAGCCAGCGCGTGGGGGGAGACTTTGGTAATGCACCTCTGATGTCATTTCTGCCCGGAGAGGGCGGGCGCTAGGAATTTAAATGCCAGTGCCGCAAAGTTTGAATAAACTAGTCTCGAAACGACTTACCGACTGCATGTCGTTATTTCAGCGCTGTTAATTCACTTTAATACTTCCAATAAATAGTTTAAAACCATGCCCTCTGGTTTCGGCCTTTTGGATAAGACAATCAAATTTTTCATGTTTACTTTGTCTAGACACTAACACACTATCATTAGATGTACTGAAAAGGTACTGTAACCCTTTATTTATTACTGAAAATTTCCAATACTCAATTTCCAGGTCACAAAAGGTGCCAGGCAAAGAGAATTAAATCACTCACTGACTCTGAACATTCCAGTAACACCTTCAGAAAGATGGCAGCATGTTCAGACACACCAGCCTCTCAGGGGCCAACCAAATGTGCTTTTTTCTTTGTTAAATGTGTTTTTTCATTATCACAAGACTATACTAGACTCCAAGAATTTCAGGCACAGCAAGTCAACCACAATGAACAGCTCATTGATCGGAGTAGCCAGCCAGCATGTGGCAGAAGAGCCGGATTGGGTTTGCAGGAGCTGCCTGCTACTCGAAGATATTGGAGTTGGTGCACAAGGGTGGTATGTAGTGTAACCATGGGTGATTGCCTTGGATGTCTTTGTGATTACAAGATTGTTAAACATTGATAATATAAGATGCCACAGACCTGCTTTCCTTGTTTGGTGGTAAGACAGATGGTGTGGGAGCTATGTAGCCTCAGCTGAAGCGAGGACTAGGCCTCAAGCTGTGGTCTTGCCTGCTGTAGTCCAGGGGAGGAGACGCCGGAGAGGGCCAGCCTCTTCTGTCGGTGCTGCTTTCCCGTGTTTGAGCGATGGAATGACAGGCTGGATTGCATGCATCTGTGCAGTTCCAAGGGACTGTACCATCAATTTGCAGGACATGTCACTCCGGGTCTTGGACTATATATGTTTTTGCTTGCCATTTTGAATGTGTTCTGTATGTTTTGCACCTTCACCCCAGAGGAATGCCGTTTCATTTGGCTGTATCCATGTATGATAACTAAAGTTGATTTGATTTTGATTCAATGTAACCAATGTGACCAATTACTAACATCAACAAACTAGGAGGCGTAACTCATTTGGACCTACCATATAAATACAATGCTAGGTTGGAGGCAACAGTGGTGCGAGAAAGTTTGTGAACCCTGCAGAACTTTCTCTATTTCTGCATAAGTTTGACCTAAAATGTGATCAGATCATCACACAAGTCCTAAAACTAGATAAAGAGAACCCAATTAAATAACACAAAACCATAATACTTGCTCAAAAAACATTATACATTTTTAAAAATTATCCAAAATTATATATATTTGTTGGAAAATATATGTGAGCCTTTGCTTTCAGTGACTGGTTTCGCCATCTTGTACACCATTAACTTCAACAAAACAGTTCTAGTAACTGTTGATCAGTCCTGCACATCAGCTTAGAGGAATTTCAGGCCATTCTTCCTTACAAACCTGCTTCAACCCTGGGATGTTGGTGAGCTTCCTTGCATGAACTGCTCGCTTTAGGTCCTACCACAACATTTCTATAGGATTAAGGCCAGGACTTTGACTCAGCCATTCCAAAACACAAATTTTCTTTTTAAACCATTCTGCTGTTGATTTACTCTCATCTTTCAGATCATTGCCTTGTTGCATCATTCAACTTCTATTAAGCTTCAGGTGACAGACTGCTCCACTAACATTCTCCTGTAAAATGTCTTGATACAATTTTGAACATATTGTTCCCTCAACAACTGCAAGCTGGCCAGGCCCTGAGGCAGCAAGGTTGCCCCAAACCAGCATGCTCCTTCCACCATGCTTCACAGCTGGGATGAGGTTTTGGTGCTGGTGTGCAGTGCCCTTTTCCTTCCAAATATAGCAATGTGCATTTCTGCCAAAAAGTTGAACTTTTGTCTCATCTGCCCACAGAACATTGTCCCAGAAGCATGGCAGAACATCCAGGTATTCTGAAAACTTGAGATGTTCAGCAATGCTTTTTTTTTTTAGAAAAAGAGTATTTTTCATCTGTGATGTCCTTCTATGAACACCATTCTTGATCAGTGTTTTTCCTGTGTGGTCACAGAGACTTGAGCAAGCTCTAGAGATCTCTGCATTTCGCTGTTACTCTTGGGTTCTTTTTCACCTCCTTCAGCAATGCACATTGTGCTGTTGGTGTGACCTTTGCAGTGCTAGGTTTCCTCCATTTGTAGACAATTTCTCTTACCGTGAACTGATGAACACTCAGGTCTTTAGAAATGCATTGGTAGCCTTTTCCAGATTCAAGCAGCTCCACAATTCTTCTCTGGTCCTCTGAAAGTTGTTATAATCGAGGCATGGTACAGATAAACAGATCTTTCTTGAGAAGAGCAAGCTGTCAGTAACCTGACTTTGTGTGTCTTATTTATAGGGCAGGGTACCTCTACAATCCACATCCCCAATCTCATCCCATTGATTGGAACACCTGACTTTGGTATCAGGCATTACTTTTCCCCAAAAAACAACAACACATATTGGATCTTTTTTCTCAATAAATAAATGAACAAGTATAATGTTTGTGTTATTTATTTAATTGGGTTCTCTATCTAGTTTTAGGACTTGCATGAAGATCTGAGCAGATTTTAGGTCACATTTATGCAGAAATAGATAAAATTCTATAGGGTTCACAAATTTTCTAGCACCACTATAGGTATCTTGTGGTGACTGTCTTACCAGCTGACACATAAGTCTTTCTTTTCACCACCAAGGCTGATTAACAGCTTGCTAGAATTCTCTCCATCTGGCTGAGTGTATCTCAAGCAACACCCAAGACAAAATTATGTGAGTTACACACAAAATGCTGAAGGAACTCACACAACATTTTGGGTTGCTCTAGATTTCTAGGACCAATGGAATTCTGTTGTAGTTATGAATAGCTATGTGAGTGCTTGGTACTCCACCCAACTCGAATATTAATTTCCTCCACCCCAAAGTAGACATACAGCATCAGAGGCAATCATGGTTGTGTGTGCCTTTCCTTCACTTATATAAGTTACATTTCATCCAAATACATTAACACACATCCAATGTCTGTACTTAATCTGGCACCATCACCACTTATATCAGTCACTATCGGTCTCTGCACTTAATGGACTAACTCTTTGCTCTCATTGCCCCTTCTGTTGGTGGACATAACAGAAAAGATATCATTTGTTAAATATTGAGAAACTTAAATGTTGAGTAATTGGCTAGTTTTGATGTTCAAAGAGATTTAGCTCCTGTACAAAACTCACTGATGTCTAATAGGCAAGTGTAGCAAACAATGGGAAGAAAAATTGCCTCCATTTTTGTTGAGGTTAGAGGGTGTGCTTACAAAATAATGTCTTATTACAATCGATCAGACCTTGCTGATCTCAAGAGAAATACCAGCTTTTCTAATAATGTCTACACACTGAACAGATAAAAATATTTTTTAAATCCACAGATCACAGCCCAATGCCATTTAATCATACAACTCCTGTCTACAGTGGTCCTCATTGACTCCATGCCAATTTTCAATCGATTGCACCATTGAAAACAATTTGCCTGGATGTACAATGTTCAGATATGGCAACTCAAACAGTTATGCATCCAGACTCTCTCTGACCATAAGAAATTGTACAGAGTTGTAGACACAGCTCAACACATTATGAGAACAAACCTCCCTCTATAGACTGTCTATACCTTAGCAAAGCACTCAGCATAATCAAAGACCACACCCCCCCAGAAACTTTCTCTTTTCCCCTCTCTGCCTGAAAGCCATCTACCACTGGGCTTTTATCCCAGTATCAGACTTTTGAACCTCCTATACGATAAGATGGACACTACCTCACCACAATCTACCTCGTATTGATCTTACAATTTATCATTTACTTGCACTGCATTTTTTTGGTAGTTTTTGCACTTTATTATGTAGTGTTTTTGTTTACCTTATTCTAGTTCAATATATTGTGTAATATTTGATCTATATGAACAGTATGCAAGACAGAAAGATAGCAATACACAAAAATACCCTGTTTATCACAAAGAGTTAACCACATTGCTGTGCTTGAGGGCACCACCATCAATCGAAGAGGTCCCTCCTGAAGGGCATATCTGCCAAAATAGATCATGAAAAAGATACAACAGTAAGAAATTATCTACAACCTCATCTTAGTTTCTTAGACACAACTGCACCTGCCTACAACAGTTTTAGTAAAAGGTTAACACGGCCCTCGTGGAATGGAAGAATGAGCAGCGTACAGTTTTAACAGACGTTTGGAGATTGCAACAAACAAGGACAGTTAATGATCCATGAAGTTTTCTGATAATGCTAAGGGAATACAAGAGATAGATCATGGCTTAAATCAAAGGAAATCAATCTCCAGAATTAGAGGTGATATAGTGGCAGTCAACAGTCCAGTTGAAAAGGGATATAGTTGGCTGGAATAGTTGGCCACAAGAAATGGCAGGGAATGGGTACTGGAAACATGTCTGAAGTTTTACAGAACACTGGAAAAGTATGACTTTGGACCAATACTCAAGGGTCAAAAAAAAATGCAGACACAGTAAACTGTGAATAAAAGCAGGTCAGGTAGTATCTCTAGAAAAAGAAACTGAGGTAACATTTCCAGTCTTCAGTGGGTGGGGGGGGGGGGATGTAATTAGGTCGAATGAAAGAAATCTCTGATGGGGTGAGATCAAATGGGATTTTTACTTTGGCTCCTCCCACTTTCTCCAGATTCAAGGGATAACACACGGGCCCCAGTTATTCCTGCCTCTTCATTGGCAATGTAGAAGTCCATGTTCCAAGCCTTCCACTGCCCCATTAATGCTCCCCAACTCTTCCTCTGCTACACTGACGGCTGCATTGATGCTGCTTCATGCACTCATATTGAGATCGTCAATGTTATCGACTTTGCCTCCAACTTCCACCCTGCACTGAAAGTCACTTGATCCATTGCTGATAACTCCTTCTCCTTTTTCAATCCCTGTCACACTCTCTGGAGACAAACTATTGACCACAATCTTTTATAAACATACCGATTCTCACAGCTATCTTGACTATAACTCTTCCCACTCTGTCACATGCAAAAATGCTATTCCCTTCTCCCAGTTCCTTCATCTCACCCACATGTTCCCAGGACATCAGAGAGTACCCCTTTCTTCAACGGATGGTATTTCCCTTCCTCACCATTGATGCTGTCCTCACACGCATCTCCTCCATTCCCAAATATCCGTACTCACCCCATCTTCCTGCCACCTTAAAAGGGATACAGTTCCTTGTGTCCTAACCTACCACCCCATGAGTCTGCAACTTGTGCCATCTGTAAACAGATCCTACCATCAATCTTTTCCTCCCCCCACCCCACTTTCCACAGGGATCACTCCCTTGTGATTTTCTTATCCATTTGTCCTTCCCAGCACTTAACCCAGCAAGTGGCAAAAGTGTACATTCACCTCCTCTCTCACCTCCATTCAGGGCCCCAAACAGACCTTTCAAGTGAAGCAACACTTCATCTGAAAATCTGCAGAGGTTATCTATTGTATCCTATGCTCCCGAAGCAACCTCCTCTGCTTTGGTGAGACCAGACATAAATTGGGGACAATTGTTGAACACGTCTGTTCCATCTGTCAACTTACTTGTGGCCAAATATATTAATTGTGATTCCCAGTCACATTCTGATGTCAGTTCATGACCTTCTCTTGTGTCACGATGAGGCCACCCTCAGGGTGGAGGAGCAGCACCTCATATTCCATGTGGGTAGCATGCAACCTGATTGCATGAACATCGATTTCTCCTTCCAGTTATAAAAAATTCTCTCCCTCTCCCCTCTTCTTCCATTCCCCACTCTGGGCTCTTAGTTGTTCTCACGTGCCCATCTCCTCACCCCAGTACCCCCTCCTTCTTCCTTTTCTCCAATGACCCACTCTCCTCTTATCAGATTCCTTCCTTTCCAGCCCTTCACCTACCTTTTCTACTCATCTCACTTCACCTATAAACTTTTAGCTATTCCCCCCCCCCCCCACCTTTTTATTCTGGCATTTTCCTCCTTCCTGTCCCATCCTGAAGAAGGGTCTCGGCCAGGAATGTCAACTGTTTATTCATTTCTAGAGATGCTGCCTGACCTGCTGAGTTTCTCTGAGATTAATGTAGTTTTTTAAAAAAAATCTTTGTCTGGTCAGCAACTGGGCCTTCTGTTGTAATGCTTCACAGCATTTCAGCCATTAACAAGGAACAAAACAAATGCAATAACATCTTCACCAGTTAAATAGAGTCAGGGACGGAGCATAAAATTTGCTGACCACCCCCCCCCCCCATCCCAATTCCCTCCATAAAACAAGATTCTACCACTCATCAACATGCTGGCATCAATCTACAATGAACAATTAACTTGCATCTTTGGAGTGCGGGAGGAACCCAAGAACTCAGATGAATCACACATAATCATATTGTGTCAACACTACACTAATAGCACTCAGGGTCAAGGCAGTCCCCAGGGAAACAGTTTTAAACTCAGTGGCCACTTTACTAGATACACCTGTTCATTAATGCAAAAATCTAATTAGTCAATCATCTGGTAGCAACTCAATATATAAAAGCATGTAGAGATCAAGCATCAGAATGGGGAAGAAATGTGACCCTAGTGACTTTGACCATCAAATGAATGTTGGTGCTAGAGAGGCTGGCTTGAGTATATCAAACTGCTGATCTCATGGGATTTTCATGCACAATGGTCTCTCAATGTTACAGAGAATGGCGCAAGAAACAAAATAAAACATGGAGAGCAGTTCTGAGGGCGAAAATGCCTTGTAGAGAGATCAGAATGGAATGGTCATACTGGTTCAGGCTGACAGTAAGACAACAGTATTGTAACTCAAATGAGCACGTATAATAACAGTGGTACACAGAAGAGCATCTCTAAACACACAAAATGTCAAACCTTGAAGTGGATGGGCTACAGCAGCAGCAGATCACACCACGTTACCCTTTTTTGGCCATTTCATTAGGAACACTCCTCTGCTTAATAAAATAGCCACCAAGTGTGTCAGTTGCTCTAAAGAATGGGCCGTCTATGCCATCCTTCAGTGACCGGAAATATAATTTCACTTCACACTACCTAGGAGAAGGCAGCCTTCATAAGCATTCCATGTACCATCACCCAAAACACCCACTTCCTTCTCTACAGACACAGTCATTGTAGTGTGCACTGTTTGCAAGCTGCACTGCAGCAACCTGCATTGATTTGTTAAACAATCCATTTTAAACCCAAGATACCCGTCACCTTGAGCAAGGATACCAAGTGCTTTGGAACACTATCACTTCCAAATTCATCTGCAAGTCACACTTTCCTTCAGTGCCAACTAACAAAGTCAAAACTTTGGAAATCACTTTAAAGCTTTGTTAAAATCTCTTCATCTTACTGGTCACAGGTAGTTCAAGCAGTAATTCACCTTCTGAAAGGCAATTGACCATGACCAAAAATCAGTAACTCTTGCCAGCAGTGTTCAAATCCCAGGAATGATTAAAATGAATAAAGCTACATGATCTTTTTATGCATCTGTTATAAATATTTAAAAGCTAAAGTAGAACTACTAACTTTTTGAGCAGCTAAATAGCTAATTAGGAACAGAGCTGGCATTGCTTTCAGAAGGGATTGTATTTATATAGCCAATTAGAATTTGTACAATTCTTGAACTATTGTACAATGTTTGAAAGAACACAGATAGTTTTTTATATATATATTAGACAAAACCTCAACTAAATGCTGTCTCTACATTTCCCCTGAGCATTGTGGGATTTGCCAACTATAACCTGAGAGCATCCAGTTGGAACAGTTTAACTTGCAGTTTGTGACTTGCATGAAAGTGCTGATAAAATTTGCATAACAAAATTGCTTCCTGAGATTATGTATTAGTAAATATAAAAATAATTTTTTAAAAAAACACATGGCCTATATAGTGCAATCAATCCCAGATAGTTAGACCATGAGAACATTCAGGAACAAAAGCAGTGTTTAGTACATGGCACTGAGCATATGAGTAAAACCCACAAAATACTGGAGGAACTCAGCAGGCCAGGCAGCATCTATAGAGAACAGCAAACAGTTGAGACCCTTCAACAGGACTGGAAAAAAAGAGATTAGATATCAGAGTAAGAAGGTGGGGATGGGGAAAGAGGAAGTACAAGATAGTAGGTGATAGGTGAAACCAGGAGAGGAGGAGGGATGAAGTAAAGTGCTGGGAAGTTGATTGGTGAAAGAGATAAAGGACTGAAGAAGGGGGAATCTGATGGGAGAGGACATGGAAGAAAGGGAAAGGGGAGGAGCACCAGAGGGAGCAGATGGGCAGGTTAGGAGATAACATGAGAAGTGGGAGGCAATTACTAGAAGTTTGAGAAATTAAGGTTCAAGCCATCAGGTTGGAGGCTACCCAAATGGAATACAAGGTGTTGGTTGGGTACACGAATTGGGAATTTATGCAGCAGTCATAAAGTATGTTGGTGATGCTGCTGCACTTAAGTACAGCTTTGGTTGTCATATTATAGGAAAAATCTTATTAATCTAGGAAGGGTGCAGAAAAGATTTACCAGGATGTTGCCTGGACTTGGAGCCTGACTTACAAGGAGAGACTGCATGGACTAAAACTCCAATCCTTGAATTTATGAGATTGAGAGGTGAACTCGAGGTATGCATGATCATCAGGGGCGGAGACAGGAGAGATTGCCATAGGTTGAACATCAGAGGCAAGAGATTTGAAAAGGAACACAAAGGGCAACTTTTTTTTTTACACAAAGGATGAACATTGGTGCACATTGCAATGAGCTGCCAGAAATAGTGCTTGAGGTGCGTTAGCAACATTTAAACGTCATGTAGATGAGTACATGAATTGGAAAGGTTTAGAGGGCTATGGGCCAAACACAGACAAATGGGTCTAGCTTGGTGATCAAGTCAGTAGGCACGGATGTATTGGACAAATGGTCTGTTTCCATGCATTATGACTGACGTTGGGGAGAAAAAGACTGAGATTTGAAATCTTGGAAATAATGTCCACACAATACAAAGAATTTTGATTTGAATTTGAAATAATTTGGGGAAAAAAAGAGAAAAATATAGGTTTCTGACAGTTTACTTAAACTGGATACCACAGCAGAAAAGCTCAAGAATTCCATTACCTCATTTCTTAAATAATCTAGATAGCTTTCATTCAAATTTAAACCAGCCATAGTCTACTCATCCAAACCCTCAGTGGTTGAGCTAATTAACATGGTGTTGGGCTGAGCTATGGAAGAACTAGTTTAAACCCAACACTGATCTTAGTTGATCTCAATCAATACACACATTATTATTAACCCAAATATATAACTGGATCACTATGTGCTGTTCATTTTTTTGGAACATAAAGATGAAATTCGATAGAGATATTTGACATTTAAATCACATTTATTGTTTTAAAGACTTTAATTTGGCAGAGCACCTGAAACTCATGTGGTACAACTAAAACATCACTTACTTTGATCTAATAATTGTTTGGAATAATGATCATTTGTACTGCCTTGTGCACCATGGAATGATTCTGTGACATACAAAAGACAAGCCCTTGTCTTTCCAAATGCTGTTTGGTTCTCAATACAAAGTCAATTATTTAATAGTTAAATTATACATGACCATACATCCAAAATACACAATTTGTTTCTTAGCTATCCCCCCATCCCATGTATGGCACAACAATCAAGTCGTACTTCATACATTGAACCAAACAGCTTGAAAGACAAAACCATTCCAGCTAAAGCAAACAGTAAATTTCCTGAAGACTATTAATCCCCAATTGAAACTACACAGAATGTCCACTAGGCTCAGTTCCTGGATATTGAAAGATGGCAGCTGTGATATTTTGTTCAATCTTTTTAACTCTGCTGAAAAAATTTAAACCTAAAATTTTAAATTCACATACTAAAATGCAAGTTTTTGTACACCCTCAAAATAACCATACATCGTTAAGTTAATATTTGACACAACGAATTTAATATCATAACAATGAACATTAGAGCAAAGTAGTTCCCTTTAGTCCACTACGTTTTTGAAAGTCAAAATAGGTACAGAACAGGTAACATTCAATTCAGCCTGCAAGTCATCTCTATCAATGACTTGCAGATCATTGTTACTAAAATTGTTATAATTGTTTCATCCCAAATTTCTGTAATTGAAACCACATATGAAAGAGATGGAGAATTCTAAAAAAAATTCAGAATAATTCTGAATAAAATTTCTTTAAAATGAAATGTTTTGCTTTGCCTTGCACAACTTCAAAGCAGGAGTAGGTCACCTAGCCCCTTTGAGGCTGCTCCTACATACAATTAAACTGATCAGATGCCAATCACAATTCCACATTCCCAACTAACCCGTTGTCCATCAGGGATCTATCTAGCTCAGCCATTAAACATTTAAGGACTATGTTTCCACTGTCCTTTTGAGGGCTAAATTTCATAGGTTCTCAAACACTAGAAAAAAATCTCTGTATTAATTTAACTCTGCCATGGACAGTCCCAAGCCCAGCTGCAAAAGGAGAAGGGCTGGGCATGGGGCTAGCAATGCCATCCCGTAAAAACTCAGTGCTACAGAAATGCTAAAGAAGCCCTAAAGACCTCATCCCTGGGAGAGGAAGGATACACCAAGAAGATGGGCAAAATCTGGAGACAATATAAAAGAATCACCTAGAACAGAGGACTCTGGCGAGCTACTGTCAGCAGCCTTTGGCCCAGCTGGGGTGACAGGGTTTCAGTAAGAAGTCTGTATTAATGTGACCATGTTGCTATTTAAAAGCAGCTTTTATCTACCACATTCAAATTCTCCTACTGACATGGTGAGATTTAACCCCATGCTTCGCAACTACTTTACCAGCAACAACTACAATATTTTCCACTGAAGGCAGTTAAAGTAGCCATTCTCAAAAACAAGGCAACATTTGTACACTCAGCACTACGGTTCAGCAAAATTCATGTCAAGGATGTTCTTAAGGTGGGGAAGAAGAATTTTTTTTAATTTTTTTTTAAAGGGGATAGTGACAGCAGATGCAAAGAAAGCCAAAATAAAAACAGAAAATGTTGAATTGGTAGGTTAGGCTATGTAAGTGGAAAGAGAAAAAAAAGAATACGCTACTAAGAGGAAGCAGAAAGGGTAAGATGTCACTAATAGGGTAAAGCCAGGGTGACCATAGGAATAAGTTCTAAACAAAGTCAATGAATGAACGAATGGAAAGCTGATTATTATTATTATTATCCATCATTGATCCCAAAGGAAACAATAATAACAGTAATTGTTGATGTACACACACAAAATGCTGGAGCAGCTCTGCAAATCAAACAGCATCTATGGAGATGAATAAAGAGTTGATGTTTCAGGCTCAGACCCATCATCAGTACTGGAGAGCAAATATAAAAAGGTGGGAGGAAGGGGAAGGAGTAGAATCAGGAAGGTGATAGAGAGAAGATGAGGGGGAGGGAGCGGGAGAGGTATAAAATAAGCCACCGAAAGGGGCTAAAGTATGAGGGACAAAGGACTTTTAGGAGAAAGGGAAGGTGGAGGGGTATAAGAGGGAAGTGATAGGCAAGACAGAAGATGAAGACTAAAAGGGGAGCCAGAATATGAAATGGAAAAAGGGGGGGGATGAAATAACTGAAAGTTAAAGAAATAGATGGTCATATCATCAGATCAGAGGCTACCCAGACAGAATATGGGGAGTTGCTCCTACAACCCTTTCTTGACAGTTGATAAGGCCACGTAACAACATATCAGAATGTGAAGTCAAATTGAAATGGGTGGCCCCCAAGAAATACCATTTTTTGCGGCAGATGGAGCAAAGGTACTCAATGAAGTCATCCCCCCCCCCACCCCACCCCATCTACACTAGGTATCAATGAATAGAGGAGGCTGCATCAGAACCAGTAGACAACCCCAAGAGACTCAGAGGTGAAGTGTCACCTCACTGAAAAGGACTGAATGGTGGTGAGCGAGGAGGTATCGGGATAAATGTCACACTTGTCATGCTTACAGGGATAAGTGCCAGGAAGGAGATCAGTGGGAAGGAATGAGGGAATGAGTGTGTGGTAGGTGGGGTACTGGGAAAATTATGCCCCATTTCTTTAATCTCTGATCAAAGCGAGACATGGAGTAAATAATGTGCGCTGCATTTCAGAAATACATCTCATGCACTTCTCTCCTCAGAATTTCACATTTTATAGCACTCTAAACAATCTTGCTAAATACAGAAAGCTAATTATATACTGTAGATTAAAATGGCAATCTCCATAACTTGTGATGTGTTTTTTTTACACAATGAGACCCCTTTCCAGAAACAGTTAAACACTTAACATGTTTCAGTAAAAAAAGATGATTACATTCTTAAAGGATTCATCTGGCATAAACTTTAGCTTCTTCAAAACATTGTACTCCTCCCCCATCTCGTAATAATTTCACTCACCCAATAAACAAAAGTCAGATCTTTGTTTCTCAGCTTATGGAATACAAAAATTCTACAGTACAGATGATGTTGTTTGACCAGCCAAACCCATCCTCTGCAGCAATCCATTCATTCTCATCTCACATTCCTGTTTGCATAGCCCAGCCAATTTTCTCTCATGCCTATCGAATTCCCTTTTGAGAGCAAAGCTTTGTCTCTTACAATGTTTCAAACCTTAACCATCCTATAAGCAATAAAAGAAAGGTTCCTCTTACCTTTCCTGGGATCTTTCGCCCATCACCTTAAATTTATGATACTGGTTTTTGAAATAGTCAAGTCTGATAAATATCCTCTCAACCAACTTCAATACAACCCAAACTTAGTCATTCGAAAACTGACTGTTCCTGGATCCAGACAGTTCATATAACTCCTGACTTGCAAAAGTCTACTAATCACAATCAAGATGTTCTACACTTTATTTATACCAGGGACCCAGGTCCCTGCACACACTTTAGAATTATACACTTAGTGTCCATATTTAGGATGCTTTGCCTCATTCTTTTTTTAATATTCACTTTATACTTTCTAGAATAAATCAGGTTTATGATTTGGCTGGCTAATGTCCATTGCAAAAAGAGCCTCATTATTTGCAACATCTTCCAACTTTGACATATGAAAATTTTTAATTCTTACCCTGAAAAGCAACTTAAAAGTCAACAACACAATGACTTTGTGGTCTCTACTAAAAGTACCCATCTGGTCTTCCATTCAGAAATGCTCCAGGTACAATAACTGAGAGTAATTGATAGCAGGAACTCACTGCCAGAGGAAGTGGAGGAGTCAGATCCAGGGACCGGGACAAACCAGGAAATTGTAGGCCAGTAAACCTTACATCAGAGGAAGGCATATTATTGGAGAAGATACCGAATGATTTTGGCACATATATGGGAATGCATTTCCTCATAAGGAACATTCAACATGACCCCCGGGGTGGAAGTCACATCTTACATACTTGAGTGTTCTTTTGAGCTGACAGAGATGATTGATGACAGTGAGCAGTGGGTGTTGTCTATGTGGCTCTAATAAAACTTAGAACACAAAAAAAAAGGAGCAGGAGTCAGCAATTTGGCCTGTTGAACCTGCTACACCATTCATTAAGATCATGATTGATCCGGCCATGGGCTCAGTTCCACCAACCTTCGTTCACACCTCACCCACCCACCCCCCCCCCCCCCCCCCCCCCCCCCACAACCATTAATGCCCCAGCTGTGCAAAAATCTATTTGTGTCTTAAATGTATTTAATGAGGCAATTTCTACTGCTTCTCTGGGCAGAGAATTCCACAGATTTACTCCTCTCTGGGAAAAGCAGGACAGAGAGTAATTCATTCATTCCTGCAACCCCCCCCCCCCCCCGTTCCTTTTTACACAACCCAGTGGAAGCACTTTTTTCTTTTCACTTATTTCATGTTATCATCATACAGTATTTTTTTCATTTGATACTTCTGCTAACACACAAATATTACTCCCAACCAGTTCTGCCTTCCAAACTCCAATATGTCAGCCCATTGGGAATTAAACACATATTTCTAGATGGGATATTAGACATTGCTTTTCTAACAAGTAAAATGATTATGAAATCACAAATATTCTTGACTCCTGAAGATACAACTCCACACATTTTCAGAATAAAACCTATAGTATTAACAACTCAGATTGGTCTATGAGCTATGAAAAAAAGTTAACTATTTTAGTAAATACCAAATAAGAACTGTTAAACAATGTTTTAAGTATCAAAATTAAATAAACAGTCCTTATTTAAATACATTAAAAATTTCAGGTGCAACTAAAAATTGGTATTGATGTCAAGAGACTAGAGTCTTAAACCAAGATAAATCTTAGTCATTTTGAAGTAAAAAGTTTTTGTTTTAAGAAATTTGCAAAACTTGGTTCAAAGATAATGCAGCTGCTGTGCACATACAAAACAGAAATCGCTTTTAACACTCAACAGAAATCCAGGAAATTATGATCAGACAAGATGACAAAATAAATACATGAACATATGAATTAGAAGGCTGCAATAACTCTTGTTCCAATCTTCTACGATAACTTCCAGAAATTTAACTACTTCCTACCTACAGATAATCCTTAATCAAAGACAAACTCCTTTCCACAAAACCATGTCAACTTTGGCTCATTACAAACATTGATCAGCTATGATCCAAGCAGATTCAAGATACAATACAGCTTTTTCCTGCCTCCACTTTTACTTGAAACATATCAGCAAAAAAAAATGTTTGATCATCGTCAGTAAGATGATCTCAATGAAAAACAAAGTATCCGAGTTGTTAATTCTGCTCCTCTCTGGCAGTGATTCAACTACTGAGTAATACCAGTTTTTCCTGTTTTTACTGTGCATTCTTGAAAGCAGATATTAAGAGTGAGTTATTCTTATTATTCAAATGCAACTGATTTTAGAATTCTTCAATGCATCAGACATGGCTTCAGTAATTTTAATACACACGGCTGGTATTCTTCCACCATCAAGTCACAAGTAAAACATCAAGAAGCTCAGGAATGTTGATGTACAGTAGGATCTTGAAGTACAAGTTCATAGCTCCCTGAAAATTGCAACACTGATAAATAAGGCAGGGAACAAGACAATCAATATGCTTGCCTTCAAAGGCCAGTCACTGAAAATAAGAGTTGGAACAACACATTGCAGCTGAATAAACTATAGTCTGGCCATATTGAGTAGAACACAGAACAGTACAAAGTAGGAACAAGCCTTTTGAACCAATTAAATTAGTGATCAAATAGCCAGCTAAACTAATCCCTTCTGCCTACACAATGTCCATATCCTTCCATTTCCCTGACATTTCTGTACCTATTTAAACATCTCTTTAAAGTTCCTACCACTCCCACCCACCCCTCACATCTCCTTTGAAATTACCCCTGCTCACCTCAAATGCACGTCCTCTGGCATGAAACATTTCCACCCTGGGAGAAAAGATACCAGCTCGCTACTCTTTCTATGCCTCTCAATCTTTTCAATCCCCATCAGATCTCCCCTCAGCCTTCTCCACTCCAGAGAAAACAACCCAAGTTTGTCCAACTGTACTGTACACAATTATATGTACAGTACAGTTCTGGTCACCACACCACAGGAATCATCGGGTAGCATTAGAGAGTGTAGAAGAGATTCATTAGGTTATACAGTGGAATGGAGGGCTGAAACTGGATAGATAGACTGGGCTCTTTCTCACTGGAATGTGGGAGATGATCTTATTGCAGTTTATAAAATTATATCCTTGGGTTGGGGAACCCAAAACTGGAGGCCATAGGTTTATGATGAGGGGAGAGAAATTCAGAAGAGATCTGGGGGTAAGGTTTTTCTCCGCACTGAGGGTGAATGATACAAGGATCAAGAAAAGCTACCAGAGTAAATGAAAGAGATAGAAGCAATTACTGGTACTTGGAGAGGAAACGAGTAGCAGGACATGGGCTGAATGCAGACAAATAAGCAAATACAGATAAATATCACATTGCCATTTGGGTTAAAGGGCTTATTTTTATGATATAGGATTCTAAAATTAAAGCTTAAACAATTATGTTGAGCGCTAAAAAACTGATTAACCACAACTGAAGCAATGTCAATTCTGAGTACTTTGGCAAATATTTGACTTAGATGGCAAAGAAAATATTTATCAGATGAATAGGAACTTGGGATAGAGTATTATCAATGAAGAGGAACTACATTTGGAGAAGTTGAGGCATTTATTCTTAAAATGAAGAATGAGAAGCAAAGTAAAGAAAAACATAGTCATGAAATTTCTGGACAGAGTAAACAAAAGACAGTTTCCATCAGTAAAAAAGGTTGAGGACAAGGAGGACACTGTTTTCCATACCAAACAATGCAGGGAAAGAGGTAAAAGAAATCATTCCGACAACAACTTATTAGAATTAGAAATGCACTGTCTGAAATGCTGTTTCTAAAATGAGTTGGTCAAGTTATCTTGTGAAAATTGATTTGCAGGACTACAGGAATACAGTTGGAGAAAATGGAATGAGGGTTTTTTTCTTTAAAAAAAACAGAATTCCAAAAGGGCTCCATTGACTGAAAGACTTCCTTCTCAGTTGAAACAATTGTAAGATTCATCTAGGGATGATGTAATCTTGGAAGAAATTAATTCTGAATTATGTAAGTGAGTATCTTTTATTAAAAATCAGAGCTGGTTTAACACACAGATCTGGGCAACTGATTAGATTTGGCCTGCAGAACAATGTCAAGTTCACAATCACCATTTTGAGAATTCTTGAAGCTTAAGTACTTAAATCCTTCAGTGCAAAACCATCCCTCAACTTATAATAATTTTGTATCAATTTGTTTAGATTTTCCAGAGACTCACATAGCTGAGATGAGCCAAAAGAACCTGAAAATCCTCACAAACAGGAAAAGGCAAGATATACAATTTCTGGCAAGGTGTTTCAACATGATTCAAGGAGTTACAATTTAGGATCAGGGCTTTTAATTCAAACAACAGTAAATTATTTAAATTCATCTGAAGCAGCTAGATTTTAATTCACAAGAAAATGCTCCAATCTAAAATTTTAGTTCACAACAATGGCTATCATAACATACGGCCATCTATTCTAAAAGCTCATTCCTTTAAAATAATACTCTTGTCTTTCCCTTCCATGGAGTGCCCTGCCTTTGGGAACTCTGCCTTTATTTTTAAACTCTGTATTTCAGAGATGGAGATGGAGTTACAATGGCACTCAATAGTGACTCCTTCACGTTCATCTACAAAAAGAGCTCAGTTTCTACCTTTGGTGTCTCTTTTTCCTTTTCAGGGTGGATGGGGTTCTGTTGAAGACCATGACCTGGAGCATCACTCAGACTTCGGTTCCTTGTGGTGGTGGGGCCCCAGGGGCTCAAGACCAATCACTTTTCCCTATCCCAAGGACACAGCCTAGAAGACTAGTGTGCCTTTGGGGTTCCCAGGTGTTGCTGCCCTGTGGATGGGCTGACTGTAAGCCAGTGCTGCCAAATGAGGCATCATGGGAGTAAACAGAACATCGGATTAGCGGGGTCCCTCTCCCTCTCAACTCAGCAAATTGTTTTATTATGTCTCCCCTTTTTCCCTTTATTGGGGAGAGAGAGAGAGAGAGAGAGAGAAAAAGAGAACCTGAGGCATGTTGAATTGTCAGGTGCACAATTGTTTTTTTGTTGTTCTGCAGATCACTGTTCTTATTAGGGGTTTTGCAATTGCATGCTTGGTGGGTGGAGGGTGCTGATGCTTTTTTGCACAAGTGGTAGGGGTGGGGGAAGGTTATTGCTGGTTTGTGTGGGAGGAAGGGGGCTTTGGAGTTCTGATGTTTTTAATTGTCATTCATTCTTTGGGGCACTCTTCTGTTTTCATGAATGTCTGCAAAGAACAGGAATTTCAGAATGCATATTGCATACATTTATCCGATATAAATGATACTACTTAACACTAGGGATGGGTAATAAATGCTGGCTTAGCTTGTGACGCCAACATCCCGTAAATGAATACAGGTTCACCCCGCTAGTTGAAGGTAGAGCGTTCCTGTGAAACGGTTCGCAAACCGGGATGTCATAAAGTGAATAAGCAATTATCATTTATTAATATGGGAAAAATTTGTGAGCATTCCCAGACCCAAAAATAACCTACAAAATCATGCCACCAAATAACACATAAAACCTAAAATAACAGTAACATGTAGTAAAAGCAGGAATATGATAAATACACAGCCGATATAAAGTAGAAATACTTTTCTACAATCATTGCAGCACTGTCTAGCATAGCGAAAATCTGACTACGTGGTGTATCTCACTATGTAGCGGAAGCAGTCTCTCCAGTAACCTTTAAACTATGAAGCTGCCAAATCATACCAAATTAACACAAAAATACACAGCCTATATAAAGTAGAAATAATCTATGTACAGTGTAGTTTCACTTACCAGAATGGGGAAGACAGCGAGCACACTAATGACGGAGTGTTGGGCTGAGTCGTCCAATAAATTGCAGTTTCGTCACAGTTAAACACTTGTGTGGTAAACTATGTGTATACCTGTCTGGACACAACCCTCTGCTGAATGCTCCTGTGGCTTCTCCCACAGACCCCTGTATAAAGGTGATTGGAGGCACTGCTCCTCCCTCAGTCTCCAAGATGTTATGGTCACTTTTGCTACTAATAAAAGCCTATCGTTCGCCTCCCGTCTCCGAGAGTTATTGATGGTGCATCAACTTGCTTATACGAGTAACCACCTCCTGTAATTATTTTCTTCAGTTCTGCTGGGAACTTTTCGGCAACTTCAGTATCAGCCAAAGCACTCGCTCCAGTAAACTTTAAGCTATGAAGCTGCCCTCGCCTCAGAAACCGATCAAACCACCCATGACTACCTTTAAATTCCACTTTCGCAACACTTTCATCACCATCGTCCAGTGCTTTCTGTTTCAGCTTATTAAAAAGACTGACTGATTTCTCCTTAAGTACAAAATAACTTAACGGAACACCACCCTTTGTACACCCATCAATCCACTCAAGCAATAGACTTTCCATTTTATTCATTATTGGATGCCAACTAAGAGAGACCACTTTGCTAAGAGCAGAACCAACAGTAACATCGGCAGCTTTCAAGATTCTTTCTCTCTGCGTATAAATAGTACGAATGGTGGACACAGGCAAGTTCAACACGCGGACAGTGTCCTTACTTCGTTCACCATGATCAAAATGCTTAATTATGTCTAGTTTTACGCTAAATGCAACACTCTTACGAGCTCTTTTAGGCTTTTCCGATACCTCAGAACTCATCTTGCTAATGGATTTTAAAAATAAATCGACGTAAAGCACAGATGCTCACAGGCACGTGTTTAAGCAATGGTGGCTAAAATGCAGTTCCGGGGGAGGAGCTTGGCTGCTCGGGGCACGCTGCTTTTTTTGGCGCACTGCCTTTTTTCGTAACAGTGAAAATACCTTCTGTTAGCAAAAACAGGTAACCTATGTAGGTCTTTCGTAACAGCAAGGTGTCATGAAGTGAATGCTCGAAAAAGAGGGGCCACCTGAAAATTATTGAACACATTTCCATGTCAACTGCTCACATATTAAAATTCAACACTGCTCCAAGTAGCTACATCTTCAAACCGAGTCATGGAAACAAAATCAAAGCAGCATACAGCCAGAAAATATTTTCAACACGTACAAACAAGCTGGATGAACTCAGCAGGTTGGGCAGCATCCGTTGAAATGGATGCTGCCCAACCTGCTGAGTTTATCCAGCTTGTTTGTACGTATTGATTTGACCACAGCATCTGCAGTGTACTTTGTGCTTACTGGAAATATTTTGCCTTATTTGAGATGTTTTGAACTTGTTAACCTAAATTGAAGATCTGAACTTGCACTCTTAACTACAAGATTAACACGTTTTTAAGAAAAACTAAAGTAAATTATGTCAGATTCATCCACAGGAATCCTGATGATGGATTTCGGCCAAAACAGTGACCAGTTACTTTTCTCCATAGATGCTACCTGGCCCACTGAGTTCCTCCTGCATTTTGTGTGTGGTCCTTTGAGCAAAACTGGTTCGTTGAATGTGCCTACTTTAGATAATAAGTCATACACATTTTATTAATCAGGTCAAATTTTTTTACTACCAATGCACATAATTAATCTACAGTAAAGTCTTTAACAGCCAAAGCCATTGCAAAGTCATCAGGTCCTTAAGGAATTCTGATTTTTGTTAAAAGATTGTTGTTCAGTTGAGTCCAACTCTTCGTGACCTCACAAACCAGAGGGTCCATAGGGTTTTCATGGCAAGATACGGAGGTAGATTGCCAGGCCTTTCTTCCATGCAGATTCTGCTGCTGCCCAGGTCGGGACCCGGCTGGGTTTGAACTCAGGACCATCTACCTTGAGGTCCAGTGCAGATGCCACTACACCACCAGCCGGCCCATTATTAAAAATACAAAGATTTATTCTTTCAGTGCAATCGCACTTGTCTGGGCCTATATGAAATATATTACAGAGAACACAGACCATGAATATTACAACTCAAAAACAGGACCTTCAGCCCATGATGTTATGCGAAACTAATCCCTTTTGCCTGCATAATACCCAATATCCTTCCATTCTTTGCCCACTCAATAGCCAGTTAAACACTTAAATCACATCTGCCTCCACTACCACCCCTGGCAGCACATTCCAGGCACCTACCACCATGCAAAAGAACTTACCCTGCACATCTTAAATGCATGAATGCATGTCCTTTAGAATTAGACATTCAGCTTTCAACACGGGGGGGGGGGGGGGGGGGGGTAGAATTCTAGTCGTCCTCTCCTCAGCCTGTCATTCCATCTGTCAATTATTTCCACATATCTGCCACTAATTGATATCCCATTGTATCTTTTGATAATCTTCCACACTATACACAAAGCCACTAATTTTTGTATCATCTGCGAGTCTGTCTCCCTCTCTCATGTTTTCTCTGGACAAGCCAATTCTGAACCCAAATGGCCAAATTACCATGGATCTTGTGTATCCCGTGGAATTCACACATCACACCAAGTGTCATTCACCCATCAATAGTT
The DNA here is from genome assembly GCF_048418815.1 of Hemitrygon akajei. Classification (NCBI taxonomy): domain Eukaryota; kingdom Metazoa; phylum Chordata; class Chondrichthyes; order Myliobatiformes; family Dasyatidae; genus Hemitrygon; species Hemitrygon akajei. Next base: position 14,878,553 of record NC_133129.1, on the reverse strand, counting down.
TATGCAAATGAAAAACACTTCACAACCACACCAGCTTGATTTTAAAATCTAATATTCAGCCAGTATATCCTAAGCTGGCAAGCATTGTTCAGATGCTCCGAGGCTTAACAGCACACCTTTCAGTGTTTTGGGTCACAGTATTCCCAAGGCACACAAAGCCCAGGATAAAAAACATCTCAGGTACCCAACCTTGGATTTACATACGTGGTGAAAAACAACAGCATCCAATTCAGTTTAAACTGAATAAAATCACAATTAAGAAGTACAACTGAAAATAAAATTTGCCTGGGCATTGCAAAGTGGGACCATAAAATATTGAGACTAATAAAGGAAATTCCTAAATATTTTCTAAACACATTTAAGGGCAAAAGGATAACCAGGGAAAGAGTAGGGACTGTTAGGGACAGATATGTATGGTGCCAGAGGATGAAAACAAGGTCTCAAATGAATACTATAGACAATAGGTGCAGGAGTAGGCCATTCAGCCCTTCTAGCCAGCACTGCCATTCACTGTGATCATGGCTGATCATACACAATCAGTACCCCGTTCCTGCCCTCTCCCCATATCCCTTGACCCCGCTATCTATAAGAGCTCTATCTAACTCACTCTTGAATGCATCCAGAGACTTGGCCTCCACTGCCTTCTGGGGCAGAGCATTCCACATATCCACCACTCTCTGGGTGAAAAAGTTTTTCCGCATCTCTGTTCTAAATGGCCTACCCCTTATTCTTAAACTGTAGCCTCTAGTTCTGGACTCACCCATCAGTGGGAACATGCTTCCTGCCTCCAGCGCATCCAATCCCTTAATAATCTTTTTTGTTTCAATCAGATCCCCTCTCATCCTTCTAAATTCCAGTGTATATAAGCCCAGTCGCTCCAATCTTTCAACATATGACAGTCCCGCCATCCCGGGAATTAACCTCGTGAACCTACTCATCTGTACTCACAAAGGACATTATAGTTGGGGAATTCAAGGAGGGGTTTAGTCAATAATAATCAAATTCTAGAGTATATCACCTTTAAGTAGGAAAGGGTATTCGATGTCTTCATGGACAAAAGTAAAATCGTCCTGAGAGCCTTCATATCCCAGGAAGATCCAGACTGATTGATTGCCATTCTCAAAAAGAAAAGAAAATGTATTGATCCATATGGTGCAAGGAATCAAGTGCTGGGACCCACAGTTATATAAATTAATGATCTGCATCTACAAAACTTGCTGCTGTTTATAATAAGGTGGTCTGAGGCGAAAGGATAAGATTAATTAGTTGGCAAAGTGGCAAAATAACTGCAGGTTGGATAGCTGAACACACACACTAAATTTTTAATCTGCAAACCAATGTCAGTGATCCTCTTACCTTGTTGGGCCTGTTAGGGAATATAAAATAATTCTTAAGCAGGTTGGGAGCTGGTAATTTGATATCACATTACTCTTTAATGGAAGATGACAACTGTTAAAAGCCCATTCCTGATATTTTAATAAAAGTTATGTCCAGAAGTCTATACCCACATTGTCTTGCAGCTCAAAAATAACAGTTTAATTGTGAAAGTGTATACAGAGGATTGCAGTTGCACAAGGTTCATTTCCTACAAACAGCCCTGTCATTACTGAGTATTGTCCAAACTGACTTTTTTTTAAAAAAAAGTCAGAAGAGAACAACTTCCCCCCAACCCCCCGCCCCGGCCAAAATCATAATGTAATCCTGGTAATTGAAAGGTGATGCATTTTCAGAAAAGCATTGAGGATAGGACCCTGACATTCACTGCTAATTAAGGAGCACAGGAATCTTGTACAAGTCCAAAACCCTTGAAGGTAGCAGCACAGATGACAAAGGTGGCAGAGTGAAATAAGCCATCATTCGCCAGAACACTGTAGTTTTAGTCACCACACAGTCGGAAGGATAAGATGGCAGTGGAGAGGATGCAGAGGAGATTGCTTCTGTTGGAGTGTTTTGGTTATAAGGATAGACTAAATGAGCTGAGGTTGTTTCCCTGGGAGTAAAAGAGACCAAGAGAGCAATACAAAATTTAAAGCAGCAAAATTAAGGGAGATAGCTTCAAGCTGCTCAAAATTCAAAGTAAAGTGAATTTATTATAAAAGTCTGCATATGTCATCATATACTACCCTGAGATTCATTTCCTTACAGGTATGCATAGTAAATACAAAGAAACAAAATATAATCAATGAAAAACCACAAACAAAATAGACAAACTCATGTGCAAAAGACAAACTGAAAAACAGAAAAAGAAAAACAAACAATAATTAATAAACAAATATTGTGAATGAGATGAAGAGTCCTTGAAAGTGAGTCCACAGATTGTGGGAACAGTTCAGTGATGAGGTGAGTGAAGTTATCCCCTCTTGTTCAGGAGCAGGCAATGTCTAAAACTCAAGGATGCAGGGAGGGCTGAGTGGTTTAAAAGATTTTCCCCTGCCAAAGACTGATTGAAATGTGGAATGTAATGCATCGCCTGAGGTGGTGGTGTAGGCAGTTACATAGTTTGGTGTCACAACATGACACTTCAGTCATGATATGAAGGAAGACACTGGATAGAGGATGAACTTGATAAAAACATTTAGGACAAAAGCTCTGTCAAGAGGGCCTCACAGTTCAGGACTGATAATGTGATCATGAAAGCAAGTAACACGACATTTGAATCAGCAAGGCACAGAAGGCTAAGGGCCAAATGCTGGTATACTGGATGAGTACAAATGAATTCTCAATGGTCGTCATGGACATGGAGTCTCTTTGACCTCAGCTTAAGGACAAAAAGAACAAAATAAACATTGCTGTAAACAACATTTTGCATTCAAACTGGTAAAAAAAACTAACAAGTTAAAAAATGATTCATTAAATACACGTAAGATGCTGGAGGAACTCAGCAGGTCAGGCAGCATCTTCCTATTTCCCGCCATTGATGCTGCCTGACCTGTTGAGCTTCTCCAACATTGTGTTGTTCAAGATTTCCAGGAACTCTTATGCGTCCAGTCATTAAATCTCTCCACAGTTAGGTATCATGTCCCACTGAAATTCAGTATAGGAGCATAAGTGTTAACTCACAACTCAATCCAACGACCCCATTTCAATCTGAACTCCAGGGCTGAGAGAGAAATATGTCAATTTTCTGTTACAATGTGCATTTCTTCCAGGTCTCCACATTCCTCCAAAACTCATGGGTTGATAGGTTAATTGGCCAATGTAGATTGACTCTAGCGTGTTAGCAGTGTCAACGGGGAGTTCTTTGGAATATGGAATAAAGGGAAAATGATGAATAATGGGATTGCTCAGCTGACAGAGACGGTAGGCTGAGTGGCCTCCATCTGTACCATAAAGGAATATTGACCACAAAGTAATAATGGCTTTGAACCAATAAATTGATTGTTAAATCATTCTCAATACATAAAAGGTCCTCAGATGTCATTTACACATATTCTCCCAGACATATATAGTACTCAAATCCTGTCACCAGGAAACGGTGCAGTCATCACGAATGGAAAGAGCCAATGCCTTCTCCAAATTTTCCTTCAGATAGAAGCAAACATTACAAACCCAGAGCCACCTCTGGTTAGCACACTATTTTATTAAACTACTAATAGTTTCATTTGATCAGCTCCCCCACTGTTACTCCACCCAGGCAGCATCCAGACAAACATTGGTCACTGGTCACCTGGAATGACTATCATCCATGATCACCTTCCCCAGTCTATACCTTCCAAATCAATCTGCAATGATTTCACGTAATCATTTGGAGGGAGGGGGGCTACTCATCTCTGACTTCAGAGAAAATTCAGACTGTTCTCAGCAATGACTGGACATTTCTAAAGAAATGAATCCTTGCACAACCCACAGAACCCTTGTATTTGGTTTCACAAGCAAATTTGTCAGTCCTGTACTGCAAGACAGTGTGCTGGACATAGCTCTTGTTGAAGTACAGTCTTCTACCAATTGTCCTCCTTCATATTACTCATATTACTCTTGAATGATTACATGACATCACAAACTAACGGAGATGGGAGTAGACTCTCACATGGTGGATTGGATAGTGGACTACTTGACAGATAGACCTCAGTATGTGCGGTTGGGAGACTGTAGGTCTGACACGGTGGTCAGCAGCACAGGAGCGCCGCAGGGGACTGTACTCTCTCCGGTCCTGTTCACCCTGTACACATCAGACTTCCAATATAACTCGGAGTCCTGCCATGTGCAGAAGTTCGCTGATGACACGGCCATAGTGGGGTGTGTCAGGAATGGACAGGAGGAGGAGTATAGGAAACTGATACAGGACTTTGTGATATGGTGCAACTCAAACTACCTGCGTCTCAATATCACCAAGACCAAGGAGATGGTGGTGGACTTTAGGAGATCTAGGCCTCATATGGAGCCAGTGATCATTAATGGAGAATGTGTGGAGCAGGTTAAGACCTACAAGTATCTGGGAGTACAGTTAGACGAGAAGCTAGACTGGACTGCCAACACAGATGCCTTGTGCAGGAAGGCACAGAGTCGACTGTACTTCCTTAGAAGGTTGGCGTCATTCAATGTCTGTAGTGAGATGCTGAAGATGTTCTATAGGTCAGCTGTGGAGAGCGCCCTCTTCTTTGTAGTGGCGTGTTGGGGAGGAAGCATTAAGAAGAGGAACGCCTCACGTCTTAATAAGCTGGTAAGGAAGGCGGGCTCTGTCGTGGGCAAAGTACTGGAGAGTTTAACATCGGTAGCTGAGCGAAGGGCGCTGAGTAGGCTACGGTCAATTATGGAAAACTCTGAACATCCTCTACATAGCACCATCCAGAGACAGAGAAGCAGTTTCAGTGACAGGTTACTATCGATGCAATGCTCCTCAGACAGGATGAAGAGGTCAATACTCCCCAATGCCATTAGGCTTTACAATTCAACCGCCAGGACTTAAGAACTTTTTAAAAGCTATTATTAATGCTTTTTGAGATAGTGATTTAGATGCATATCATATTTTTTTACTGAGTTAAGTATTGTATGTAATTAGTTTTGCTACAACAAGTGTATGGGACATTGGAAAAAAGTTGAATTTCCCCATGGGGATGAATAAAGTATCTATCTATCTATCTAAGTATCCACTCTTAACAAACTTGCAAACTATTTCATACTCCTGAACAGGACCATGAAAAGTTATGAGAATTACAGATGTGTTACTTTCCTGTCACTCAAACTGTTTTGTAGATTAAAAGTTTCCTGTGTGGGCTTAGCTATCCAAACTGACATGCAGAAGCATTAGCTAAAACTGAAGCAGAACACAGGACCAAGACAGACATGCTGAGACCTACAACTCAGCATTGCTTCAGTGGGGGGATGGGGAGAGACATCAAGAGGCCACAGGTGCTCCAGGCAGCCTGTCTCATCAAGCTACCTGTACCTTTCAGGAGAGAAAAACTGCAAAATAATCAAGTCTGTCACTCTCAAATGGTCTTCTTTCATTGTCTGCCTTTGCTCTGTGCCTTAATTGCTCTCACCACAGAAGTGATCTCCAGCTAAAATAGTTTGTGTAAATTACTTTACACTGAAAGCACAAAACAAGTCATGAACACACATTACTGGATTATAATCTTGCATATTATTTAATGTTTTTAAATGAAAACTGTTCCTCACTCCTAGTGCACTGGGTTAATAATCAAAGATTACTAAACTCTTGGAAATCTGCAGATGCTGGAAATTCAAACAACAACAAAATGCTGGTTGAACACAGCAGGCTAGGCAGCATCTGTAGGGAGAAGCGATGTCGACGTTTCGGGCCGAGACCCTTCGTCAGGACTAACCGAAAGGAACGATAGTAAGAGATTTGAAAGTAGAGGGGGGAGGTGGAAATGCAAAATGATAGGAGTAGACTCCCGGAGGGGGTGGGATGAAGCTAAGAGCTGGAAAGGTGATTGGCGAAAGTGATACAGAGCTGGAGAAGGGAAAGGACCTTCTCCAAATTTTCCATTGACTTCTCTAACTTCCGTTAATGCCTCTCCTCCCCTTCTTACCCCATCCCTGACATATTTAGTTGTTTGCCTGTTCTCCATCTCCCTCTGGTGCTTCCCCCCCCCCTCCTTTCTTTCTCCTGGGGCCTCCCGTCCCATGATCCTTTCCCTTCTCCAGCTCTGTATCACTTTCGCCAATCACCTTTCCAGCTCTTAGCTTCATCCCACCCCCTCCGGTCTACTCCTATCATTTCACATTTCCCCCTCCCCCCACTACTTTCAAATCTCTTACTATCTTTCCTTTCGGTTCGTCCTGACGAAGGGTCTCGGCCTGAAACGTCGACAGCGCTTCTCCCTATAGATGCTGCCTAGCCTGCTGTGTTCTACCAGCATTTTGTGTATGTTGTTGTTTACTAAACTCTTTGCAGTAGGCAGCACCTGTGGAAAGTTCAAAGTAAATTTATTAAAGTACATATATAATTACTATATACAACCCTGAGATTCATTTTCTTGCAGGCATACTCAATAAGTCCAATAACCACAAAAGAACCAATGAAAGACTGAGCCAACAGGGCAGACAACCAGTGTGTCCTGAACAAAAAAAGGGTAACACAGCTAATATTTCAGGTTGATGAACTTCTAACTGAAATAAGCAAAATGACCAATTGATGACCAGAATTATTAAACCTGTTCTACTACACAGATCACTAATCTTCCCAGCTTGTTGTGAATAATTCACTCAGTAAACCCATGATGCTTCAATGTAGGATCCAAGTCAGCTCAGGGTATCATAGTTCGTCTTAATATTGAATCTGCACGGTTCAGTAGGCACTAAGACTTTAAAATCTTTTTATATTCCAAATTTGGGATCTTCACAAAATGGGTCATCAGTTTATTGCAACAAAATTACTTTAATCACTTCTAACTTAATAGTGGTCAAGAACAGTTTTGCAGAATCATTTGTGCCTTGAAACTTATACACTTCAAACATCAATTATCAAAGGAATCCAGAAAAATTAGACCAGTATCAGTGTCCAGACAACTATAGCCTATGTCGATAACTATGCGGAGTTCTCAAAAAGAGCCCAAACATTTATTTGCATATTCACAATTACCAATTAGCAGTAGCTCTCAGGGTTGATTGACATCATGCCAAATCCTATTGTGCATAACAATGCTTTTACCAAGCATTCTCTACCACATCATGTGCTGCAAAGCAGTGTCACTTGGGGAAAACTACTTCCGGCACATACAACCTGTATAAAATGCTCTGTGCCAGTGGATAATAAATATCCATTACCAGTTATGGCCATACACATCATGTGCATAAAAATGTATACATTTTAAATACTGTGTATAAGATGATGAAGGGAATTGATCATGTGGATAGACAGAGGCTTTTTCCCAGGGCTGAAATAACTAACACGAGAGGGCACAGTTTTAAGGTGCTTGGAAGTAGGTACAGAGGAGATGTCAGGGGGCAAGGCTTGTTTGTTTGTGGATTTATTTTTAAACACACAGAGAGTGATGAATGTGTGGAATGGGTGCCGGCAACAGTGGTGGAGGCGGATACGATAGGGTCTTTTAAGAGACTCCTGGAGACTCCATGGAGCTTAGAAAAATAGATGGCTATGGGTAACCCCAGATAACTTATAAAGTAAGTACATGTTCAACACAGCATTGTAGGCCGAAGGGCTTGTACTGTGCTGTAGATTTTCTATGTTCAACTGGTACAAAGAGAAAAATCAAATGATTAGAGTACAGAGGGATCTTGGCATTCTTGTACATGAATCACACAAAAGTTAACAGGTAGGTCCCACAAATCTGTATTGGCCTTCCTTGCAATAAGATTGGACTTTAATATCAAAAGGTCAGTTTTGGAGAGCGCCCTCTTCTTTGTGGTGGCGTGTTGGGGAGGAAGCATTAAGAAGAGGGACGCCTCACGTCTTAATAAGCTGGTAAGGAAGGCGGGCTCTGTCGTGGGCAAAGTACTGGAGAGTTTAACATCGGTAGCTGAGCGAAGGGCGCTGAGTAGGCTACGGTCAATTATGGATAACTCTGAACATCCTCTACATAGCACCATCCAGAGACAGAGAAGCAGTTTCAGTGACAGGTTACTATCGATGCAATGCTCCTCAGACAGGATGAAGAGGTCAATACTCCCCAATGCCATTAGGCTTTACAATTCTACCGCCAGGACTTAAGAACTTTTTAAAAGCTATTATTAATGCTTTTTGAGATGGTGATTTAGATGCATATCATATTTTTTTACTGAGTTAAGTATTGTATGTAATTAGTTTTGCTACAACAAGTGTATGGGACATTGGAAAAAAAGTTGAATTTCCCCATGGGGATGAATAAAGTATCTATCTATCTATCTATCTAAAAGATTTTGTATAGGAGATTGGGTCAGCATTACCTGGAATAAGTGCACAAATTCAATCCCCTTATTGTACTATTGGAGGGAGTCCAGAGGAGATTCAAAAGGCAAAATTCTTAAGCCAAGAGGGCTTTTTGTTTAAAATCAATAGATGCAAGACAGTTGTGTTTGTATTCCTTGGCATTCAAAAGAATTTGGGAGGGGGTGCAGAAACAGGAGGTGGAAATGATCTTCCTAGCAGGGTAGACATTCACGTTTCCTCTCATAGGAGAGTCTATGAAAAAGGGATGCGACAAGGAACCAGTCATTTAAAAATGTGTGTGGAAATCTCTTTTCTCAGAGGGTTGTAAATCTCAAACACCGAAATCACTTGCCAAAATTTACCTGCAGTCATAATTCATATTACTATCCTGCAAGATACTTTGATACTTTTCTTCCCTTTTACAAACTTTCAATTTTCAGATTATATTTAATGAAACTAATTTGACACTATATCAGAAAGGAAGGGGAAATGACCAAAATTGTGGTCAAATAAGATCTTTGCTTTAGAACCATAGAACATTTCAGCACAGAAACAGACCTTTTGGCCCTTCTTGGCTGTGCCAAACCATTTTTCTGCATAGTCCCACTGATGCACCTGGACCATATCCCTCCATACACCTCTCATCCGTGTACCTGTCCAAGTTTCTCTTAAATGTTAAAAAAAAGCCCGCATTTACCACTTCATCTGGCAGCTCATTCCATACTCCCACTACTCTCTGTGTGAAGAAGCTCCCCCTAATGTTCCCTTTAAACTTTCCCCCTTCACCCTTAACCCATGTCCTCTTGCTTTTTTCTTCCCTAGCCTCAGTGGAAAAAGCCTGCTTGCATTCACTCTATCTATACCCATCATGATTTTACATACCTCTGTCAAGTCTCCCCTCATTCTACGACGCTCCAGGGAATAAAGTCCTAACCTATTCAACCTTTCTCTGTAACTCAGTTTCTCAAGTCCCAACAACACCATTGTAAACCTTCTCTGTACTCTTTCAACCTTATTAATATCCTTCCTGTAATTTGGTGACCAAAACTGCACACAATACTCCAAATTCGGCCTCACCAATGCCTTATACAACCTCACCATAACATTCCAACTCTATACTCAATACTTTAATTTATAAAGGCCAATGTATCAAAAGCTCTCTTTACTACCTTATTTACCTGTGACACCACTTTTAGGGAATTTTGTATCTGTATTCCCAGATCCCTCTGTTCTACTGCACTCCTCAATGCCCTACCATTTACCTTGTATGTTCTACTTTGGTTTTTCCTTCCAAAGTGCAAATAGACAATAGGTGCAGAAGTAGACCATTCGGCCCTTCGAGCCTGCACCGCCATTCTGAGATCATGGCTGATCATCTACTATCAATACCCTGTTCCTGCCTTGTCCCCATATCCCTTGATTCCCCTATCCATAAGATACCTATCTCGCTCCTTCTTGAAAGCATCCAGAGAATTGGCCTCCACTGCCTTCCGAGGCAGTGCATTCCAGACACCCACAACTCTCTGGGAGAAGAAGTTTTTCCTTAACTCTGTCCTAAATGACCTACCCCTTATTCTCAAACCATGCCCTCTGGTATTGAACTCTCCCAGCATCTGGAACATATTTCCTGCCTCTATCTTGTCCAATCCCTTAATAATCTTATATGTTTCAATCAGATCCCCTCTCAATCTCCTTAATTCCAGCGTGTACAAGCCCAGTCTCTCTAACCTCCCTGCGTAAGACATTCCGGACATCCCAGGAATTAACCTCGTGAATCTACGCTGCACTTCCTCTACAGCCAGGATGTCCTTCCTTAACCCCTGGAGACCAAAACTGTACACAATACTCCAGGTGTGGTCTCACCAGGGCCCTGTACAAATGCAAAAGGATTTCCTTGCTCTTGTACTCAATTCCCTTTGTAATAAAGGCCAACATTCTATTAGCCTTCTTCACTGCCTGCTGCACTTGCTCATTCACCTTCAGTGACTGATGAACAAGGACTCCTAGATCTCTTTGTATTTCTCCCTTACCTAACTCTACACCGTTCAGATAATAATCTGCCTTCCTGTTCTTACTCCCAAAGTGGATAACCTCACACTTATTCACATTAAACGTCATCTGCCAAGTATCTGCCCACTCACCCAGCCTGTCCAAGTCACCCTGAATTTTCCTAACATCCTCATCACATGTCACACTGCCACCCAGCTTAGTATCATCAGCAAACTTGATGTTATTCTCAATGCCTTCATCTAAATCGTTGATGAATATCTCACACCTGTCTGTATTAAACTTCATCTGCCATTTTTCAACCCATTTTTCCAGCTGCTGATCCAATTTGAGTTTATTTCTAAGGTGTAGCCCAAATGAGTAAAAGTATAGAAAGGGGATATGCTCTCTTCTCATTGCTACCAATCGAGGATATACAAGAGCCGGAAGACAGACACTTAATGTTTTAAGAACAGCTTATTCTCCACCGCCAGATTTCTGAACGGACAAGACCACAGCATTTTTTTAAGTAGAGTTATTCACTGCACCTGCCCACACGTTGAGTTGAATTGACTTTATTACTTACATCCTTCATATACACGAGGAGTAAAAATCTTTGCGTTATGTCTGTCTAAATGTGCAATTATAGTAATTTATAATAAATATTATGTAAAACAGGATAGTCGATATAACATAGAAATACAGTTGAGTCAGCATGAATTAAGCAATCTGATAGCTTGGTGCATCTTACAGTGCACTTGCCCATAAGATCCAAAATATCAACTGTCCATTTCCCTTCACAGGTGCTCCCTGACTTGCGAAATTTATCCAGTATTTTAATACATTGCTCCAGATTTCCAGCATTTGCATTTTCTTGTCTCCACTTGAAATAATTGAGTTGGTAATCTACTAAGAATGGTGATATACTTACCACAATAGAATATCAACTGTAGCCTTGTTAAGAAATAATGAACTTGCACTTTTGATTTTCACATTTTCTTTCAGTACTTTGTAGGTGAAAATAGGAGGAAGTACGGAAGCAAACATTTTCATTGCAGAGCCCACAAGGACCAATGACCTACTTCGATAAGCTTTAAACAGGCACAATTTATTTGTCAAATTAGGGATATAACAAAACTAGCAAAAGAACCAGTTGTGAAGAACAGCCAATGGTCTGAAATGTTAATTCTGCTTCTCTCTCCATGCACGAGTATTTCCAGCATGACACTGATTTGTTATGATCTAGAATAGAGGGCTTGAAAAGAATATATAAGGACCTCCAGCACCCAGGGCATGCCCCTTTCTCACTGTTACCATCAGTTATGAGGTACAGAAGCCTGAAGGCACACACTCAGCAATTCAGGAACAGCTTCTTCCCCTCTGCCATTGGATTCCTAAATGGATTTTGGATGAAGCTTTGGACCTCACTTTATTTTAATACAGTATTTCTGTTTTTACACAGTTCTTTAATAATCTATCCAATATATGTAATTGATTTACTTGTTCATTTAAAATTGTTTTATTATTATTTATTTATTATTTTTTTTCTCTCCCTCTGCTAGATTATGTATAGCATTGAACTGCTGCTGCTAACTTAACAAATTTCACGTCACATGCCGGTGATAATAAACCTGATTCTGATATCCTACAACTTAAATTAGCAGCAGAATGGGAAAAAAAACAATTGAACAGTTAAGATGGAAGAGAACAAAACTGAAGATGACTTAACTTTCCCAAATAAGGGCAGAAATGTTATATAATTCAACAAACCTGAATGCCTATAGCTTGTGTCCAACCATTTGCATTACAGCACTAACTCCAAAAATTAATTTTAAAGTGTTTCAGGACAACTATAGAAAAAGACAAGATGTTGCTAACAATATAAGCAAAAATGAAGTGGTAGAGTTTCCAAAGCTATCTATTGCCCTTCAGCAATTCACCAATGACTATTTATGACTTCAGATCTTACTTTGACTATAATGGGTCAGTGCAGGCAAGCTGGGTCACATCGTCCCATTTAGTACAGCAGTAAATAAGAATCAAATCCAACCACAAACTTTGCTCTACAATGCAGTCTTCGCTGTAACAATGCTGACACATCCACAGTCAATTAACCAACTACAAGAGCTTTCGATAAATCACCCTTAAATACTGAACGCAAGGAATAGAAACTCATTGAACTTGTTCACTATTTACTTCAGCTGCTATAAATTCAGTATGAAAACTGAGAAGTAAAAACTTGGGTGAAGCTATATTCTCCTCCAACACACAAAGAAATACATCTTCCAGTCTCACATCAGTATTTCCATAATTCACTCAACACTTTATTTGATACACATAAAACACCACAAAAAGAAAACAAGAAACAGGAAAGATTCTAAAAGATTGAAACATCTGCAAAATTGACAACTGTTATGAAAAATTGTAGTCAGACATTTTAGTGAACATGAAAATTTCACGTTTGTGCGACTACATGTTTACATGTGATATGTGCCTTGCCTGTGTATGACTCAGTTTTGCACCTTGAGTAGAAGTAATGCTATTTCGTTTAGCTGTATCCAAAGGAATTCATGAATAACTGAAATATAATTAAACTTGAACTTGAACTTAAGCATCTTTGTGCATTAATAGCAAAGATCTATACAAAGAACATGTTAATTGAGATTCCGCTACAATTCAAAGCTGATCAACCAGATAAACAAGTTAATGCTTTTTCCTCTAATCAATAACAAATCTATATCTTGAATATACTCTTTCTTTCGCTCAGTGTTGTAACTGAAAGCTAGATTGCATAGAAGAGTTCCACAGTCAATTGTCAAACTATGCATTTGAAATAAATGTTCCCATATAGTGCATAAAGAAGAAAGCTGCAGAAATAGGCCAGTAACGAAATAATACTGCATCTAGAGAGGCAGTAATTGCCAACAAGATTTTGCAATCATCATGACATCTGAATATTCAGAAGTGAAGAGAATATTAAAAGTTATTTACATAACAAAACACTTTTCAAGTGCATTTAGTTTTTATTATGTAAGTATCCACAACAAACCAAACAGTTTGGTAAGTGACACTGAATCCGTTTTAATCCTGTCGGGCTCATAAACTGCAGACTGCACGTAGTTTGCTCATTAAAAAAATAAAACTCAAATGCTTCCGTTGACAACATGCTAACCAATAAGCCGTACTCTGGTAACGATTTCGGTAACGGAAAAACCAGATACAACGCAAACGCCATATAGACATCAACCAAATTAGTTTCCCTACAAAACTCAATCGGTCATTTGAGCCGACGTCAGTTAAAAGTTGCGGTAGATTGTACTTTAACACTGAGCACGCAATAGGAGAGTTTGTCCAGCTTTCGTACGCCGCACTTCGCAACCATACTGCGCTGCTCTAATGATCTCGTTATCCATTCACAATCCCAGCGCTTTAAAACAAATTCCGGGCGGGACCCAGAAAAATTTAAACAAACACCGCACAATTACATTTTTTGGGGGGGTTGGGCGTGGGTAAGGAACGTTCGTTTGCACTTGCTTCTTGCGGTCGCTCCAATTTAATAAAATAATAGATGCAAAGTGCTGACGGACCGGCAACACGTGCACGGGAGGTTCTGTGCGTGGCGAGCAGACACACACACACGCAGCGGGGCTCAGCTCAGCTCACCTTGGGCTTGTACAGCCACTTGCGGAACCGGTTCATGTTGGCGGCGGGTGCCGGCTGTCGCGAGCTGCGCGCTGCCGGCTGGACGAGGAGGGGCGGCCGCTGTCAACCGGCCGTAGCCGACGCTTCTGCTCCCCGGCCGCTATCTCCCGACCCCGGCTCTCACGCTGACATCGAACCACCTCTTCCTCACGCCCTCCCCGGCGATGTCAGCGCCAGCGCCGGCTCCGAGCTGACATGACAACACCATCCCACACTGCACCACAGACAACCCCTCAGCATAACACCGGAAATGACGAAAGGAACGCCGCCTGCCGCCGAAGATGGACGTCCATCGCAGCCAGTCAGCTGCAGAATCGTTCAAAAACTCCGTTCTGTTTGGTAATGCTTTTCAACTTGATGAAGGCATATAACTATAGGATCTTACAATGTTTTACTATCTATACCTTTGGGTAATTCATGACTATTCGTGCCCTTGATCGATTTTTGTATTTGCGTTCACGAGTTAACTCCGTTGCCTAGAGACGGCCAAACATGTAGCGCGGGTGACGCGACACGCCTTGCAGTGACGGATAGGGATTTGTAGTTATTCCATTCGAAACCGTCGTCTATTTGAAGGTGATTGTGCTGGGTGGGACTACAATTCCCAAGATGCACCGTGCTCCGCGACAGCCGCAGCTCCTCGTTCAGTGAGATACTGAAAACCGACCTTCCGATTCAGCTGCGGAGTTAATGGGTTTGTCTTTTTAAACTTAAAATAGTTGGGGAATTGAGATAAAGGATTTTACCACAATTAGATCTTTTATCGTTAGGTATTTTCATTTTGACGGAGTGATTTGTGGTTGTGGTGAATGGGGTTAGTGGTCAGTTGAGTTCCTGGGAATGAGTGACTGGTGCTGTATATCTAAAATAGAAAGTCCTGGAAATGCTCCTCAGGACACGAAGCATCTTAGGAAAGAGAAGCAGATAGCAGTCTCACTGAAAAGTAATTAAATATTTCAGGTCAAAGAACCTTCATTAAGGGAAACACAAGAGACCGCGCATGCTGGAATCAGTCATCAGACTGATTAACTCACGCTGATTTGAGTGTACTCTATGTTACATTGACTGTTCTATTTATTATAAATAGAACAAATTACTATGATTGCACATTGCATATTTAGATGGAGACATAATGTAAAGACTTTTACTCCTTATGTGTGTGAAGGATGTAAGAAATAAAGTCAATTCAATTCAATCTGAAACAACACAAAATCACTCCTGTCCTGGTGGTTCTGAATTGGCTTCCTTGTATCCTTTAGAATTGACTTTAAAGTTCTCGTACTTGTTCTTAAAGCTCTCAATGGTCTGGCACCCGAGTACATCACAGAATCATTTTTGTTTTATAATCCTGCTGGAGTTGGCAGATAATTTATTGATTACAATGGAAATTTGTGACACAGTAGCATTACAAGTGTGCAGATATACACTTGTAAAATATTTTCTTATTTGAAAATAAGAAAGAATAAAAAAGTTAACCGATAAGATGTACAAGATTTCCAAGTTCACGCTGATAAGATGGTGGTACAAGATATTATATAGTAATGGGTGCACATTCACACGTTCAGATAAAAAAGTGATGGTGTCCACGATAGCAGCATGTGGCAAACAGAGCTCTGGTAAACAGAGGTTTGTAACAGTCTGACAGGAAGGGGGTCTTGACTTCCCCAGCTATTGGATGACTCATTATAGAGCCTAATGGCCGACGGTGAGAATACTCTCACACAGTGCTCTTTGGAGCAGCGCAGTTGTATTACTGAAAGTGCTCCTGTGTTCAGCCAAAGTGGCATGTGGAAGGTGAGAAATACAGTATTGTCCCAAATTCCCAGGATTTTCCATGGGGTCCTTTGTTCTACCCCAGCCTCCAGTGTGTCCAGTTTGACCCCTATAAAAGAGCCAGCCTTTCTAATCAGTTTATTGAAACTGTTAACATCATCTGTGTTGGTGCCATTGCGCCATCACACCACTGCATAGGAGGTTGTGCTGGCAACAACAGACTAGTAGAACGTGTGAAGGAGAAGCCTGCACACTCCAAAGGCCTTCAGTCTCCTGAGGAAGTAGAGGTGACTCTGGCCCTTCTTATACACAGCTGTGTTGGTGCTCCACTCAAGTCTGTCATTCAGGTGCACCCCCAGGTACGTGTAGGTCCTCACCACATCCACATCCTCACCATCAATAGTAACAGGGAGCAATGCAAGTTTGGTCTTCCTAAAGTCCATCACCATAATTTACTTATTATTATTTAATTATTTATGGTTTTATATTGCTATATGTCTACACTATTCTTGGTTGGTGCGGCTGTGATGAAACCCAATTTCCCTCGGGATCAATAAAGTATGTCTGTCTGTCTGTCTGTCAGGGCTTTATGCTTTGGCTCTTGGTATGATCACCCATGCCAAACAGGTCCAATGGTAGAGGCCAGTCAAAGACTTGTCCACCAGTCATTCCAGGTTCAGGGGATCAGCTTAGGACTAATAGCCTTGGCTGGTCAAACAAAATTCTTATGGAAACAGCAATGAAATATCCTTCTGTATCTGTGTGTGATGGTATGGTGCCAAACTCTTTGGGGCAGACATGAGGACCTTGAACCACTCCTGGGACACAATAAAGATGGTGGCCAAGGACAGACAAGAGATGGAGAACCTTCACTGCTGCCCAAAATGTCACCGGTGTAGTGAGTAGTAAGTAAGAAGCAGGCCCTTCAGCCCAACTGGTCCATGCCAACCATGTCCCTGCTCATCTGAATTGTCCACATTCGGCCCATAAGCCTCCAAGCCTTTCCCCTCCATATGCCCATCCAATTACCTCTTAAATGTCATAATATGCCTCATCTACTTCTTCTGGAAACTCATTCTAAAAACTCACTGTTCTCTTTGTAAAGAAATTTCCACTCAGGGCCCTTCAGTTCCACTCCTCTCACATCTCTAGTTTTGGACTCCTCAGCCCTGGAGGAAAGGATATAACTGTCTACCTTATTCATACCCCTCATGATATCTAAACCATTCCTATTGATGTAACTGCCCAAATGCTTTTTAAACATTGTAATTGTAGCCACCTCCATCACTTATTCTGGCAGCTCATTCCATACGTGGCACCCTCTGTGTAGGAAAAGTTGCTTCTCTAAATCTTTCCTCTCTTACTCTAAACCTACCTTTGGACTCCCCTACCTGAAGGAAAGGAGTATTCCCCTCATGATTTTATAAACCTTTGTAAAATTATCCCCAGCTCCTATGCTCCAGGAAAAAATAGCTCAAGTCTTTCCTCGTAACCCAAAAGCTCCGAAGTTCAAAGTAAATTTATTAAAGTTACCATATGTTCTTGCAGGAATTCACAGTAAATACAAATAAACAAAAAATAAATAAGCAATAAATATCAAGAAAATGAGATGAAGAGTTCTTGAAAGGGAGTCCATAAGTTGTGGGAATAGTTCAGTGTTGAGGTGAGTGAAGTTATCCACTCTGTTCAAGAGCCTGATTATGTTCCAGTTCTGCTCATATCCTTGTCAATATTTTTTGCACCCTTTGCAGTTTAATGACATCCATCCAATAGCAGGGTGACCAGAACTATACTGTATGCAGACTTCTAGCTGTGGCTTTGCCAATATCTTGTACAGTTGTGACCAGATGTGCAACTCTGTTCTCAATATCCTGACTGTGGAAGGCAAGTGCCTCCATCACCTTGTCAATCTGTGTCAGCACTTTCATGTAACCATGTACCTGCACCCCAGATCTCCATGTTCCATGGCACTCCACAGAGCCCCGGTGTGTTAGTGCAGCTCGGATTTGTCTTACCAAAGTGTAACACCTCACGTTTATCTGGCTAAAACAGTATCTGCCATTCCTTGAACCACTAGCCCAGCTATCAAGATCCCTTTGTAAAAAGCCCTGTTGTGATATCTCAAAATACTTGTGCTTCATTGCTGTTTCTGCAAGATTGTTCTATGGAAGTAACACAGTGACTCTCAGATAAGTACTCAGATGGTTTTAAAGTGATGTGCAGTGCCCTGAGGTTGTGAAAGGTGCGACAAAAACTATTTGTTTAAATTTGATTACTGTAAAGATTTTGGTTTTGGTTTATTATTGTCATATGTACCGAGACACAGTGAAAATCTTGTCTTGCACACTATTTATACAGATCAAGTCATTACACAGGTTATTGAGCTAGAATAAGGTAAAACAATAACAATTCAGAATGAAGTGTAAAAGCCACTGAAGAAGTGTACTGCAGGTAAATGATGACGTGCAAGACCATAATGAGGTAGATTCTGAGGCTAAGAGTCCATCTTTATGTACAAGAGGTCCATTCGAGAGTCTGATAACAGGGATAGAAGCTGTCTTTGAGCTTGCTTTCAGGCTTTTGTTTCTTCTGCCTGACTGGAGAAGGAAGAAGAGAAGATGTCAAAACTAGAGGAATAATCATCTTCAAAATTTCCCTTATTTCTTTGCTTTTAAGAGTCCTAATGCTGTGCAGACATCTCAACAATCTCATGTGTGCTGCTGTGTTCTGAAACTTTGGAAAGGAGACTGAAACAGTATGGCAGCAGTGTGTTCTGAAAACGATTCAGTGTAATGCAGGGGTTATGTGTCTTTCTATGAAGAACTGATATAGAACGTATTGGCTGTCTTGATCCAGCATCTTATGTGTCCCAACATAAACTAAGCACCAAACAATCTGCAGGGAGAACTTAGTGGCTTGAGCAACATCTGTGGGAGGAAAGCAATTGTTGACCTTTCAGGAACTGCCCGACAGTTCATAAGCAGAATGGGTTACTTTAACAGGTTGGTACAGATGCTTTTTAATCCAGTCTCCCAGAGAGTACTTGATGTACAGGGCATGTTGACTCTACTCTCATTTTCATCTAGATTTTCCGTGGGAAGTTTGTTATCTATTTAATTTGCATTTGTTTTACCCACATTAAGTATGTGTGCATCATTTCCATTTGCAATGGAGGTGTCTGAAATCATGAGGGTTTCAACAATAAACAGGGAGAAACCGATTCCCAAGGTCAGTGACTAGAGGACAGAGATTTAATATAATTGCCAACAGGGTCAGAGGTGTTATGAATTAATAAGATAACGGAAGATAATGCCTTTCCAAAGTGGATTAGTTAAATACATGGAGTCAAAATTTATGGGGCTTTTGGGAAAAAGCCACAAGAAAATGAGACTAACTGGAAAAATTTTCCCAAGGGTCAACAAGCGCAGAGCAGAACAAAAGGCCTGCACGATTCAGTGATTGAATAGAGTTTGTTTGTTAGGAGCATCATGACTTTTAAATGCCAACTCATTCATGCATCAAAGGATCGTGTATACAAGCTGCATTCGTAAAAAGTGTCCAGTTTGTTGTCAAGTATATACATGTTTGAGGCTGTTTCCATGTTGAAGCTTGTTGTCCCTTGGATGAAACTGCATGGCCTGATGATACCACTCAGGGAAGGAAAGTTCTTTAGTGTTTCAAAGAAAACAAAAACCATGAACTGATACAGATCTTAGGAGACCTGAAGTGAAGAAATTATTTTGTAATGTTGATTAAAAGGCAGTCAATTTGCACACAGCAAATTCCCACAAACAGCACTGAGTTCATGACTAAATCTATTTAATTGATGCTGGTTGAGTGATTAATATAGGCTCATGGATAAGGGTTTGCATTACACCAGTGTCTTGAGCTCATTTAAATTGAGTTTCTGAAGTAAGTCTATTGCCTAGGCCAACATCACTTGCATTACCAAAAAGCAGATTAACTGGTAACTGTTGATATGTGTTGAATTGTAAAACATGTGAAAGAGTTTTCAAGTTCAAGCTTAATTGTCATTCGACCATACACGTGTACAGTATACAGCTAATAGAACATTGTTGTTCTGGGGCCAAAGTGCAAAGCACAGTAATGTACATACAGTCACACACACAGCATAGGGCACAGAAAGTAACGAAGGCACATAGCATCACAAAACTAATAACATGTTCCTGAGTGGGATTGCTCGAAAATTGATGGTGCATGTGATGTTGTTCTGGAGCCATGTTTCTGCCAGAATAAGCACACAAGCTTTCATGATTTAAATTCACAGGTTGCAAGTGAGTTTCTAAAATATTTCACAGGACTCTACCTTAGAACATTTACTCTGGGCTTGGTTGTTATTTGATCCTGCTGTATTGTCTTCAAAAGTTCTCCTTTTCATATATATTTACCTCTTTCACTGAATAGGTGCTTTCTGCTGAAGATGTCAAGTTACTCGCGGCTTCTGGCTGATATTGTACGTTTACTGGACAAGTTTGACCCTCAAAATAATGACCCTGTTCACTTTGTAAGTGAAGCAGCAAACAGCTATAAGGTGAGGGAAATGTTCACATTGAATTAATTGCCACAGGAATCAGCAGGGTATGTTTAATAAGCTAGAAATACTCTGCAGGGCTTTAACCAAATATTATACTGGGACATTATTGGATTTCTTCTTCAATTAAACTCTAATCAAGGGATGATACAGGCCCAGCCAGCAGTTTCATTTTTGCTAATTTATTTTGCAATACTTTGTTTTTAATTCTGAAAAAAAACTACGGCTAGTATGATGATCCATATTTCAAAAATCAAATGAGGATGTCAAACAGAGTTGAATGAAAATCTCAAGAAGATTGAGGAATGTCATGTAGTCTACTTAAGATCAAATAATTACAGATGCTAGAAACCTGAGATAAAAGCAGAAAATGCTGGAATCTCAGCAGGTCAGGCAGCATCTGTGGGGAGAGAAATAGTTAAAGGTGCAGGTTCAGGATTCTTCTTTCTCAGACTTTAAATGATTAACTCCATTTCTCTTTATGCTGGTGCTATCTGATCTGATGAGTGTTTCCAGCATCTTCTGTACTAATTTCAAGGTTTCAGCATGTGGAGTTTTCCCTTTATTTTCACCTTCAGATGTAAGAAATGATTAAAGGTTGAATTGGAATATGAGCTTCAATCACTTATTGAGAATGTATCAAATGAGCAGCATCTGTAGAGACAGCTAGTAACTGTCCTGTATTACCATGTGCTCCTATCTTATTTAGCAGCTAATGTGTAGCACCTTATCAAAGGCCTTTTGAAAACCCAAGTAAACAATATCCATTGGCACTCCTTTGTCTTTCCTGCTTGATATTTCCTCAAAGAATTGCAAGACTTGGCAGGGAAGATTTCCCCTTAAGGCAAGGGTTCCCAACCTGGGGTCCATAGACCCCTTGGTTAATGGTACAGGTCCATGGCATAAAGAAGGTTGAGAACCCCTGCCTGAAGGAAACTATGCTGGCTTTAGTCATTTTATCCTGCACTTCCAAATACCCCGAAACCTCATCTTTACTGATAAGACATTAAGACATAGGAGCAGAATTAGGCCATTTGGCCCATCATCCACTCCACCATTTAATCGTGGTTGATCCTTTTTTCTCTTCCTCAGCTCCACTCCCTGGCCTTCTCTCCATAACCTTGTGTCTAATCAAAAACTTATCAATCTCTGCCTTAAATACACCCAGCAACCTGGCCTCCACAGCTGCCTGTGGTAACATATTCCACAAATTTCCAACCTCTGGATACAGAAATTGCTCTGCATCTCTGTTTTAAATTTATCCTAAGGTTATGTGCCATTGTCCAAGACTCCCCCACCATGGAAGACATTCTTTCCACATCTCTCTGTCTTGGCTTTTCAACGTTCGAATGGTTTCAATGAGACCCTCCCTCATCCTTCTAAATTCCAGCAAGTACAGACCTAGAGCCATCAAACATTCCTCATATGATAACTCTTTCATTCCTGGAATCATCCTTGTGAACCTCCTCTGAACCCTCTCCAATGCCAGCACATCTTTTCTTAGATGAGGAGCCCAAAACTGATCACAATACTCGAGGTGAGGCCTCACCAGTGCCTTATAAAGCCTCAGCATCACATCCCTGCTCTTGTATTCTAGACCACTTGAAATGAATGCTAACATTGCATTTGCCTTCCTTACCATCGACTCTACCTGCAAGTTAACCTCCAGGGTGTTTTGCACAAGGACTCCCAAGTCCCTTTACATCTCAGATTTTTGGATTTTCTCCCTGTTTAGAAAATAGTCTGCAGATTTATTTCATTGACCAAAGTGCATAACCATGCATTTCTCAACACTGTATTTCATTTACTGCTCTCTTGCCCATTATCCTAATCTGTCTAAGTCCTTCTGCAACCTTCCTGTTTCCTCAGTACTACATGCCTCTCCATCAATTGTCACATCACTGCAAACTTGGCAACAAAGCCATCTATTCCAAAATCTAAATCATTCATATACAGCATAAAAAGAAGTGGTCCCAATACCGACCCTGCGGAACACCACTAGTCACTGGCAGCCAACCAGGAAAGGATCCTTTCATTCCCACTAATCAGCCAATGCTCTAACCATGCCAGTAACTTTCCTGTAATACAATGGGCTCTTAACTTGATAAGCAGCCTCATGTGTGGCACCTTGTCAAAGGCCTTCTGAAAGTCCAAATATACAACATCCACTGCATCCCCTTTGTCTATCCTATTTGTAATCTCCTCAAATAATTCCAACAAGTTTGTCAGGCAAGATTTTCCCTTAAGGAAACCACGCTGACTTTGTCCCCTGTCACTCAGTACTCCATAACCTCATCCTTAACAGTTGATTCCAACATCTTCCAACCACTGAGGACAGGCGAACTGGTCTGTAATTTCCTTTCTGCTGCCTTCCTCCTTTCTTAAAGAGTGGAGTGACATTTGCAATTTTCCAGTCCTCTGGCTCCATGCCAGAGTCCAATGAGTTTTGAAAGATTATACTTTCTCTACCGCTACCTCTTTCAGAACCCTGCAGTACAGTTCATCTGATCAGGGTTACTTATGTATCCTCGGGTCTTGCAGCTTTTTTTTCCACCTCTGCCTTGTAATAGTAACTGCACTCATTTCTCTTCCCTCACACCCTTCAACATCTGGCACATGCTACTGTCTTCCACAGTGAAGGCTGAATCAAAATATTCATTTACTTCATCGGCCATCTCCTTGTCCCCTGTTTATTATTTCTCCAGCCTCATTTTCTAGCAGTCCTATATCCACTCTCATCTTTTATTTTTTACATTCTTGAAACTGCTTTTACTACCCACTTTGATATTGTTTGCTAGCTTGCTTTCATATTCCACCTTTTCCTTCCTAATGATTTTTTTAGTTGCTCTCTGTAAGTTTTTAAACGCTTCCCAATCATCTACCTTCCTGCTCATTTTTGCTTTGTTATATGCCCTCTCTTTTGCCTTTACATTAGCTTTGAATTCCTTTGTCAGTCGGGGTTGTACGATTTTGCCATTTGAGTATTTCTTCGTTTTTGGAATACACCTACCCTGCACCTTCGTCATTTTCCCCAGAAACTCACACCATTGCTGCTCTGCTGTCATCCCTCCCAGCAGCTCCTTCCAGTTTACTTTGGCCAACTCCTCTCTCACACCACAGTAATTTCCCTTATTCCACTGAAGTACTGCTACATCAGACTTTACCTTGTCCCTAACAAATTTCAAGTTGAACTCAGTCAAATTATGATCACTGTCTCCTCAGGGTTCTTTTACCTTAAGCTCCCTAATTGCCTAGAGTTCAGGACATAACACCCAATCCAGTAGAGCTAGGTTCAACCCAATCCAGTAGAGCTAGGTTCAACGACAAACTGCTCTAAAACCCATCTCTTAGGCATTCAACAAACTCACTCTCTTGAGATCCATTACCAACCTGATTATCCCAATCGACCTGCATGTTAAAATCTCCCATGACTATTAAAACATTGCCCTTTTGACATGCCTTTTCTATTTCCTGTTGTAATCTGTGGTCCACATCCCAGTCACTGTTGGGAGGCCTGTATATAACTGCCATCAGTGTAGGATTCAGCATCTTCCGATCCTATGTCACATCTTTCTGGAGATTTGATGCCTTTCTTTACCAGCACAGCCACACCACCTCCTCTGCGTACCTTCTTATCCCTCCAATACAATGTGCAACCTTGGATATTCAGCTCCCAACTAAAATCATCCTTCATCCATGATTCAGTGATGGCCACAACATCATACCTGACAATCCGTAATAGTGCAACAAGATCATCCACCTTATTTCTTATACTCTGCACATTGAGAAATGGACTGTAACATCTTAACAAAGACTAAAGTCAGGCTATCTAGCCTATAGGAAAAATGCAACGTAAAAGCATTTCAGGATGTATATTGTGTACATTTCTCTGACATTAAACTTGACCTTTGAACCTATAATTTCCAGCCTTTTGCCTCCCTCCCTTCTTAAAGAGTGGGGTGACATTTACAGTAGTTCTTCTGCAAACACTAAATAATTTCTGACAAACAAGATTAGTATCAGCAAATTAAATGAGCACAAATCAAACTTGGCAAGCTAGGCCAATACAAACAAACATATACAAACACTGGTTTGTGATCTTCTGCTGCTGTAGCCAATCCACTTTAAGGTTCGACGAATTGTGCATTTAGAGATGCTCTTCTTCACGCCACTGTTGTGATGCATGGTTATTTGAGAACTGACACCTTCCTGTTGGCTTATATCAGTCTGGCCATTCTCCTCTGACCTCTCTCATGAGGTTTTCACCAGAACTGCTGCTCACTGAATTTTAATTTTCTTGCGCCATTCGCTGTGAACTGTTATGTGTTACAATCCCAGGAGAGTAGCAGTTTCTCAGGCACTCAAACAACCCCAGCTGACACCAACAATTATTCAATGGTCAAAGTCACTTAGATCACGCTTCTTCACCATTCTGATTTGGTCTGCACAACAACTGAACCTTTTAACCACATCTACAGGATTTTATACATTGAGCTGCTGCCACATGATTGCATTAACAAGCAGGTGTACCTAATAAAGTGGCCATTGAGTGAAAGATTATGGAGATTCAGGAGAAACTGTATCTTGGCTCCAGTCAAACAGCCTAATAGATTGTTGAGTCCCAATTGGATAACTTACTCCTCGGTCTCTTGCTTAGCCAGATTCTTCGGTAAAGGAATAGACTGATTCATTCTAAACTCCTCAAGGTATTTAGTCCAACAATTTAATGCTAAATTTAGAACTGGTTTTCCCCAGTTCCTTGGTGCATTTTTCCTATGTGGTGTACAGATCAAATGAGAATAGGATTAGATATCATGCCTGTAGCAGATTAATATCAGCAACTGTGCAAGCTTATAAGTGGAAAAATCATTACAAGAGATATTAGAGACCCATGTCACCGTAGCCAGAAAAGGAATCAGCACCCCCACGGGAGTCAGGAAGGAGCACAGTTTGTATTATTTCGGTGAAAACTTGCTGGAGGTTCATGATAAATTGCTAAGTATGATTACCATAAATATTTAAGAACTCACACATGTTCTGAGAGTCATAAACACAAGAGATTCTGCAGGTGCTGCAAATTCACAGCAACACATAAAATGCTGGGGGAACTCAGCAGATCAGGCAGTATCTATGGGAGGGAATAAACAGTCGACATTCTGGGATGTGACCCTTCATCCGGACCAGGAAGGAAGGGGAAGCCAGAATAAAAAATAGGGTGGAGGGGGGAGTACAAGCAGGCAGGTGAGACCTAGTGAGGGGAGAAGGTGGGGGGAGGAGTTATGAAGTGAGAAGCAGATTGGTGATAGGTGGAAGAGGTAAAGGACTAAAGAAGAAGGAAGCTGATAGGAGAGGGCAGTGGGCCATGAAAGGAAGGAAAGGGAAAGGGACATCAGAGGGAGGTGATAGGCAGTGAAAGAGAAGGGGTAAGAGGGGAGCCAGATGGGGAATAGAGAAAGAGAGGAAGGGTGTTGCGGGGAATTACCAGAAGTTAGAGAATCAATGTTCTTGGAATCAGGTTGGAGGCTACCCAGACGGAATATGAGGTGTTGCTCCTCCAACATAAGAGGGGCCTCATCGTGACTGCTATGTGCCACAACATGAGTCTTTATGATTAAACCTAATTATTAGAGCTTGTCAAAGAAAGTAGCATAGTGATTAGCATGATGCTATCACAACTTGAGATGTCGGAGTTCGAAGTTCAATTCTGGCATCTTCTATAAGTAGTTTGTACATCCTACCTTTTAGCGCATGGGTTTCCTCCCACAGTCCAAAGACGTACTGGTTAGTAGGTTAATTGGTTATTGTAAATTGTCCTGTGATTAGGCTAGGGTTAAATGAGTGGGTTGCTGGGCAGTGCAACTCATTTGGGCGGGAAGGCCCTTTTCCATGTGGTATCTCTAAATAAAATAAATAAGAAAATCATAATACATTCTTTACTAAAGTGAAAGAAAAAGAATCACATGAAAAATGAAAAGAAATTCTGAGCTTGGAAATCAATTGGCATTCATTAACTGTTTCTGTAGGGACCTGAATCTGTTGATGATGTTACTATCTGATAATATCTTGCGTATTGATTACTCTTTTAACAAAAAGATTCATTATCTGTGGAGAGTATCATACAGAGGAAACAAATGAGTTTTCAAATGAGCTCCTGACACAGTAAAATGGTTCAGAGTGATGAAGTGAATTGGTTATTCGCTGGTCTCTAAATTGTAATTCTTCAAACTCAAGGAAGCTGTTATGCACAAACAAGTCTGATTGGGCAATACCTAATGTCTCATCCAGCAACTCCGTTTCTATATTCATCTTTCACAGACACATATGCAGTGATGACTGTGAGGAATGTCATTCACCTCTTCTTGGGAACTTTCTGAATGGATGAAGTATCACGCCTTTCCCCACACCTGCAGTACAAGCATACTTATTTATTCTTAAATTATTCTCAGAACCAATCTACGGTTTGACAGGAGACCAACAGAACTCCCAGGAAAACATTGTAAATGGCTGGGAAGCCTGCCAGTGTCACACCAAATTTATGGCAGATTTGGACAACTTTTACTGATTAAATCAAAGTTGAGGGGAAGCTGATTTCCGCGATAAACTGAGCTGTGACCACAACTCTTTGCAGTTTCTTGTAGTCACAAGCAGGACTGTTGCTGTACCGAGCCACGATACATCCGGATAAGACGCTTTCTGTGGTGCAGATATAAAAATGGTGAGGGTCAAAGAGGACATGCAAAGCCTCTTTATCTATCTGCCTTTGGAGGTATATTTAAAACAGAGGTTGATGAGTTCTGTATTTCTGAGGTTATAGGGAAAAGACAGCAGAGTGTGTTTGAAGGGAAAATAATGGTAGCACTGACCCAAGAGATTGGTTGACCTAATTCTGCTCCAGTGTCTTATAGTCTTATAGTCCTGAGGAACTAGAAGCACTGGTAAGCTTCGCAAACAAGAGAGAATCTGCAGATGCTGGAAATCCGAGCAACACACACAAAATGCTGGAGGAACTCAGCAGGCCAGGCAGCATCTACGAAAAAAAATACGGTTGACATTTTGGGTCAGTCCTGCCAAAGGGTCTCAGCCTGAAACACTGACTGTACTTTTTTCCATAGGTGCTGCCTGGCCTTCTGAGCTCCTCCAGCATTTTGTGTGTGTTACACTGGTAAGCTTTCTTAGTTGTGTCTTCAACATAGTTGGATCAGGGCAGGCTCACACCAGGGAACTCGAAGCTCTCAACCTGCTCAACCTCAACTAGATCATGCAACCTGGGTCTAAACTGGCAGGAAAATGCAATGAAGAACTTACTTGCAGCACCATTGATGTCAACAGCAGCAGGTGCTCTGCTTCTCCCCAACCCCCATCCTGAAGTCAATGACAGTTCTGTTGCTGTTAGTGAGATAGAGGTTGTTTTCATGATACCATGTCACTAATCTTTCTATCTAATAGCATGAAAGAGCAGCCAGGGCCCTAGTTTAACCCACATTTTGAAAGAGAATGTATCTGCACTATGCAGAACTGCACTGGAGTGTTAGCAGTGGATTTACATGCGTAATTCATATAAATCCAGAACCAAAGTCCTAGTGTGGCAGATGAAAAAGTTGAGGCACATCTAGAAATTCAAGCAAGAAATTTCACTAGTCAGGGCAGGCTGGGACAGCACACGGAGCGAAGAAGGTCATAGAGGCTAAACTTTATTTATTTTATAATGCAAGAAGTCTGACAGGTGCAGTAGATGAACTGAGGCCGTGGATTAAAATCTGAGGAAGACACACAAAATGATGGAGGAACTCAGTCAATCAGGCAGCATCTATGGAGTGGAAATTTTGACTTTGGAACGTGGAACTGTGACATTATTGCTGTTACAGAAACATGGTAGAGAGAGGGGATAGACTGGCAGGGAATTTTTTTCAAGCAGGTAACCCCACTGGAGAGGACCCCACTAGAACACTCGACCTCTTGGGAAATGAGCCTGGGCCAAGTTGTTGAAGTGTCATTTGGAGAACACTTTGTGACCGGTGACCACAGTTCCACTAGTTTTAAAATCATTATGGGAAACAATACAACTGGTCCACGAGTTAAAGTCCTAAATTGGAGCAGGCTAACTTCGCTGGGATTCGACAGTTACCTGCAAAGTTGGAATGGGAGAGGCTGTTAACAGGTAAGGAAACATCCAGCAAGTGAGGGCATAGTTTTAAGGTGCTTGGAAGTAGGTACAGAGGAGATGACAGGGGTAAGTTTTTTTACACAGAGAGTGGTGAGTACATGGAATGGGCTGCCAGCGACAGTGGTGGAGGCGGATACAATAGGGTCTTTTAAGAGACTCCTGGATAGGTACATGGAGCTTAGAAAAATAGAGAGCTACAGGTAACCCTGGGTAATTTCTAAAGTAAATGCGTGTTCAGCACAGCATTGTGGGCTGAAGGGCCTGTATTGTGCTGTAGGTTTTTTTTAATGTTTCTGTGTTTCTGAGTGGGCGGCTTTTAAAATTGAGATAGGGCAAGTTCAGTGCCAATATGTTTGTGTTAGAGTAAACCCGGGTAAAAGAGTGATATTAAGGCCCTGATCATCTGGAAGGAACCTTTGTTGGCATGACCTGAAGGACTTGAGTCCGTACTTTTACCTCGATGAATCTTTGATCAATTGGCAAGTATTCTTTCAGCTGAGCCCCATTTTACCTCTTCTCTTTGTGCAATTAATCTGTGCTACATTCTCACTTGTAGAGGAGTAAATATCACATCGAAGTCAAGTTTGTTGTCATATGCACAAGTACATGTATAACAGGACGCATAGGATCAACTATGGACGTTGTGTCCTAGCTGTCTACGTAATGATGCAAGCCAGGGCAGTGTAATATGGAAAGCAAGCTGTTGCTCATGCATCTGATAAATTCAAAGGAACAGCAGAGATCGATACAGTTTGGCACCAGCAGTGTTGCAAGAGTTGCCAGTGAGCATTGAACTCAACATAAGACTGCTTAGGGACTCCAGCGCCAAAACTCTTCCTTGGGATTTACTCCTCAGGCCTTCCCCATGAGTGAGCAGAGCCACAAGGCAGTGGAGCCTTGAGATCAGAGTTTTCCTTCTCCAAATTGAGCTGCCAACCATGGCTGATGAGCCCCATCTGCCTGGAGCGACTAGTTTTAAGGGACCGGTAACCCCTTTTCCTGTCAGTAGAAGTGGTTCCAGCGGGCTTAGTAGCTAAGCCACAGGAGGAGCTAGATTTAGTTGTCAGATGCTAATTGAAACACATGCCACTGGGAACATTTAATAGGTGGTAGGAGCTTATCTGCACTACATTCTCCAGCAATGAAAACCTGAAGGAATTATGTATGCACAAGTGCAATGAAAACTTTACTGGCAGTAGCATCACAGGCGTACAACGTTAAGGTCTATGCATTACCCAAAGCATATAATATTGCTGACTATATTAACAATTAGCCAGGTAGATGTAGGAGGTGGCAGATCTTTTCAACTGGGTTTCTGATAGCCCTAGGAGTGCAGATCATCATATTTGTCTACCTGATGGTCCAAAACTGGCGATATAAAGAAGGATGAAGGATCAACTTTCTTCACCATATACATTTGCATGTATAAGGAATTTGCTGTGGTGTGTTGGCCAGGGTGTATTATGCAACAAAAAAAATTAACAATTATGAAGAATTATATAAAGTTAGAGGTTAAAGTATGGATATGGAATAAAATGTGCATAAATACGTAAACACTGGCAAGTATTTATAATGTAAATAGCATTGTAAAAAGTGGTGTGAAGTGTTCACAGTGCAGTGCAGTGGAAGATTCAAGATTGTTTAATGTCATTTCCTGTACGCAAGTGTAAAGGGGAACGAAATAATTGTTATTCCGGATCCAATGCAGCACAAAAAACACAATAAAATAAAGAATACAATAATAATAAAAAGCACAATAAATATAAATACTTAAGAAACACATAAGCTTCTAATACATAGATGTCTCCATAAAGTGGCATGAAGCACAGGGGTGTCTGTACATAAGGTGACTAAAAATGATAAAGTAGTGGTGGTGGGAGGTGTGGGGGTGGGTAGTGGGTGGAGGTGTTGATCAGCCTTACTACTTGGGGAAAGTAACTGTTTTTGGTCCTGTCAGGGTTAACGGGGGTAATCGGGGCATCATATCTATCTAGCCCATTGATACATTTGTACACTGGGCAATGATGTACACATTATGGAATGGAAGGATGTGCATTGTATCCTGCAGTCTTCTATACCATCCTGTCACCAGTCTGGGAGGGACAGAAAGTGCACTCCAGGCCTTCCCATTGGCATGTGGGTAAAATGTACTTCTAACATTTAGCCCAAAGCAGTACAGGCAAGGCAGGGACAAAAATTGGATGAGTTCAAATCAATGCTTAGCCAGAAACTCTCCAACACTTTGACCATGTGCTTACCCAGAAATGAACATCGATTTCTCAAACTTCCAGTAATGCCTCCCCACCCCCATCTTCATCATTTCCCACCCCCTTGTCCCTCTCTCATGTTACCTCCTTGCCCACCCATTGCCTCCCTCTGCTGCTCCCCCCCCCCCCACCATTCTTCTTTCTTCCATGGCCTTCTGTCTCTTTCACCAATCAACTTCCCAGCTCTTTACTTCATCTCTCCCCCTCCCAATTTCACCTATCGCCTGGCGTTTCTCTCTCCCTCCCCCCCCCCCCACCCCCACCTTTCAAATCTATTCTTCAGCTTGTTTTTCTCCAGTCCTACTGAAGGGTTTCGGCCTAAAACGTCGACTGTACTTTTTTCCATAGATGCTGCCTGGTCTGCTGAGTTCATCCAGCATTTTGTGTGTGTTGCTCGGATTTCCAACATCTGCAGGTTTTCTCTTGTTTGTGAGTTCAGATCACTGTGGCTCTCTTCAAAGTACTTGGTACTTGATTAGCCCAAGACACCGAAGGAATATCATCAGAATCAGTGGCCTCAAACCTGAGTGATTGGCTGAAAGTCAAAGATTTGCTTTTGCCGTTCCAATTTATACAGGTCATTAACTCCACACAATTGAAAACATGACTGAGGATTTGCCTTCATGGTGTTATTGATTGTGCCTTAGCTGTATTTACGGACCCGTATCTCTTGCATTTAACACAAAGACACAGTGGTTTTATTGAAAATGCAGCTCCTGTTACATTTACGATTAAAGGCAAGGCTATTGCACAGGATCGTTTTTTATTGTCAGTTGTGACTTGCTTGCAGGCACGAGGTGAGGTTGAGCAGACGTTCCTGGTGGAAGTCCTGTCAGGCTGCTTATGTCACAGACCACTGCTCAATGTGGTAGTGAATGGATTTTACATTAAGGATGGAAAGAACTTCCTGAGAGTGGACTACAATCTGTTTGTGGGTAAGAGATATTAGAAGATAGACCATAGAACAGGAGCGGTGCTTCGGCCGAGAATGTTGTACCAACCTTTTAACCTACTCTAAAATCAATCTAGCCCTTCCCTACCCCATAGCCAACCATTTTTCTTTCATCCATGTGCCTATCTAGAAGTCTGAAGTGCCCCTGCAGTGGATGCAATCTCACTGTCTCTCTGCTTGGTCTTGGATCACCTGGACAATAGCAATACCTACATGCTGCTGTTTGTTGATTACCGCTCAGCATTCAACACAATCATACCCTCAGTGCCAATCCATCAAGCTCCAAAACCTGAGCTGCTGTACTTCCCTCTGCAACTGGATTCTTGACTTCTTCATCAGGAGACCACAGTCAGTGCAGATCAGAAATAACATCTCCTCCTCTCTGACAATCAACAGCGGCACATCTCGAGGGTACCTGGTTAGCCCACTGCTCTACTCTCTCTGCACCTATGACTGTGTGGCCAGGCACAGCTCAAACACCATCTATAAATTCACAGATGACATTCATGTTGTTGGCAGAATCTCACACCAGTCCTCATCAAGAGCTCAGCAGTAGAAAAGGTGGGCAATTTTAAATGTCTGGGTGTCAACATCTCTGAACATCTGTCCAGGGCCCAATATATTGATGCAATTACAAAGAAGGCACATCAGTGTCTAAGTATTGGGTGAGTCACAGTCTCAAATGTAGAGCAGGGGTTCCCTGCCTGAGGTCCATGAACCCCTCGGTTAATGGCAGGGGTCCATGGCATAAAAAAGCTTGGGAACCCCTGCACTGGAGGAACATCCATTTGGAAAAGAGATGAGGAGGATTTTCTTCAGCCAGAAGGTGGTGAATCTGTGGAATCCATTGTCATAGATGGCTGTGGAGGCCAAGTCATTGAATATATTTAAACCGGAGGTTGATAAGTTTTTTATCAGTCAGGGAGCTAAAGGTCATGGGGAGAATGCAGGAGAATGGAGTTGAGAGGGATAATAAATCAGCCATGATGGAATGGTGGAGAAGTCTCAATGAACCAAATATCCTAATTCTGCTCCTCTATTTTATGGTCTTATTTTGTTAGGAGTTTGAGGAGATTTGGCATGTCACCAAAAACTCTAACAAATTTCTACAGATGTACCACGGAGAGCATTCTAACTGGTTGCATCACTGTCTGTTGTGGAGAGGTCACTGCACAGGGTCAGAAACAGTTGCAGAAAGTTGTAAACTCAGTCATCTCCATCATGGGCACTGTCTTCCCCAGCACTGGGGACATCTTCAAAAGGCAATGCATCAATAAGGTGGTATCCATCACTAAGGACCTCCATCACCCAGGACATGCCCTCTTCTTATTACTACCATCAGGGAGGAGGTACAGAAGCCTGAAGACACACACTCTATACTTTAGGAGCAGCTTCTTCCCCTCCACCATTGATTTCTGAATGGACATTGAATCCATGAACACTTCCTCACTATTTTTATTTTCCTTTTGCATTACTTACTTAATTTAATTCTAAATATATATTTCTTGTTGTAATATAAAATATACTTCATGTACTGTTGCTGCAAAACAACAAATTTCACAATGCATGGCCGTGATAATAAACTTGGTTGTGATTCTGCTTCCCTTGCAGTTATGTGCTATCTTGTCACTTTTCGGCTGAACGAACTGGGCCTCAAGCACTTCAGCAAACTTATCAATTCGCAGGATGTGAACAAAATGCATAAAGTGAGGACAGCAAACATTTATTCTCGGAACCTTTATTCAAGATGTTGGGTTGTGCAGTAAATCTATGTTTATCTTTCACAGTTCCTTAAATTCTTCTTTGATGTTCGGAACCTCAGTACATGGATTAAAGATGAGTGGTGCCAGGTATATGATGTAGCCTATATAACAGAGAAACTGATTGATCCTCTGCTAAGGTAAATCATCATTTTTATATTTTTTTATTCTTTATAATTGTTGAATATTTTTGTTTTTTGTTGCATGCCATGCACATTCCTAATTCCAAATTCCATGTAAATTTATATGGTGAATAAAGTTGATATCCTTTATCATCAAGTAAGATTACTTTCTTACTTTCTATTCTAAATGTATAATTTCTTCACTGAATTGGATGCTGTCATTACAGACATAACACATATCATTAACTTGCAATACACACAAAATGCTGGAGGAACTCAGCAAGTCAGACAGCATCTATGGAGAGAAATACACTGTCGATGTTTTGGGCTGAGACCCTTCATCAGGAAAAGAAATGAAGGGGCAGAAGCCAGAATAAGAAGGTCGGGGAAGGGAAGGACTAAGGACGAAGGAGGGAGAAATTACCAGAAATTAGAGATATCAGTGTTCATGCCATCAGGTTTGAGGCTATCCAGATGGAAAATGAGGTGTTGCTCCTCCAACCTGATCTCACCATGGTGATAGAGGAGGACATGATTGAAGAATTGGAGAGCAGTAGAGACGACAGATGGGAGAACTGGAAGTGAATTAGGCTGTACCTGGTAGCCACACCTTCAATGGGTGTCAGGTGCAGTTCATTTGGTACCTCACTCACCTTTGAATCAGAAGGTGAATGAAAACCCACTACAGAGACAAAACTGAATCCCAGTTTCCCAGTATGAGAGGGATTTGCAGTCTTAGGCAATACCTAACCAAACTTCCTCCTTCTCTCAGGTAGAAGAAGATTACCTCACCTTGACTCACCTTAACACTGAACTGATTCCACAACCTATGGACTCACTTTCAAGGACTCTACAACTCATGTTCTCAATATTAGTTATTTATCTATCTATCTAGTTATTATTAGTATTTCCACAATTTGTCTTCTTTTGCACATTGGTTGTTTGTCCATCTTTGTGTGTAGTTTTTCATTGATTCCATTGTACTTCTTTGTATCTCCTGTCAGAGCCTGCAAGAAAATGAATCTCAGGGTAGCATATGGTGACATTAATGTACTTTGATAATAAACTTACTTTGAAACTTTTGAACTTGGAAGATCTGATCAGAGCAGTTCTCCCCAGTACCCTGGTCAGTGTGATCCAGGGATGAGTGCAGGGAGCAAATGTAAAGCACAGGTCAGGCCCAGCACAGTCCATTCTGTGACATGTCCCATGTTTCCCATGAACTGCTGAAGCTCTAATTTATGTTTTACGTTTGGAAAAGTTTCAAAGGGTGGAAGTTCATCTTTGGTTGTGAGTGTTATGTGGATGCTCAAATGTCAGCCATGCACCAAAATCCAATGAAATCAAATGTTGGCTGGGAATACAATAGTCCAGTACCTCATCAAAAATAAAAACTAAAATTCCTTTCTCTTTTAGCTTTGTGGTGCATCCCAAACTGAAAGTAAATTATCTTTGCTTTCCAGGGAGAAGTGAACTGTTTGACTGCAGTTTGTATCAGAGCCAATCTTCCAGTCACCAAATGGCCACAAATATCTCCATTGTCATGAGATGGAGATAGTGCTGGGACATTAGTCAATAATTCTTCTCAATGCTGCAACCAAGGTTTTCTCTGTTTACAATGTGAAAATTCCACTCATTGTTTACCGTTTTCTTTTGGTTAAAGGTGGCAGCCAGATATGCAGATCATCATCGACCACTTGGCAAATACACTTGCAAATAAAGTTACCCATAAAAAAGAGAGTCAGCCTGTAACAGTACCAAGTGAGTTTAACATCACCAAGCCCAGACCACGAGCCATTCCAGTGCCTGAAGAAATTCCACAGCTGGAAGTACAGACAAAGGTATGTGTGGTGGCTATCCATCCGACACCCCTGCAGGTATGCATGGAAGTGGGTATGCAATTGGGACCTTTAAAAATCTCAGGTTAGGTCGCATTTCCAGCTTTGTCTTGATGGCCTCATTATAGGAAGGGTGAGAATGCTTTAGAGAGGGTAAAGAAGAGGTTAACCAGAATGCAGCCTAGTTTGGAGGACGTGCTACAAGGAAGAGTTGGACAAGTTGGGGCTGTTTTCTCAAGAGCAGCAAAGGCTGAGGGGAGATTGGTTAAAAGTTCATAACATTATTTGAGGCATCGATGGAGCAGACGACCAGTATCTCCGAGACTAAAATGTCCAATACGAGAGGGCATGCATTTAAGATGAGAGGGGGATGTGCAGGGCAAGTTCTTACAAGTGGAGGTGGCCCGGAATGCACTGTCAGGGGTGGTGGTAGAGGCAGAGAGACTCTTCCATGGGCACGTGAATAAGCAGAGGAGGGAGGAATGTGGTCAATGTGCAGGGAAGAGGGATGAGATTAA
Source organism: Hemitrygon akajei (assembly GCF_048418815.1). Classification (NCBI taxonomy): domain Eukaryota; kingdom Metazoa; phylum Chordata; class Chondrichthyes; order Myliobatiformes; family Dasyatidae; genus Hemitrygon; species Hemitrygon akajei. The sequence continues at coordinate 14,842,584 of NC_133129.1, read as the reverse complement.
TTAGGAGTCATTTGTTCAATTAATTCAGCACTATATCATGGGTCAGAGGAACTGTCGTATGATATATTCCATGTTCTATGATTGGAGTGAAAAATAGGTGTATTCCTTTCATTGAGTTCTTGCCTCTTTCTGAAAATATTGATCCCTTTATGGGTGTGCACTTAGAACCTGGTCACAGAAAGTACTTCAATTAAGCAATCATTCTTTATATTTAAACCTTGGTAGTAAATTTTGGTAGACTTTTCCATCTCTGAGGAACTCAATTCTGTCATGATCAGCAGTGTTATTTTGCCAATATTCCCCTCCCTACCTCATCAACTAATTGAAGACTAACTATCGCTACCCAAGCAAGATCTGAAAAAGTTAGAGCATATGAATAAAACTGGGTTCAGCCTGTTAAGCTACAAAATGACCTTGCACATTGCCTGTGCTCATCTACTTTCATGTGAATGAAACAATTTGAACAGTATTTCATTCGGGAGCACGTGGTTACCGTAGGGCAAGAGTAGACATCCTTATGTAAGTAATGCGAATAGATTAGTTTGTAAACCCTCTTTGTGGGAAGGAAGTCTGCTTGTTCATTGATATCTGTCTTGGCTCTGTTAACCGATCGCAATTCTTTCTTCGCATTCTTCCCACATACTCATCAACTCTTAGATAGGTACATGGAGCTGCGAAAAATAGAGGGCTTTGCCGTAGGGAAATTTTAGGCAGTTCCTGGAGAAGGTTATGTGGTTGGCACAACATTATGGGCTGAATGGCCTGTAATGTGCTTTAGGTTTCTATGTAACTCCTCTACCCTCCTCCCAGATGCAACCCCTCATCTACTTACAAGGGACATTTTACAGGGTCTGATTAACCTACCAGCTAGATGTGGAGGGAAACCAGATCGCTGAGGGGAAACCCACGTGATCAACAGGGAGAATGTGCAAACTCCATGCAGACAGTGCTGAGGTCCACGGCTGAACCCAGACAATGTATATATATGTATATTTCTTATTGTAGTTTATAGTTTTTTATTATTAATTATTGCAATGTATTGCTTCCGCAAAACACCAAAAATGTCATGACATTGGAAGTGATATTAAACCTAATTCTGATCTGTAACGTAGGGAGGCAGAGATTCTGTTAATTGTGCCAAGTAGGGCGGCTCACAGACAGCTGTGGAGCCAAGTCATTCAATGTATTTAAAGTGGAGGTTGATGGATTCTTGATTAGTCAGGGCATCAAAGTTTATGGGCAGAAGACAGGGGAGGGATAATAAATCAGCCATGCTGGAATGGTGGAGTGGACTTGATGGGCTGAATGGCCTAATTCTGCCCTTGTGTCTTATGATCTTACAACATTCGATCAGAGGTACTGAATTTTCAGCTCTACAGACAAGCACACAAAGCAACAAGTTGCAGCAGGATTATAAATTTCATCTGAATAATCTCTCACGTCTACTCAGCACCACACCAGCCCACATGTGGTAACACTGTGGGTCTGCTTTACCAACAGCTTTGTTGGCAGAACAGACTTGATGGGCAGAAAGGCCTAATTTTCTCCTGTGTTGAATGGTCTTATGAAAGGAACGTGTGGCTAGGAGGTGGTGTGAAGCCATGCAGCTCATCGTGCCCCTGAACAACGACATACACTCACATTATCAGAACATAAGAAGACCACTCATTTCCCAGAGGCGTTGCAGCAACCAACACAAATGCTTCAGCAACAGGGGAAGAACTGTGAAATATTGTTTAATAATCTGGTCATTTTCCTGAGTTTTATTAGAGCTGTCTCAGAGGCAACATTGCAAAGATATACGAGATCCATAAAGGATGTGGAAAACAAGTTTCCATCATATCAGACAAGCTGCTGCAACAGGGCAAAGAGGCACAGATTCATGTTTATGATGGGTAAAGCTAACCCCCAATCTGACAAATATTTCTTCACACAGAAGAACCTCGTAGTCAGTTTGAATGCAGAAGATTAACAATCTGTTGGTCCTCATCATGGGAAGATCAGAAGGGCCAGCATTCTGTAAAGAAGTGACTAAGCAGCAGGAAGGGCCATCTTCATCAGAATGTATCTTATAATTCACAATTATGCTCCCGTATGTCATGGGTCCTTGATTGAGCTAGGGCAAAGTACACTCATCACAGTTCAGTTTTACTGAGGTCACAACAGCTTTTACAGGGCTAATAGAAGTCAAGACATGGAAGTGATTGATTTTCCTTGCACTTAGTCATACAGGGAAGATTTTAATATGGAATGCCAGGGCACAGAGGCATGAAAATTATCTGACTTCATTATAATGGAAGGAGGATTAATTGCAAGTATTATGGGGTGTGGTACTGCTGTGTCAAGCCCAGGAAGGTTATGGTGTATATTTAGGAACGTGTCTTCCCGGTATCCCTTCCAAAGTACTGTAACAGTTACATCATCAGCTGTAAGATGAGGTTTCAATTCCTGCCACAGTCTGTAAGAAGTTTGTACATTCTCCCTGTGACTGTGTCAGTTTCCTCAGTGTGCTCCAGTTTCTCCCACATAAGTGTGGCAACACTTGCAGTTGACCAGCACAATCCTCAAGGAATTGATTTGATGCAAAAAGATACATTTCACAAGTTTCAATGTGCATGTGACAAATAAAACTAATCTTTAATTTTTGTAACAGTAGAACATAACCAATAAAAATAAAAATCAGAACTTGATGAAGGGATTTGGCCCGAAATGTTGACTCTTTTTTCATTTCCATAGATGCTGCCTGACCTACTGAGATCCTCCAGCATTTTGTGTGTAATTTCATTATAAAGTTATTTTTATACTTTGTTTCTGGTTGTAGTGAAGAAACAGGAGCCACCTCCAGCTCACCCTCAGCACCACTTCACATACAAGCCTCACCAATCTGCATGTCCAACAGGGCACAGATATTCTGAGTATGAGCTCTGGTATTGTTGAAATATTCACTGTGCTGCAATTCCTTTCAAGGAGTGATGCTGATTAACACCTTCTCTCTGCTTCCTCTGAATATTCACAGAAATATTCTTCCAAAATATAAAAAATAAGGTTTGTAATCCTTGGGAGTAAAGGAATTTAAGATTATGGTTGAGACATGAATCTCACACTGAATAATTGAAAGGTAGCACCTAACTAATTTTTTCAGTGTGTTCTCGAACACTCTGATTTACAATTAATGTTGTGACTTATGAGGTACTATAAAAACAAAATCCTTGGGACTCATTTTGTAGTGTGTTGACTGAGTGTTGAATTTTGGCCGCAGCCAAGGCAGAGTTCACCCTTTGGAGGCAGAAAACCATTTCCCTGGTCACAGAGCATGTTTAGTCCACTTCTTCAATCACTCTGATTTCTGACTGATTAATTGTAGGCAAGTCTGTTGCACACCATAACTGGCTCAAGCCTTTTTCAAAATAATGTGCAGGCACTATGATCAAAGTTCAGTTGATCAAATACCCATTGTGCTTCCCAGTTCTGGCTGTCACATGGGGGGGAAGGGGAGTGTTGCAATCTGTGCCATCTTCTAGAGTGAGTGGAGAGGCTAATTGTCAGAAGACATAGGAGCAGAATTAGCCCATTTGGCCCATTGAATCTGCTGATTTATGTCCCTCTCAACCCCAGTCTCCTGCCTTCTCCCTGTAACCTTTGACACTCTTACTAATCAAGATGTCCTCTACAGATTCACAACCCTCTGTCTAAATAAGTTCCTCCTCTTTTCTGTTGTAAAGGGATGTTCTTGTATTCTGAGGTTGTGTCCTCTGGTCCTAGACTTTCCCACAATAGGAAATATCCTCTCCACTTCCACTCTATCTAGGCTTTTAATATTTGACAGGTTTCAATGAGATTCCCTCCCTCATTCTTCTAAACTCCAGCAAATATAGGCCCAGTGCCATCAAATGCTCCTCATACCTGCTCCTTAACCCTTTCATTCCTGGGAGAATTCTTGCGAACCTCATCTGGACCCTCTCCAATGCCAGTACTTCCTCTCTTAGATATGGGGCCAAAACTGATCAAAATACTCCAAAAGACTAATGCCTTTTAAAGCCTCAGTATTACATCCCTGCCTTTATATTCTAGTCCTCTCAAGATGAATGCTAACATTGTATTTGCCTTCTCAATCTGCAAGTTAACCTTTTGGGAATCCTACACTAGGGCTCTCAAGTAGAGGAACTTGGAATTCCAAACTTGCTCCGCACTTAGAAAACAGTCTACATCTTTATTCCTTCTACCAAAGTGCATGACCCTACACTTCTCTACACCATATTCCATCTGCCACTTCTTTGCCCATTCTCCTAATCTGTGTAAGTCATTCTGTCTGATTCTTCAGGACAGATAAACAATAGACAATAGGTGCAGAAGTAGACCATTCGGCCCTTCGAGCCTGCACTGCCATTCTGAGATCATGGCTGATCATCTACTATCAATACCCGGTTCCTGTCTTGTCCCCATATCCCTTGATTCCCCTATCCATAAGATACCTATCTAGCTACTTCTTGAAAGCATCCAGAGAACTGGCCTCCACTACCTTCTGAAGCAGTGCATTCCAGACTCCCACAACTCTCTGGGAGAGGAAGTTTTTCCTCAACTCTGTCCTAAATGACCTACCCCTTATTCTCAAACCATGCCCTCTGGTACTGGACTCTCCCAGCATCTGGAACATATTTCCTGCCTCTATCTTGTCCAATCCCTTAATAATCTTGTATGTTGCAATCAGATCCCCTCTCAATCTCCTTAATTCCAGCGTGTACTTTATTTATTTACCTCAGTGCTTTTTTTAAAATAAAAATAAATTTATTTCCAAAATACACATACGTCACCACATACTACCCTAAGGTTCATTTTCTTGCAAGCAACGACAGTAGATGCCAAGAAACACAATAGAATCAGTGAAAAACTGCACACAAAGGTGGTTAACAACCAAAAGAAGACAAACTGCAATACAAAAAAAGACAATAGACAATAGGTGCAGAAGTAGACCATTCGGCCCTTTGAGCCTGCACCGCCATTTTGAGATCATGGCTGATCAATTCCTATCAATACCCGGTTCCTGCCTTGTCCCCATATCCCTTGATTCCCCTATCCATAAGATACCTATCTAGCTCCTAGAGTTAGAGTCATATGCCTAGAGTCATAGTGTCATAAATGAGCTTAATCGAGCTTTGACCAGCGGCCAGTCGGCTTTTGGGATTGATTAGTAAGAGCAAATTAAAGGAAGGCAGGAGCAAGTGCAGCAGCCTTAGTCTGAGAGGACAAAATCAGAGTGGTGATCTGAAGACTTTAGCACTTAAAGACTTCTGCAAAGAGAGGCTTCACTCAGAGAAAGCAAGGGAAAGAAAAGCTCAAGCTTCTTCCTTCTCTTCTTTATATCTGCTCAGCTAGGGAAGTAGAGATGTCAGGTCGGATAGTGCAATGCTCCTCTTATGGGATGTGGGAAGACGGGGAGACCTCCAGTATCCCTGACCACTATAAATGCAGGAAGTGCATCCAGTTGCAGCTTCTAACAAACCAAGTTAAGGATGTGGAGCTGGAACTGGATGAACTCCGGATCATTCAGGAGGCTGAAGTTGTGATAAATAAAACATATTGAGGGGTAGTTACACCCAAGGTGCAGGACACAGGAAACTGAGTGACAGTCAGGAAGGGGAAAAGGGTTAAGGAGCCAGTGCAGAGTATCCCTGTGGCCATCCCCCTCAACAACAGGTATACAGTGGCATGCAGAAGTTTGGGCACCCCGGTCAAAGTTTCTGTTACTGTGAATAGTTAAGTGAGTAGAAGATGAACTGATCTCCAAAAGTCATAAAGTTAAAGATGAAACATTCTTTTCAACATTTTAAAAAAGATTAGTGTATTATTTTTGTTTTGTACAATTTTAGAGTGGAAAAAAGGAAAGGAGCACCATGCAAAAGTTTGGGCACCCCAAGAGATTTGAGCTCTCAGGTAACTTTTACCAAGGTCTCAGACCTTAATTAGCTTGTTAGGGCTATGGCTTGTTTACAGTCATCGTTAGGAAAGGGCAGGTGATGCAAATTTCAAAGCTTTATAAATAGCCTGACTCCTCAAACCTTGTCCCAACAATCAGCAGCCATGGGCTCCTCTAAGCAGCTGCCTAGCACTTTGAGAATTAAAATAAATGATACCCACAAAGCAGGAGAAGGCTATAAAAAGATAGCAAAGCATTTTCAAGTAACCATTTCCTCAGTTCGTAATGCAATTAAGAAATGGAAGTTAACAGGAATGGTGGAGGTCAAGTTGAGGTATGGAAGACCAAGAAAACTTTTCTGAGAGAAATGCTCGTAGGATTGCTAGAAAGGCAAATCAAAGCCCCCATTTGACTGCAAAAGACCTTAAGGAAGGTTTAGCAGACTCTGGAGTGGTGGTGCACTGTTCTACTGTGCAACGACATCTGCACAAATATGACCTTCATGGAAGAGTCATCAGAAGAAAACCTTTCCTACATCTTCACCACAAAATTCAGCGTCAGAAGTTTGCAATGGAACATCTAAACAAGCTTGAGCATTTTGGAAACAAGTCCTGTGGACTGATGAAGTTAAAATAGAACTTTTCGGCCGCAATGAGCAAAGGTATGTTTCGAGAAAAAAGGGTGCAGAATTTCATGAAACGAACACCTCTCCAACTGTTAAGCACGGGGGTGGATCGATCACGCTTTGGGCTTGTGTTGCAGTCAGTGGCACGGGGAAAATTTCACTGGTAAAGGGAAGAATGAATTCAATTAAGTACCAGCAAATTCTGGAAGCAAACATCACACCGTCTGTAAAAAAGCTGAAGATGAAAAGAGGATGGCTTCTACAACAGGATAATGATCCTAAACACCTTAAAATCCACAATGGACTACCTCAAGAGGTGCAAGCTGAAGGTTTTACCATGGGCCCTCACAGTCCCCTGACCTAAATATCATTGAAAATCTGTGGATAGACTTCAAAAGAGCAGTGCATGCAAGACGGCTCAAGAATCTCACAGAACTAGAAGCCTTTTGCAAGGAAGAATGGGTGAAAATTCCCCAAACAAAAATTGAAAGACTCTTAGCTGGCTACAGAAAACGTTTACAAGCTGTGATACTTGCCAAAGGGGGTGTTACTAAGTACCGACCGTGCAGGGTGCCCAAACTTTTGCTTCAGGCTCTTTTCCTTTTTTATTATTTTGAAACTGTAAAAGATGGAAATAAAAAAGTAATCTTGCTTAAACTATTAAAGTAATGTGTCATCTTTAACTTTATGCCTTTGGAAATCAGGTCATCTTTTACTCACTTAGCTATTCACAGTAACAGAAATTTTGACCAGGGGTGCCCAAACTTTTGCATGCCACTGTATCATTTTGGATACTCTCGGGCAGGGGTGGGGAAGGGAGAGAGGAATGATTTAACTGAGGAAAGTCACAGTGGTTGGGGTCTATGGCACTGAGTCTGCCTCTGTGACTCAAAAGGGAAAGGGGAAGAAGAGGCATGCTGTGGTGATAGGGGATTTGTTAGTTAAGAGAATGGACAGTAGATTCTGTAACTGAGAATGAGATTCCCGGATGGTAAGTTGCTTCCCGGGTGCTAGGGTCTGGGATCTCTTGGATGAAGTTCTCAGTGGGAGAGTGAACAGCCAGAAGTCATGGTTCATGGATGTAAGTACAAATGACTTGAGTGGGATGAGTGACAAGTTTCTACATAGGGAGTTAAGAGAATTAGGTGTTAAGTTAAAGGGCAGGACCTCCAGGATTGCTACCTGTGCCACGCGCGAATGGGGCCAGAACTAGGAAGATTGTACAGTTCAATACATGGCTGAGGAGTTGGTGTAGGAGGGAGGGCTTCAGATGTTCTCTTCCAGGGAAGGTGGGACCTGTACAGAAGGGATGGTTTGCACCTGAACCGGAAGGGGACTAATATCCCAGTGGGAAGGTTTGTTAATGCTGCACGGTGGGGTTTAAACTAGAGTCGCAGGGGGATGGGAACCAGAGTGCCAGGACAGTTAGTGGAGAGGTTGTGGAGGCAGATGTTCATAAAACCTCAGAGAAAGTTAGGGTTCAAAAGGTTGAGCATGGTGCGACAAATTTTAAAAGGGTGAATACAGGACTGGAGGTGTTGTATCCGAATGCGCACAGTAAACAGAATAAGGTAGATGAACTTGCGGCAGAGTTGTAGATTGACAGGTATGATGTTGTAGGCAGCACTGAATCATGGCTGAAAGATTATAGTTGGGAGCTTAATGTCCAAAGATACACATACCCCACTAAGGAGCACCAGGCCATTGTCTCCTATACCATCACCAACACTATCAGCTCTGGGGATCTCCCATCCACTCCCACCAACCTCATAGTTCCCACACCCCACACTTCCCGTTTCTACCTCCTACCCAAGATCCACAAACCTGACTGTCCAGGTAGACCTACTGTCACAGCTTGCCCCACCGAACTGTCCTTGACACTTTCTTATCCCCCCTTGTTCAATCTCTTCCCACCTATGTTCGTGATACTTCTCACGCTTTGAATTTTTTCAATGAATTTAAGTTCCCTGGCCCCCACCGCCTTATTTGCACCATGGACGTCCAGTCCCTATATATCTCCATCCCCCACCCAGACGATCTCAAAGCTCTTCGCTTCTTTTTGGATTCCAGACCTTACCAATTCCTACCACCACTCTCCTCCGTCTAGCGGAATTAGTTCTTACTCTCAATAATTTCTCCTTTGGCTCCTCCCACTTCCTCCAAACCAAGGGTGTAGCCATGGGCACCCGTATGGGTCCCAGTTATGCCTGCCTTTTTGTTGGCTTTGTGGAACAGTCCATGTTCCAAGCCTATACGGGTATCTGTCCCCCTCTTTTCCTTCACTACATCGACGACTGCATTGGCGCTACCTCCTGCACGCATGCTGAGCTTGTTAACTCCATTAACTTTACCTCTAACTTTCACCCTGCCCTCAAATTTACCTGGTCCATTTCCGACACCTCCCTCCCCTTTCTTGATCTTTCTGTCTCCATCTCTGGAGACAGCTTATCTACTGATATCTATTACAAGACTACAGACTCTCACAGCTACCTGGACTATTCCTCTTCCCACCCTGTCTCTTGCAAAAATGCTATCCCCTTCTCACATTTCCTCCATCTCCGCCGCATCTGCTCTCATGATGAGGCTTTTCATTCCAGGACGAAGGAGATGTCTTCCTTTTTTAAACAAAGGGGCTTCCCTTCTTCCACCATCAACTCTGTTCTCAATGCATCTCTCCCATTTCCTGCACATCTACCCTCACCCTATCCGCCCGCCACCCCACTCAGGATAGAGTTCCCCTTGTCCTCACCTACCACCCCACCAGCCTCCAGGTCCAACGTATAATTCTCCGTAACTTCCGCCACCTCCAATGGGATCCCACTACCAAGCATGTCTTTCCCTCCCCCCCTTTCTGCTTTCCGCAGGGATCGCTCCCTACACGACTCCCTTGTCCACTCATCCCCCCCATCCCTTCCCACCGATCTCCCTCCTGGCACTTATCCTTGTAAGCGGAACAAGTGCTACACCTGCCCTTACACTTCCTTCCTCACCACCATTCAGGGCCCAGACAGTCCTTCCAGGTGAGGCGACACTTCACCTGTGAGTCGGCTGGTGTGGTGTACTGCGTCCAGTGCTCCCGGTGTGGCCTTTTATATATTGGTGAGACCTGACGCAGACTGGCAGACCATTCCGCTGAACACCTATGCTTGGTTTGCCAGAGAAAGCAGGATCTCCCAGTGGCCACACATTTTAATTCCACGTCCCATTCCCATTCTGATATGTCTATCCATGGCCTCCTTTACTGTCAAAATGAATCCAAACTCAGGGTTGGAGGAACAACACCTTATATACTGGCTGGGTAGCCTCCAACCTGATGGCATGAACATTGACATCTCTAACTTCCGTTAATGCCCCTCCTCCCCTTCTTACCCCATCCCTGACATATTTAGTTGTTTGCCTGTTCTCCATCTCCCTCTGGTGCTTCCCCCCCACTTTCTTTCTCCCGAGGCCTCCCGTCCCATGATCCTTTCCCTTCTCCAGCTCTGTATCACTTTCGCCAATCACCTTTCCAGCTCTTAGCTTCATCCCACCCCCTCCGGTCTTCTCCTATCATTTCGCATTTCCCCCTCCCCCCACTACTTTCAAATCTCTTACTATCTTTCCTTTCGGTTAGTCCTGACGAAGGGTCTTGGCCCGAACGTCGACAGTGCTTCTCCCTATAGATGCTGTCTGGCCTGCTGCGTTCCACCAGCATTTTGTGTGTGTTGTTTGGATTTCCAGCATCTGCAGATTTCCACGTGTTTGCATTGTATCGAAAGGATGGACAGGGAGGCAGAGGAGGTGGAGTTGCTCTGTTGGTAAAAAATGAAATCAAACCATTGGAAAGAGGTGACATAGGGTTGCCAGGTGTTGAATTATTGTGGATACAGCTAAGGAACTGCAAGGGTAAAAATGATGGGAGTTGTATACAGACCCCAAACATTAGGGAGCATGTGGTCCACAAATTACAACGGGTGACGGAAAATGCATGCCAAAAGGGCAATGTTACAATAGTCATGGGGGACTTCAATATGCAGGGAGATTGGGAATATCAAGTTGGTGCTGGATTCCAGGAGAGGGAAATTCTGGAGTGCCTACAAGATGCTCTTTAGAGCAGCTCATGGTTGAGTCCATTTGAGGATCAGCTATTCTAGACTGGGTGCAATGAACCAGAATTGATTGGAGAGCTTAAGGTAAAAGAACTCTCAGGGTTAAGTAATCATAATATGATTGACTTCACCCTGAATTTTAAGAAGGAGAAGCTAAAGCCGGGTGTATCAGTATTACAATGGGGTAAAGGGAATTACAGAGGTATGAGAGAGGAATTGGCCGAAATTGATTGGAAAAGAACACTGGCAGGGATGACGGCAGAGCAGCAACGGCTGGAATTTCTGGAAGCAATTTGAAAGGCACAGGATATATACATCCCAAAGAGGAAGAAGTATTCTAAAGACAAGATGACACAACAATGGCTAACAAGAGAAATCAAAGCCAACATAAAAGCCAAAGAGAGGGCATATGATAGAGCAAAATTTAGTGGGAAGTTAGAGGATTGTGAAGATTCTAAAAAACAACAAAAAACAACTAAAGAAGTCATTAAGAAGGTAAAGATGGGATATGAAAGTAAGCTAACCAATAATATTAAAGATGATACCAGAAGTTTCTCCAGGTACATTAAGTGTAAAAGAGTGGATATCAGACCACTGGAAGATTATGCTGGAGAGGTAGTAATGGGGAACAAAGAAATGGCAGACAAACTGAATAAGTAATTTGTATCAGTCTTTACTGTGGAAGACACGAGCAGTATGGTGGAAGTTCCAGGTGTCAGGGGTCATGAAGTGTGTAACGTTAACATTACTAGAGAGAAAGTTCTTGGGAAATTGAAAGGTCTGAAGATTGATAAGTCATCTGGACCATGTAGTGTACACCCAGAGTTGTGAAAGAGGTGGCTAAAGAGATTGTGGAGGCATTAGTAATGATCTTTTAAGAATCACTAGATTCTGAATGGTTCTGGAAGACTGGAACATTTCAAATGTCGCTCCACTCTTCAAGAACATTCCAAGATGGCGGCGCGACGCAGCTTGCAGTGGCCACTCCGGAGCTGATTATCTGTTATTTGTGAAGTAGGGTGCCGTGTGCAATCATAATCAATTGAAAATGGATGTGGGAGCACTAAGGAACGTCGGGAAATCTCCAGGAAGACCTTCTTCGTTGCTGCTGCTGCTGTGAGATCCAGGACTCTGCTGGGAAGAACAGGCCCCCAGTCCTCAGGGTCACATTGCTGATGGCCGTTGGCGGGGCCGTCTTAATACGCTCGGCAGAGGATGGTGCTCAGAGAAGCTGCGCCGGAGGGAATGGTTGTCGGCTCGGAGGTTCGACGGACTCGGAGTCCGCTGCGGTCAGGTCGCTTTCGGTGTGTGCTACATCTGCGAGGCTGGGTTTGACGGAGCTTTCACTGTGTGCTGCATCTGCAAGGCTGAGTTGGGCAGCGCCGTGGAAGTCCATAGCGGGGGTATTCCCTTCTGTCGCCGGTGTGGGATGGCGAGTCTGTCGGGACCCTGGGGACTTGTGGAAACTGTGTGGTGATTTCTTTTGAACTTATAGTCCTTTAACATCTTTGGACTATTTTTACTGTGCCCATGGTCTGTTTTTTATCAATTATGCTATTGTTTGCACTGTTGTAACTATATGTTGTAATTATGTGGTTTTGTGCAGGTCTTGTAGCTTTAGTTTTTGGTCTTTGTTTTGTCTGGTGGTTTTGGAGCTCCTTTCCGGGGAACGTGCTAAGATGGTAGTGCGATATTAATACGCAGCAGCCTCTCCGGACTCTGGATTGGGGATTGCCAAACGTTACGTGGATTTTCTGGTGTAGTCTGTTTTGTCATATGCTTTTGTGATATCATTCTGGGGAACGTTGTCTCATTTTTTAACTGCATTGCATTTGTGGTTTCTAAATGACAATAAACTGAATCTGAATCTGAAGAAGGGAGAGAGGCAGAAGAAAGGAAACGATAGGCCAGTTAGTCTGACCTCAGTGATTGCGAAAAAGTTGGAGTCGATTACTAAGGATGAGGTCTCAGGGTACTTTGAGGCACATGATAAAATAGGTCGTAGTCAGCATGGTTTTTTCAAGAGAAAATCTTGCCTGACAAACCTATTGGAATTCTTTGAAGAAATAACAAGCAGGATAAACAAAGGAGAATCACTTAATGTTGTGTCCTTGGATTTTCAGAAGGCTTTTGACTTGGTGCCACATGAGAGGCTGCTTAAAAAGCTACGAGCCCATGGTATTGCAGGAAAGATTTTAGCATGGATAAAGCAGTGGCTGATTGGTGGAGGAAAAGAGTGGGACTGAAAGGTGCCTTTTCTGGCTGGCTGTCAGTGACTAGTATTGTTCCATAGGGGTTTGTGTTGGGAGCGATTTTTTTTTACATTATATATCAATGATTTGGGTGAAGGAATTGATAGCTTTGTTGCAAAGTTTTGAGGAAATAGTCTACAGAAGGCCTTAGACAGGTTAGGAGAACGGGCAATGAAATGGCAGATGGCAGTGTTAGGAAGAAAAATACAAACAACTGAGGTGCAAAGGGACTTGGGAGTCCTTGTGCAGGATTCCCTCAAGGTTAGTTTGCAGGTTGAGTCAGTGGTGAGGAAGGCAAATGCAATTTTAGCATTCATTTCAGGAGGACAAGAACATTAAAGCAAGGATATAATGTTGAGGCTTTAAAAAGCACTGGTGACGCCTCACTTGGAGTACTGTGAGCAGTTTTGGACCCACTGCTTTAGAAAGGATGTGCTGAAATTGGAGAAGGTTCAAAGGAGGTTTACAGAAATGATTCCAGGATTGAATGGTTTGATGAAGAACGTTTGATGGTGCTGGGCCCATATTCACTAGAATTCAGAAGAATGAAGGGTGACCTAATTGAAGCCTATCAAGTGGTGAAAGGCCTTGATAGAGTCGATGTGGAGAGGCTATTTCTTATGGTGGGAGTGTGTAAGACCAGAGGACACAACCTGAGAATAGAGGGACGTCCTTTTCGAATGGAGATGAGGAGTAATTTATTTAGCCAGAGAATGGTGAATCTGTGGAATTCTTTGCCACAGAAAGCTGTAAGGGCCAAGTCTATATTTAAGGCAGTGGGTGTTAGATTCTTAATTGGTCAGAGCATGAAGGGATATGGGGAGAAGGCAGTAGATTGGGGCTGAGAGGACAATTGGATCAGCTATGATGAAATGGTGGAGCACACGATGGGCCAAATGGCCTAATTCTGCTCCTATATCTTATGGTCTTAATAGCAGGAATGGACCCTTCAGACCCCTGTGTCTCTTCCTGTACTGCCTACCTGATGGTCGAAACAAGAAGAGCACAATTTCTAGGTAAAGTTAAAAGTTCAAAGTAAATTTTTTTATCAAAGTACATATGTCACTATATGCTATATACAACCCTGAGATGCATTTCCTTATGGGCATATTCAATAAATCTATAGAATAATAACCATAACAAAATCAATTCAAGACCACCCAGCAAGCATGTTCAATTCCGCCACTGTCTGTAGAGAGTTTGAATGTTCTCCCCATGACCGTGTGGGTTTTCTCCCACGTTCCAAAGATGTCTGGGTTCAGATTTGTAAGTTGTAGACATGCTGTGTTGGCTCCGGAAGCACTTGCGGGCTGCCCCCAGCACATCCTCAGACTGTGTTGATCGTTGACACAGATGGCACATTTCATTGTCTATTTTGACGTACATGTGACAAATAAAGCTAATGTTCTTAGAGCACTACAGCACAGAAACAGGCCATGCAGCCCATTTAATCTGTGCTGTTATTCTGCTGAGTCCCATTGACCGGTGTCTGGGCGATAGCCCTCATTACCCTCCCATCCATGCACTTAACCGAACTTCCTTTAAATGTTGCAGTCGAACCTGCATCCACCACTTCTGCTGGCAGCTCATTCCACACTCCCTCGGTTTCCCCTTAAATATTTTACCTTGCGCTTTTAACCTATGACCTCAAGTTTTACTCTCACCCTACTTCAATGGATAAGGCCTGCTTGCATTTCCCTTATCTGTACCACTCATTATTTTGTCTACCTCCATCAAATTTCCCCTCATTCTCCTACTTCCTTGGGAATGACGTTCTCATGTATTCAGCCCAATCTATCTAAAATCCTACTGATTGATAATGTTACCATCACCAGTGATTTACCTGAGCCATCAAAATCTTTGTGATATGTATAAGAAAATGGCTGAGGTCCCGGAAACAGATGCTGTAGGTAGCAGCTGCTGGTGTACAAGAAAATTACTTGCAAAGATACAATGTGAATTCACGTTCCTCTGGTACAGATGGAAGCCAGCTCTGAGCATCTGAAGCAAATGTGCGACAGAACGATCACAGCTTTGCCCTTATTGAAAAAAAACAAAACTGTTGGTAAAGCCAACCCGCAGTGTTACCATATGTTGGCTGGTGTGGTGCTAAGTAGGCACATACAAGATAAAAATGATAGATCATTTAGATAAAAGTTCAATCCTGCTGCAAATTGTTGCTTTCTGTGCTCGTCTGTAGAGTTGAAAATTCGGATCCTTGATGGAACGTTATCAGACCATAAGACATAGGAGCAGAGTTAGGCCATTCAGCCCATCGAGTCTGCTCTGCCATTCCATCATGGCTGATTTATTATCCCTCTCAACCCCATTCCCCTGCCTTCTCTTTGACACACTCACTAATCAAGAACCTATCTACCTCCACTTCTAATATACCCAATGACTTGGCCTCCACAGCTATCTGTGGCAATGAATTCCACAGATTCACCACCCTCTGGCTAAAGAAATTCTCCTTATCTCTTACCAAAGCCTTAAATTTTAAATTGCCATTTACTGCAGTTGGAAGTGAAATATTAGAAGTTATAGAATATAGAAACAGCAATAGCGTTTGGCCCTCAGTTGCTGAGATTCAGATTTATTTATCACGTGTACATCAAAACGTGCAGTGAAGCACACCATTTGGATTAATAACCAATGCACCAAAGGACGTGCCGAGGGTAGCCTGAAAGTGTCGCCACACACTCTGGTGCCAACGTACCACGGCCACGATGCTCAGAAGGACAATGCAGAACAAGCCCTGTTCGTCCCTCCCTCGCAACCTCCTACCCAGCCACACACATAAACAGTTCTCTAACCCCAGCACAAGCCACAAGGATTTGTAGGTCCATAGATACTGTGCCCTGACTTCCCCAGTGGACTCACAGACATTCACAGACTCGGGGCTTCAGATGAAGATGTGGACAATCTGTCACCCAGCGCAATTAGCCATGTATCAGAGAGTTACAGTAGGACAGTCTGAAAACAGATCCTTCAACTCACCTGGTCCATGCCAACATACAAGCACTTCTCTAAACTAATCCAATACTAACCTGTTTCATTCTCCCTCATTCTCATCAGCTCTCCCCACAGACTCAACCACTCACTGATACACAAGGGACAATTTATCTTGGCAAATTAATCAATGAATATGTACGTCTTTGGCATATGAGACCATAAAATATAGGAGCAGAAGTAGGCCATTTGCCCCATAGAGTCTGCTCCGCCATTCAGTCATGGGCTGATCCAATTCTTCCAGTCATCCCCACTCCCCTGCCTTCTCCTCATACCCTTTGATACTCTGGCTAATCAAGAACCTATTTATCTTTGTCTTAAATACACCCGATGACTTGGCTTGCACAGCTGCTTGTGGCAACAAATTCCACAGATTTACCACCCTCTGACTGAAGTAATTTCTCCACATCTCAGTTCTAAATGGATGTCCTTCAATCCTGAAGTTGTGCCTTCTTGTTCTAGAATCCCTTACCATGGGAAATAACTTTGCCATACCTAATCTGTTCAGGCCTTTTAACATTTGGAATGTTCCTATGAGATCCCTCCTCATTCTCCTGAACTCCAGGGAATACAGCCCAAGAGCTGCCAGATGTTCCTCATTCCTGGAATCATTCTCATGAATCTTCGCTGAACCCTCTCCAATGTCAGTATAACCTTTCTAAAACAAGGAGCCCAAAACTGCACACAATACTCCAAGTGTGGTCTCACAGGTGCCTTATAGAGCCTCAACATCACATCCCTGCTCTTATACTTTATACCTCTAGAAGTGAATGCCAAATTGCATTTGCCTTCTTCACAACCAACTCAACCTGGAGGTTAATCTTCAGGGTATCTTGTACAAGGACTCCCAAGTCCCTTTGCATCTCTGCATTTTGAATTCTCTCCCCATCTAAATAATAGTCTGCCCGTTTATTTCTTCCATCGAAGTGCATGACCACACACTTTCCAACATTGTATTTCATTTGCCACTTCTTCGCCCATTCCCCTAAACTATCTAAGTCTCTCTGCAGGCTCTCTGTTTCCTCAACACTACCCGCTCCTCCATCTATCTTTGTTTCATCGGCAAATTTAGCCACAAATCTATTAATACCATAGTCCAAATCATTGACATACATCGTAAAAATCAGCGGTCCCAACACCAACGACCCCTGTGGAACTCCACTGGTAACCGGCAGCCAGCCAGAATAGGATCCCTTTATTCCCACTCTCTGTTTTCTGCCAATCGGCCAATGCTCCACCCATGCTTCCCTGTAATTCCATGGGCTCTTATCTTGCTAAGCAGCCTCATGTGCTGCACCTTGTCAAAGGCCTTCTGACAACCCAAGTACACCATGTCTACTGCATCTCCACCGCATCTCCTTTGTCTACCCTGCTTGTAATTTCCTCAAAGAATTGCAGTAGGAACATGGGAGGAAGCTGGAACACCAGAGAAAACCCACGCAGTCGTGGATGAGAACCCACCGTCAGCAGCAGTCTTTGGGACTGAACCCTCGTCTTTGGAGCTGCAACACTCTGTCACCCTTGTACCAGAAGAAATTAGAGGAGGAAGAGGCCACTCAGCCCTTCAACCCTGCCTTACCGTTCATTCTATACTGGCCTCAACTCCTGTGTCAATTGCCCATAACCCTCAGTTACTCACCTTTCAAATAGTTAGGTTACACTAGCGTGGTAGCGTAGCGGCTAGCGTAATGCTTTACAGTGCCAGCAATCAGTGTTCAGTTCCTGCTCTTGCCTGTAAGGGATTTGTTCATTCTCCCCACCACTGTACATGTTTCCTCCCACAGTCCAAAGACATACAAGTTAGTAAATTGTGGGCATGCCACGTTGATGCTGGAAGCATGGCACTTGACAGCTGCCCCAAGCACGTCCCTGGACTGTGTTGGTTTTTTCATGAAAACAATGAATTTCACTATGTTTTGATGTATACAGTCAAAGATGATAGTGGATTTCAGGAGACATCCCCCTGCTATGTCTCCCCTCACAGTCCTCAGCAGCCCTGTGTCCACCGTGGAGAACTTCAGGTTCCTAGGAACCACCATCTCTCAGGATCTGAAGTGGGAGCAGAACATCAGCTCCATCCTGAAGAAGGCCCAGCAGCGGATGTATTTCCTGCGGCTCTTGAGGAAATACGGTCTGCCTCAGGAATTGCTGCTGCAGTTCTACACTGCAGTCATTGAGTCTGTCCTGTGCACCTCCATCATTGTGTGGTTTGGAGCCGCCACCAAGCAGGATAGAACCAGACTACAGCGCACAGTGAGGACTGCCGAGCGCTTCATTGGAGCCTCCCTGCCCTCTATTGTGGACCTGTACTCTTCCAGGTTGAAGAAGAGGGCGGGGAACATCATAAAGGACTCTTCCCATCCTGCGCACGGACTGTTTGATCTGCTTCCGTCTGGTAGGCGCTTCAGAACCCTCCATACTAAGACTAATAGGCACTGGAGAGGTTTTTTCCCTACTGCGGTCACTTTGCTGAACAGTTAACTGCTGGTTAACTGTCGGCTAACTATTACTTGGATTGCACTACCTGTATGTATAATCTATCTTTTCATTTATATTTATCATTATTATTGTTATGAGCAGAGAGACAACATCTGCCAGAAGTAAATTCCTTGTATGTGCACAGGTACTTGGCGATTAAAGTCTGATTCTGATTCTGATACATAGCATTCCCACAAAGAACTGAAATCAGAGTGTGTCTCCAGGTCAGGGTCTTCAAAAAAGGGTTGGTAAAGAATAACAACAATAAAAGGGGCCATTCTAATTAAACAGTCAAATGTGCACAAGCTGGAGCTCACCTTGAACTTCTCTGTCACTCATGCAATGGGCCCTTGGTCAATGTGAAGCACGCACCATCTTCTGAACGTCACTCACAATCCATCTCAAACAAACAGGTCTCCCACTGATCGTATGCTACGACCAGTTCTCCCCAGCATCTTCTCTCTTCATCTCACTCATGGCACACATTCCACATCATCCCTTATCTTCAACAATAACCCAAACAGGCTGAAAGCGAGCAGCAGCTCTTACAGACACCTACAGCGTAACAGTAGAGATGTGAACCATGGCATTTCAACTGCATTGAAGTTGATAAAAAGAAAACAATATTTGATTAAAGCATTTCCATAATAGAGAAATTGCAATACAGGCAGACAATAAGATGCAAGATCCCAATGATGTAGATTGTGAGGTCCATCTTATCATACCAGGGAGCCATTTATTAGTCTCATAAGGGTGGGATAGAAGCTGTTTTTGGGCTGATACGGGGGGGCATAACTTTGTATTTGGTGTAAAGTATGGGGGTGGATGTTATTCAGGACATTTAAGATACATTAGGCACATTAAAGAGACATCTTACATAGGCACATGGATTAAAGAAACATGAAGGACTGTGTGGGAGAGAAGGCTTGGATTGAACTTGGAGGAGATTAAAAGGTCGGCACAACATTGTGAGCCGAAGGACCTGTACTGTCTGGTACTGTTCTCTCTTCCGTATTCTAACCTAAGCGAAACAAGACCAAAGGTAACAGGGGAAATTGCTTTGTAATAATGGAAGATCCTGAAAGAAGAAGCCAGTGACTAGCTAATATACACTGTTGTTCCCAGCCAGGCTTCCTCTTTCATTAGGTCAAGTGCTCGTAACTGGAGAGCACTCAGCCCTTCTTCCTTGAAGGAATTCATACCCCAGCATCTTTCTGTTTTCAGAACTGGAGTGGGAAGAAGTCATCTAAGCCCCTGAACTTCTGCCTAGGAATATACACTGTGTGGCCAGTGTGACAATCACTGTTCATTAATGCAAAAATCTAACCAGACAATCAATTCACAGCAACTCAATGCATAAAAGCATGTAGACATGGCCAGGGGGTTCAGGTGTTCAGACCAATCATCAGAATGGGTAAGAAATGTGATTTAAGTGACTTTGACTGTGGAATAATTGTTGGTGCCAGACGGGGTGATCAGAAACTGCTGATCTCCTGGGATGTTCACACTCAACTGCCTATAGAGTTTTCAGAGAACAGTGCAAGAAACAAAAAACATTGAGTGAGCAGCAGTTCTGTGTATTTGTATTTTATGTTTTAAATGACTAAGTCAAGTTAAAAAAAGCTGTGCTGACATACAGTATATTTGTTTGAAATTGCTCTGTTTTCCTCGTCAAGCTGATCTACAGTTGGACTTTATAAACCACGCTCCAGAACTGTGAGCTGCATTAGGATTTACCAGGATGCTGCATGGATTAGAGAGCATGTCATAGAAAGCCAAGTGCATTGCTGCGCTAGCTGGCAGGGTGGTGAAGATGTTTCTGATGGTGGAGCTCATGAGTTTACAACCCTCTGCAGTTTTTTTCTGATCCTGTGTATTGGCTCCTCCAGGCCAGTCAGAATTCTCTCCACAGTACATCTGTAGAAACTTGTGTCTGTCTTTGGTGACATACCAAATCTCCTCAAAGTCCTATTTAAAGTATAGCCACTGATGAGTCTTCTTTGTAATTGCACTAATACGTTGGGCCCAGGATAGAACTTCAGAGACATCGACACCCAGAAACTTAGAGTCTGTCCAACCTCTCCTTCTAGCTAATCCTCTCTAATCCAGACAGCATCCTGACGTGGACCACGAGACTAATATTTCTGCTGCAAGTGCTTTGTAACATATTTTGGCACCAGACAAGCTCATGGATTTGTGTTGTAATCCTCAATGATGCATCTGCTTTGAGTCTCACTGTTCTTTTCCGTGTGATTCAGGTTCCCAGAAGCACCTATGATCCTCCGAAAGAGGAGAGGCTGCTGGAAGAACTCAAGAAAAGAAATCGCCAAAGAGCTGAGGCTTGTATATTTTTGTTAACTTTGTCTCACTAACTTCTCCCCCTCTCTTTCGTTTTTATGCTGAATGCATCAACTGACTACAGGCTATGGCCCCACATACATTTACCGTAGATTTCGCACTACAGAGCGCACCTGATTAAAAGCCGCTGGCTCTAATTTTAGAAAGAAAATCAATTTTGTACTTGTACAAGCCGCACCGGATTTTAGGCTGCTGGTGTCCCACGTTGTAATATGAGATATTTACACAGAAAGATATTACACGTGAGGATTTTTTAACTTTTAATTAAATCCGTATGGTAACATAAACAAATACATATTGCAAATGCTTTTTTTCGAACCGTGCCTCTAACACGGCTACTTTTAAATATACATACATATCGGTAACACACAAATTACGTTGCGTATACTTTTTTACTGAACAGTGCACGAACAACATTCCAATATCTCCTAACGACTGGTAAAAAAATATATACTGCAGCCTACCAGGAAAAGTTATTGATCGCCTTTAACTTAAAAGCAGCGTTTTTGCTTGGGTCTAATGCGCTCGGCTAATGTGCTCGCCCCCACCTTCCCGTTTATCGCAAACCGGTATTTCCCACAAGACGCGGCGAAACCGGATGTGATGTCATAGTATCCCGGGATGTACAGAAAACAAATATACTTAACACTTTTAACTTTAACTAGAAAATACTAACAAATGAATTACTAAGCGAAAATATTATAAACTAAATAACTGCCATAAAGGCAGCACAATGCTTTTCTTCGAGTGTTTTCCATGTTGATGAGGGTGAGTACAAATGACTGATTTACAATAATTTAATTGTGAAAGTGCGCTTGATTTATCGTACAATTTCATTGGACCTCTGTGAACTACTCATCAATTTTATTGGTCTACTGTTACGAGGCAAAATGTTTTTGGCGGCATGAAAAAAAATCATGCATTAGCCGCACCGTAGTAAAGGCCGCAGTGTTCAAAGCTGTTCAAAGCGTGGGAAAAAAGTAGCAGCTTATAATCCGACATCTACGGTAGTTAGAGCAGAGAGCACTGGATCTACATCTTAGGCAGTGTCTGTAGAGGTACTGACAAAGGATCAGAGGTTGAAAGGTAACTAGATAGAGGTGTACAAGATGACAAGAGGCATAAAACCATATGACATAGAAGTGGAATTAGGCCAGCTGTGTCAGAAAATGTAGAGGAGGCATGACCCAAACCCAGAGCAGTGGAGATGACTCAGCCATGAGTGATAGCTTTAATAATAAACTGCAAAATAACAAGCCATGAGGTATCACAAAACAAGATCCTAAGCTCATGGGCAACAAGGTAACTGAAGAATAGGAGTAACTGGTTGAGGCTAGCTGGCTTGATGAGTGAATGAAGTAATGTTGATGAAAGCTGGGTTTAAATAGGCTGCAGGTGATGAGTTGGAAACAACGTACCTGCATATGCAGACCTGATGGCATCCCCCTCCTACAGTTGGCACCCAATGACCCAGTGCGATCCGGATGGGTCCAGTGGAACTTTTCCATGAGTGATGCATTCGAGATGCAACTTTACGGCACCCACAACCTCTCCTCCAGGCCGTACCTCTCTCAGTCGACCAAGTAGTGCACAACCTGTCCACAACTGGCTATCGCTGTACACTGGATAACCTTCCACCATCCTTGGTTCCGGAACAGCAGGCTCGGATGGATTGAGTAGTCCATGGACAACAGGCTTGAGGCAGGACACAAGGAAGAAAGATGTGATCCTGAAGGATGGTGACAACCCAAGGATAAATTTACTGAGCTGTGGAGGAGGGGGCAGAAGGCTTTCCAGAGTGGGAGACAAATTGCAAGCCCTGGTCTGACACAATTGGAAACCATGGGGGGGGCAAACTACAAATTGGAGAACCAGGTCCTCTGTCTCACCAGCTGATGGAAGTTTGGGAGGGTCATAAAGTGGACATCTTGGAGAACCAGTCCACCACTGTCGTGATCACTCTGGCTATATCGAAAGGTGGCAAACTTATGATGAAATAAATGGTGATTTACAACCAGGAGCGTTGAATAGACAGGAGCTGCAGGATCCCAGAAGGTTGTTGGTTGGAGGAATTGGACTGGGCACATTGAGGCCAGGTAGTGACAAACTGATGAACATTTGCGATCATGGTGGGCCACCAGAATCAGTGTTGCAGAAAATCCAGGGTCACCTAGATGGCCAGAGAGGGGTGAGGCGTGGGCCCACAGGAGTGTTACAGAGCGCATAGCCACCGGCATGTACATGCAGTTGTCAGGGGTGCCAGCCAGAGCAGGCTCGTGCCATCAAACCAGTCAGAACTGGTTCTCAAAGTCCCAGATGACCGAGGGGAGGATCCGGGAGGATGAAGTGAGGGCTGAGGGTTGATCTGTGTTTCAGCTGGTTTGAATTGTCATGACAAGGTGTCCGCCTCAGTGTTCTTGGAGTCGGGTTGGTAGGAGGTGGAGAAGTTGAATTGCTCAAAGGAGAGGGCCCAGCAAGCCTAGCATGAGTTGAATGGCGGGTCTGTTGAATGGATATGAGGTTCTGGTGGTTAGTCCAGATGAGGAAGGGCTCAGTGTTTCTCATCAGCCAATGTCTCCATTTCTCCAAGGCCCATTTAACGGTGTGTGGCACCCTGTCTCCTACTCCATAACAGCACTGTGTAGAGTTGAATTTGTTCAAGAATAAGGCACAAAGGTGCATCTTCCTGTTGATCCTCACTGGGTGAGGATGGCCCCAGCACCCACAGTGTCCACTTCTACCGCAAGCAGTCCGGAGGGGTTCAGATGGCGGAGAATGGGGCAGTGGTGAAGTGTCTCTTGAGCTTCTTGAAAGCTTGGTCTGTGGGAGCAGAGCAGATTATTCATGAGGCAAGTGAGGGAGGTGAGAAGAGTGACAATTTGGCTGTAGGTCCTGATGACCAGTGGTACAAGTTGGAGAAGCCCAAGAAGCACTGTAATTGTTTAAGGGAGTGTGGTCAGGGCCATTCAGTGATGGCGTGCACTTTCTCTAGGACAATGGTTATGTCTGCGCATGAAAGGACAGAACCCAAGGAAATGACTGGGGTGTGGAACTGCTATTTCTCCAACTTGTAGACTTGGTTTTCCAAGAGATGCTGATGGACAGAACAGATGTGTCAAAATTGGTCTTGGGGGGGGGGGGGGGTCCTTGGAGAAGATGAGGATATCGTCGAGGTAAACGAACACATACTTGTGTAGCATGTCTCGAAGGATCTCATTGATGAAGTATTGGAAAACTGCTGGACTGTTGGAAAGTCAAGGTGTCACTAGATATTCACGGTGGCCAGTGAGTGTTATGAATGCCATCTTCCACTCACTGGCAGATGCAAATCAGGTCGTATGCACTCCATAGATGCAGTTTGGTGAAGATCTCGGCCCTGTGGAGCGCTTCGAGTGTGCTATCCATCAAGGGGAGAGGGTCGTGACTCTTCATGGAGATTTTGTTGAGTCCATGGTAGCTGATACAGAGATGAGGACCCCCGTCTTTCTTTTGACAAAAAAGTATCTTGCACCGGCTTGGAACTGGGATGGATGAATGAAGCTGCTCTGGTAGCATTTCAGCAACGTAGTCATTCATGCCTTGGGCAGGAGGAGAGAGGGAGCACAGGCGACCTTGGGGAGGGGTGGTGCCCAGGAGGAGGTGTGATCTGTGAGGCAGCAGGGTGATGGCTTCCCTTTTACCAAAGGAGATGGCTAAGTCATGGTATTCCTGCGGACGTTTGTTAAGGTCGACCATTTCCTCCGTCTCCACGGATTTACAGGTTACAGTCAGCTGAGGTTGCAGGCAGGTAGTCCGGCAGCTGGTTCCGCAACTCAGCAGTGAACTGGATGGCCAGCTGAAGTGAGAGTCATGAGTGGAGAGCCCGGGGTAACTCAAGATGAGGGGAGTGTTGGATGAGTCTGTCAAGAGGAACTGGATGGAGTCGGGGTGCTGCACAATGCTCATGTGCACAGGACTCGTGCGCACTCGGACAATCCCAGACACCGAGTGTCCTCCGTCAATGACCATGATGTTGAAGGAGTGAGAGATAGGCTCAGCAGGGAGTCCAAGCTGCACACACAGAGTCCAGTCCAGAGCCGCAGGAGGACAGAGTGAATGAGTTGGAATGAGAGTCCAGTGGGAGCTTAACAGATAGAAGGCACTTGGTTGTGCCATTTTCCCAGACGCAGTGGTCACGAGATGCACGAGGATTCAGGGGCTCCTCTATAAGTTGTTTCTCCACCGAGCCTCACGCTCTTGGGGGGTTTAAGGGAATGCCCCCTGCCTGCATAGATTCTGGAGACATTGATGATGAGGGTCCTCAGAATCAGAATCAGGTTTATTATCACCGGCATGTGACGTGAAATTTGTTAACTTAGCAGCATAATCTAGCATAGAGAGAAATAAAATAAAACATAATAAATAAATAATGTATATTGAATAGATTATTTAAAAATGTGCAAAAACAGAAATACTGTATATTTAAAAATGTGAGGTAGTGTCTAAAGCTTCAAAGTCCATTTAGGAATTGGATGGCAGAGGGGAAGAAGCTGTTCCTGAATCACTGAGTGTGTGCCTTCAGGCTTCTGCACCTCCTACCTGATGGTAACAGTGAGAAAAGGGCATATCCTGCAGCCTGAAATAAACTGGGATTCTGGCTAATGGTCATTCTGTAATATGTTTATAATTTTGGAAGGCCAGAGTGATGAGGCTTTTGAGGTTGGTGGGCATCTCCAGGGTAGACAGTTGATCTTTCGAGTGCTCTGAGAGGTTGTGATGGTACTAGGCCAGCAGTGTGTCTGCATTGCGACCGTATGCTGCTGCAAGGGTCCTGAATTCCACTGTGTCATTCAGCACTGACCATGAGCCTTGACGTAGGTGAAGTATCCACTCTGCCTCCCATCCATTTCCCAGATGGTCAAGAACCTGATGGAATATTGAGAGTTTAAGGTACTGCAGGTACGAGTTGCTCGCTGGTGGAGAAACTGAAAAAGCTGTGCATTTTGCTCCAACCTGCATTGAAGGAGACAGTCAGCCGTCTTGGTCACTTTTGTTCTTTGTTAATGTGGTATGCCACACATTTGATTCACTGATTTATTGGCTGAGACCAGGGTGATGGCAGGGGAGCTGCAGGGCCTCGGTCATAGCAAGGACTAGCTCTTAAGCCAGAGTGTCATCTGTTTACAGCTGCTGGGAGAGAGGTGTCGGAGCCAGTGCACTCCACCCGGATAGTGTGGTTCAACGTCCAGGCTGGAGTCGGTGTGTTGGATGGCTTGAGTTTGGACTCTTTTATTGAGTGGCTGTGTCTTTCTATCTTATACTTGCTGTGTGTGACTGTTGGTACTGTGGTTTGTACCTTGACTCTGAAGTAACACGGTCTTGTTTGGCTGTATTTCTGAGTATCCCTGTGTGGTTGAATGACAATTAAACTGAATCTCAGCGGTAAAAACTTTGTATTTCTAGCAAATGGTGGTTTTATTATCCCAGTTAGCAGTAGCACAGGTCAGAGCTTGCCCAATCAAGAGAGAGATGATGAAGCAATTTTGGCTTGATTTTGAGAATGCAGAGATGGCTGGAGCTCGAACAGAAAGATGCACTGGGACAGGAAGTTGCGGCATTGGGTTGGAACATTCAGGCACTGGAATCTGGAGCTCCGAGGGAGGAGGTTGAGGTTGATTGTCGTGGGGTTACTGTATCAAGGTGGAGAGTTGGTTGAGAGTTGTGAGCATATATTCAATGGTTTCCTGCTGCTTTGGCAATGTGTCCTCCTTCCTTTAGGAGAGTGTACTTTGCTGGGTCAATGGTTCATTCATCCTGTCAGGAAATGTAGAGGAGGCTTGACCCAAAAGCAGAGCAGCAGAGAAGATTCAGTGCTGAGCACTAACTTTAATATTAAACTGCAAAATAACAAGCCAGGAGGGGCCACAAAACAAGATACTAAACTCACAGGCAACAAGATAACTGAAGGCCAGGAGCAACTGTTTGAGCTTGGCTGATTCAATAGGTGAACAAGTACTGTGGATGAGAGATGGGTTTAATGAGGCTGCAGGAGATGAGTTGGAAACGCGTAGCAAGTGGCTCCTGTTAACTGGGTAGAGACTGGAAAATTCCTGCCTGTGCAGGCCTGGCAATTAGGTCCATCAAGTCTGCTCTGCCATTCAATCATGGCTAATTTCTTGCCTCTCTCAACCCCATTCTCCTGTCTTCTCCCCATAACTGTTGATGCCCTTACTAAGAAAGAACCTAACAACTCTACCTTAAATATACCAAATGATTTGGCATAAATCCCGTAATGGCCAAAAAGTTTTTTCAGGCCAAAAATGGCAAATATGTGGAGGAGTAATTTAGAGGGAAGTGTAGAGATAATGTCAGAGGTATGTTTTATCCACAGAGAGTGGTGGGTCACTGCCAGGGGTGATGGTGGAGGCAGATACATTAGGGATATTTAAGAGACCCTTAGGCACATGGATGATAGGAAAACGAAGGGTTGTGTGAAAGGGAAATGTTAGACTGATCTTGCAGTAGGTTAAAATGTCAGCACAACATCGTGGACCGAAGGGCATCTACTGTGCTGTGATGTTCTGTGTCTACACTCTAAAAGGTTGTCGGCCTCAGACATTAACTCCTTGTTTCTCCACAGATGCTGTCTGACCTGCTGAGTATTTTTAGCATTCTCGTAGGTCACACCCTAAATGATGGGAAATGGGACTAAAAGAGATGAGTGTCTGATGGTCAGCCTGGAGGTGGTGACCACCAGGTCTGTTTCTATACTGTATGCCTCCATGGCATTTTTGTTAGTCAAACTCAGAATGAGCTCATGGATATCACACCCAATTCCACACCAATCCTGGGCCAATATCCATATGGCAAGATTTTCTCCAAGGGTGTAATATCTGTGTAATTCTTTGCATTGGTAATGTAGTACCCAGATTGATATGTCAAGTCATTCATTATGCAACCATCTGCTCTCTTCATAACGTAGCACCTCAATCAAAGTAGCAACACTCACTGCTTACCATGCCCACTCGGCGCAAGCAATCTGTAGAAGGAGTAGTTGGCAGCGGAAATGTGCTGTGATTGTACTGATGATCAGTCCGTATTGAAGGCTTTCTGCTAAAATATATTTACGTTGTTTGACTTCGATCTGAGGAATTGGGGCTACTTTATTATTTTTACTCCAGAGATAAAGCACAGAACAGGCCCTTTGGCCCACCAAGCTGCACCACCCAGCAACCCACTGATTTAAGCAACACACAAAATGCTGGAGGAACTCAGCAGGCCAGGCAGCATCCATGGAAAAGAGTACAGTCGACATTTCAGGCCAAGACCCTTTGGCCGGACTTTGAATTGAATTGAATTGACTTTATTACATATATCCTTCACATACACGAGGAGTAAAAATCTTTACGTTTTGTCTCTGTCTAAATGTGCAATGTGCAATTTATAGTAATTTATAATAAATAGTATGTACAACAGGACAATCAATATAACATAGAAATAAAATTGGATCAGCGTACATTAATCAGTCTCATGGCCTGGTGGAAGAAGCTGTCCCGGAGCCTGTTGGTCCTGGCTTTTATGCTGCGGTACCGTTTCCCGAATGGTAACAGATGGAACAGTTTTTGGTTGTGGTGACTCGGGTCCCCAATGATCCTTTGGGCCCTTTTTACACACCTGTCTTTGTAAATGTCCTGAATCATGGGAAATCAACATCTACAGATGCGCTGGGCTGTCCGCACCACTCTCTGAATTAAGGGAGGTACCAGGCAGTGATGCAGCCAGACAGGATGCTCTGAATTGTGCCCCTGTAGAAAGTTCTTCAGATCTGGGGGCCCATACTTCTTCAACCATCTGAGGTGAAAAAGGTGCTATTGAATTTTTTCCACCTCACAGCCGGTGTGTACAAACCATATAAGATCCTTGGAGATGTGTATGCCAAGGAACTTAAAGCATCTGCAGATTTTGTCTTGTCTGTGATTGGATTACCCACTGATTTAACCCTGGCCTAATCACAGAACAGTTTGCAATGACCAATTAACCTACTAACTGATTTATTTTTGGACTGTGGGAGGAAGCCTGAGCTGCCGGAAAAAACCCACGTGCACACGGGAAGAATGTACAAATTCCTTACAGAGGATGGCGGAATTTAACTCCAAGCTCAGACACCCTGTAATAGTATCGCAGTAACCACTACATTACTGTGGCTCCCTAAAGAGCTCATCTCACTTTAACATGACCAGAGTTTTGTTCTTTTACAGCTTATTTATGGGAGACATGTCAAACTTGAAATCCCAGAGTTTATTCCTCTAAATGCCAAATGGAAGTTGTTCACGAGCTGTATTCTTGAACTGCTGCTGTACCTGTGGTAGAAGTACTCCCACAGGCTTGTTGAGTAGATTTTTATTATTTAGACCCATTGCCGATACATTTCCAATTCAGGACAGCAAACAATCTGCTGGAGAAACTCAGCAGGCTGAGTACCATCTATGGGCAGGGTGGGGGGGGGGGATTAAGTTTAGAAGTAGCTATTGGACAGGACATTGATAGGATGCAGGGCTGGGCTGAGATGTGGCAGCTGGAGTTTAACCCAAAGAAGTGTGAAGGTTGAATTTGAAGGCAGAATTCAAAGTTAATGGCAGGATTCTTGGCTGTGTGGAGGAACAGAGGAAACTTCGGGTCCACATACAAGATCCCTCAAAGTTGCCAAATAAGTTTTTAGGGTAGTTAAGCAGGTGTATAGTCTGTTGCCCTTAATTTGGAGGATGAAATTCAAGAGCCCAAAGGTAATGTTGCAACTCTATAAAACCCTGGTTAGACTACACCTGGAATTCTCTGTTCATTTCTGGTTGCCTCATTAGAGAAAGGATGTGCAAGCTTTAGAGAGGGTGCAGAGGAGACTTACCAGGATACTGTCTGGATTAGAGAGCGTGTCTTATGAGGATAGGTTGAGTGAGCTGGGGCTTTTCTCTCAGCGAAGGAAAATGAGAGGTGACTTGATAGAGGCAGGTACATTAGTGACATTTAAAAAAAACTTAGGCACATGGATGAAAGGAAAATAGAGGGCTATACAGGAGGGAAGTGTTAGATTGATCTTACAGTAGGTTAAAAACTTGGCACAACATCGTGGGCTGAAGGAACTGTACTGTGCTGTAATGTTCCACTCCTCCTATGGTTGAGAAAACTTCCCTTGTGAACTTGGCTAGTGCTGACCTAATTGAGCTGCCTGCAGCAGGAAGCACCATAAATGACTGCATGATCCCAGGAGTTATGGAGGAGAGGCATAAGGAACAAGGCCAATAAAATCTACTCAACCAGCCTGTGGGAGTACCTTCAGGAATAAACTCTGGGATTCCTAGCATGATCTGTATCTTGTAAATGAGCAAAGAAAAATAACACTCTGTTCATGTTAAAGTGAGATCGGCTCTTTCAAATTTATCAATTCCTGAAATGGGTGGAAATATATTTTAGCAGAGCATCTTCCATATAGGACTGATTATCAGTACAATCACAGCACCAGCATCTCTCAGTGAATCACTCTTACATTTTGTTCATTTCCGTCAGCAACTACTTATTCTACAGATTGCCTGCTCCAAGTGGGCATGGGAAGCAGTGAGTGTTGCTGCTTTGAGTGGAGTGTAGCTTTATGAAGGGAGCAGATGGTTGTATAATGAATAATTAGATAAAGTGGATCATTCTAGGTACTTCATTAGAATGCAAAGAATTCTACAAATATTACAACAAGAAAACGTGCCGTTCAACCAGGTAACACATCCTGACATTTAACCTCCCATAATCCAAAGTGAAGCCTTCTCTGCCGTCACATCTCTTCACCTCATCTCTTGTCTGAATGGTAGATTGCATTCATTTGATATGGAACAGCATCACAAGATGTAAAGGACTTTTTTCCCAGATTCATGCTTAAATCTTACATCTTGTTTCAATAGACAATAGACAATAGGTGCAAAAGTAGACCATTCAGCCCTTCGAGCCTGCACCGCCATTTTGAGATCATGGCTGATCAATTCCTATCAATACCCGGTTCCTGCCTTGTCCCCATATCCCTTGATTCCCCTATCCATAAGATACCTATCTAGCTCCTTCTTGAAAGCATCCAGAGAATTGGCCTCCACTACCTTCCGAGGCAGTGCATTCCAGACCCCCACAACTCTCTGGGAGAAGAAGTTTTTCCTTAACTCTGTCCTAAATGACCTACCCCTTATTCTCAAACCATGCCCTCTGGTATTGAACTCTCCCAGCATCTGGAACATATTTCCTGCCTCTATCTTGTCCAATCCCTTAATAATCTTATATGTTTCAATCAGATCCCCTCTCAATCTCCTTAATTCCAGCGTGTACAAGCCCAGTCTCTCTAACCTCTCTGCGTAAGACAGTCCAGACATCCCAGGAATTAACCTCGTGAATCTACGCTGCACTTCCTCTACAGCCAGGATGTCCTTCCTTAACCCTGGAGACCAAAACTGTACACAATACTCCAGGTGTGGTCTCACCAGGGCTCTGTACAAATGCAAGAGGATTTCCTTGCTCTTGTACTCAATTCCCTTTGTAATAAAGGCCAACATTCCATTAGCCTTCTTCACTGCCTGCTGCACTTGCTCATTCACCTTCAGTGACTGATGAACAAGGACTCCGAGATCTCTTTGTATTACTCCCTTACCCAACTCTATACCGTTCAGATAATAATCTGCCTTCCTGTTCTTACTCCCAAAGTGGATAACCTCACACTTATTCACATTAAACGTCATCTGCCAAGTATCTGCCCACTCACCCAGCCTATCCAAGTCACCCTGAATTCTCCTAACATCCTCATCACATGTCACACTGCCACCCAGCTTAGTATCATCAGCAAATTTGCTGATGTTATTTTCTATGCCTTCATCCAAATCGTTAACGTAAATGGTAAGCAGCTGTGGTCCCAATACCGAGCCCTGTGTAACCCTCTTCAGATCTCCTCCATTTACAGACAGACATACTTTATTGATCCCTAGGGAAATTGGGATCCAATTTACCAGATTACTTCACTGTGCACAGTCCCAATCTTTCACTTTAAAGATCTGCCACCAACACTCCCAGCCATTAAATCACATCTTAATCTTTTGTGTTATAATGGGAAGAGTCCAATTACTCTGATCCTTGCCAACGGACAGGCACTGTAACAGATCTATCAACAGCAACTGTCAGTGCATTGGTGAAGCTTGTTTGGCATGATCTTGCAAGCCAGCACACACTTCAGAGAGATCTCGGAAACAGGAGTGAAAATTCTATTCCGGACACACTTGTGCTGGTGAGGCGTGAACATTCAGCTGTTGGGAATGTGTCTGAAAAGCCAGGCTACACATTACTGGCTTCCTCAATCAGAATCAGAATCAGAACCAGAATCGGGTTTAATATCACTGGCATATGTTGTGAAATCTGTTGTTAAGCAGCAGCAGTACAGTGCAATACATATAATAAAACTGCAAATTACAGTAAGTATTTTATATATATACTTATTTCAGAGCTTAAATTAAATAAGTGGTGCAAAAAGAGTAAAAAAAAGTCTCTTGATGTTTTTCTCAAAGTTTCTCTAATTTCCAGTAATTGCCCCCCCTTTACCATTCCCCCATTCCTGTTTGCCTCTCTCACCTTATCTCCTTGACTATCCATCACCTCTCTCTGGTACTCCTCCAACTTCCCTTTCTTCCATGGTCTTCTACCCCTTCCTATCAGATTCCCTGTTCTCCAGTCTTGTATCTCTTTCACCAATCAACTTCCCAGCTCTTTACTTTACCCCTCCCCATCCCAGTTTCACCTATCACTTCCCACCGTGTGCTTCTTCCTCTCCTCCCCACTCCTTATTGCTCTGACTTCTCATCTTTTTTTCTAGTCCTGACATAGGGACTCGGACAGAATGTTGTCTGTTTATTCTTTTACATTGATGCTGCCTGGCCAGCTGAGTTCCTCCGGCACTTCGTGTGTGTTGCAAAAAAAATGTGATGTCCATTCAGAAATCTGATGGCAGAGGGCAAAAAGCTGTTCCTGAATCATGGAATGTGTGCCTTCAGGCTCCTGTACCTCCTCCATAATGGGCATGTCCTGGGTGATGGGGGGTCCATAATGGCGGATGCCAAATTTTGAAGCATCACTCCTCAAAAATCAATTTGTGCTTCACACCCGATAGGTTTCATCTCCCAGCAAATCTGTAGAAGCTTTCTCAATAAGTCTGAGTCATCTGTGATCAGTTCCGAACAGCTAAATCTAATTTTATTCAAGTTTAACCTGAAATCACAAGAACGATCTTTTGACAGAACGTTCCAGCCCACTGGCATCCCTTCATTCAGCACATTTTCACTTTCATCACCATTGCATAAGATGATCTGTAGAGCAGTAAAGTGCAGTTTCCATTTCTACTGCCTTACTCATGCTGCCTTATTAACATAAGGCCAGAAGACATAGAAGCAGAATTAGGCCATTTGGCCCATCGAGTCTGCTTCACCATCTGATTATGGATGATTTACTTTCTGCCCTCAACCCCATTTTCCTGTTTTATCCCCATAAAATTTGACACCCTGACTAAGCCAGAATCTATTAACCTCTGCTTGGGTAAATATACCCCAAAACTTGGCCTCCATAGCAGTATGTGGCATTGAATTCCACAGATTCACTATCCTCTGGATTAAAAAAAAATCCTCCTCATCTCTGTTCTAAAGGGACAACCTTCTATTCCTAGACTGTCCCACTAGTGGAAACGTCCTCTGCATGTCCACTCTGTCTTGGCCTTTCAGTATTCTATAGGTTTCAATGAGATCCCTCCCCACCCCCCATCATCATTCTTCTAAACTCCAGTGAGTACAGTTCTAGAGCCTTCAAATATTTACGTAATCTCTCACCCTTCAACAATGACCTCTATTTCTCCAACCTGAGTGGAACAAAGTCTGCTTGCTTTAACTCTATCTGTACCTTGGCTCCAGGGAATGAAGTCCTAACCTATTCAACTTATTCCCTATAACTCAGGCCCTCAGGTCCTGGTAAAAGCCTTGTGCATTTTCTCTGCACTCTTTCAATCTTATTGATATCTTTCCTATAAGCAGGTGACCAGAACTGCACACAATAATCCAAATGTTGACCTCACCAATATTTTACTCAACTACAACATAACATCCCAAGAACACGGACCATGTATTCATATTCTGCCTGAACAATCTCTTAACCTTCACCAATTTTTCCCCTTCTAAAGCCCCAAAATGTACAAAGATTGCAGTCATTTTGATTTTCCCATAAAATTGTAACATTTGTTTATTGATTTTGTTACTTAATCAGAAAATGTGAAGCAAATCGCAACATCATTATGCTCCACAATCTATCTTTACTTACTGGTATTATATGCCTCTTTGCACATGTATTGAAGTGCATATTGTTGTTTAATCATTAAAGGAGTGTCTCCTATTGTAATAATAGCATCTATTAGCATAGTAATAGCAGTCAGTGGTTAATGGCCCCATTATACCGTGTACAAATACTAAACCTTTTAATGGGGTTAAGGCAGGTCTTGTAGGATGGCATTTGAAATGTGATCCCATCCATTTCCTTTTTGAACATGTTCTGGTTATGATTTTGACATCAACCGCTGAATCATTCTCACCAGTCACTCTGCAGTAGTGCTCTGCATAGCCGACGTTGATGGATTTTCATTGACCTAGGCTACAACCACCCTCATAAACACTAGACATTCTGTTGATGCTGAGTAACACACCAAGTGCTGGAGGAAGCTGGCAGGTCAGGCAACATCTATGGAAGGGAATAAACAGTCAACTTTTCAGGCTGAGACCCTTCCCCAGGACAGGACAGGAAGGCGGAAGAAGCCAGAAAAAGATTAAGAATAAAGTTATCCTCGTGCAGTTCCTTCAGCATTGTATCAAGTAATGTGCATTGCTTTTGCATCTTCATCAGTGGATTTACTATAGGCAGGTATTTCAGCAAGCTCTGATTCTCTCTGTGGTGTGTGTTTCCTGCAGGAAACTGCATGGTGTGTTGAACATTTTGAGGCTGCATGCAAAACAATGTGTGCTGTTACTCTATAGGTCAAGATTTGGTCATTGTAGTTTTGTAAAGATTCTGAAGGAGATTGTAATTAGTCCCATATTCATTTAGAATATCACAGTCTTTTGCTCTGTCAGGGTAGCGTGGGGTTTGCTTAACGTTTTACAGGGCCAGTGATTGGGATTCAGTTACTTAATCAGAAAATGTGAAGCAAATCGCAACATCATTATTCTCCACAATCTATCTTTACTTACTGGTATTATATGCCTCTTTGTACATGTATTGAAGTGCGTATTGTTGTTTAATCATTAAAGGAGTGTCTCCTATTGTAATAATTTCCCCCACTGCCTGTCAGCAGTTTGTACGTTCTCCCTTTGACATCAAGGAGTGGTCCAGTGTTAGTGTTCCAGATCCCCCCCAACGCGAAAGACACACAGGTCAGGGTCAGTGAGCCGCGGAAATGCTATGTTGGCGCCAGAAACATGGCAACATTTGCGGACCTCACAGCACATCCTTGTACTGTTGCTGGTTAACAACACGTTTCACTCTATGTTTCGATGTACATGTGACAAATAAAGCTAATCTTTATTACATTTTGTTGCATTTTAAGCATGCTGTGACAGTGTCAGAACTCAGCTTGCATGCACTGTTGGCCGTGCATGACAGCTTCTGCTTGTCTGAAACATATTGTGGTGATGTCAGCTTCTTGATCCATTGGACCTTCTGCTCATGGATGTCGATCCGACACCATTCACTATCTTTCCCTGTCAGGTTGCCTCAGAAGTTCATACATCTTACTTAGACAGGATAGGTTTGATGAAGTGGATGTCTGTTCTGTAGAAATGTTGGATTCTTGTGGCCTTTATAAACACATGGTAAGGGTTCCTGAACCAGACTGGCTTTGCATTTGGGAAGGTTCATCTAGTAGTTGAGGGCAGGAAAGAGATCTGGAAAAAAGCCTCCACAATGCTTTAGTAGAAATAATCTCCAGTAAATATTATCTCCAGTAAATAACAATTAGGATTATATTTGCTTCATATTTTAAGCAGAAGTATTTTGTGCCTC
The DNA here is from genome assembly GCF_048418815.1 of Hemitrygon akajei. Lineage (NCBI taxonomy): Eukaryota > Metazoa > Chordata > Chondrichthyes > Myliobatiformes > Dasyatidae > Hemitrygon > Hemitrygon akajei. Next base: position 14,806,779 of record NC_133129.1, on the reverse strand, counting down.
CTTTTATTCATCATATTTCTGTCTCTTTGAAATGGAGGCTCAGCCTGAGAATTGTGGACTGAATCCCTGTAATAAAAGGGTTAAAATATGAGGGTCATTTGACAGCTTTGAGCCTGTTCTCACTGGAGTTTAGAAAAATGTCTTGGGGGGGGGGGGGGTGGGGGTGAGAGGAAGTCTCACTGAAATCTATTCAACATTGAAGGGTCTCAGGGGTTCCGAACCTGGGGTCCACAGGCGCTTTGTTTATGGTCCATGGTGTGAAGAAGGGTGGTGACCCATGCTCTAGATGGAGAAGGCATGTGGAGGATATTTCCAAGAGTGGGAAAGTACAAGACCAGAGAGCCCAACCTCAAAATAAAGGGACTTCCCTTTAGAACAGAGGTGAGGAGGAACTTCTTTAACTAGACAGTGGTCAGTCTGTGAAATTCGTTGCCATGAACGGCTGTGGAGGCCAAGTCATTGGGCATATTTAAAGCGGAGGTTGATAAGTTCGTGATTAGTAAGGGCATCAAAGGTCACAGGAAGAAGGCAGGAAAATGAGGGTGAGTGGGAAAAGAAATCAGCCATGATGGAATAGTTGAGTGGACTCAATGGGCTGAATGGCCTAATTCTGCTCTTATGTCTTACGGTTCTCCACCTGTGATATTAACTCCATTGACAGTCCCTGATCTGCTCGGCAATTCACTAAGAACTTCATTACATGTCCATTTGTTTTACTCTCTAACTACATCTCTTAATGAGACTCCATTTTTCAGACTGTAGGAGCCATGCATCTATTTTCTGTCTGTGATGTATTTTGTGGTGTGTATATTATGGTAATCTATCTGGGTTGGGGCGCGGTAGATGCAAATGAGTATAGTTATGTATTCATGCTCTGGATTAGTTAGTTGTTAGCCAGAGAAAGTGAGCCACGGGGGATGATATTTTTTCTTAACCACTTATTACACTTAAATACGCAAACCTCACAAATTGGAATGCTAATTTAGGTCGACCGCTAATTACGCTAAGTATCATTTAGTTATTTTGCTAATTAGAATGCTTAGTTATACTGATTTGAATGCTAAGGTCATTATATCACTAATTTAGTCCTCATTAGCATTTTATCGCTACAAGAACATTTGTCTCTGCTCCTAGGTCTTATGGTCTGATTAGGACTCAGCTCTTGCTTCTTCTCCCCTGGATAAATGGAACAGACGAGAGTGTAAGTGAGAAAAATGAACCTAACACTTGCATGACTCTGATAGTAAAGAACACTTTCTTCTCTCCCAGGAACATCTCATGGAAGCTAACATTGACCAGTTCCGATGTGCCATCCCACAGGAATCCAGCAAGAAAAAGGTACTTTTCTCTGTTATATGTTTTAATTGAAATTTGCTTTATGACTTATTCTTCGTGAAAAGCTTTTGACTGCGTGCCATCCAGACGGATTATTCCTCACATCTGTATATTGAGGTGGGGCAAAGGGAAAGGAAAGGAATGCTGAATTATAACTCTACGGTTGGCGAGGAACTACAGTGCAAGGGTAATGATGAGATGGCGGTTCAAGATGACTCCAGAGAGTAGCAACACTTTGCGAGGTCGCCTCAACAAATGTATTCATAATGTCAGAGAGTACTACGGTACAGACACAAGTCCTTTGGTCCTTCTAGGACTTGGTCTTCTGCCTGTTTCATCTGTCTGCACCCACATCCACGTACCATGCCACACATTTTACTTAATTTCAGCTACTCTTTGAACTTTTTCTGCAAATTAACCATTAGAAAATTGAGTTACATGAGTAAAGTAAGTTAATTTCCTGACTGGAGTTTGTTACAAAACTATCTTGAAATGAAAGGCGGGGATCATTTCTGAAATCTCCAATTATCTGTCATCTAATAATATGGAAATCCCAATCGTCCAGCTCATGTGTTCATCTGAACTGTGTGCTGGGGTCCAGAATGGGAGTTTGGGCTAGGGTCTGGACTGTGGCCCAAGTATGGGATCACGAAAACCAGGAGTCACAGGTGAAGAGAGGAGCAACAGTCATAAACACAAGAGATTCTGCAGATGCATGTCCTCAGCAACACACACAAAATGCTGGAGGAACTCAGCAGCTCAGGCCGGAGAGGAATAAACAGTCAACATTTCGGGCTGAGGCCCTTCATCAGGACTGGAACAAGAAGGAGCAGAGAAGCCAGAATATGAAGGAGGGGAGGGGTATAAACTGGCTGGTGATAGGTGAGACCAGGTGGGTGGATGGGGGAGGGGGAATGAAATGAGAACCGGGGAGATGATAGGTGGAAAAGAAGGAAGACAGTGGACCATGAAAGAAAGGGAAGGAGGAGAGAACGCCAGAGGAAAGTGATGGGCAGCTGAGAAGAGAAAGGGCTAAGAAAGGAACCAAAGTGGGGAATGGAAAAAGAGAGTAGGGAGAAATTATCAGAAGTTCGAGAAATCGATGTTCATGCCATCAGTTTGGAGGCTGTCCAGGTGGAAGATGAGGTGCTGCTGGTCCAGCCTAAGAGTGGCCTCATCATGGCAGTAGAGAAGGCAATGGACCAACATGTTGGAATGGGAATGGGGAGTGGCAACTGGGAAATCACACCTACTGTGGATGGAGCAACAATGCTCAACGAAGCAGTCCAGCCGTAGACGTACACTCAGTGGCCACTCTGTTCGGTACACCTGTACATGTGCTCGATAATGTAAATGTCCAATCAACCAATCGTGTAGTTCCAGCTCGCAGCATAAAAGCATGCAGACATGGTCAAACGGTTCAGTTGTTGTTCAGACCAAACACCAGCATGGGGAGAAATGTGATCTAAGTGACTTTGACCGTGGAGTGACTGTTGGTGCCAGACACGCTGGTTTGAGTATCTCAGAAACTGCCGATTCCCTGGGATTTTCACTGTTACGAATGTGCCACAACTCTGAGGGGCCGAAGGGTACAAAGTAGCCCCCACCTTTTTGAAAATTGCAAGATCGCTATTAATTCAGGTCAGGGGACCCAGGAAATGAGAGAGAGACGTTTGGAATGTGTCCTGGCCTCCGCGATACAAAGCCACGGATACTGGCTATTGTCTCTTGGAGACGGAATTGTGTATTGAGTACTGTACTATTCATTGAAGCCCTCAGGGAATGACCAGAGTGCGCTGATTGAGGGATTGCATCATCCCAACCTGATTGACATCTGAGACCCCGTAAGTAAGGATAAAAGAGGGTCTGGGGAACAACCCCTTTAGATGCACCAGGAGAAACGCTAGAAATCCTGTGACAGCGTTTAAGAGCGACAGCCGGTGGGGCCCGCGTGCGTCCTTTCCCTTGCCAGGGATTGGCGGCCGTACCACGGAAGACGGCTTAGCTAAAGGAGTGGACACCAACGAAATTTCGAAGGATCGACATCATAAAAAAAGGAAAAGCTGGCAAGTTCTAAAAATCTGTCTCTTGACTCCAACCAAAGGCTGCAGCCTGCATGAACTAAAATGACTTTTTATATTTCCATCGGACAATACATTATCCCCTAGACAACGATAGAGCTTATCTCTTATTGATTATTATTATACCCGCACTTTTAGAGTTAGTATTGACAATGTATATTTTCTGTATGTTTGCATTGATATTATTTTTGTGTATTTTTACCAATAAATACTGTTAAAAATAGTACCATCAGACTTCAACGGACCTCTCTATCTTTGCTGGTAAGTGACCCAGTTACGGGGTTCGTAACATCACACACCACAGTTTACAGAGAATGGTGCGAGAAACAAAGAAACATCAGTGAGTGGCAGTTCTTTGGGTGAAAACACATTGTTAATGAGAGAGGTCAGAAGAAAAGGGCCAGACTGGTTCAAGCTGACAGGAAGGCAACAGTAACTCAAATAGCCACACATTACAACAGTGTTGTGCAGAAGGGCATCTCTGAATGCACACATTGAACTTTGAAGTGGATGGGCTGGTCGCAGAAGACCATGAACATACACTCAAGAGGCCACTTTATTCAGTACAGGAAGTACCTAATAATGTTGCTACTAAGTGTATTTTTATATAAAAGTTCAAGATTTAACATTGTATTTTTAGCAGTTTAATTGCTGACTAAATATGTATTTTCATTTATAGATCCACCGGAGGCAATGTCTCTTTCACATTCAGCCTTTTAATTATACATTGATGTGAGCGATAGAATTTGATAGAGTAACAGTGTGACCCTTTTAAACATCTACTTCTACCACCTACACAAGTGAATTATAGCCACTTTTATGCCGAAGTGTATTCACACTATTCTCTTCTCAGTTGCTATAGTTACTTACATGTCTTCTCTTTTGCACCCCTGACAGCGAGTATTGTCTGAAATTAGGAAGGAGAAGGAGGCCAAGATAAAACCGATTCTTTACAAGGCACGGCACGTCCCCCGACAGATAGTAAGTTGTCAAGTGGGTAATGTAAATGTACTCAGGCGTGGACGTTGGATACTGATGGTCTTCTGTTGAATTCTATCACACGTGATACAGAAGCTTTGAACTACACATTCAAAATGCTGGACGAACTCAGCAGGTCAGGCAGCACCTATGCAGATGAATAAACATCGAATTTCAGGTACTGACACAGGGCCTGTCCCAAGTTTGCACAGAGAAAGTGAAGGAAGGAATGGCTGTGGATGATGGAGTATCTCCAGTAGAGTTAGGCTAGTATTGTCATGGGAATAAGCTGTCGATGAAGTCATCCGAGGAACAGATTAATGAGGGTTAACATGAACAGAAGAAATTAAGGCCTGGCGCAGGGTCTCAACCTGAAACATCAACCATCCCTCTGCCTCAAAAGGAGCTGTCTGACCCACTGAGTTCCTCCAGAAATTTGTTTTTTTTTTGCTCCATTTTCCAGTATCTGATGTACCTCATCTCTGGAAAGGAAGATTAAAGTTGTAGAGTGAAGGTCTGCAAATGTCACGTCTTGGTAATCTTCAGAATGGGTTGAAGGGAATTCCAATGTTTGCGATGGGTCCCTTTCTCTAACTGCCATTATTTTATAGATTTCAACTTCTTTTGTTCTCTCCCCCTCCTCCTCTACCCCTCTCTCCCTCTCTTCCCCCTCCCCCCTCATTAACCTATCAACCATCTACATAGCATCCCTGGGCTTGCCTTCCTGGGATATTTCCTCTGTCATAGCCATTCCCCACCTCCATGTCAACAGCATAAAAACAAATGTGTTTTCTCACTTTGCCTGTTCTGATGAAGGGTCTCTGACTCCACTTCCCTCCCTACAGTCGCTGAATGACCTGCTCAGTGTTTCCAGCTTTTTCTGTTTTTATTTCAGGTTTCCAACATCTGTTATTTCATGCATAGCAGAAGCACTTTCAGCTCCATGAGTTTAGACGTAAAAGATCTAATGGTTTTCTTAGAGTTTGCATTGACTCCTTCCAACAATATCTATTCCATCAGGATAAGGTTTATTATCACTGACCTATGCCATGAAATGTGTAGTTTTATGGCAGTTTTATAGTACATAAAGTATACTATAATTTACTAAAAGAAAATAAGTAAAGCAAGAAGAGAGCAAAAATAGTGAGGTAGTGTCATGGGATTACGGACCATTCAGAAATCTGATGGCAGGGGAAAAGAAGCTGTTCCTAAAACAGTGAGCACGTTTCTTCAGGCTTCTGCAGCTCCTCCCTGATGGTAGGAATGAGAAGAGGGCATGTGCTGGTGATGGGGGTCCATAACGATGGATGTCACCTTGAGGCATTGTCTTATGAAGATGTCCTCGATGGTGGGGAGGCTAGTCCATATGATGGATCTGGCTGACTTTATGACCTTCTTCAGTTGATATTCCTGCTGTTTCCCTCATTCAAGTATATATATTTAATGCCCTTTGAAAGTGACCATCAATCTGTACCAGCTACTTCCCTAAGCATTTCGATCTAAATCCTAACTAATCACAGAATGTTAGAGTCATACACTATAGCAACAAGTCCTTCAGCCCAACTGGTCTAGTCTGACCAAGATGCCCCAACTAAGCTAGTCCCATTTGTCTGTGTGTGGCCCATATCCTTCTAAACCATTTTATGTACCTGCCCAACTGTCCATTAAAAACTATTGTTGCACCTGCCTCAACCGTATCTCCTGGCAACTCAATGCATATAGATCAGAATCAGAATCAATATTTCTCACTTTCTGCATACCACCTTGTCTGAACTGAAGAGCACGTTTGGTAATAGACTAAGACAACTACTCTGCTCCAAAGAGTGCTGTATAAGGTCACTCTTACCCTCGGCCTTTAATCTCTATAATGAGTCAACTTATAGCCGAGGAAGTGATGACCCCCCCCCACCCCCGCCTCTTGTTACATTGTTTGTGGTAACTTATTTTTTATTCTTTCTACTTCTCTTCTAATATTTATATCTGTGCACTTGTAATGCTACAGTGACACCGTAATTTCCTTTGGGATCAATAAAGTTTCTATCTATCTTCTCGCTGTCTTCTATGCCTCCTCCTTTACTCTCAGTGTACCCATGACTGTGTCGCCACCCACAGCTTCAATCTGCTAATTAAATTTGCTGACGATACTACATTGATCGGCCTAATCTCAATTAATAATGGGGCAGCCTACAGAGAAGTCATCACCCTGACACAGTGGTGTCAAGAAAACAACCTCTCCCTCAATGTCGCAGAAACAAAGGAGCTGGTTGTGGACTACAGGAGGAATGGAGACAGGCTCAACCCTATTAACATCTATGGACCTGGGGTTGAGAGGGTGAACAGTTTTAAGTTCCTCGACATACATTATCACCGACGACCTCACGTAGTCTGTACATATCAGCTGTGTGGTGAGAAAAGCACAACAGCGCCTCTTTCACCTCAGACAGTTGAATAAGTTTGGTATGGGCCCCTAAATCCTTAGGACTCTCGACAGGGGCATTACTGCATCACTGCCTGGTATGGGAACTGTACTTCCCTCAATCGCAGGATTCTGCAGAGAGTGGTGTGGACAGCCCAACGCATCTGTAAATGTGAACTTGCCGCTATTCAGGACATTTACAGAGATGTGTGTAAAACCGGCAAGAAGAATCATTGGGGATCCAGATCACCCCAACCACAAACTATTCCAGCTGCTACCATCCAGGAAACGGTACTGCAGCATAAAACCCAGGATGAACAGGCTCCAGGACAGCTTCTTCCACCAGGCCATCAGACTGATTAATTCACGCTGACACAATTGTATTTCTACGCTATATTGACTGTCCTGTTGTACATTTTGCACATTTAAACAAAGTCAGTTCAATTCAATTCAATGATGTGAAAATGTCACACCTCGAACTGGCCACCAGAAGGAGGTAGAGGTGACAAGGCCAACTTCTTGCTCACCCACCCTTTAGGTTAACTATTAGTTCATGTTTATCACCTCTGTCTTGTTTGCAGCCCTCTCAGTTCCTTGTCCCTTCCTTCTTTGCTCAGTCTTGGAATAATCTTTTGTCAGTGAAACCTTGTTTTCGTTTGCAGGAATCTCTATTTCTGGAACTTGAATTAATATTTTTTGAATTTAATTTGCCTGAGTCTTTTGGACCGTCTGCCTGTACCTTCCCTGCGAAGGAGTCCAGTAAAGCCTAGCTGGATTTTTCCCCTCTAATTTTGTGTGCATCTTCTCTGCAATTGGGGTCACCATTATTCAGTGTGAGAGAGTTAAAACTGAAGAAGTTACCTCGTAAACTATGACATGATTGTGGTGTTTTACTGCAGCAGTATGATGCAAAGACATAAAGATAGTTATAAATGACAAGCTAAATCAGTAGTGCAAAACAATTGGAATTGTGCAGTGGTATTCATTGGTTCATCATATCTGATGGTGGAGGGGAGAAGCTGTTCATAAAATGTTGAGCATGGTCTTGAGGATGTCCTTATTGGTGAGGATGGTTGTGCCCTGGCTAAGTCTACAACCCTCTGCAACCTCTTTTGATCCAGTATATTTTTACCTCCATGCCAGACTGTGATGAAACCAGTCAGAATGTTCTACACTGTACATCTCCAGAAACTTATACCACCATCTGTGGTACAAAAAATGTTGCTCCTCGAATTCTTACCAAATCTTTCCCCTCTTACCTGAATGAAACCTTTGCCCTCTGGTTCATTGTTTCCCATGCCGGCTGGTGGCGTAGTGGCATCAGCGCTGGACTTTGGGGCGAAAGGTCCCGAGTTCGAATCCAGCCGGCTTCCGTGCACGCTCTCCGAGTTGAGCACCAAGCTAGCAACTCAACCTTGTAAAAAAACAGAGCTATTCTCCCTCTCCCCTCCTCTGTGTGTGTGTGTGTGTGTGTGTGTGTGTGTGTGTGTGTGTGTGTGTGTGTGTGTGTCTCTCTCTCTCTCTTATCTTTGCCTGTCATTATCATAGACTTATCACACATCAAGCCCATTCTGATTTACCTTGCATCTGTGCCCTCTGATTATCAACCCATTAACAATACCTCACTATTTCTGTTCCGTTTCCTGTAAATTCTAGAGAATTTGTAATTCTAGAAATTGTAAAATCCCTGGAGATCATCAGCTTCTGAGATGGTCAAAGCACGCTGTCTGACACCAGCGATCATTCCACGGTCAAATTCACATTTCTGTTCTGATGTTTGGTCTAACCAACAACTGAACCACTTGTCCATGTCTGCATGCCTTAATGCATGGAGTTACTGCCACATGATTGGCTGATCAGATATTTATCAGTGTACCTAATAAAATGGCCACTGATATAATAGAATGTTTTACATTTTGGGAGTTAACACAAGCAAGGGAAATACCAAACAGCAGCACCCCAAATGACTGCTTTATGACAGCAATTACCCTCTGGCTGAGCGTGTTAACTGTGCTGGGAAAGCTGTTTGCACCTTTTGGTGAGCAAATCAGGTTTTGTGCTGCCTATGAATTCAAGTGGAAACTACACTCCACATATCAGCAGTGTGCCAAGTGGGCTCTGAAATTTAAGGCAGGCTTTTTAACTGTCGGTTTAACAGGATGCTTTCTCCACTGGTCCAGTGCAAGCAAAACGGATTTAAGGTGAGATTAGCTATGTACATCGACACATAGAGTGAAAGCTGGCTTTCAAATCAAGTCGGTGAGAATTGTGCTGGACAGCGAGGATTGTCTCGCCTCCAGCTCCTACACAGCATGCCCACAGAACTCATTGTGTCAGGCAGTACCTGATTGCCAGGCAATGTCTCAGGTTGAGACTCAGATGAAGTTCCACAGAGCATCCTCTCCACACCAACTGCCACGCCAAACCAGCTCGTCTCCATTCAGCCCATATCTCCCCATGCTGCCCCTCCAGGAACCTATCCCAGTGCTTCTTAAATGATACTATTGTACCTGCCTTAGCCACTTCCTTTGGCAGATCTTTCCATATACTCACCACCCTCTGCATGAAAAAGTCTCTTGTAAATCTTCACCCTCTCATCCTAAACCTCTGCACCCTAGTTTTGGACTCCCTGCCCTAGGAAAAAGACTGTTACCGTCTATCTTATCAATGCCTTTTAACTACATCTTTACTAATACAATGAATTTTAAACATTTCAATAAGGTTGCTGCTCAGTTTCCTGTGTTCCAAGCAATACAGGCCTATAACTCAGGCTCTCAAGTCCTGGCAACCTCCTTGTAAATCTTTAATACACTCTTTTCAGTCTAACCACATTTTTACTAATACAGGATGACTTGTAATAGGAAGTTGCTGAGTTGCTCCATCGTTTGTGTGTTGCTCTAGATTCCAGCAACTGTAGTCTCTTGTGTCTATGAAATCACCAAGACAGGTTCTTGAGCAAACACTCTCTGGACTGTAGAGAACTGTGTTCTCCTAGCAATGATTTGAAGCAATTACAATATCTCACAAGCAACATTCTCTAAGAGGTGTAGAAGCTGAGAGGAGGCATAGGTCGAGTGAATGGCCAGCGACTTTTTCCCAGGGCAGAAATGGCTTTTAATGTAATTGGAGGAAGTATGTGTTGGGGAGAGGGGTGAAATGTCAGAATTATGTTTTTTACACAGAGCGTGGTGAGTGTGTGGAACGCCCTGCCAAAAGTGGTGGTTGTACATTAGGGACATTTAAGAGATAAGCACGTGGATGATAGAAACATGAGGGCTGTGTAGGAGGGAAGGGTTAGATTGATCTGAGAGTAGGTTAAAAGTGGCACAACAGGGTGGGAGAAAGGGTTTGTCCTGTGCTGCAATGTTCCATGTTGTAGGTGCACAGAAGCTATTTTATTAGCTTGGGAATCTATAATGTGTGAATATTTTAAAATTAGGATCAGGCATTCAAGGGTGAAATTACTTTTGAACAGAAGGTGTGTTTTCAGGGAACTGTGGCAATGATTCTCCTAGAGATGGTGGCTGGCGGGGATGAATTGAAGTCCAGATGGAAACAGTGCAGAAAACATTCACAAGAATGTTAACAGCTTGGGAGGGTTTGAGGTTGGATAGGCTGGGACTGTTGCATCTCAGCTTCCTGCTTTAGAAGGCTCAGGGGTGACCGTATCAAAATAGTGAGCGGCATGAATAAGGCGGATGGTCAGAGCCTTTATCCCAGTGTGGGAGAGTCCAAAGCTGGAGGGTACAGTGGGTAAACAGTACAGTACAGGAACAGGCTGTTGGAACTGGTGATATCGATCGGAGGTTCTTCAGAACTCAAATGAAGCCTACAATGTGGTGGTTATAGCTGTTTCATTAAGTGTTACAAGAACGAACAGAGAAAAAGAGACAAATAAAAGAAGCCATTGTCGTTGGTCGTTTCACACTCATACTGGAGATAGCAATATTCCAGTGATAATGATTAACCTATAAAATAACCCGATTCAGGTGGTTCCCAGTTCAGGGTACATATATTATCAAAGTATGCATACTATATACGAACTTGAGATTTTTCCCCTCAAAACAAAGAAACCCATTTGAACCCTTTTTTAAATAAAAGGACCAGCAAAGACCCAATATGCAGAAACAAACAAACCGTGGAAACAACTGAAATTCACGAAAGTGAGTCCACAGCCACGAAGCCAGTCATTACAGTAGCCGATCCAAGAACCCATTTGTTGCAGGCCGCAGCCTCAGTTCAGCACAGAGATGAGTAAACCTCACAGAGCAGTGATCAGAACCAACTTGTCCCTTGCCTCTTTCCCTGACCTTTTCAATCTCGCCCAGTGATGCACCATCAATAACTCGCGGAGACGTGAGGCGAGATATAGGCTTTTATTGGCTGGAAGAAAGAACAAGCTGCAATTCACCACCACACTACATCCTGGAGACTGAGGGCAGGGCTGTGTCTCCAATCGCCTTTATACCAGGGTCCATGGGAGGAGCCACGGTCAGTGGGAGGAGCCACAGGAGCAGTCAGCGGTGGGGGGGCATGTCCAGACAGGTAAATGTAGTTCACCACATTCACCCCCCCTTTGTTTTAAAAGAGAGTCCCCATGGGGTGAAGTTTCTTACAAGTATATTTACAGGTTAAGTCTATCAGGTGGTCGAATCTGTTGCTGCGATCTACGTAGCACCGGCTGTGATTGCACAGATGCCGGTGGTGGTGATTGCACAGGTGCCGGTGGTGATTGCACCGGAGACGGTGGTTGTGCTGATTCCGGCCTGACTGGAGGTGTCAGTGATCCCTCATGCATGTGCGAGGCGCCTGGTATATGCGTGTGAGAGACGCCCGGTATAGGAGTGTCGTGAGGAGTCTGTGTAGGGCTTGGTGTGCTCAGTGCCACCTCGGGTACAGGGTTCATAGTTACCGTGGAGTGTTCGGGGTAGTGGTCTGCTGCTCTTGTGGGCGCCAGGTCGCGGACGGAGACCGTGTCCTCCCGCCCATCAGGTAAGACCACATAGGCATTCTGGGGGTTCGCATGTAGTAGGTGAACCTTCTCGACCAGCGGGGAGTATTTATTGCTCCTCGCATGTTTCCGGAGCAGCACTGGCCCTGGGGATGTCAGCCAAGCCGGGAGGGTGGTCCCAGTGGCAGACTTCCTGGGAAAAGAAAATAGGCGCTCATGAGGGGTGGCATTGGTGGACGTACATAACAGGGAGTGGATAGAGTGGAGTGCCTCGGGGAGGACCTCCTGCCATCGAGAGACCGGCAACCCTTTTGACTTAAGGGCTAAAAGTGTGGCCTTCCACACTGTGGCATTCTCCCTCTCCACCTGTTCATTTCCCCGGGGATTATAGCTCGTGGTCCTACTAGTAGCAATGCCCCTAGCCAGCAGGTACTGGCGCAGCTCGTCACTCATAAAGGAGGACCCTCTATCACTGTGGATATAGCAGGAATATCCAAACAGTGTGAAGAGCTGGCGCAGGGCTTTTATGACGGACGTGGCAGTGGTGTCAGGGCAGGGGATGGCAAAGGGGAACCATGAGTACTCGTCGATAATGTTGAGAAAGTAGACATTGCGGTCGGTGGAGGGAAGGGGGCCCTTAAAGTCGACATTCAGTCGCTCAAAGGGGCGGGTGGCCTTGATAAGTTGCGCCTTTTCAGGACGGTAGAAGTGCGGTTTGCACTCAGCGCAGACTTGGCAGTCCCTGGTCATCGTCCTGATGTCCTCAAGGGAGTAAGGCAGGTTCCGGGCTTTCACGAAATGGTAAAATCGGGTGACCCCCAGGTGGCAAAGATCTGCATGGAGGGCGTATAGTTGGTCGAGCTGTGCGCTAGCACATGCTCCCCGGGATAGGGCATTAGGGGGCTCATTGAGCCTTCCAGGCCGGTACAGGATATCATAGTTGTAGGTGGAGAGTTCTATTCTCCACCGCAAAATTTTATCATTTTTGATTTTGCCCCGCTGTTGGTTGCTGAACATGAACGCAATTGAGCGCTGGTTGGTCAGCAAGGTGAACCTTTTGCCAGTGAGATAGTGCCTCCAGTGCCTAATAGCTTCCACTATGGCCCGGGCTTCTTTCTCCACCGCGGAGTGCCGAATTTCGGGGCCTTGAAGGGTACGAGAGAAGAATGCTACTGGCCTGCCTGCCTAATTGAGGGTAGCAGCCAGTGTGAAGTTGGAGGCATCACTCTCCACTTGGAAGGGAATGGTCTCGTCCACCACATGCATCGTTGCTTTGGCAATGTCCCCTTTAATGCAGCTGAAGGCTGCACGGGCCTCGGCTGAGAGGGGAAAAGTGGTAGACTTGACCAGGGGGCGGGCCTTGTCTGCGTAATGGGGGACCCATTGGGCGTAATAGGAAAAAAAACCCAGGCACCGCCGGAGTGCCTTGAGAGTGGTGGGAAGAAGGAGTTCTAACAGGGGGCGCACACGGTCGGGATCCGGGCCAATGACCCCGTTCTCCACGACATACCCAAGGATAGCGAGTCGGGTGGTTCCGAACACACACTTGTCCCTGTTATAAGTAAGGTTCAGGGCTTTGGCCACTTGGAAAAATCGTTGGAGGTTGGCGTTGTGATCCGGCCAGTCGTGACCACAGATGGTGATGTTATCCAGATAGGGAAATGTGGCCTTCAGTTGGCACTGGTCCACCATCCGGTCCATTTCCCTCTGGAAGACAGAGACACCATTTGTGACACCGAAGGGGACACGCAGGAAGTGATAGAGCCTGCCGCCCGCCTTGAAGGCGGTGTAGGGGCTGTCCTCTGGGCGGATGGGGAGCTGGTGATAAGCGGATTTCAGAGTCTGGGTTGTATTCCACAGACATCCGGGTGGGTTGTGTAGCGACATTGGTGGTGCAGGGCACAGAATATCGGGACTTTGCGCTACTGGTCATGCCTCAACTGTGTGCGCCTGTGCTATTGGGGCTCGACTTCAGAGCCACCTGAAAAGTGTGACTATGGCATATAACGGGCCCCTCCCACCACTCACTGTCAGGAATCCTCAGTTTTGTGGGACTTCGTCTTATACCCCGCTACCGACCACCACACTACATCCTGGAGACTGAGGCCGGGGCTGTGTCTCCAATCGCCTTTATACCGGGGTCCGTGGGAGGAGCCACAGGAGCAGTCAGCGGGGGGGCGTGTCCAGACAGGTATATGTAGTTCACCACACCCAGTGCTTAAATCATCCAAACCTCGGGTCCTTCTACGCTCTCAGACCCGGGCCTCACCACTTCAATATTTTCTCGAGCCCGGGCTCCACCGCCTGTGACACCTGCTGCAGAAAAATAGAGAAGATTCTAGAAAATACAGAATTAGCTATCCTATATTTACAAGAAAATTTACTGAATAATCACATGTATAGTCAGTAGGTGAGTATATAAAAATTAGCACAGGAAAGTTAAACTATAAGTTGGGCCAGAATGACCTGTACGTTGCTGTATCACTAAACTAAAAATAAATAAATAATGTGAGTTAAATAGCTTTCTCAGCTTTGCAGCAGAATTGTATATCTTTCACACTTCCTTCTTTGTGTCATAATGTTCTAATTCTCACTGAGAAACAGTGAAAGGTGCGCAGAGTGGGTATCAAACCTTCAGCAGCTGTTCTCACTCCTTATAAGGAATGTGTTTTTGGCACCTGCGTGCCTTCCAAATGTTGACAGACCCCAGGCAGCAGGTAGCTCTGTACTTAGTTCCAAAGAAAGAAAGGGATCATTAACAGTGGAAAAGGAAAAGCCAATCTCATGACATTCTCCAACTCCAGGCCTTTATCTGCTCCCAGGAATTGGTCGCCTCGTTATAGGAAGGGTGCGGAAGCTTCAGAGAGGAAGCTGCACCATACAGGCCCTTCGGCCCACAATGTTTCGTTCACTTATTTATTTATTGAGATACAACATGGAACAGGCCCTTCTGGCCCTTTGAGCCTCATCGCCAGCAACCCCCGATATCACCCAAGCCGAATCACAGGCCAATTTACAATGACCAATTAACCTACCAACCAGCATGCCTTTGGACTGTGGGAGGAAATCAGAACACCTGGAGGAAACTCAAGCATTCCACAGGGAGGACCCAGACCCTGGAATTCTCCTTGGGATCCTGCCCCTGAACTTGAGCCATTCCTTAGAAACATGCTCCACACCATTCCACACCACGTGGAGCTGGACGAGTGTATGTTTTACGTGAATACAGAACATACAAGGTTGCAGCTCCTCCTTGAGAACTTGAAGGGGTGCTCCTCACAATCTGATTGCATTTCAGCCCCACACTTCTGATCTTTGAGTACCTGGTGCGGGGAAAGGGAATAGGGACCTCATTGGTTCATGCCCAGAAGTGGAAAAAGTGGCTGATCATAAACCCTGGAAATGACCATTGCAAGGTGGCGGGATAATGTAGCGCCTCGTGCACATCTTTACAGCACCAGCAATCAGGGTTCAATTCCTGCTGCTGTCGGTGCATCCTTCTCTAACTGTGTAGATTTTCTCCGGATGGTCCAGTTTCCTCCGTTCATTCCAAAGGCATGCCATACTGGTTAGGGTTGGTATGTTGGCACCAGAAGTGTGGCAACTCCTGTGGCCAGGCAGCCCCCCAAAACCTCCCCGGACTGTGTGGGTTATTGACACAAACAATGCATTTCACACTTTGTTCTGATGTATATGTGACAGATCAAGCTAATCTTTTAAAAGCAACACATGCAAAATGTGGGCAGATCTGTGCAGGTCAGGCAGCAGCTGTGGAAATGAATAAATAGTCAACATTTCGAGCCGTGGCCCTTCCTCAGGGCTGGAAAAGAAGGGGGAATTTGGCAGAAAGCCAGAGCGATGGGCCCACCTACACAGTCAGGGTTGTGGATCTTGGGTAGGAGGCAGAATCGAGCAGAGCAGGGAAGGGAATGATGCCTACCCCTTTTCTGAGGATATGTCCATGCCTCGACCTTCACCTTTCCATCCCTTCATTCTTCTGTCACTTCTAACCAGGTTCTTCACCATTGCTCCGAATATCTCTGAATGGTCTTGTATCCAGTTTGGTTTGATGAAGGTCCTATGTATTGTGTAATATTAACATTGTATATAGAATAGTACAGTATTGGCCCCTTGACCCAGAATGTTGTGCTGATCCTCCAATTTAATCTAAGAGCAACCTAACCCATCCTTGCTACACAGCTCTCCGTTGTTCTTTCATCCATGTGCGTACCTAAAATGTCCCTCCTGTATCCGCCTCCACCATGACATCCAGAGACATGTTTCATGCATCCACCACTGCCTGGTTAAAAAACAATCTCTGACATCCCTCTATACTTTCCTCCATTCACCTTAAAATTAAGCTCCTTTGTAATAGCTATTTCTGCCCAGCGAGAAAATCTCTGTCAATGCCTTTTAGCATCTTGTACATCTCTATCAAGTCACCTCTCATGCTCCTTTGCTCCAAAAAGAAAATCCCTAGCTCGTACATCCTATTCTGATAAGACGTGCTCTCTAATCCAGGCAGCATCCTGTTACTTCTCCCCTGCACCCTCTCTAAAGTTTCCACACCCTTCCTATAGTGAGGCATCCAGAACTGAGCACAAAGTTCCAAGTTCAAAAGCAAAAATTGCCTTTATAAACACAAGATGCTGGAAATGCAGAATAACGTGCTGGAGGAACTCAGCAGGTTACTCTGCAGCATCTACAGAGAGGAATAGGCTCTGGGCTTCATCAGGACCACTTGCTGAGTTCCTCCAGCATTTTGTGTCTGTTCCTACAAATTGCTATTAACTTGACCACTTTTTCCCCTTTCGTGAAACTAGATGGTTATCAGTTCGGATTATTACAGCCATGATGCACAATTATTAAATCACAAGTGGATTAATAACGTGAAAGGGAAAACAGTGAACAGTGTTTACATTTTCTTTTGTTAAACAGACTGAAAATATTCCAATAAAAATGAACACAGCTGCCATCCTGAGAGAAAATGTCCTTTACCAACAGAAAGTGAAAGAAGAGGTCCAAAGGTAGGGTGCCTTTGTTGTTCTTATAAAGTCACAGAGCAGAAACAGGTCCCTCGGCCCACGTCAAACTGTTAATTTGACTCGTTCATTTGACCTGTACCTGGACCATGGCCCTCCGTCCCCCTCCCATCCATGTACTTATACAAACTTCTCCTGAATGTTGCAATCGAATCCACATCCAGCACTTCCACTGGCTGCTAGTTCCACACTCATGTCAGCCCTGAATGAAGGAGCTCTCCTTCAGGTTCCCCTTAAATATTTCAACTTTCACCTGTAATCCATAACCTCCAGTTCTAGTTTCACTCAATCTCAGTGAAAAAAAACACCTGCTCGCATTTACCCAATCTGTCCGCTCATAATCTTTTATACCTCTACCAAATCTCCCCTCTTTCTCCTACACTCCAGGGAATAAAGTTATAATCTATTCAACTTTTCACTATAACTCAGGTCCACAAGTCCCAGGAACATTCTTTTAAATTTTCTCCATAATTTTTCAATTTTATTGATATCTTTCCTGTAGGTAAAAGTGACCAGAACTGCACTCAATACTGAAAATTTGGCCTCAGCAACATATTACACAACTTCAACATAACATCGCATTTCAGTAATCTGATTTATGAAGACCAGTGTGTCCAAAGCTCTCTTTATGACCCTGTCTATCTGTGACGCCACTTTCAAGGAATTATGGACCTGTATTCTCACTGATTTATAAATTGGATTTTATAATATCCTGTTTCTACCAGACAGATAAGAACCCTGAGGTCCAATATTAAGTGCATCTGACTGGAAGCACCAGTGACACTCACAATACTAAGTCAGGAATATCAATATTATCCAGCTGAAGAACTCAAATCAGTTTTATTGTCATACGCACCAGCACTGTACATTGTGCGCACAGGTGCAGTGAATAACTTAGGGCAGCCACCGCAGGCACAGGAGCATCCGATAAGCAACGTTTTCAAGAAAAACATATTATACAATTATGTAAAATTTATATAAGAAAGAACACAATTAGGAAATGAACTTCTGAATATTTTGGTGCAAATTGGTCATAGCTTTGCAGTACTGAGGAAAAAACATATGCACCATGAAAATAGCCTGTTGCTATTTTTGCTAATATGGAAAATATGGAAATAATAATAATAATAATAATAATAACATGGAAAACATAATAATAAATTAACATACATTATCCATAATTTGCATAACATAATAAACATAGTGTCAGTAGTGGAAGTTAAGAGAGGGAAAGAAGTGGGGTAGTGTCGGGGAAGTGTCACTTTCAGAACCTGATGTTTGTGGGGAAGAAGCTGTTGAACCTTGAGGTGTGGGTCTTCAGGCTCCTGTACCTCCTGCCTAACGGCAGCATTGAGAAGAGGACCTGGATGGGAGGGGTCCCTGATGATGGTTCTCACGTTCCTGAGACATTATTTCTTGTAGATGTTGCTCACGGTGGGAAGAGGTGCATTCACAGTCTGCAGCCTTTTGTGTTCCAATGCCCTATAGGCTGCATACCAGGCTGTGACACAACCAGTCAAAATACTTTCTATTGTACACCTTTAGAAGTTGCTCAGAGTTTTCAATAACATGTTTAATCTCAGGCGACCCCACTGAAGAGAAATCATAGACCAGACCCCTGTATCACCTACACCATCCCTCAGATAAAGAGCTGCAAAGGACTGAGAAATCCTTTAATGCTACCCTCACCTGGATCTCCTGCATTTCCAACTGTGTCTTCAGGCTCCTGTACCACTTCCTTTATTGTAGCGATAAGAAGAGGGCTTAATGCTGGGAAGGCTAGTGCTCATGAATCTAAAATTTTCTGCACCTTTTTTTCCAATCCTGTGCAATGGCCAGTCTGTACCATACAGCGATGCAGCCAATCAGAATGCTTTCCACAGTACATCTGTAGAAAGTTGTGAGTGTCTTTGGTAACATACGTCTCCTTAAAATCCTAATGAAATGTAGCCACTGTTGTTCTTTCTCTGTAATTGCATCAATATGTTGGGCCCAGGATAGATCTTCAGAGATGTTGACGTCCAGGAACTTGAAACTGCTCTCCCTTTCCACTGTTGATCTCTCGATGAGGACTGGTGTGTGTTCCCTCGACTTCCCCTTCCTGAAGATCACAATCAATTCCTTGGTCTTACTGAGTTTGAGTGCAAATTTGTTGCTGTGACACCACTCAACCAGCTGATCATCACACTCCTGTACACCTCCTCATCATCATCTGAAATTCTGTCAACAATAGTTGTGTTGTCAGCAAATTTTAGATGGTGTTTGACTTGTGCCTAGCCACACAGTCGTGGGTGTAGAGAGAATAGATCAGTGGGCTACGCACACATCCTTGAGGTGAGCCTGTGTGGATTGTCAACGAGGAGATGGTATTTCCACTCCACATTGACTGGGGATTGGTGAGAAAATGAAGGATCCAGTTTCAGAGGAAGGTATGGAGTCGTTGCTGAGGCAGGAGTTGATTCTGGCCATGACCAGCCCCTCAAAGCACCTCATCACCGTAGGTGTTAGTGCCACTGGGCGACAGTCATTGAGGCAGCTCACCCTGCCCTTCTTGGGCACTGGTGTGATTGCCGCCCTTTTGAAGCCGGTGGGAACCTCCAATTGCAGCAGTGAGAGATGAAAGGATTTTCACCATCTACAAGGGGATCCTACCATTAAACACGTATTTCCCTCCCCCTCCCCACCATTCTCAGCTTTCCGCAGGCATCGCTCTCTCCATCACTCCCTTGTCCACTCGTCTTGCTGGCGGGACAAGTACTACACCTCCTCCCTCACTACCATTCAGGCCCCCAAATAACCCTTAAAGGTGAGGTGACACTTCACCTGCAAATCTGTCAGGGTCATCTATTGTATCCAGTGTGGCCTTTTCTACACTGGTGAATGGTGACGTAAGTTGGGGAGACTGCTTCATCGAGCACCATTGCTCTGTCTGCTGCAACAGACAGGATTTCCTAGTGGCCACCCATTTTAATTCTGTTTCCCATTCCCATTCCCATTCCGGATCCATAGTCTCCCGTACTGCCATGATGAGGTAAGTGTTCTATACAGTGGGTGGTAGTTGCATGGAATGCCCTCCCAGGGGTGGTGATAGAGGCAGATACTTTAAAAATATCTTAGAAAGGTACATGGATGAAAAGATAATGGAGGGTTAAGTGGGAGGAAAGGGTTAGATTGATCTTAAAGGAGGTTAAAGGGCTGGCAGAACATTTTGGGGCAAAGGACTTGTACAATGCTGTTCTGTGTTTTTTATTTGTTTCTTGGACGTCCGAACATTGAAACATACAGTGAAACACATCATTTGCATGAATGACCAATACAGTCCCATGTATGTGTTGCCATACATCAGCATTAACGTAGCATGTCCACAACTTAATAACCCTAGCTTGTACATCTTTGGAACGTGGGAGGAAACCGGAACACTTGGGAGAATGTACAAACTCCTATCAGACAGCGGCAGAATTGAACCCAGGTTGCTGGCATCGTAATTGCATTATGCTAACCGTTACACTACCTTATCAACTTTATTCACCTAAAGCTGTTGAGTTGTAAATGGGGAAGGTCCAGACTTTGTCAGTGAATGTGATGAGTAATAGGCTTCTCAGTCAAGGTTCTAACTTTCCTTGGCTCATGTTAACTGCACCTCAGCTGCCACCAGCACTTCAAACAAGACTTCCCAAAGAACGTAGCTGTTCCCATTGGGACAATTGTGTGAGACGCTGGAAGATCTGCAGAGAAGGAAGGTCTAGATAGCCCGACTCCAGAGTTGATAGCCTCACTCACCACACTCTCAACTCACTACAACTCATATTCTCAGTTTTTTTTATATTTGCACACTTTGTGTCTTCTTTTGCACACAGGTTGTTGGTCAGAGTTTGTTTATGTGTGGTCTTTTGGAGATTCTACTTTATGACTTTATTTTTGTTATAAATGCCTGTGAGAAAATGAATCTCAAGGTAGCATATGGTTTCATGTATGTACTTTGATGATAAACATACTTTGAACCTTGACTCCAGACACAAGCAAACATATTCCCCACCTTGCTCCCAACTATCCGAGAAAGTCAGATGTTCAGTCCTGGGTGAGGGCCTCTGTTCCTTGGAAGAGTGAACATCTTCATGTTCTGAAGAACCTGTTCATGAAACATTGTTTGTCAGTCAACAGGCTCCTGTACCTCCTCTCCCAGGGCAGTAATGAGAAAAGGCCATGTTCTGGACGGTTAAGGTCCTGAGTGATATATGGCTCCTTCTTCAGGCACTGCCTCTCACACTCAGTGTTTTAGGAGAAGCTTTTTCCCTTCCATCATCAGATTTTTGAATGGCGCATGAACCCTTGAATGCTGTCTCACTATTTACCTCTGTTTTCAATGTACACATGATAAGTAAAACAAACATAAAACATAGAGCACAAGCACAGACAAGCCCTTCAGCCCATGATATTGCATCAACCTTTGAACCTTGTCAAAGATCAGTCTAACCAACCCTTCCCTTTTTCACAGCCCTCCATTTTTCTTTCACCTATGTGCCCATCTTAGAGTCTCTTAAATGTGCCTAATGTATTTGCCTCTCCCACCACCCCGGTAGGGCATTCCTTACCCCCATCACTCTCTGTATAAAAAAAACATACCTCTAACACCCCCCTATACTTTCCATAATTCACCTCAGAATTATGCCCCCTCGTAATAGTCATTTCCACCCTGGGAGAAAGTCTCTGTCTGTCTGCTCAATCTATGCCTCTGATCATCCTGTACACCTCTATCAAGTCACCTCCCACCCTCCTTTGCACCATTTATTCATGTAACTTGAAGTAATTTTAATATCTCACATTGAACTGCTGCTGTAAAACAATAAATTTCCCGGTGTCGTTGATGATCTTAAGCCTGATTCTCATTCCAATTCCAACAGAATATTAACCAGTGCTTCTTTGTGTCCATACCAGAATTGACCAGATACTGGAAGGGGGTTACGATCCTGCCAAGTTTGAGGAATATCAGAAGCAGAAGAACGAGGAACGAATGGAACAACAGCTGGCGGATAAAGAACGTCGTCGGCTTCAAGAGAAGATCTTCTTCGAAGAGCTAATACTGGCACGTGAAGCGAGAATTGAGAAGAAACAACAGCAAGCGGCTCAGCAGAAAGAGGAGGTACTAATATAAGAACCTAAGAAATACGGTAGGAGCAGGACTCGGTCATCTGAGCCTGTTCAGTAAGACCGTGGCTGATCTGGCCATGGTCTCAGCTTCACCTACCTGCCCTTTCCCCATAATCCTCAATTACCCTGCTCTGTGAAAATCTACTGAACTGTGTATTAAACGTGCTTAGTGGTGGGGTCCTGTTGAAGGTGGCAGAAGTTGCGGATAATATGCTGGATCCGGAGGCTGGTGGGGTGGTAGGTGAGGACAAGGGGAAGACGATCCCTGTTGTGGTGACGGGAGGATGGGGTGAGGGCCGAAGTGCAGGAAATGGAGGAGATGCGGGTGAGGGCATCATTGATGATGGCAGAAGGGAAACCACGATTCTTAAAGAAAGAGGACATTTGAGATGTCCTGGAACGGAAAGCCTCATCCTGAGAGCAGATGCGGCGGAGACGGAGGAACTGGGAATAAGGAATAGCATTTTTACATTTGGCAGGGTGGGAAGAGGTATAATCGGTCAACGTTTCGGGCCAAGACCCTTCATCAGACACATTTCACTGTGTGTTTTGATTTGAACATGACAAATAAAGAATTTGAGACCCATTGCCAGGTGAAATCCTCTGTTTCAGGCAACAGAGTTGATGCAGAGGTACAAGGAAATGCAACTCCAAGGAAAGAAGGAGATGAAAGCGAAGGTGGAGCAGGTGATAAAAGGCCACCAAGCCACAAAGGAACAAAAAAGGAAAATTCAGGAAAGCAAAAGGAAAATAGGTACGTGCAATAAGTAAAATTCACATTAGTCACCTCCCTGTCACATCTCAAATCCTTACTGTGTTCTGAACTGTAAATTCGTTACATGCAGTTACTGAGATTATAACACAGAAGTTGGTTGGTACATACAGCTGGTCCATCACCCACATGAACCTCTTCCTAAAACCCCTCTCAAACTTTCTACATATCCTTTTCCTTTTCTCACTGTCCCTTCAGTGTTTCAATGCTGTTAGACAGCAGTTGGAATGTCCTGATGAAGGGTCTTGACCTGAAACGTTGACTATTTATTCCCTTCCGTAGATGCTGCCTGACCTGCTGAGTTCCTCCAGCATTTTGTGGGTGTTGAGTTGGACGAATGGCCAGATTTCACATGACAGAGAAGACTGGGGTTCCTGGAAAACTGATTCACTGTTTGATTGTTGAGGTCCACCTGAATCGCAGGAATAGGTTCATCTGAAGAATGACATCTCTGGTAATATGGCCCTCTGCAAGTACTACATGGAACTGTCAGGCCACATATTAATCGTGTTGAGTGAGAAACAGATTCAATACCACAAGAGACTCTGCAGATGCTAGAAATCTCAAGTACACACACAAAAAGCTGGAGGAACTCAGCAGGTCAGGCAGCATCTATGGAGAGGAATAAGCAGTCAACGTTTCGGGCCGAGACTCTGTCCTCCAGCAATTTGTGTGTGAGTGTTGCAAAAGAATCAATATGACAGGTCAATACACTTCATCATAAGGAGACAATAACCTTTGAACCACTGACTTTGTTTTTCTTTCCCTTGGATAAAGATTGTGTGCATTTACCCCACCTACACCTCTCACAATTTTATACACCCTGTAAAGTCACCTTCAGTCTCCTACTAGAGTAAAGTCCTATCCTGCCCAATGTTTCTATGCCAGTAAGGCACTTATACAAATAGCATTTGAGCTGAGACAAACAGACACTGGTGTTAATAAATAATTGGTAAGTACTCACATCTGATAATATTCTTTTATTCAGCTAAGGAAATGAATAAGGAAATGGCAGAAATACTTCAGCAGGTCATGGAGGAGTCTGACGAAGAGATTAGGAAAAAGACACAGCAGATCCGTGAAATCCGTGCGAGGCAGGCAGCGATGACAATGAAGCATAACTTCCTAGATTTATCCAGAGTAAGTGGAATGTGGGAAAAGCTGTAATGGGATCATATTGTGCTATAATATGAATAAAACATCAATAGTTGCGGGCACCAGAAGTGTGGACACATTTGTGGGCTGCCCCCAGAACATCCTCGGACTGTGAGTGCCCAGGTACTGACATATCTTTGGAAAAAGGGCAGGCGAACACTCCAGAGGAACCATCTTTAAAAAAACTAGCTTTATTTCCCATATGCACATCAAAACATTATAACATTCAGTGAAATGCATGACCAGGGGAATAAACAGTTGACTTGTTGGCCCCCAAACCCTTCATTAGGACTGCAAAGGAAGTGGGCAGAAGTCAGAGTAAGAATGTGGGGGGGTGGGGGAGGAAGTACAAGCTGGCAGGTGATAGATGAAACTTGGTGTTCTACTGTCCCCTCCTATCAGATTCCTTTTTCAGTCCTTTCACCTATCCCCTTTCAGTTTATAACATCCTCCCCTCTCCCCCACCCACCCACCTTCCCCTTCATCTGGTCTCACCTATCACCCACCAACTTGTACTTCTTTTGGCTTCTTCCCCTTTCCTTTCCAGTCTTGATGATGGGTCTGAGCCCAAACTGCCAACTGCTTATTCCCATCCATCGATGCTGCCCGACCTGCTGAGCTCTTCCAACATTTTCTGTGCGTTGCTCAAGATTTCCAGCATCTGCAGAATTTCTTGTGTTTTTGACATGAGTATTGACATTCATCCTACATTCAGTTAGCAGTTCAGCAACACTATGAGCAAATAGCACTAAAATGGCCTTTGTTTTATTTTGTTCTCATTGGGTTCTTTCTTGTGAAAATTGTGAATAATTTTTTGTGAATGCTGCTTATATGATGTTATGTGCCTGTGATGTTGCTGATAGTAAGTTTTTCATTGCACCTGTACTTCCAAGTACCTGTACATATCAAAGATTAGAAGTCAAATTAAATTTATTATCAAAGTACATATACATCACCTTATACAACCCTGAGATACATTTTCTTGTAGACATCAAAGAAATGCAAAGAAAAACTGCTCACTGATAAACCCTGACAAACAACCAATGTGCAAATAAATAAATACATAAATAATAAATAATAATACTGAGAATGTGAGTTGTAGAGTCCTTGAAAGTGAATTGAGAGAACAGTTCAGTGTTGTGGTGAGTGAAGTTATCCCTTCTGATTCAGGAGCTTGATGGTTGAGGGGTAATAACTGTTCCTGAACCTGGTGGCATGGGCCCAGAGGCTCCTGTGGCAGCAGTGAGAAGAGGGCATGGTCTGGATGTTGGAGGTCATTGGTGATGGATGCTGCTTTCCTGCAACAGTGCTCTGTGTAGTTGTGACTTTGATCTATTTACTATATACAATGAAGCTTCAAATGCATTCTACATTACCTATTTTTTTAATAAATTCAATATAATACAGTTAGAAACATAGAAAACCTACAGCACGATACAGGCCCTTTGGCCCACAAAGCTGTGCTGAACATGTCCCTAGAGCTGTTAAAGTAAACTCTATGTACATCAGCTGTGTTACGTGACGGACTCTAATCAATACCCTGAGCTGTGACAAAGTCCAACAGTGGTTTTATTGTTGGAACGTCTCAATAATTATTTTTATGTTGCTTGAGTCTAACTAAAGCGGCAACATTCCCTCTAACTTTGTTTACAGCTGTGTGGACCTACCATTCCTCTTAGCAGGAAAAATTGACACAGCCTGAAAACAGCGCGACACTTAATAAACAATAAACGGGTCTGTAACATGAGATACCGACTTCCATTATGTATTTATTGTTACAATTTGTAACAGTGTGATAACTTGAAACACAGACAACGTAAGCATGCTGAAGCTCTAAAATGTTTCAAAGTAAACGCTGCGATACGTTTATTATTTAGAAAATTTATCGATTATATTCATGAACACGTATTTAAACACAGGGTATTTCGCAATTATATGAACATAGATTTCAAAATTATGTTAGCATTATTTCAAAATTATATTAACATTATATAAAAGAAAATTCCAGTTGCACAGCAACAAAGGCTATGTGCGTGGGAGTCTTTCAGTTACTGTGCGGCCATGCACCCACGCAAAATCGACAGAATAGTGCTGATTAGGAGCACTGAATTATATTTTCACAAGGAGAAAGCATCTATCATTTCTTCGGGACACCCATTCATATTTAAAGTCTAATTTGCTGTGATTATTTACTAATTTAGTGATCCAGCATGCAGTTGACCCTTCCGACCCTTCAAGTAACACCACACCAGCAACTCTTGACAAACCTGATTAATCCTGGACTGAGCACGGGACAATTTAAAAGAAAATCTGCAGACGCTGGAGATCCAAGCAACGCGCACAAGATGCTGGAGGACTGGTGAAGTGACTTGGCCTGAAACATCAACTGTTTACTCTTTTCCATAAATGCTGCCTGGCCCACTGAGTTCCTCCAGCATTTTGTGTGTGTTGCACAGGACAATTTTCATTGACCAGTTAATGTATCCGGTACATCTTTGGACTGTGGGAGGAAACCAGAGCATCCAGAGGAAAACCCACACATTCCACAGGGAGGACATACAGAACGGCACTGGAATTGAACTCTGAACTCTGGAATGCCCTGAGATGCAACAGTGTCGCGCTAACTGTGTCACCCATTACCATGGCAATTATGTTGTCAAGGAATTTGTTCACCACCTTACAACACAAATGAGATAAATGACAAGGTTGTATGTTTTAGTTGGAGGTTAAATACCAGCCTTAACTCAGGGGAGAATCCTCTCTGAATCAGGTTTAATATCCCTGACACACGTTGTGAAATGTGTTGTTTTTAGCAGCAGTGCAGTGCAATACACAAAAATTACTATGAGTTGCAATAAAAAAATTTAAATAGTCCAATGAATAAATAACCCTCTAGAAATAATGCTATGGGATCATTTATGTTCCCATAAAACAGATGAGATTTCATTTTTAAAAAATCACTCCCTCAGTCATGTACAATAATTGGTACTTGCTACATCTGTTATTGTAACATGTACAAAAGTACAGTGAAAAACTTAGTTTGGCATGCTATCCATACAGATTATTTCAAAACAGAAGAACATCAAGGTATACTATGTGGCCACTTTATTAGGTACACCTGCATATCTGCTGGTTAATACACATATCATACTCATGTGGCAGTAACTCCATGCATTAAAGTATGTAGGTATGGTCAAGAGGTTCAGTTGTTGTTCAGACCAGACATCAGAATGGGGAAGAAATGTGATCTAAATGACTTTAACCATGGATTGATTGTTGGTGTCGGGGGGGTGGGGGGACAGTTTGAGTATCTCAGAAACTGCTGATCTCCTGGGATTTTCTCACACAACAGTCTCTAGTTTTTACAGAGAATGGTGTGAAAAACAAAAAAAAACTGCCCTTGAGCCTTTTAGTCTGTCCTTTCAAACTTTTGTATCTTCTGCCTGATGGGAGGCAGAGGAGTAACCATATAACCATATAGTAATTACAGCACAGAAACAGGCCATCTCGGCCCTTCTAGTTCATGCTGAACACTTACTCTCACCTAGTCTCACCTACCTGCACTCAGCCCATAACCCTCCATTCCTTTCCTGTCCGTATACCTATCCAATTTTTTTTTTAATGACAATACCAAACCTGCCTCTACCACTTCTACCCGAAGCTCGTTCCACACAGCTCAAAGTTCCCCCTCATGTTACCCCTAAACTTTTGCCCCTTAACTTTCAACTCATGTCCTCTTGTTTGAATCTCCCTTACTCTCAATGGAAAAAGCCTATCCACGTCAACTCGATCTATCCCCCTCATAATTTTAAATACCTCTATCAAGTCCCCCCTCAACCTTGTACGCTCCAAAGAATAAAGATCTAACTTGTTCAAACTTTCTCTGTAACTTAGTTGCTGAAACTAGGTAACATTCTAGTAAATCTCCTCTGTTCCCTCCTGTACGGAACCTTTGTCAAAGGCCTTACTGAAGTCCATGTAGACAACATCCACTGCTTTACCCTCGTCAACTTTCCTAGTAACCTCTTCAAAAAATTCAATGATTTGTCATACATGACCTTCCACGCACAAATCCATGTTGACTGTTCCTAATCAGACCCTGTCTATCCAGATAATTATATATACCATCTCTAAGAATACTTTCCATTAATTTACCCACCACTGACATCAAACTTACAGGCCGATAATTGCTAGGTTTATTCTTAGAACCCTTTTTAAACAATGGAACCAGATGAGCAATACACCAATCCTCCGGCACCATCCCCGTATTTAATGACATTTGAAATATTTCTGTCCGACCCCCTGCTATTTCTACACTAACTTCCCTCAAGGTCCTAGGGAATATCCTGTCAGGACCCAGAGACTTATCCACTTTTATATTCTTTAAAAGCGCCAGTACTTCCTCTTCTTTAATCATCATAGTTTCCATAACAACCCTACTTGTTTCCCTTACCTTACACAATTCAATTTCCTTCTCCTTAGTGAATACCGAAGAAAAGAAATTGTTCAAAATCTCCCCCATCTCTTTTGGCTCCACACATAGCTGTTCACTCTGATTCTCTAAGGGACCAATTTTATCCCTCACTATCCTTTTGCTATTAATATAACTGTAGAAACCCTTTGGATTTATTTTTACCTTACTTGCCAAAGCAACCTCGTATCTTCTTTTAGCTTTTCTAATTTCTTTCTTAAGATTCTTCTTACATTCTTTATATTCCTCGAGCACCTCATTTACTCCATGCTGCCTATATTTATTGTAGATCTTTCTCTTTCTCCGAACCAAGTTTCTAATATCTCTTGAATACTATGGCTCTTTCAAACTTTTAACCTTTCCTTTCAACCTAACAGGAACATAAAGATTCGGTACCCTCAAAATTTCACCTTTAAATGATCTCCATTTCTCTATTACATCCTTCCCAAAAAACAAATTGTCCCAATCCACTCCTTCTAAATCTTTTCGCATCTCCTCAAAGTTAGCCTTTCTCCAATCAAAAATCTAAACCCTGGGTCCAGTCCTATCCTTCTCCATAATTATATTGTGATCACTGGACCCGAAGTGCTCCCCAATACATACCTCCGTCACCTGACCTATCTCATTCCCTAACAGGAGATCCAACACTGCCCCTTCTCTAGTTGGTACCTCTATGTATTGCTGCAAAAAACTATCCTGCACACATTTTACAAACTCCAAACCATCCAGCCCTTTTACAGAATGGGCTTCCCAGTCTATGTGTGGAAAATTAAAATCTCCCACAATCACAACCCTGTGCTTACTACAAATATCTGCTACCTCCTTACAAATTCGCTCCTCCAATTCTCGCTCCCCATTAGGTGGTCTATAATACACCCCTATAAGTGTTACTACACCTTTCCCATTCCTCAATTACACCCAAATAGTCTCCCTAGACGAGCCCTCTAATCTATCCTGCCAAAGCACCGCTGTAATATTTTCTCTGACAAGCAATGCAACACCTCCCCCTCTTGCCCCTCCGATTCTATCACACCTGAAGCAACAAAATCCAGGAATATTTAGTTGCCAATCACACCCCTCCTGCAACCATATTTCACTAATAGCTACAACATCGTATTTCCAGGTATCAATCCATGCTCTAAGCTCATCCACCTTTCTTACAATGTTCCTAGCATTAAAATAGATGCATTTAATAAACTCTCCACCTCTTACTCTCTGTTTATCCCTCACTGTGCAAACAACTTTATTATCTTTTTCTTTCTTCTCCCTTACATCTTTGATCTGAGCGTTCCCCTTCTCTATCACCTGCCTATCCTCCCTCACACACGGTCTACTAGCTTTCTCTATTTTTGAACTAAACTCCTCTCCCCTAGTCTCTTCAAATTGATTCCCACCCCCCAACCATTCTAGTTTAAAGTCTCCCCAGTCGCCTTCGCAAAACTCCCCGCCAGGATATTGGTCCCCCTAGGATTCAAGTGCAACCCGTCTTTTTTGTACAGGTCACATCTGCCCCAAAAGAGGTCCCAATGATCCATAAACTTGAATCCCTGCCCCCTGCTCCAATCCTTCAGCCACGCATTTATCCTCCACCTCATTCCATTCCTACTCTTACTGTCACGTGGCACAGGCAGTAATCCCAAGATTACTACCTTTGCGGTCCTTCTTCTCAACTCCCTTCTCCCTAACTCAATTTCCGTAACTCCCTATATTCTCCTTTCAGGACCTCTTCCCTTTTCCTACCTATGTCATTGATACCTATATGTACCACGATCTCTGGCTCCACACCCTCCTACTACAGGATATCGTGGACGCGATCATAAACACCCCGGACCCTGGCACCAGGGAGGCAAACTACCATCCGGGTCTCCTGACTGCGTCCACAGAATCGCCTATCTGACCCCTATCGAGTCACCTATCACTACTGCCTTCCTCTTCCTTTCCCTACCCTTCTGAGTCACAGGGCTGGACTCTGTGCTGGAGGCACAGCCGCTGTTGCTTCCCCTAGGTAGGCTGTCCCCCAACAGTACTCAAACAGGAGAACTCATTGTCAAGGGGTACAGCCACTGGGGTACTCTCTAGTATCTGACTCTTCCCCTTCCCCCTCCTAACCATGACCCACCTGTCTGCTTCCCGTGGCCCTGGTGTGACCACCTGCCTGTAACTCAACTCCTCACTCTCCCTGACCAGACGAAGGTCATCAAGCTGCAGCTCCAGTTCCCTAACACGGTCCCTTACGAGCTGCAGCTCGACGCACCTGGCACAGATGTGGACGTTCGGGAGGCTAGGAGACTCCAGGACCTCCCACGTCTGACACTGGGAACAACAAGCTGCCCTCAAGCTCTTACTTCCCCCTTTCCTCAAATAACAGGAAAAACTGAAACCTAAACCTACCTTACCTCGCCCGTTTCCGCCTAAGCCCGTTGAGCCCAAGCCCTTAAGCCCACACTCTGTTCCCAGCTCACTCCGCTACCCACTGTATAAGGCTGTGTTCCTTTTAAATCTTCCGCGCTTCACTGCCCGACGTCACATGCCTGCGCAGTCCCGCCTCTCTTAACTCCGATGAGAAGAAGAAAAAATCAAAATGGCTCCCGCCGCACTCCCACTCTGATTCCCAGGCTTCCTTCTCCAAATTCTCCAAAGTAGAGAATATCTGGGTTGGGAGAGGTCCTTGATTATGTTTTCTGCTTTCCTGAGGCAGCAGGAAATGTAGGCAGACTCCATGGAGAGGAGTCTACTTCTTGTGATGGCCGTGTTCAGAACTCACTGCAATTTCCCGCAGTCTTGGGCCGAATAGTGGCCATTTCAGGCTGTGATGTATTCAGACAGGCTGCTTTCTATGATGTATTTCTGAAAGTTGGGCAGTAAATCCCTTTTGACTGAAATCATAGGGTATTAACATTACCACAAGGGATTCAACAGACACTGGAAATCTTGAGCAACATACACAAAATGCTGGAGGAACTCAGCAGGTCTGGCAGCACCTATAGAGGGAAATAAACAATCAAGGATTGTTTGAGTGGTGTGGAAGGAAAGTGAGCATTTAAAAAGGATGAATGGGTTATATTTCCACATCACCAGCTTCAGGAACAGTCATTATGCCTCAAC
Source organism: Hemitrygon akajei (assembly GCF_048418815.1). Classification (NCBI taxonomy): domain Eukaryota; kingdom Metazoa; phylum Chordata; class Chondrichthyes; order Myliobatiformes; family Dasyatidae; genus Hemitrygon; species Hemitrygon akajei. The sequence goes on along the minus strand of NC_133129.1, from coordinate 14,775,325 downwards.
TATCAGGCTCCTGAACCAGAGGGGATAACTTCACTCACCCCAACACTGAACTGATTCCATGACCTATGGACTCACTTTCAAGGACTCTACAACTCATGTTCTTAATATTATTTATTTATTATTTTGTTTTTGTTTTTATATTTCTTTAATTGGTAGTATTTTACACATTGGTTGTGTGTAATTTTTCATATATTCTACTTTAATTCTTTGTATTGACTGTGAATGCTCACAAGTAAATGAGTCTCAGAATTTTATATGGTGACATATATGTACTTCGATAATAAATTTACTTTGAACTTTGAAAAGAGAAAAGTTAGATTCAGCATGGAAGAAGTGAGTTGACCATGCCAGTAAATCATATCTGCACAACTTTTCACCAGCAGTTTGTACGTTCTCCCCATGACCACGTGAGTTTCCTCCCGCATCCCAGAGTCTCACGGGTAAGCTGTGGGCATGCTACATCGGTGCTGGAAGCTACCGACTGCCTCCAGTACATCCTTGGGACTGACTGTGTTGGTCCTTGAGGCAAATGACGCACTTCACTTTATTTGACAAATAAAGCTAATCTTCAGGTCAGATGGTATCAATGGAAAGGCGTAGAGAATCGATATTTCTGGCCTAAACTCTTCATCAGGGTCCAGCATGTTCTGCGTGTTACTCTGGATTTCCAGCATCTGCAGAATCTCTTGTGTTTATAAAGCTAATCTTTAAATCTTTGGATCTTTGCATAGACTTCATTCTGAAGCAAGCTTTTCTTGGTTTAAGGAAGGATTGGGTGCAATGTTTATCTTCACAGCCTAGAACACAGTCATTTAGCAAAACTGTGGAAGCAGATTGCTGTGGAATTAGTTCAGCTTTAAATGCAGTGATATCACTGAGCAACTATATAAAGGACCAGTTTGATTTACCTAGGGTCAAAGTTGAATAAGACCATCATTTTTTTTGAGGGAAAGACTTTTTTCTGTAACTTGCTATAAAATATTTGATATTTCCTTGTGATTTCACCCAATGCTCTACAATTTGTGGAAACAAGTCTCTTGGTCCTGTCTGCCTGCATGTTCTCCCGCTGACTATGAAGGCAAGTGCAATGTTTGCATTCATTTCAAGAGGACTGGAATATAAAAGCAAGGATCTAATGCTGTGACTTTATAAGTCAGACCACATTTGGAGTATTGTGAGCAGTTTTGGGCCCCAAATCAAAGAAAAAGTGTGTTGGCATTGGAGATGGTCCAGAGGAGGTTTACATGAATCATTCTGGGAATGAATGGGATAATGTATTAGGAGCATTTGATGGCTCTGGGCCTGTACTCACTGAGGTTCAGGAAAGTGAGGTGCCATCTCATTGAAAAGTACAGAATATTGAAAGGCCTAGATAGAATGGATATGTTTTCTTATGGAGAGTTTGGGCCAGAGGGCGCAGGCTTGGAATAAAAGGATATCCCTTTAGAACAGATATGAGGAGGAATTTCTTTAACCAGAGGGTTTTGAATCTGTGGAATTCATTGCCACGGATGGCTGTGGAGGCCACATCATTAGGAATATTTAAAGAAGAGGTTGATAGATTCTTGATTAGTAAGAGTCAAAAGTGATGAGGAGGAAGGAGGAGGATGGGGTTGAGACGGAAAATAAATCACCCATGATCGAATTGCAGTGCAGATTCACTGGGATGAATGGCCTAATTCTTCTCCAATGTCTTACAGTCAGATGAAATGTGTGGAACTCATTGTCACAGATGGCTGTGGAGGCCACGTCATTGGGTATAGTTCAAGCGGAGTTTGATAGATTCTTGGTTAATAAGGGCATCGTGTTACGGGGAGAAGGCCGTCATGTAAATGTGCTCAATATTCGATGCATGTAAATGTGTTCAATGGAAGCCATGTTATTGAACCACAGCCAGCAGGTCATGACCTTTTGGATGAGATGTCATTACTGGAGTTACGAGAGCGCTTGGGCTTACTGAAGGAGGCTCAGGTTAAGGAAGAAGAGGAGAAACGAGACCGGATTATTAATGAAAGACAAGAAAAGGAGCAGCTCCTTCTGGATAAACTGGAACAGATCTCCTTGAACAGAGAAGCCCTGAGCAAACAAGCAGCTCTCAGGCACAGGTATGTGTGTTCAAATCCATGTCCAGGTTTAGAACATAGAACATCACAGCACAGGACAAGACAGGCCCTTCAGCCCAAATGTTGTGCCAACTTTTTAACTTACTCTAAGATTAATCTAGCCCTTACCCCACCAATTTTCTTTCATATTTTAATTTTAGGTTGGCTCAGCCTGAAGGGCCAGATGGGGCCTTTCCACACTATATGTCAATCAATCAATCAATAATTAAATAAATACTTTATGTATTTGCAATGTACTGCTGCTGCAAAATAACAAATTTCACAACACGTGCCAGTGATAATAAACCTGATTTTGATTCTAATTCTTTTTTTTAAACACAGAGAGGAGGAGTTGAAGAAACTCAAGTTCTCCAAACTTATCTCAGGTAACCAGCAGTTGGTTGAGCTTCGGAATAAACTGGAAGAAAAGAAAAAGGAACATCATCAATTGATAAAAATGCACAAGGAGAAGACACAGGAAAATCTGCAAAGAGTTCAAGGCCCCAGGGCTTCAGAGAGGGTATGCACATTACTGTGATTCTCTACAAATAACCACAGGCAAGGGATTTGTTCAGAAGTTTAATTGTAACATCTTTTTTGAAATTCAGGACACCGAAGGGTGAAGAGAGATCTCATGTTTCAAGCCCAGATTTCAAGCAAAAATTTGACATTTTATAAAGATTCAAAACTTTCTTGTTCCTTCCCTTAAGATCGTGAAGAATTCCATGAGCTTTTTTCCCCCATTCTTCTCAATCCTTGCTGCCTTCAGCTATACATGAGTTTTGGAGAGTTCCTAATTCATTAACTTGTCTGTGCCTATCCTCCTAGCTGATGGATGTCAGCTCACCCCATGTCCAATTTATCACCTCCTTCCCACGCAGAGGTAATTGTTAAGTCACTATTGTACTTTCTTGGATTTTTTTTCCAAGGTATTTTTCTTGCTACTTAGCTTCCTTCAAAAGTTTCAGGACCACATGGGAGTAGGCGAGTTTTAGCCTCCTGGCCTCGATCTGTCTGTCAGATATAAAATGATGGCTGTGGCATAAATCCAGAAAGGGACATAGAATCACAGAGTACTCAAGCACAGAAACAGACCCTTTGGCCCATCTAGTCTGTGCCAAACTATTATTCTGCCTAGTCCCATCAACACACACCTGCATGATAGCCCTCCATACCCCTCCCATCCATGTACCCAATTTCTCTTGTGTTGCAATTGAACCCACATTCACCACTTGTGCTGGCGACTCATTCCACACTCTCACCACCCTCTGAATAAAGAGGTTCCCCTCAAGTTCCCCAAACTGTGACCTGTAGTCTGACCCAATCTCAGTGGAAAAAGTCTGCTTGCATTTACCCCATCTATAGCCCTCATAATTCTGTATACCTCGATCAAATCTCTCCTATGCACCAGGGAAAACATCCCTAACAGATTTAACCTTTCCCTATAATTCAGGTCACTTCATCCTGGCAACATCCTAGTAATTCCCTGCATTCTTTCAATCTTATTGATATGTGCCTGCCAAATTCCCAGATTAATACAATTCTATTTTGTACATTAAAAAAAAAGCAATTGAAATCACAGGTAAACTGTGTGCTATTGTCACACACACAAAATGCTGGAGGAACTCAGCAGGCCAGGCAGCATCTACGGAAAAAAAGTACAGTCGACATTTTGGGCCAAATCCCTTCAGCAGGACTGCTATTGTCACCTATTTAGCACCTTTAAGACCAGTGTGACATCATCTACCAGCACTGCACATTATCTGTAGCACAGCAATTAGCACAATTGTCTCACAGCGCCAGCAATTATCGATCAGGGTTCAGTTCCTGTCTGTTCTCCCCGTGGTCATGTGGGTCTCCTCCCACAGTCCAAAGACATGCAGCACCAGTGAGAAGGTTAACTGGTCATTGTAAATTGTCCTGTGATCAGCCTAGGGTTTTTGTGTCGTGGTTAGCACATTGCTTTACAATGCCAGCAATCGCTGTTTGAGGTTCAATTCCCTCCCACTGTCTGCAAGGAGTTTGTACGTTCCCCCTGTGTCTGCGTGGGTCTCCTCTGGGTGCTCCAGTTTCCTCCCACAGTCCACAGATGTACGGATTAGGGTTAGTAAGTTGTGCACATGAGAATCATGTCAACACTTGCGAGCAGTCCCCAGCACATCCTCGGACTATGTTGAGCATTGACTCAAATGATGCAGTTTACTGTATGATTTGATATTATGATGTATATTTACAGTGATGAAATGTTTAGAGAGGTTGGTTATGACTAGACTGAACTCTTCCCTCAGCAAGGACCTGGACCCATTTCAATTTGACTATTGCCACAACTGGTCAACAGCAGATGCAGTCTCAATAGCATTTCATACAGCCTTAGAACACCTGGACAATGCAAACACCTATGTCAGGATGCTGTTCATTAATGATAGCTCAGCATTTAATACCATCATTCCCACAATCCAGATTGAGAAGTTGCCAAACCTGGGCCTCTGTACCTCCCTCTGCAATTGGATCCTCAACTTCCTAACCAGAAGACCACAATCTGTGTGGATTGGTGATAATATCCTCTCCTCGCTGACGATCAACACTGGTGCACCTCAGGGGTGTGTGCTTTCCCACTGCTCTACTCTCTATATACACATGACTGTGTAGCTAGGCATAGCTCAAATAGATAGATAGATAGATAGATAGATAGATAGATACTTTATTCATTCCCATGGGGAAATTCAACATTTTTCCAATGTCCCATACACTTATTGTATCAAAAACTAATTACATACAATACTTAACTCAGTATAAATATGATATGCATCTAAAATCACCCTCTCAAAAAAAAGCATTAATAAATAGCTTTTAAAAAGTTCTTAAATAGTTTACTAAAATACATTGAATGGTAACTTAAGCTCAGTCATAACCCCGGCACTTTAACATATCTTTCCCCTGGCGGTTGAATTGTAAAGCCAAATGGCATTGGGCATCTATATATTTGCTGATAATACAACCATTGTTGGTAGAGTCTCAGATGGAGATGAGAGGGCATACAGCAGTGAGATATACCAACTATTGGAGTGGTGTCGCAGCAACAACCCTGCACTCAACGTCAGTAAGACAGAAGAGCTGATTGTAGACTTCAGGAAGGGTAAGAAGAAGGAACACATACCAATCCTCATAAAGGGATCAGAAGTGGAGAGAGTGAGCAGCTTCAAGTTCCTTGGTGTCAAGATCTCAGAGGATCTAACCTTGTCCCAACATATAGATGTAGCTATAAAGAAGGCAAGACAGTGACTGTACTTCGTTAGGAGTTTGAAGAGATTTGGCATGTCAACAAAAACACTCAAAAACTTCTATAGTTGTACCGGGGAGAGCATTGTGAAAGGCTGCATCACTGTCTGGTATTGTGGGGGGTGGGGGTGCTTCTGCACAGGACCGAAAGAGGCGGCAGAGGGTCATAAATTTAGACGGCTCCATCTTAGGTACGAGCTAACAAAGTACCCAGGATATTTTCAAGGAGCGGTGTCTCAGAAAGACAGCGTCCATTATTAAGGACCTCCAGCACCCAGGGAGGGCATGCCCTTTTCTCACTGTTACCATCGGGAAGGCCATACAGAAGCCTGAAGGCACACACTCAGCAATTCAGGAACAGCTTCTTCCCTTCTGCCATCTGATTCATAAATGGACATTGAACCTGTGAACACTACCTCACTTTTTAAATATATATTATTTCTGTTTTTGCACAATTTTAATCTATTCAATATACATATACTGTAATTGATTTATTTATTTCCTCTATATTATGTATTGCATTGAACTGCTGCTACTAAGTTAACAAATTTCACGATTGATGCATCATCAATAACTCTCGGAGACGGGAGGCGAACGATAGGCTTTTATTAGCAGCAAAACGGAGCACAGCATCTCGGAGACTGAGGGAGGAGCAGTGCCTCCAATCGCCTTTATACAGGGGTCTGTGGGAGGAGCCACAGGAGCAGTCAGCAGGGGTCTGTGGGAGGAGCCACAGGAGCAGTCAGCGGGGGTCTGTGGGAGGAGCCACAGGAGCAGTCAGCAGGGGTCTGTGGGAGGAGCCACAGGAGCAGTCAGCAGGGGTCTGTGGGAGGAGCCACAGGAGCAGTCAGCAGGGGGTCTGTGGGAGGAGCCACAGGAGCAGTCAGTGGGGGTCTGTGGGAGGAGCCACAGGAGCGGTCAGCAGAGGTCTGTGGGAGGAGCCACAGGAGCAGTCAGCGGGGGTCTGTGGGAGGAGCCACAGGAGCAGTCAGCGGGGGTCTGTGGGAGGAGCCACAGGAGCAGTCAGCAGGGGTCTGTGGGAGGAGCCACAGGTGCGGTCAGCAGGGTCTGTGGGAGGAGCCACAGGAGCGGTCAGCAGAGGGGCGTGTCCAGACAGGTATATGTAGTTTACCACAACAACACATGCCGGTAATAATAAACCTGATTCTGATTCCGACAAATAAAGGTAATTGTTTTAAAAAACGTGAACAACCAGAGATTTAAGATCTTTAATCTTTAAGTGTTCACACCAGGAGCTGGGATTACTTTTAAATCCCAAGTTGCTCATACCTTTGGTCAGGGAAAGCTCATATCCTTTACCACTTGGAGCAGATGCAACAGAGGCTGCAGCTTCCGGATGCAAGCCTGTTGCAGGCTTCCGGCTGAAATACTGAAAATTCCTCCCCTACCCCCTCTCACAGATGCTGCTTGGTCCACTGAGTTCCTCCAGGCGTTCAATGGCACCATCTAGTGTCTGGATTTCACACTGCACATCCTCCATCCAATGTGCTTTACATAAAAATGCCTGGCCGCAGAGAGAGTCATTGTGCGGGAACTTTGAGCTCACTGTAAAGTTGTACCTGGTGTTAGGAGAATCAGGTAGTGTTTGTGGATATGTGAGAGAGAGGGGAGTGAGATTGCTCTGAGACCCAGTGTAGACTGGGGTGATTGGCTGCTTCCTGTGTTGCGAGGAATGAAATACAAAGCTGTCAAGACTTAAGGGATACTTTATTATTTTAAAATTAAAAAAGCAAAATTCTAAATGAGGATCATTCAACTTCCTATCACTCATTCACCAGTAATTCCTTGCAAAACTGCAACATCTCTACCATGGTCTCCACTCAACAAGGGATAACCCCTTTACTACATTTTCATTTTGTTTTTATTTGGAGATCTATAATATTTTTGGTTGTTGCAGTTGTATTTCTCATTCTCAACACCTCAGAGATTGCGATAGCCACCATGTGCATTGACACCATCCTATTTGAGTCTCCCCACATTCCCCTCAACTAGTGGTTTCCATCAATGACAAGAAATCTGTGCAGGAGAGTTGTTAAAGTGGAAAAGCCGTTGCACAGGGCAGTTTCTCTCTCCTGACCTCAGAAATCTGGGCCTGGTATGAGCAGTCGTCCCAACTGGGGTCTTCCTTGACCTCTTCTGTCTCATCATGCCCTTCACTCTCCATGGAGCATTGCAGAACCCAGTCCACCAGAGCTTGCCTCACATGCTCAGACAGGCATGTCCCTGTCTCACCAGGGTATGAGGCTACTCGCATCTGTTTGAGCCCGCCTGTCAAAGCAGAGTACATGCAAACAGCTACTTGAAACCACTGGTGAGAGCTGAGTGTCCAGTGGGGACCAAGGGTGAGTGAGCTGCCCTGGAGTGGACATGACAAGCCCCTTCACCGGAGGTGCTACCTCTCCCCGGACACCCCATACAACCCACTGCTCAACTGTCTCTACCTTTTAACACTTCCCTACCCACTTGGGGCAAGTTACAGTCACCAGGTAACTCCTATATCTTACAGTCTGGTCCTATGGTCTAAGAGATCCACTAACAAACCAAAAGGGAATCAGGAGGAATCTGGGATGAAACAGGTTTTGTTTATCTGTTGTTGTTTTGTTGCTTGTTCTGTTCTTCCAAGTGCTGTGGGCTTGCAGTGTTGGCGCTGGAGTATGTGGCCGCCCACAGCACATCCTTGGGTGTGTTGGTTGTTAACACAGCAGTGTCCGTGTGGTAAATAAATAAATCTGAATCTGCTGATTGTTAACACAAATAACCCATTTCACTGCGTGCTTCAATGTGTATGTTATGTTTAGTAACTTCAAAACAGTAAATTAAGTCAAATGAAGATGGGAGACTGAAATGCAGGTCTACTTCGTCCTTACTTTAGTGAGGCCCGATTGCATCATGTGGAGGCATGATGATGTGTGCAATTAAAGTATTTTTACATATAACCTGTAATTAACTACTTAAATGAACTATATATATATATGATTACTCAAATATAACTGAAATATGAAATACACAACGGTACATGTGATCTGAAATCTGAATCTGAAATGTTTGTAAATAATTCGCTTTAGAGAGCAACTGAAGAACGTTGGTGGCGGAACCTGGAGGACAGCCGCGAACGCAAGGTCCAGCTGCTTACCCTTCGCGCAGAAGTGAGTCAGAAAGCATCCTAGTTACGTGGAGTTTTGTGGATTGAGGAGATAGAAGACATTTACCTTAAAAAGTCAAGCCCTGCAAACTAAATCCAATGGTATTTTTAAAGAAGCAAGGTTAATTAATTATCTCGAGAAGTAATGATATTCCCAATAAAAGTAATCATGCTTTCAAAAAATTTCTATCTCATTCTAATGCTTCCTTAAAAAAATTGAAACTATCACCGAACACTTGCAATCATTATTTCACTGGTTTAAAGGTAACAATGGAGAAGGATTGATTTGGCCCTTGGGTTGAGATTCTAATCTTGATGGCATCAGAAAGGATCTGGCGGGCATGGATTGGGGCAGGTTGTTTTCTGTAAAAGGGATGCTTGGTAAGTAGGAAGTCCTCAAAAAGTGAAATGTTGAGAGTACAGAATTTGTGCATAAGGAATGAGGATAAAAGGCAAGGCTAACAGGTTCAGGGAACTTTGGTTTTCGAGGGATACTGAGGCCATGTTTATGGAAAAGGAGGTGGCACGTATCACATATAGGCAGCTCGGATCAAATGAGGAGCTTGAGGAGTGCAAGAAATGAAAGCGAGGTCCTCAGAGTGAAAACAGGTGGGCGAAAAGGGGACACGAGGTTGCTCTGGCAGACAAGGTGAAAGAGAATCCCAAGAGCTTCCATAGCTACACAAAAACCAAAAGGGAATATCAGCGTGATCAAAGAGATGGGGGAACTCTTGAATAAATGTTTTGCATCTGTGTTCAGTCAAGTGACAGATACTGGGTCTACAAAGCTGAGGGGAATGAGTACTGATGTCATGGACATAAGAAATTCTGTAGATGCTGGAAATCCAGAGTAACACACACAAAATGCTGGAGTAACTCAGCAGATCAGGCAGCATCCATGGAGGAGAATAAGGCTGAGACCCTTCATCAGGATTGGAACGGAAGGGGGCAGAAGCCAGGATAAGGAGGTGGGGGAAGGGGAAGGAGTTCAAAGTGTTGTGAGATAAATTGAGGGGGAAGGTGGAAAAGATAGAGATGAAGAAGAAGGCACTCGGCCAAAATGTTGACTGTTTATATACTTCCGTAGATGCTGCCAGACCTGCTGAATTCCTCCAGCATTTTGTGTTTTCTCCTTGTTTGTTTTATTTACATTTAAAAAAAACAGGAAGAGGCATGTTACAGCCACCAGCCCCACCTCTTCCTCCTCTCCATTTCTCTGTTTTATTTATATAAAATGGAAAGGAAGTTTTGCATGCTAGAACCCCAAATGTGAATTAACCCCTTGAATACTAAAGAATATCTATCAATGTATAAAATTAACAAGCAGACTCAATTTATTAACCAACATTTCTAACAATAAATCAGAATAAAATTTATTATCAGTAACTTACATCACATGAAATTTTTTATGACAGCCATACTATGCAGGACATAAAGATCAAATACGAGAACAAATCATGGACTGTTCAGAAATTTATTTATTGAGATACAGCATTGAATAGGCCCTTCTGGCCGTTTGAGTACGCCACCCAGCAATACCCCAATTTAACCCTTGCCTAATCACTGGACAATTTGCAACGTCCAATTAACCTGCCAACTGGTACGTCTTTGGACTGTGGGAGGAAACTGGAACACCTGGAAGAAACACGTGCAGTCACAGAGAGAACGTACGAACTCCTTACAGGCAGGGGCAGGAATTGAACCTTGGTCGCTGGTTGCTAACTACTACACTACTGTGCCACGCCTATCTGATGGTAGAGCCAAAGAATCTCTCATGCTCCTGTACCTCCTCCCTAATGGTAGTGATAAGAAGAGGACATGTCCTGGATACTGAGAAGGATGTCATCTTCTCGAGGCATTGCCTTTTTGAAGATGTCCTGGACGGTGCTGAGGGTTGTGTTGTGCCAGTGCTGAAGCTGGCTGAGTTTACAACCCTCAGCAGCCCCTTGCAGTCCTCTGCAATGGAGCCTTCATTCCAGGCTACGATGCAACTAGTAGGATTGCTCTCCATGGTACAGCTGTAGAAATTCGCAACTCTCTCTGGTAACACATTAAATCTTCTCAAACTCCTAATGCCAGTGGTGTGCTTCCTCTGTCACTGCATCAATATGTTGGGCCCAGGACAGATCCTCTGAGATGCTGATGTCCATCAACTTGAAGCTGCTCACTGACTGGTGTGTGTTCTCGCGATTACCCTCTCCTGAAGGGACGGCGAGGTTTTCGTTGTGACGCCACTCAACCAGTCAATCGCTCCTGGGTGCCACCTCATCACCACCTGAGATTTCCTCAACAACAGTGAATGGCAATGTGTGGGTCAGATCACTTAATGTATACGACAAGCACCAGCCTCCAAGAACAGACACTGATTTCAAACCCCCTCAGCCAAGAGATAACAAGGTGGAAAAGCTCCAAAGATTTCCTCACAGAGCGCAGAAACAGGCCCTTCAGCCCATCTACCAACATAGAAACATAGAAAATAGGTGCAGGATAGGCTATTCGGCCCTTCAAGCCTGCACCACCATTCAGTATGATCATGGCTGATCATCCAACTCAGAACCCTGTACCTGCTTTCTCTCCATACCCCCGATCCCTTCAGCCACAAGGGCCATATCTAACTTCCTCTTAAATATAGCCAATGAACCGGCCTCAACTGTTTCCCTGTGGCAGAGAATTCCACAGATTCACCAGTCTCTGTGTGAAGGAGTTTCTCCTCATCTCGGTCCTAAAAGGCTTCCCCATTATCCTTAAACTGTGACCCCTTGTTCTGGACTTCCCCAACATCGGAAACAATCTTCCTGCATCTAGCCGTCCAATCCCTCCAAGCCAATTCCATTTGCCAGCACTTGGCCTGTATTCACGTACCTGTCCAACTCCTGGCAACACCAGCAATAAGGCAGCAGTGCACTTGGATTTAACAGCTTCTATGGGGCCAACCAAAAGTTTTATTGGCTTTTTGAAGCGTATTTTTTATGATCGCAAGACCTGGATGGACATTTAGAGCTTTAAGTACCCGCAAGTTGTTGTTGGCAGAGAAACTGAAGGAGCTGGAAGTGGTGCCTGCAACAGAGGCACGTCAGGGTTGCTGCGTGTAGGTAGCGTGCAGCCGAACAGCAAGTGATTGTCTCAGCCACTTTCCTTGTGATCACAAGACCCTGTTTGTCATTGTTAATGTGGAATGCTGCAAGTTCAATTCACTGGTTTACTGGTGAGTGGCCTTGGTTGTAAAAAGGACTGGGCCTCAGGCCGCAGTGTCATCTGTTTGCAGTCGTCTAAGAGAGAGGCGTGGGAGTTGGCGTGGCGTGGTGTCCTGGCTGGTGTCAATGCTGCCCTCCAGTATTCGCTTAGTGGAAGACAAGCTATATCATGTTCAACTGCCGACTGCTGCAACGTTCATGGACTCTGGGACTTGGACTATCCTTTTTCTGTGAGACTATTTTATATGTGCTGTATGTGCCTTGTGCTGTGTGTAATGCCCTGGTTAAGATTTTTACTGCAGTTTGGTAAGAGTTTCATTTTAACAGTTCTGTAAAAGCAGTGTGTTTTGCTTTTGGAATGTTTGGTTTCAGCTAAAAGAGGCTATGATGTTCAACAGGAATGTTGTGTCAGCCAATCAGGCCAGTGTAATTGGGAGAAAGTTCGAGAGAGCACGGCAGAGGGAGATTTGTGATGAACAGTGTGGTTCCCGGGTGTTTTTTGTTTGGCGAGGGCTGCGGAGAGGACATGAGGGAAGATGGCTGAAGATACCGTAAGAAGGAGCATCCGCATTGCACAAGGTGCTTTGTGCAGATGAATGGCTCCAAAGAGGAATACTCCCAAGAGATTGCCCATTTGTTTGAGATGGATCTTGAGCGAAGTTCAGAATGTGGTGTGTGCTTTCACACAGACCATGGGTTCAGAACCTGAGTAAAAAGACAACTTCAAGATGAGCTAATGTGCACACTTAGGCTGGTTTTAAATGTAATGCACCCTTTTCTTTGTCCTACAAACTGTTCAATGAAGCTGAAATTTGTAAATATACTTTCTTAATAATTTTACACACCGTACAATCTGTTATTTCTTGCCAACTGATAATTGTGTATGGGCAGCATTCACCCAAATCAAGGTTTAATTGGAACCTCATGGCACTCCTGTTTGGTTGATCCCCTAATCATACTGACCCCAGATGCCTGTGGTTTATGAAAGGTGGCCTTCTCGTCGCTGAATCCTATACTGTCAGCAGGGCCAGCAATGAGCCAAGTTTCCATTCGAGGAGGTCTCATCTGTATGACTACTGGTTCTGTGTTTAGTATCTTGGCCCCAAGGAATGCTGTTTGGCTGAATTCATGTATGGTTGAATTGCAATTAATTGTAAACATTTTTGTGCAGTTTCTGCATTCCTGAAATACGAGAGACATGGGGTGAGAATCAGAATTAGGTATCATATCACTGGCATATGTCGTGAAATATGTTGTTATGTGGTAGGAGTCTATTGCAATACCTAATTTAAAAAGCTGTAAACTATAATAAAAAATGTATAAAAAATTATATTAAATAAGTTGTGCAAAAAGAGAGCAAAAGAAAAAGTTAGAGTTGATTGTCCATTCAGAAATTTGATTGTGGAGGGGAATACAGTTAATGCAAAATCCTTTGTATTCACCAGCAGGATAGCCAGTACCCTTCCCCTGGCCTAATTACAGGACAAATTTACAATGACTAATTAACCTACGAAACAGGCTGTCTTTGGACGGTGGGAGGAAAACGGAGCGCCTGAAGAAAACCCACGCATTCCATGCTAGAGACTCCTTACAGATGATGTTGGAATTGAACTCTAAACTCCAATGCCCCAAGCTGTAGTAGCTGTGCTATTGTGGCACCCTGGGAGAAGATCCTTCCTCACAGGGCTGAGGTATTTGGAGCTGTTGCTGTAGCTCAGAGATTTTAAGGGATGGGGTTGCAAGCCCTTTTCCCAACCCTACCCCTTTCCCAGCCGGGCTTGGGATCACTGTTAAAATGGACATGCCACTGAGACTAAAAGCATAACGCTCAGCAGTTGGAGAGAGAAACAGTTAATGTTTCATATAGAGGACTGAAGGACAGCGACTGTTATGAGACTTGACTGGACCTCACAATCTTTCTTGACACTACCCTGGCACCGGGACTGTCACGCTTCATTCTGCACTCTTACTCTTTTTGCCTCCTAGCGACCTCGATATTTTGAAACGATCTGTTTGCAAAACAAAGATTTTTCACTGTATCTAAGGCAACACTCACAAAATGCTGGAGGAACTCAGGAAACCAACCCTGAAGAAGGATCTCGGCCCGAAATATCGACTGTTTATTTCCCTCCATAGATGCGACCTGACTTGCTCCGGCATTTGTGTGTGAGTTCCAGACTTCCAGTACTCTCGTGTCATAGTGTCCGAATAAACTTAAACCCTTCGTCAGACTGAGAAAAAAAAACAAAGGCCATGTATTCCTTCTGTCGAGGTTTAACCAACACCCCATCACACACTCAGGGGGTAACAGATTGAGATCCGCTTAGTGAAACTGGTAACAGCCCCTGTGACGTCACTACCACTTTCTGGCGCCTTCTGGGTAATGTAGTGCCAAAGCGTCACCCTCCTCCACCACCACAATTCACCGCGTGACCTTTCAATGACCTCATCTCGTACCGTCCGGAGTTGATGGGCGGCATAGTTGCCCAATCATTGGATGGATTCAGTATCGGGGTCGGTTGCTACCAATCGGCGGAAACGATCTGCCTGGAGGGGGCGTGTCCTTCAGTGGCGTGGTCACGTGTGGTCGGGACGTTGTCCTCCTCCCATCATTCCCCGGGACTGCTCTGAAGGCTGTGGAAGGGTTTGCTTTTTCTCTGAATGGTGATTGATTTTTATTGTCATTTTCTTGCTCGGCCGCTGTGGGTCAATACAGGTGTTGCTTAACGTGGGCTCTGTTAACGGATTTTTCCGGAGTGGCGTCTGTGCTGCCCTGCCAACCGGGGCAAGGCCCGGCCCCCCTCCCTCCTTGGGATGGGGTCTGTGGGCTTCTGTTTCAACCTCTATCAATCAAGGGGCTGATATTAAGTTCCAGTAAAATAGTGGAGACATGAAGGGAGATTGGTCTGGAGTAGCCGGAGGAACCCAGTGATGGGACAGCATCTTTGGAGGCAGATTGACAGTTGCTTTTCGGGCCGAGACCTCAGAGACCCACATCATGATCTTTCCGCGCCCCACCCCGTCCCCATCATCTCCGCGCCCCGTCCCCCGTCCCCATCATCTCCGCGCCCCCCGTCCCCATCATCTCCGCGCCCCCCGTCCCCATCATCTCCGCGCCCCCCGTCCCCATCATCTCCGCGCCCCCCCGTCCCCATCATCTCCGCGCCCCCGTCCCCATCATCTCCGCGCCCCCGTCCCCATCATCTCCGCGCCCATGCCCTCCCTCGTCTGCACAATCTCCGCTCAACCACTCCACCCCGACTCCCCGTCCCCATGATCTCCGTGCCCCCTCCCCATCCTCATGATGGATGGACTCAGCAAGCCAGGCAGCATCTAGGGAAAAGAGTAAACAGTCGATGTTTTGTGCCGAAACCCTTCATCAGGACTGGGAAAAAAAGATGGAAGTCAGAGTAAGAAGGTCAGGGCAGGGGAGAAAGAGTATAGGTGATAGCTGAATGGGTCTTGGTGAGCATGTGGCTGAAGATTTGGAAGGTTGTAGAGATCACAGAGGGGCAGCAGGGAGAGAAGGTTTCACTGAACTCCCGTTGAAGATTTAAATGGGTAGGTTTCCCTCAAAGAGACTTCGCAGTGTAGAAGTAGAATCACAAGCATGAGAAATTCTGCAGATGCTGGAATCGAGTGAAACACACAGATTGCAAGAGGAATTCAGCAGGTCAGGCAGCATCTATGGAAAAGTGTTAACAGTTGACATTTTGGGCCAAGACCCACTACTTTCTAGAGTAAGTAACTAGTCAGTGAGTCAGGCTTTGTCCAGGTTGAGGAAATTTGGGAGGGCAGTGATACCAACTTGGACAGCAGAGCCCAGAAAACATCTATTAAATATGTCTGTGTGACCCCTGAAACAAAAATAGTACTTGACTTGGCCTTATTGTTGCCAGAGTTTATTATGTCTTTATTTCAGGTATAACAAATGCTATTTTATTGTTTGTATTGGATGAAAGTGTTGTTTTAAGTTGAGGGAAGTTGTGTTGGCTTGGTGATGAAGTTTGGGTATTTGTGAAAAAACGATGTCAAGGTTGAAAAATTGTGATGGTTATATTCAAACACTGTTACTGGGAAAATGACAGGTCGAATTTAATGCAGACAGATGTGAGGTATTATATTCTGGGAGGACAAGCCAGGAGAAGACTTGTATAGTATCTGGTAGAGAACTTTGGAGTGCGGAAGAACAGAGGAACCTGGGAATGCAGATGCATAATTCCTCGGAAGTTCCATCACATGGAGATAGGGTTGTAAATAGTGTTTATGGCACATTGGCCTTCATAAATCAGGGCATGGAGTACGGGAGTTGGGATGTCATGTTGAAGTTGTATAAGGTGTTGGTGAGGCTGAATTTGGACTTATGTGTGCACATTTGGTCACCTATCATAAGGAAAGATATCATTAAGCTTGAAAGAATGCTGGAACTTGAGGGCCCAGAGGAACGTTGACTTTATTCTCTGGAGTGCAAGAGAATGAGGGATGCTAAAGAGGTATGCAGATTTGAGGGGTTTAGATATGGTAAATACAAGCAAGCATTTGCCCCTCAGGTTAGCTGAGACTAAAAGTAGAAGTCAAATGTAAAATATTTAAGTGGAATCTGAGGGGAAACTTAACTCAGGGTGGTGTGAGTATGGAATGAGCTACCATCAGAAGTGGCAGATGCAAGATCATTTGTAACATTTAAGTTTGGATAACATGGATGAGAGGTATGGAAGTCTGTGAGCAGGTAGATGAGACTAGGCTGGCATGGACTAGATGGGCTGTAGGACTTGTTTCTGTGCAGTAGTGCTTTATAACTCTCTCACCATGTTTATCCTGGTTTTAATGTTTAACTTTTATACTTTGCACTACAGTATCATTGTCTCGGAATGCTGCAGGAAAATTGTGCATCTAATGTTTGTGCACCCTGCAATGAAAATATTTGTGAAAGAAAGGATTTGTTCACTGTAGATCCTTGTTTTACATATACTGTGACTATAAATTTAGATCCAATTTAGCAATCATAAAATTGTCAAAAGCAAAAGGAAAGCCACTCAGTCATGTGTGAACTTTGTAACAACAGTACAGTAAATCCCACCTCGTGCTCTTCCTCTAGTTCAGAATGGGACAATGCCATTTCGGAATCAGATTCCTTTTAAAGCTTTTGGATTCACACTTTGGTACTGTAACAAGTTTTCACAAGACAACCAAACTGTACCCCCCCCCCTGTTATACAGTATCCGCATCTACTTGCCTCACAACTTTGAGGACCAACACGGGCTCTGTGGACTGAATAGCCATCCATTATTCTATAGGGAAATATGAAAAGTAATTGATCTCCTCGTTTCATTACACGTACCGCATACAACCTGCTTCCTGGTTGTTTCCTCAATGTAATGTTCTCAGAAGGTACAGTGAAAATATTCCATGAAGTATGCCCTGAAGAACACCCTTCCCAATTTGATTTATCTAATTAAGATCTTTTATTATTATTGCAGTACCTTTCTTTTAAAAAAACACCGTTATTTCTTGATTTCTGTTCCTTCCTGCAGTATAGTAACTATCCTAAAGTACTGGGGGAGCTATATGCTACTGTGATCTTTGGCTTGTTACCTTCCCTGCTTGTTACTTCCATGCCTGGAGTATTATGTGTATTTCTCATTGCTGTATTATCAGAAGGATGTGACCAAGTTGGAGAAAGTGGAAAAATATGGATGTGAAGGGCTTGAATTATGAGGAGAGCCTGGATAAGCTGGAGTTATTTTCCCTGGAGTCTTGGAGGTTGACAGATAATCTTGTAGATTTTTGTAAAATCTTGAGGGGTGTAGTGCATTACTGCAGAGTTTTTTCCAGTCTCAGACTAGAGGGCATTGTCAAAGTAAAATTTATTATCAGGGTACATACATGTCATCACATACAGCCCTGCGATTCTCTTTCTGTGGATATTTATGGAACAGTGACTGTAGACAGGATCAATGGACAACAAACTGTGCAAATGGAGATCTAAACAAATAGCAATAAATAAAATTTTAATAAGTCCTTAAATGAGTAGCTATCCCCTTTTGTTCAACAGCCTGATAGTTGAGGGGTAGTAACTGTTATTGAATTGGTGGTGGGAGTCCTGAGGCTTTTTTACCTTCTACCTGACAGCAGCCAGCCTGGGTGGTGATGATCTTTGATAATGGATACTGCTTTGCTGCAGCAACGTTTCATGTAGATGAGCTGAACTAGGCCGAATCTACTACCTTTATAGGTTTAAAATGAGATTGGTTTAAGATGAGAGGTGAAAGAGTTAAAGAGGGCTTGAGAAGCAAGTTTATCCAAAGGGTGATGCTTATAGGAAACAATCTGGCAGAGGAAATGGTAGAGGTAATTAAAAATGATTATAATATTGGAAAGGTCGATGGATTGAAAGGGTTGAGAGGAGTATGAGCCCATTGAGCTCAGGAAGGTGCCTTGGTCAGCTTGGATAAATTGGGACAAAGGGTCTGTTTCCTTGCGGTTGAACTCTGTGACTCTTGTGTGGACGTCAGAACTACACAAAGTACTTCATCTGAGGCCCAGTAAATAACTTCCCTGCATAACATTTTGTTCTCAGGTAAATGAAGTTATTTGAGAAACACTATTGCAGCTCAGGACATTGGAGTTCGGTTCCGATGTTACTCTATAAGGAATCTGTGGAATGTGTTGGTTTCCTCCGAGTACTCTGCTGGTTAGCAGCTTAATTGTTCGTTGTCCAATGATTAGACTATGGTTAAATCAGGGGTTGCTGGGCAGCGCGCTCGAAGGGCCTATTCTGTATTCTAAATAAAAAATAAATTCCTTACATCATCTTCCCCATCGTGTTATCTTGTGCTGACACCTTCTGGGATAATTGTTTCCTTATTCTTTAGCGCTTTGTCCATCTCACAATTCTCCTACCAGTGTTAGTCTTCCCAAAGTACATCTTATCAGCGTTAATTCTGTCCATTGGAGCAATTGATTAATATCGACCCGTAGGCAGAGATTATCTGCCTCACTATGAGCACCAATCAGCTTCATGTCATCTCTGAAGTTTGTAGTCATACCTGCTCCATTCATATCTAAATTGTTCGTGTAAACAATGCGGGTCCCTGTGGTACATCAAGCACAAAACCAATCTCCCTTTTCCTGCACTCTGCACAAGGACTTATCCAGAGTTTAGTGGGCTAGGGCTTCTCTCTTTGGAGTGAAGGATGTTGTCAGGGGAAATATCGGGGGCAGTAACAGAGTAGACTGTTTATTTATCTTACTTTGAGATACAAGTGATCTGATTTGACAAAAAAATGTTAATCAGACTCAGACTGACAGATGTCATGAAATTTGTTGTATGGCAGCAGTAGTACATAAAAATTTCCATTAAAAATAGCGCAGAAAAAAGAACAAAATAGTGAGGTAGTGTTCATGGTTTCAGAAACCTGATGGCGGAGGGGAGGAAGCTGTTCCTAAAATGTTAAGTGTGCCTATTCATGGGATTGGTAAAAATACAAATGAAGGCATGGGAGGATCCCAGAAAAGTTCCTGTCAATGTGACACCAACCTAGTTTTGAATACTATGTTAGCTTAAAATGTTAAGTGTTAAAAATACTGGCAACATTGAAGTGATTTGTTTCTTGGCAAGTGACGGTGAAATTGCTGATTGCATAGTTTGAGGACTGACTGAAGTCACACAGATGCTGAGATCTGCAGCAACAAGCAACCAGTTGGAGAAAGTCATTGGGTTGAAATCAACCGCTGAGTTTTAACCCGAAACGCCAACTGTTTCTTTCCTCCCACACACATAAGACATAGGAGCAGAATTAGGCCATTCAGCCTTTTGAGTCTGTTCCAGCATTCCATCGTGGCGGATCCTGGATCCCATTCAATCCCAAACATCTGCCTACTCACCGTATCCTGGACACTGACCAATCAGGAAACAATCAACTTCTGCCTTAAAAATACATGGCATCCACTGCAGCCTATGGCAGAACATTCCACAGTTCACTACTCTCTGGCTGAAAAAAAATTCCTCCTTACCTCTGTTCTAAAAGGTCATCCCTCAATTTTGAGGCAGTGCCCTCTAGTTCTGGATACCCCAACCATAGGAAACACCCTCTCCACATCCACCCTATCTAGTCCTTTCAATATCTGGTAGGTTTCAATGAGATTCCCCTAGCCCCCCAGCATTCTTCTGAATTCTGGTGTGCACAGACCCAAAGCTACCAAACGTTCCTCGTATGTTAACCCCTTCATTCCCAGAATCATCCTCAAGAACCTCTGGACTCTCTCCAACGACAACACATCCTTTCTGAGATATGGGGCCCAAAACTGTTGACAATACTCCAAGTGTAGCCTGACTAGTGCCTTATAAGGGTTAGTATTATCTCCTTGCTTTTATATTTTATTCCCCTTGAAATAAATGCCAACATTGTATTTGCCTTCTTTACCACAGACTCAACCTGTAAATTAACCTTCTGGGAGTCTTGCACGAGGACTCCCAAGTCCCTTTCCATCTCTGATGTTTGAACCTTCTCCCCATTTAGTTAATAATCCACACTATTGTTCCTTTTTCCAAAATGCATTATCATACATTTCCCACACTGTATTCCATCTGACACTTGTTTGCCCATTCTTCCACTTCATCTAAGTCCTGCTGCAATCGCATTGCTTCCTCAGCACTACCTACTCCTCCACCTATCTTCGTATCATCCACAAACTTTGTCACAAAGCCATCAGTTCCATTATCTAAATCATTGACAAACAATGTGAAAAGTAGTGGTTCCAATACTGACCTCTGAGGAACACCACTAGTCACTGACAGCCAACAAGAAAAGGTCTCCTTTATTCTCACTCGCTGCCACCTGACTGTCAGCCATTACTCTATTCATGTCAGTAACACCGTAGGATTTTATCTTGTTCAGCAGCCTCATGTGGCACTTCATCAAATGCCTTCTGAAAATCCATGTAAATGACATCTACTGCCTCTCCTTTTTCCACCCTGCTTGTTACTTCCTCAAAGGACTCAACAGATTTGTCAGGCAAGGTTTCCTTTGACAGAAACTATGCTGACTTTGACTTATTTTATCATTAGTCGCCAAGTACCCCAACACCTCATCCTCAATAATAGACTCCGACACTCTCCCAACCACTGAGGTTAGGCTAACTGGCCTATAATTTCCTTTCTTTTGCCTTCCTCCCTTCTTGAAGAGTGGAGTGAAATTTGCAATCTTCCAATCCTCCGGGACCATACCAGAATCAAGTGATACTTTTTTATTTATTTACTTATTAAATTTTTAGAAAATTACAAAGAATAAATGTAATGATAAAATAGTGAAAGAGAAAAAAAAATAATATTGACCCTCTCCCCCACCCCCCTTAAACCCTTATCTAAAGAAAGAAAAAAAAGAAAGAAAGAAGAGAAAGATTGCCTGGATATCGGAGGATCCCCACATGCTCATGGAGTTCAAAATAATTTTAATTTTAATTTTTACTTTTCCCAATTACTTTATAATTTTATCTTCAAAGGACCTATGTATTTAATCCTATCTTTTGTAGGTATGGGAGCCAAATTTTCAAAAATATATCATATTCATTTCTTAAGATTATATGTAATTTTTTCAAGTGGAATACAACTATATATTTCATTATTCCAACGATCCATAGTTAAATATAAGTCAGATTTCCAAGTAACTGTGATAACATTTTTGGCTACTGCCAATGCAATTTTTATAAATTTTTTCTGATACTTATACAATTTAAGTTTTGGTATTGTCCCTTCAATGTCTCCTAATAAAAATAATATTGGACTATGTGGGAGTTGTACTCCAGTAATTTGTTCCAATAAAAGTCTTAGATTTATCCAAAATGATTGAATTTTAAAACAAGACCAAGTAGAATGTAAAAAAGTACCAATTTCTTGATTACATCGAAAACATTGGTCAGACATATTTGAATTTAATGTTTATTTTCTGTGGTGTTATATATAATTGATGTAAAAAATTATATTGTACTAATCTAAGTCGAACATTTATTGTATTTATCATACTATCAGAACATAATCTTGACCAGTTTTTTCCATCAATTTTAATATTCAGATTCCCATTTTTGTCTTGATTTATGAATTCCTGATTTAATTGTCTGTTTTTGAATCAAATTGTACATACAGGATGTAAATTTTTAAATTTTTTCCTTTTTGAATTAATATTTCTATTTCGCTAGGTTTTGGCATTAACATTGTTTGACCCAGCTTTTCTCGTAAATAAGCCTTTAATTGAAAATAACAGAAAAGAGTGTTGTTTAATATTTTATATTTATTTTTTAATTGATCAAACGACATCAATATACCTTCAAAACAATCACCTATATATTTAATCCCCTTTTGGAACCAATTATGTAAAAGTTTATTATCCATAGTAAAAGGAATAAGCCTATTTTGAATTAAAGTTCTTTTTGCTAATAAAGATTTCTTTATCTCATCATCCATATTTACCTTATTCCATAAATCAATCAAGTGTCTTAATATAGGAGATTCTTTTTTTCCCCGTATCCATTTGGATTCCCATTTATATATAAAATCTTCTGGTATGTTTTCTCCTATCTTATCTAATTCTATTCTAATCCATGCTGGTTTTTCTTCATCAAAAAAAGACGCAATAGATCTAAGTTGATTTGCTTTATAATAATTCTTAAAATTTGGAAGTTGTAACCCTCCTAAATCAAATTTACATGTCAATTTTTCCAATGATATTCTTGACATCTTTCCTTTCCAAAGAAATTTCCTTACATATTTATTCAGTTCTTCAAAGAACTTCTGAGGCAATTGTATTGGTAAAGTTTGGAATAAATATTGCAATCTAGGAAATATATTCATTTTTACAGCATTAACTCTACCTATTAATGTTATTGGTAACATCATCCATTTATCAAGATCCTCTTTTATTTTTTTTAATAATGGCAAATAATTTTGTTTAAATTTTTTACATCATTATCAACTCTTATACCTAAATATTTTTATCCCATTTATTGGCCATCAAAATTGAGTTACTAATCAACATTGATTATAATTTCCTTTGGTAAGGGGTAAAATTTCACTTTTATCCCAATTTACTTTATACCCTGATATTTTCCCATATTCTTCCAATCTAAAAGATAGTCTTTGCAAAGATTGCAATGGGTTTGTTAAATAAATCAAAACATCATCAGCAAATAAATTAATCTTATATTCTTCTTGATTAACTCTAAAGCCTACAGTGTCTGAATCTGTTCTAATTAATTCAGCTAATGTGGGTTTTCAAAGCTTGTAGGGAGATTTATGCCGGTTAGAAGAATGGGCTGAATGTTGGCAGATGGAGTTTAATGCTGAGAAGTGTGAGGTTCTACATTTTGGCAGGACTAATCCAAATAGAACATACAGGGTAAATGGTAGGGCATTGAGGAATGCAGTGGAACAGAGAGATCTAGGAATAACAGTGCATAGTTCCCTGAAGGTGGAGTCTCATGTAGATAGGGTGGTGAAGAAGGCTTTTGGAACGCTGGCCTTTATAAATCAGAGCATTGAGTACAGAAGTTGGGATGTAATGTTAAAATTGTACAAGGCATTGGTAAGGCCAAATTTGGAATATTGTGTACAGTTCTGGTCACCGAATTATAGGAAAGATATCAATAAATTAGAGAGAGTGCAGAGACAATTTACTAGGATGTTACCTGGGTTTCAGCACTTAAGTTACAGAGAAAGGTTGAACAAGTTAGGTCTCTATTCATTGGAGCGTAGAAGGTTGAGGGGGGATTTGATCGAGGTATTTAAAATGTTGAGAGGGATAGATAGAGTTGACGTGAATAGGCTGTTTCCATTGAGAGTAGGGGAGATTCAAACGAGAGGACATGATTTGAGAGTTAGGGGGCAAAAGTTTAAGGGAAACACAAGGGG
Source organism: Hemitrygon akajei (assembly GCF_048418815.1). Lineage (NCBI taxonomy): Eukaryota > Metazoa > Chordata > Chondrichthyes > Myliobatiformes > Dasyatidae > Hemitrygon > Hemitrygon akajei. The sequence continues at coordinate 14,751,682 of NC_133129.1, read as the reverse complement.
GTATTTCTTTACTCAGAGAGTGATAGCTGTGTGGAATGAGCTTCCTGTAGAAGTAGTAGAGGCCAGTTCAGTTGTGTAATTTAAGGTAAAATTGGATAGGTATATGGACAGGAAAGGAGTGGAGGGTTATGGGCTGACTGCGGGTAGGTGGGACTAGGTGAGATTAAGAGTTCGGCACGGACTAGGAGGGCCAGAATGGCCTGTTTCCGTGCTGTGATTGTTATATGGTTATATGGTTAATGGGCAGCCTTGTCTAGTTGACCTTGTTTAAGCAAAATGGTGTTGAAATCTGACCATTTGTAACTACTTTAGCTTGAGGATTAGTATTTAAGGTTTTGATCCATTTTATAAAAGATTTTCCTAACTCATATTTTTCCAATACCTTAAATAAAAAATTCCATTCCAATCTATCAAGTGCTTTTTCTGCATCCAAAGCAACTGCCACACTCATTTCCTCTCTTTTTTGTGCCAAATGAATTATACTAAGTAACCGGGTTATATTATCCATTGTCTGTTTTTAATAAAACCTGTTTGATCCATATGTATTAATTTTGGTAAATATTTAGATATTCTATTAGATAAAATTTTTGCTATTTTATAATCTGTATTCAACAAAGAAATAGGCCTGTATGATGTTGGTTTTAAAGGATCTCTCTTTTTTTGGCAATACAGTTATGATCACTGTTGAAAAAGATTGTGGGAGTTTATGCATTCTTTCCACTTGATATATTAATTCCATAAAAGGAGGAATTAATAAATCTTTAAATTTTTAATAAAATTCAGGAGGAAAACCATCTTCTCCTGGGGATTTATTACTCTGAAGTGATCCTAAAGCTTCTTCAACCTCTTTTAATGTAAAGGGCATATCTAATCCTTTCTGTTCTTCCAAATTTAATTTTGATAAAAATGTATCTATCTCGGCAATCTTATTTTGTGATTCTGATTGATATAGTTCAGTATAAAATTTTTTAAAAGTTTCATTAATTTCTAAAGGTTTATAAGTAATCTTATTTGCACTTGTTCTAATTACATTTATTGTCTTAGAAGCCTGTTCTGTTTTCAGCTGCCAAGCAAGAATCTTAAGTGACCTTGCACCTAATTCATAATATTTTTGTTTAGTTCTCATAATTACTTTTTCTGTACGATATGTCTGGAGTGTAGTATATTGTAATTTTTTATTAACAAGTTGTCTTCGTTTTTCTTCTGTCATATATCTTAGATTCTTTTTCTAACTTTGTGATATCTTTTTCCAATTGATCTATTTCTGCCATGTATTCCTTCTTAATTTTAGATGTATAACATAATCTGACCCCTTAAATATGCTTTCATCGCTTCCCATAATACAATTTTATCCTCAACTGAATGTGAATTTGTATCCAAAAAAAATTGAATCTGTTTTTTCATAAAATCACAAAAATCTTGACGTTTTAATAAAATTGAATTAAATCTCCATCTATAGATCGATTCCTCCTTATCCATCATTATCATTGTCATTATCAAAGGGGAATGATCTGACAGTATTCTTACTTTATATTCCACACTTTTCACTCTATCCTGAATATTTTTTGATAATAAAAAAAATCAATCCTTGAGTAAGTTTTATGTCTATTTGAATAAAATGAATAGTCTCTTTCTCTTGGATTAATTTTTCTCCATATATCAATCAGGTTTAAATCTTTCATTAATGATAAATTTAGTTTTATTACTTTTGATTTTGTAGCAACTTTAGTTGACCTATCCAAAACTGGATCTAAACAAAAATTAAAGTCTCCACCTATTAATATTTTATCATGTGCATCAGCCAAGTTCAAAAAATCTTCTTGTATGAATTTTGCATCATTTTCATTTGGTGCATAAATGTTCATAAGAGTCCATAATTCTGAAAAAATTTGACAATGTATAATCACATATCTCCCCACAGAATCAATTACTACATTTTGTATTTTAATTGGTAGTTTTATTAACCAAAATTGCAACTCCTCTCGATTTCGAATTAAATGAAGCTGCAATGACATTTCCAACCCAATCTCTCTTTAATTTCTTATGTTCTGTTTCTGTTAAATGTGTTTCTTGTAGAAAAGCTATATCTCCTTTCATTTTCTTATATATGTTAAAACTCTCTTTCTTTTCACAGGTCCATTAAGTCCATTGACATTAAAACTTTAAAAATTAAGTAAATTAATCATTCATAATACCTTGGGAAATCTCTTTAAAATTCTCCATGTTGCTATGTGTCTCTCCCCAACCATTCAGGCAAAAAAGAAAATAGAAGAAAGGTAACATAAGAAAAAAACCCAAAATACCCCCCCCACTAATGTTGCGAATAAAAAGAAACACAACATTACCCCCCCCCCCCCCCCATTTTACGGGCCATGGCAATCGCCATGATTGTACACGTGAAACTCGCAGCCATCGATCAGGAGCTCCTCCAGCCCCCCCCCCCCCCCGCCAAAAAAAAGAAAATATATTAGTGAAGAAAAAAAAAGAAAAGAATTAATGTCTCTACTCCCAATTAGTACTCCTCCACTATTTTTTTTCTTATTCCTTATAAATGTCCGTCAAGTCCAACCTCATCTCAGTCTTCTTCATTAGTCCACTTCATTTCTATAATTCTTTACTCCCCCTCGTGGATATCAGGTAATTCTTGTACAAATTTCTCCGCTTTCTGGTAGTCAATGAAAAATCTTCTTTCTTCGTTATCCAGGAAAATTATTTTGCTGGGTAGCTCAATAAAAATTTATAGCCCTTTTCCCATAAAGATTTTTTCACTGGATTAGATTCCTTCTGCCTCTTCAGAAGATAGTAGCTTATGTCTGGATTTAAAAAAACTCTTTTCCTTTCTATCATCAATGGCCCATTTCTCTTTTTAGCACCTTGAGTAGCTGCCTTAAAGATCATTTCTTTATCTTGGTACCTTAAGCATTTTATCAAAATTGTTCTTGGATTTTGATCTTGTTGAGGCTTTGATCTTAAAGCTCTGTGTACTCTTTCAATTTCAATTACTTGACTTCCCTCTTTCATTTCCAAAATTTTTGGAATCCATTCTTGGAAGAATTTTATTGGATTTTCTCCCTCTATACCTTCTCTAAGACCAACAATTTTAATATTATTTCGTCTACTAGAGTTTTCAAGCCCATCTATTTTTTCCAACATCCGTTTTCTTTCTGTTGTCCAGGCAAGACTATCGTCTTCTATCTTATCTATTCTTTCAGTTTTTACTTCCATCTCTTTTAACTTTATTATCCATCTTCTTTTGTTTTTCCACCACATTATTGAGTGTAATCTTAATCTGAAAGATATAAGATATCCTTCTTATATCTGTTCTTATAGCTTTTAATTCATGCATCATATATATCAGGGTATCTCTTATGTCTCCTTTAATCTTCATCTATTTCTTCGTCAGTGTTTCCCCCAGAGAATCTGATTCCACTTCCGGTTCACTTCCCATTTCACTTCCAGCCGTAGTTGGGATTTGTAGTTTTGTTAGTATCTGTTCATGCATACTTGTTTCTTCGCGCATGCGTTGTTCTTGCCGTTTCTTCTTAGAGACCGCCGACATTGCCGCAACTTCCTGTCTCACACCATCAGAAGTGCCATGCACTTCGCCGGGAGGAGATCCAACTTGAGTACGAGGCTTCGCCGAGACAGTTAGGCCTTTTCCCCGTAGACTTGCGCAGTTTTCAAAGTAGTAGCTTTCTTCTGTTTCGGTTTAGGAGCTGTGGTGAACTAGATATACCTGTCTGACTGCTCCTGTGGCTCCTCCCAAGACCCTGCTGACTACCCTTGTGGCTCCTCCCACAGACCCCTGTATAAAGGCGACTGTGGCCTGCTGCTCTCCCTCATTTTCCCCAGGATGTAGTGTTGTTCTTCAGTCAATAAAAGCTGATATCTCACTTCCTAAGTCTCGGCGTGAGTTATTGATGGTGCATCAGGAGCCATATCTAAAAATAATCCTGAGTTGCTTATAAATAATTTCTAGTAGGTATTTGTTAACTCTTCTTCACTTAAACCCTATTTCATTACTTTTTACGAGGGAGCTGGATTCCCAACGTCTCTATCCTACGTCATCACGTGACGTCCCCCAGAATCAAGTGATTCTTGAAAGATCATGACCAATGCATCTTCAACAACCTCTGTCAGGACTCTGGGATATTGTCCATCTGACCCAGGTTACTTAACCACCTTAGACCTTTGAATTTGCCTAGGACTTTTTCCTTTGTAACAGCAGTGGCATTCACTCCTCCCTGACACTCATGGACCTGTGGCACACTGCTAGTGTCTTCCACAGTGAAGACAGATGCAAAGTACCCATTAAGTTCATCTGCCATTTCTTTGTCCCCCATTACTACCTCACCAGCATCATTGTCCAGTGGTCCAGTATCAACTCTCACCTCCCTTTTACTCTTTATATAATTGAAAAAACTTATAGTATCCTGCTTTATATTATTGGCTAGTTTGCCCTTATATTTCACCTGTTCCCTTCTTATAGCGTTTTAAATTGCTTTTTGTTGGATTTTAAAAGCTTCCCAATCATCCAACTTCCCACTCACTTTTGCTATGTTATATGCCTTTCCTTGGCTTTTATGCAGTCCTTCACTGCCCTTGTCAGCCATGGTTGCCTACCCCTGTTTTTGAGAACTTCTACTTCTGTGGGACATATCTTGTGAACTATTTGCAGAAACTTTAGCCACCTCTGTACTGCTGTCATCCCCACCAGTGTCCTCCTTCAATCCACCTGGGCAAGCTCCTCTCTCATGCCTCTGTCATTCCCTTTTTTCCATCGTGATACTGAATCTTGTGGCTCATGGTGATCCTCTGAGTCTCTGGTGGGTTAATTAGGTCTGGCTTATTATTGTCATGTGACCTGAGATGCATTGAAAACCTGGTCTTCTATACTGTTCATAAGATCAAATCATTATAACCCAAAAGTTAAAAGTAAATTTTATTATCAGAAGTACTATATGTCTAAATGTACCTTCTTGAGATGCATTTTCTTGCAGGCATTTAGGCATTTACAGGAAAGTAAATGCAATAGAATTTATGAAAAACTGTACTTTATGACTGACAAAATAAGACAAATTGTGCATGTAATAAGAAGATAAATTGCTAATACTGAGAAGTTGAGTTGAAAGTAAGTCTGTAGATTGTGAAATCTGTTCAGAGTTGAGGTGAGTAAAGTTATCAGTGCCTTTTCAGGCACCTGATGGTTGTTGGGTATTAACTGTTCCTGAACCTGCAGGTGTGGACCCAAGGGTTCTGTACATCCTGCTTAATGGTCATAGTGAGAAGAGGACGTGGCCTATATGGCGGGGTCCCTGATGATGGATGGTGCTTCTTTGTGGCAGCATTCCTTGTACGTGCTCAGTAACAGAAAGCTTTGCCAGTGTTGGGAATTACACAGCGTATTTAGATAAAACAAGATAAAACAATAACAAAATGTCAAGTAAAGTGTAACAGCTACTGTGAAAGTGCAGTGCTGGTAAACGATAAGGTGCAAGATCATAAAGTACATTGTTGCTTGTGTCTGTGCAGAAAATTAGTCTTCTCTTTAAAGACTGGTATTTGTTTCATACATGCCTTACCATAGTTACCGCAGTTCAGACCACCTCAACGACAAGAAATAGTCTGAAAGGTAGGAGCAATATTTGAGCATTCAGTCTGAACAACACCATGCAATTACATCAGAATGATCTTTGCATCCATTTTTAAATTAATCTTTTCATGCCAATGAAAATGTTGTTTTTTGTTTATAAAATTTTGTGAAATTTGTTTTTTACTGTATTGCACTGTACTGCTGCTGCAAAACAGTGAATTTCAGTGTTATTCCAGCTGATTCTGTTATCAGCTTTTAATTAAGAGATCTTCAGTAGGAAGAGCAGAAAATCAGATTGGAGACAGGAGATGGCAGATACTGGAATGTGGACAAACAAGTAATTTACTAGAGAAACTCAGGAGGTCAGACAGAATCTGTGGGTGGAAAGGAATTGTCAATACTTTGTGTCAGAACCCTGATTCAGGATTTCGCCATCAACGATTCCTTTCCTTTGATAAATGTTGCTTGACATGCTGAGTACCTCTGTTGCTCTATAAAATCAGATTGTAAGTAGAGTGAAACAACAGAACCTGCTGTATATGGAGTCAATGCGTGAAGTTAGCATTAAAGGAATGCTGCTCTTCATTGCAAGTAGGTATGTCAGTAAGTATAAGGCTCCTGGTGAAGCATATCTGGAGTATTGCATACCATTTTGATCTGCTTATTTCAGGAGAAGCTTCACTAGGTTTCTTCGTAAGGAATGCTTGATGAGGTTGAGAAAAGTCTCACTGGAGTGAAGTAGAATGAGACATTTTGAACAATCCGGATGTAGCTACTAGGAGGGTGTTCCCTCAGAGGTTTGCCAATCTTTGGAATTCCTATCCCCAAGAATTGTGGATGCTAAGTCCTTGCAAGTATTGAAGGCTGGGTCAAGGGTTATGGAAAACTGGCAGTAAGATGGAATTGAGGCACAGATCAGTTCAGCAGTGATCTTATTGAATCTTATTCTCTAACATTTGTGTGAAAATATCTTTACTAATATCCAGCTGAATGGCCTATGTCTAATGTTGGAATTATTTAATTGATTTCTTTTCATGTCCTCAAATTGGACATTATTTCAGTGAACATATTAACTCCCTCTGTGAACAATTAAGCCATTGCACACAGAACTGCAGACAGTTCTCCATCCTTGTCTACTGTGGTCTTTTTGTGGATTCACTTTAAGGCTGTGTTTTATCATTGGTTCAGTCAAAGATTGAAAGTATGTACACAGAATACAGCCGTGAGATTCGTCCTCCCACAGGCAGCTACGAAACAAATACCATGGAATCCGTTCAAGAAAACATCAAGTATCCAAAGCGTGAGAAAAGAACAAATTGTGCAAATGGCATAAAGTGAGCAAACAACACATAGAATATCAAAATCAAACCAGGAGTCCAATAGTATTCAATTTAGTTCAGTTCAGCACCGCGCTGGTAGCCCAGTCCATTCCTTGCAGAAGCACCCCAGTATGCACGAATCGGCCCGAGCAAACCACTCAAAAACAGAAGAGGAAGAGTAACAAAAATCCAGAAACACAGGCAACATGAACTTCACAGTCCCCCAAAACGAGTCCATGGCCTCACCAATCAATCCTTGCAATATGGATCCTAAAACACCTACATTTTCATCCGATAGCAGCTAGTGACAGGGGGAGGAAGGCCACTTAAAAACATCTGTAGTTTGTTAGCTTATTTATGCATATTTACCTCCATTCTGCTTTTAATCTGCTCCTTTGTCTAACGATCTTAGAGAGGGTAATAAATCAGTCATGATGGAATGGTAGAACAGATCCGATTGGGTGAAAGGCCTAATTGTGCTTATGGTCGTAATACAACTTAAGTGTTTAAAATTACAGGGCAGGGGAGAGGTGATGGAAGGAATCAGAAAAGTCATAAGGAAAGATTGGGAAGTGATAAGATGGAGGCTGTGCAGGGGTGGGATGAGTGACTGAAGTAGTAAGTAGCAAGTTTACAGTGATGTGGACAAGAAACCACTTTCCAGTTGGAGAGCCTCCCTCTTGTAACTAATCGTCCAGTTTGAAATGGAGAACTGTTCTCACTTCTGTGGTAACTGAATCCTGCAGCAAGTCAAGGCTATGTCACCCGAGATGGAACAGATAGCCTTTAATAGGATGGCAGAGGGGTTAGGTTAAAACCAATTATCGTCTTCAGGGGATCAGTTTAGAGGAGATAATTAGACAAGGTTGCTCAATGTAATTATTGTTACCTTTTTTGTCATGTTTTGCTCAAGTATTACCATTGAATGATTCAGATTAGCGTAAGTGGTTAATGTGAGAATTAAAAGCCTGCCAAAATTAGAAACTTCAAAACTGGCAGGATTGCTGATGTGGATCTCATGTACACAATGATGTTAGAGACAGGACACAGCTCAGTGGTGCATCTGGTAAGGAGGCGGGGGCGGTGGTGAGGACACTGAACAGGACCTGAAAAGGCTGCAGAATATTGTAAACTCAGCCAGCTCTATCATGGGCATGAACCTCCCCAGCTTCAAGGAAGGTGTTACTTCAAAAAGATGGCATCCATTATTAAGGGCCCCCATCACCCAGGACAACTTCTTTTCTCATTGCTCCCATCGAGGAAGAGGTACAAGAGCAGAAAGACCCACACTCAACATTGTGGGAACAGCTTCTACCCCTCCACCTTAAGATTTCTGAATGAATGATGAAACTATGTACAGTACCTCACTATTGTTAATTTTTTACTCTCTTTTTGCACTACGTTTTATATATATATATTTTTTAAATTTTTTATTGCAATGTACTGGTTCTGCAAAACAACATATAGTACTGTGCAAAAGTCTTAGGTGTGTGAATCTAGGGAATCCAAGACTTGCATGGTACTTTAGTAATTTGGTATATAACTGTACTGCTGTTGGGGAAAAAAAGCATAGTATTTCATGACATATGTGAGTGATGATGAACCTGATTTTAATATGGGTCTTTATTGTAGACTGAGAGTGGGAAGAGGGCAGGGAGAGGGGAATCATAAGACCAGAAGAGCAGAAATTTAGCCCATCAAGTCTGCTCTGCCATTTCATCATGGCTGATCCATTTTTGCTCTCAGCCCCAAATTCCTTCCTTCTTTCCTCTATCCCCTCAATCAAGAATCTGTCAACCTCTGCTTTAAATATTCGAACAGACTTGGCCTCCACAGCTGCCTGTGGCAGCAAATTCCACAGATTCACCATTCTCTGGTTAAAGAAATTCCTCCTCATCTCCGTTCTAAAAAGAAACACTCTATTCTGAGGCTGTGTCCTCTGGTCTTGGACTCTCCCACAATAGGAAACATCCTCTCCACATCCTTTCACCATTCGACAGGTTTCAATGAGGTCACCCCCTCATTCTTCTGAATTCCCGTGAATATAGGCCCAGAGCCATCAAGTGCTCTTCATGTGACAAGCTGTTCAAACTTGGAATCATTTTTGTGAGCCTTCTTTGACCCCTCTGAACCCTTTGAATCATTATTGTGAAAAGGAGAAGGGAGGGAGCAGGAAGCACCTGAGAGACATTCTGTAATGATTAATAAACCAATTGTTTGGTATCAGATGACCTTGCCTGGTGTCTCTGCACACCCTGCCCCTGGCACTCCCTCTCTGCCTCCTGTCCCAGACCCCTCCCATGGCCCTCCACCCTCACCATTCCCAACATCCTTTACAAACTCACTCTCTGCTTCAGTACCATGCAAAAGTCTGCAGTGCGATAGCTATATATAGGTATGTGCCAGAAACATTTGTAATAGTACTTTATGTCAAGGATATGAAACCTGATTCTGATTCTGATTTCATTTGGAAAGCAACCCCTTTTTTTTGGAGATCTGAAAGTAGCTGAAGTTTTAAGACAGAATATGTTGTGCAGGGTAATCCTCCATACTGTTCCTGACCCACCTCCGAAAGAAATGCACTGCTTTGCCCTGATGAAATTGACAAGCTTGAAGGTGTAATTGAGCAACAAGGGTGACCTTAGAGACAGATTGTGACATAATCTTGTGTATTATAATGAAGATGAAGCTATAGTGCACTGTTTTATTTACTGAAAACAAGGTATTGCTGTGTGATTTTTATACATTTTTCATGGAGCATCCAAATAGTTTGGTTACTCATTTTTCCCTTGGGCCCAAGCTAGATGCCGATTGTTACCCGGATCAGTTCTGTCGTCAGCTCTAAGCTTCTAACTGTGTGGAGTTGGAGGTTATCCCTGTCACCTGCCCAGCATTTCAGGAGTTGTTTGAAACAGTGGTACAATGGATTCAAAGACAGCTAGATGCTGGAGTGAGAATGTACTGTAACTGTTCAAGACAGCAATATGGAGAAATTTATTTAACCTGGGGTAGTGAAGTTTTGCAATTCGTTCACCGTCCAGTGAGCATTTTCCACCCAGGTTTAGATTCATAGGTAGTAGTGGAATCAAAGTATAAATGGCTGTTTCAGGAAAATGGTGGTACTGCCAGAGTTTAGCCAACATCTCATGGAATGGTTACCCAAGTGTAAGGGACATTGCACCCATCATTTGAGGCCTTGGTGTTAAAAGACTTCACTCATCTGTTGAGTGATGCTTTTTGAAGAGTAGAGCAGTTCCTGTTATATCATCCACGTTAAATTTCAGTTAATTTCCACATATTCTTTTGCTTGAATGGAAAGACAGCCCTGAGAGCTGTGCTGTGTGTGACATTTTGTTGGATGTTAAATATCTGTTATATTTCTGAAATTCCAAAAGTGCTGCAATAGTATTTAATTGACTTAACATTCCTTTGCACAATGATCTCTTGGTGGATAAGCATTCCGGAGACAGTGAGTATACCTTGAGATCTCCTTGGATGTGAGAAGGAGCAGATGGTATTGCGAAGTATTTTTAATTGGGGGAGGGCTGAATAACTACACATTTGGAGTATTGTTGTCCAATCTGGCTGCCTCATTACAGGAAAGATGTAGAAGCTTTAGTGTATGGGAGATTTACCAGGATGCTGCAAAATGAGAGAACATGTTTGATGAGGAAAGGCAAAGTGAACTAGGACTTAACTACTTGGAGGATGAGAGAAGACTTGCTAGAGGTAGAGTTGAAGTCAGTAGTTTACGTACACCTTAGGCAAATACATTTAAACTCAGTTTTTCACAATTCCTGACATTTAATCCTAGAAAACATTTCCTGTCTTGGATCAGTTAGGATCACTATTTTAAGAAAGTGAAATGTCAGAATAATAGTAGAGAGAATGATTTATTTCAGCTTTTATTTCTTTCATCACATTCCCAGTGGGTCAGAAGTTTACATACACTCTGTTAGTATTTGGTAGCATTGCCTTTAAATTGTTCAACTTGGGTCAAACATTTTAGGTAGCCTTCCACAAGCTTCTCACAATATGTTGCTGGAATTTTGTTCCATTCCTCCAGACAGAACTGGTGTAACTGAGTCAGGTGTTGCAGGCCTCCTTGCTCGCAGAAGATTTTTCAGTTCTTCCCACAAACTTTCTATCGGATTGAGGTCAGGGCTTTTGTGATGGCCACTCCAATACCTTGACTTTGTTGTCCTTAAGCAATTTTGCCACAGCTTTGGAGTTATGCTTGGACTCATTGTCCATTTGGAAGACCCATTTACGACCGAGCTTTAACTTCCTGGCTGATGTCTTGAGATGTTGCTTCAATATGTCCACATAATTTTCTTTCCTCATGATGCCATCTACTTTGTGAAGTGCACCAGGCCCTCCTGCAGCAAAGCACCCCCACAACATGATGCTGCCACCCCCATGCTTCACAGTTGGAATGGTGTTCTTCGGCTTGCAAGCCTCACCCTTTTTCCTCCAAACATAACGACGGTCATTCTATTGCCAAACAGTTAAATTTTTGTTTCATCAGACTAGAGGACATTTCTCCGAAAAGTCAGATCTTTGTCCCCATGTGCACTTGCAAACTGTAGTCTGGCTTTTTTATGGGGTTTTGGAGCAGTGGCTTCTTCCTTGCTGAGCAGCCTTTCAGGTTATGTCGATATAGGACTCATTTTACTTTTGATATAGATACTTGTCTACCTGTTTCCTCCAGCATCTTCACAAGGTCCTTTGCTGTTGTTCTGGGATTGACTTGCACTTCTCATGCCAAAGTATGTTCATCTCTAGGAGACAGAACACGTCTCCTTCCTGAGTGGTATGATGGCTGCGTGGTCCCATGGTGTTTATACTTGCGTACTATTGTTTGTACAGATGAACGTGGTACCTTCAGGCGTTTGGAAATTGCTCCCAAGGATGAACCAGACTTGTGGAGGTCCACATTTTTTTGCCTCTGAGGTCTTGACTGATTTGTTTTGATTGTGTTTGTAAACTTCTGACCCACTGAAATTGTGATATAGTCAATTAAAAGTGAAATAATCTGTCTGTAAACAATTGTTGGAAAAATTACTTGTGTCATGCACAAAGTAGATGTCCTCAACGTTCTGCCAAAACTATAGTTTACTAATATGAAATCTGTGGAGTGGTTAAACAATGAGTTTTAATGACTTCAACCTAAGTGTATGTAAACTTCTGACTTCAACTGTAGATAAGAGGCAAAGATAGAGTGGACAGCCTGTGCCTTTTTCCCCGGATAGCAATGGCTTATACGAGATATAATTTTAAGGTGATTGGAGGAAAGTATACAGGGATGTCAGAAGAATTTTTTACACCAGGAGTGGTGAGTTTGTGGAATGCCCTGTCAGAAGAGGTGGTAAAGGCAGATGCACCATAGACATTTAAGAGATTCTTTGGCACATGGATGAAAGGGAAATGGAGTGCTGTGTGAGAGGGAAGTGTTAGATTGACCTTGGAATGAGTTCAGAATTCGGCACAACATGGTGGGCTTAAGGGGTACTGTTCTCTGTCAATGCACATTGTTTTAGGTTGGTTGAAAAAGGTGATTGCTAAAAACTTTAGTGCCTTTATTTAATCCTGACGTGTTTGATGTACAGTTACATGTTAGCAAATAGCTTATCTGTGGCGAGCAGGACTAATTATAGACAAGAGAAAATTTGCAGGTGCTGGAAATCCAAGAAACGCATACAAAATGCTGGAGGAACTCAGCAGGCCAGGCAGCATCTATGGAAAAAAAGTACAGTCAATATTTCAGGCTTTGGCCCAAAACGTTGGCTATACAAATTATAGACACAAGTTTCCGAGCTGAAATTGCTGTTGTAACTGAGCTAGCTTCTGCAGGCAGTGTTGGGTGCAGAAATCTAGAACAAATTTGGTTAAAATTTTTAGCCAACAGTAAATTCAATAGGTTGTAGATTGAAGTACAATAAGTAAATGGGACTGATGAGCATAGATTGACTACTGGACAGGCTTGGGGTGAATGATTTATGTGTCTTGGCAGTTGTTGAAGTTTGAAATAGAAGGTTTTGCCAAATCTTGCTTTATTCTCCAAATATTCAACCCATCCATTGAAAAGCTGAATTAATTTGTTTAAACCTGTTATCTGAGGAGAAGTATTAAATATGTGGATGCCTTACAGGTGTACACTTCCCCCCCCTCTGTGTTTTCTGGCTGTGCTCTCACATTTTTCATATTTTGATGCTGCTTATCTTTGCTTTCGTAGTCAATTTTGTGTGCCTTTTAGTTATGGTCTGACATCGGTGGTGGGGAAAATGCTAGAGTACCCGGTTATCAAAGATGTGATAACAGCACATTTGGAAAGAGGTGAAATCATCGGACAAAATCAACATGGATTTGTGAAAGGAAAATCATGTCTGATGAATCTTGTAGAATTTTTTGAAGATGTAACTAGTAGAGTGGATAGGGGAGAGCCAGTGGATGTGGTATATTTAGATTTTCAAAAGGCTTTTGACAAGGTCCCACACAGGAGATTAGTATGCAAACTTAAAGCACACGGTATTGAGGGTATGGTATTGATGTGGATAGAGAATTGGTTGGCAGACAGGAAGCAAAGAGTGGGAATAAACGGGACCTTTTCAGAATGGTAGGCAGTGACTAGTGGGGTACTGCAAGGCTCAGTGCTGGGACCCCAGTTGTTTACAATATATATTAATGATTTAGACGAGGGAATTAAATGCAGCATCTCCAAGTTTGCGGATGACACGAAGCTGGGCGGCGATGTTAGCTGTGAGGAGGATGCTAAGAGGATGCAGGGTGAAAGGAAGCATTCACAGTGGTGAATCTGTGGAATTCTCTGCCATAGGAAACAGTTGAGGCCAGTTCATTGGCTATATTTAAGAGGAAGTTAGATATGGCCCTTGTGGCTAAAGGGATCAGGGGGTATGGAGAGAAAGCAGGTACAGGGTCTGAGTTGGATGATCAGCCATGATCATACTGAATGGTGGTGCAGGCTCGAAGGGCCAAATGGCCTACTCCTGTACCTATTTTCTATGTTTCTATGGTGCTACTTCAGACAGCAGGTGATCTCTTTCCTCTAGGTACGTAATTTCTGTTAACCTGCAAGGAGGATAATAAATTTATCTCTCTTCCACCATTTCCTTCCCCTTCTCATTCCATTTTAGGAACTTCCCAGCCTCTATCTGTAGAATTTCCTGATTAACATTGACACCATGTAATTTAGTGTAACACAATGCATTGTGGTATTGCAAGCAGTCCTGATGCTGCCATTATCAAGAAGTGCATTCCAAAATCGATCAACTATGAATCTGTGTTAACATGCTTCATTTCTGGATGAGAAGCTTGTGGGTTCATTCCATGCCTGCATTTGACCCCAAGCCCTCAAAACCTCTCCTACCTATGGACTTATCTAGATGGCTTTCAGAAGTTGCTAATAATGATTTCTAGATGGTCATTGAAATTGTGTGCCGAAGCTTTGATATCCCTTACAGACCTTACGTCTCCAATCTGAAGGCTATGCCCTCTTTTTTTCATGTACCCCACTACTAGAGAAGAAAGATGATGTATCCCGTTGATGCTGCTCTGTCAGATCGTCCCTCGATCCACTATATTCCAGAGAATTAAGTCCTCTGTCAGCTGACATCCCAAAGTAAAAACTGACTGAGTGATACCCAGGTAGTCTTCCTGAAATATCAAGTCACATTTCATGGACAAGTTGGAGAACTCTCTTCCTGTTTTGGTGTATTTTTATCCCTCAAACCATGTGATTAAAACATCTGAAGTAATAGTTCTGCTGCTCTTTCTGAGAGTTTTGCTAATATAAGTTACGATCCATGGAGTCGACACTATAGGGATGGCTCCACTTGCAAAGTTCATTGGCAGTAAAGTCCTTTGGGACGTTTCAAGTTTCTGAAAGGTTCTAGATAAATGAAAGTTCTTTCTTTCTTTCCAGTGCAGCATGTCTCCCCATTTCCTGTCCTGCTGTGCAACCTTCTGGTAGATTGCCTCTTCTAAAGGCTTTCCAGTTTTACCAAAAATACTGAATTTCACCTGACAGAGCAAAAGGACATTTTGATGCTTAACATAAATTAAGGAAACCTGGATCCGTTTTATCTACAGACAGAAGAAATGTGGCTAACCAGAAGTTAAGCGTTGTGTTGGAAGGCATCCCTGGACCATAGCTGATGAAAAGCTTTTAAAATCATCTCAACCTCTGTCTTAATTAAAATTTCAAAACACAATGAGCACAGTAAGTACAGTCAGTAGCTTAGCCTGAGTGTTAACTTCGCAGCTGAGCTTTATACTTTGTCTTAATAATTTAAATACAAACATAAGATGATGAGGTTCGCCATTTTTTAGGTGGTGTTATACACATAGTGAATTTTGTAGTTTCCTTCCTCCTCCAATGTAAAACAGTAGTGCAGTGACACACTTTGAGTAGAGCAGTTGCACATATGAGGAGCACTTGATGGCTCTGAGCCTGGCTTGTGTTGATGGAGTTGAGAAGAATGAGGGGGGAATCTCATTGAAACCTATCAAATATTGGAAGGACTGGATAAAGTGGACATGGAAAAGATTTTCCTCTAAAGGGGGAGTGTCTAGGACCAGAACACGCAGCCTCAGGATACAGGATATTCCTTTCGAATAGAGATGAGGAATTTCTTGAGCCTGCAGCTGATGAATCTGTGGAATATATTGGCACGGACCGGCTGTGGAGGCCCCGGTCATGGGCAAATTTAAACCGGAGGCTGATAAGTTTTTGATTAGTAAAGGTGTCAAAAGTTATAGGAAGAAGATAGGAGAATGAGGTTAAGAGGGATAATAAATCAGCCATGATGGAATGGCAGAGCAGAATTGATGGGCTGAATGGCCTAATTTTGCTCTTGTGTATCGTGGTCTAAGTGTTTGCCTACACAATAAATGTTTAAAAGAAAATACAGTGACAGAAAGCTGAGTAATTGAATAGAGCAAATAGAACTAAACATTGCCTGCAAGTGGCTCATAGAACTCAGCAACAGTCCTAAAATCTGTCTGATTTACAGTGGAGTCTTTGGTTATTCATGAAAATTACCACAGCTCCACTCACTGGGGGTGAGCTTCAGGTCACTGTATTGCAAAGCTACTCTGTTCTCCTCAGAGATTGCAGTCCTTTTAATAGGTGGCATGCTACACACTCAAAATGTGAGTATCACTATTAGTTTGCCAACGCATTTTGTCAACATGTTATCTTAAGCTAGTAAAATGTCAGTTTGGAGAGCAATTTTATTTTCATTTCATCTAATAGTCAGATGGGTAGTTAGACCCCAGAGTTCCAATGAATTTTTAATAATGGAATGTTGGTAGCACTAGAAGGGTATTATTTACTGCTCATCGGGGCTGTATTGAGTGTAGGACTGAAAAGGAATTTGTCTCGTTCTGGATTTCACCTGTTTGTACAAATGCTGTATTTGATTTTTCTATTTGCATCTCTCTCCCCATTTTGAAGATATCATTTTATGCAAGTATCCTTACTAAATGCATCACCTGTCATTTTTCTGTTTAAAGTTGCTCGATTCTTTAAATCTTTTAAAAACTGACTGCATGTTAGTACAATAGCCACGTACTTTGTACTTTGTACTTTGGACTTTGTGATATGGTGCAACTCAAACTACCTGCGTCTCAATATCACCAAGACCAAGGAGATGGTGGTGGACTTTAGGAGATCTAGGCCTCATATGGAGCCAGTGATCATTAAGGGAGAATGTGTGGAGCAGGTTAAGACCTACAAGTATCTGGGAGTACAGTTAGACGAGAAGTTAGACTGGACTGCCAACACAGATGCCTTGTGCAGGAAGGCACAGAGTCGACTGTACTTCCTTAGAAGGTTGGCGTCATTCAATGTCTGTAGTGAGATGCTGAAGATGTTCTATAGGTCATTTGTGGAGAGCGCCCTCTTCTTTGTGGTGGCGTGTTGGGGAAGAAGCATTAAGAAGAGGGACGCCTCACGTCTTAATAAGCTGGTAAGGAAGGCGGGCTCTGTCGTGGGCAAAGTACTGGAGAGTTTAACATCGGTAGCTGAGCGAAGGGCGCTGAGTAGGCTACGGTCAATTATGGATAACTCTGAACATCCTCTACATAGCACCATCCAGAGACAGAGAAGCAGTTTCAGCGACAGGTTACTATCGATGCAATGCTCCTCAGACAGGATGAAGAGGTCAATACTCCCCAATGCCATTAGGCTTTACAATTCTACCGCCAGGACTTAAGAACTTTTTAAAAGCTATTATTAATGCTTTTTGAGATAGTGATTTAGATGCATATCATATTTTTTATTTTTTTGCTACAACAAGTGTATGGGACATTGGAAAAATAGTTGAATTTCCCCATGGGGATGAATAAAATATCTATCTATCTATCTATCTATCTATCTATCTAAATTTTACCATTTACAAGACTCTATGAATATTAGGCTATTTTCTAAACATGGATCATATTCAGAAATCAGAGGTGCAAAGGGACTTGGGAGTCCTTGTGCAGGATTCTCTAAAGGTTAACTTTAGGTTGAATCTGGAAGGCAATTGCAATGTTAGCATTAATTTAAGAGAAGAGGAATGTAAAAGGAAGTTTGTGATGTTGAGGCTTTATAAGGCATTGGTCAGACAGCACCTACAGAATTATGAACAGTTTTAGGCCCCTTATCGAAAGAAGGATACGCTGGCATTGGAGAGGGTCCAGAGGATGGTCACGAGAATGATTCCAGGAAAGAAAGGGTTAATGTATTGGATGGCTCTGGGTCTTTAGAAGAATTGGGTGGGGGGGGGGGAAGAAACTCATTGAAACCTGTTGAATATTGAACAGCCCAGATAGAATGGATATGGAGAGAATGTTTCCTGCACTGGGGAGTCCAGAACCAGATGGTGGTGAATCTGTGGAATTCATTGCCAGAGATGTCTGTGGAAACCAAGTCATTGGAGAAATTTAAAGCAGAGATTAATAGGTTCTTGATTAGTCAGGGTGTGAAAGGTTACTGGGAGAGGGCAGGAGAATGGTATTGAGAGGGATAGTAAATCAACCATGATAGAATGGAGGAGCAGACTTGATAAGCTGATTGACAATTCTATTCCTGTGTTTTATGGTCTACATTCTTTATAATGTGTGTATACATGTTGCATGAGTCTACTTACTTCAAGTGTGGATCTCTGAGTAGAAACAGTAAGCATTAGAAATCAGTCAGTGCTAAGAACGTACAGCCTCACGCATCTACAGGGTCTCCCTTACAATTGTGAACCACTTCACTGCTGCATCAGCTCTTCTCATGTGCATTCCCTTTCCCAGAGACTACAGCAGGCATTGTGTTAAATACAAAAGCTACTTGCCCTGTTCATGGGATCAAAGCATTGGAAAGGCCATTCAGCCCATATTGCCTGTGCCATCTCTCTTTAAACTACTCAATAAGTCCCACTCCCTTCTGACTTTTCCCACTATCTGAATATTTTTTTCCTGGTCTGTTAAAATCAGATTAAATGCTTTTGTTTTTTCCCCCAACTATTTACTGTATTCTAAATCACATCAAAGTACTCTGTCTCCTCTCAATGCACCAATGATTTCATCCCTGCAGATGTTGTATCTTTTAGTGACCTGCACATTCAGTGTCCCTCCTTTCACAATTAAATTACCTTTGATTTTAAAGAGCACCCACACTAAACTTCTCTATGACCTCGGCTGCATTCTCGTCACAGCTGAAGTCCCAGTCCTGATGAAATGTCTCAAAACAAAACATGGACTGTTCATTTCCCTCCATTGATGCTGACTGACCCATGGACTTCCTCCGGTATCTGTGTATTGCTTGTTTATTGTGCTACTCTCATTCTCAGTGTAATGTAGGTGAATGAGTAAAAGATCACAAAAAGAAGACCATTGCACCTAACTGTGGGGACACAGCTTAGTCAGTCTGATGCTCTGCAGATCTCCCCATTATCCCTGAAACTTGCTACTTCATTGTCAAGCTTCCAGATGCATATATTGGTTTATTATTGTCATATATGCTGAGATGCAGTGGAAAGCTTGTCTTACACACTGTTCATGCAGCTCAAATCATTACACAAGTGTATTGAGGTTGGTCAGGGTGCAGAATAAAGTGTAAGAGCTACAGAGAAAGTATAGTGCAAGTAAACGAGCAAGTACAAGGTCATAGCAAGGTAGATCATGAGGCCAAATGTCCATCTTATCATACAAGAGTCTGATAATAGTGGGGTAGTAGCTGACTTTGAGCCTGATGGAATGGGCTTTCAGTGTATTGTATCTTCTGTTCAGTGGGAGGAGGATGAAGAGAGGATGTCCAGGGTCGGTAGGGTCTTTGATTATGCTGAGTGTCATTCATGAGTTTGCGAGAAGTACAAAGATCTTGAAGGATTAGCATTTTAACACTTAAGCAATTTTCCAGAAACTAATCCTAGTTATTTTAAAGTAGCACCCTGAATTTGTCTCCAAATCAGAATTGGGTTTAATATCACTGACATATATTGTGAAATTTGTTGTTTCGCTACAGCAGTTCATTGCAATGCATAGTATGAATAGTAATAAAAAAACAATCAATTATTTTATATATATATAGAGAGAGAGAGTTGAAGTCAGTTTACATGCACCGTAGCCAAATACATTTAAACTCAATTTTTCACAATTCCTGACATTTAATCCTAGAAAACATTCCCTGTCTTAGGTCAGTTAGGATCACTATTTTAAGAAAGTGAAATGTCAGAATAATAGTAGAGAGAATGATTTATTTCAGCTTTTATTTCTTTCATCACATTCCCAGTGGGTCAGAAGTTTACATACACTTTGTTAGTATTTGGTAGCATTGCCTTTAAATTGTTTAACTTGGGTCAAACATTTTAGGTAGTCTTCCACAAGCTTCTCACAGTAAGTTGCTGGAATTTTGTTCCATTCCTCCAGACAGAACTGATGTAACTGAGTCAGGTTTGTAGGCCTCCTTGCTTGCACACATGCTTTTTCAGTTCTGCCCACAAGTTTTCTATCGGATTGAGGTCAGGGCTTTTGTGATGGCCTCTCCAATACCTTGACTTTGTTGTCCTTAAGCAATTTTGCCACAACTTTGGAGGTATGCTTGGGCTCATTGTCCATTTGGAAGAGCCATTTGCGACCAAGCTTTTAACTTCCTGGCTGATGTCTTGAGATGTTGCTTCAGTATATCCACATAATTTTCCTTCCTCATGATGCCATCTACTTTGTAAAGTGCACCAGTCCCTCCTGCAGCAAAGCACCCCCACAACATGATGCTGCCACCCCCATGCTTCATGGTTGGGCTGGTGTTCTTCGGCTTGCAAGCCTCACCCTTTTTCCTCCAAGCATAACGATGGTCATTATTTCCAAACGTTTCAATTTATGTTTCATCAGACCAGAGGACATTTCTCTGAAAAGTGAGATCTTTGTCCCCATGTGCACTTGCAAACTGTAGTCTGGCTTTTGTTATGGCAGTTTTGCAGCACTGGCTTCTTCCTTGCTGAGTAGCCTTTCAGGTTATGTCAATATAGGACTTGTTTTACTGTGGATATAGATACTTGTCTACCTGTTTCCTCCATCATCTTCACAAGGTCCTTTGCTGTTGTTCTGGGATTGACTTGCACTTTTTGCGCCAAAGTACATTTGTCTCTAGGAGACAGAATGCGTCTCCTTCCTGAGTGGTATGATGGCTGTGTGGTCCCATGGTGTTTATACTTGCGTACTATTGTTTGTACAGATGAACGTGGTACCTTCAGGCATTTGGAAATTGCTCCCAAGGATGAACCAGACTTGACATCATTTTCTGACCTCAATCCGATAGAAAATTTGTGGGCAGAACTGAAAAAGCGTATGCGAGCAAGGAGGTCTGCAAACCTGACTCAGTTACACCAGTTCTGTCTGGAGGAATGGAACAAAATTTCAGCAACTTACTGTGAGAAGCTTGTGAAAGGCTACCCAAAACGTTTGACCCAAGTTAAACAATTTAAAGGCAATGCTACCAAATACTAACAAAGTGTATGTAAACTTCTGACCCTCTGGGAAAGTGATGAAAGAAATGAAAGCTGAAATAAATCATTCTCTCTACTATTATTCTGACATTTCACATTCTTAAAGTAAAGTAGTGATCCTAACTGACCTAAGACAGGGAATGTTTTCTAGGATTAAATGTCAGGAATTGTGAAAAACTGAGTTTAAATGTATTTGGCTAAGGTGTATGTAAACTTCTGACTTCAGCTGTCCATTCAGAACTCTGATGGCGGAGGGGAATCTGATAACTGACTGAGCACTTAACGTTTCTGTATGTTCCTCCTAAATGCTTTCTCACTGAAATATGGAAATTGATATTTTGCATATATTGAGGCCAGTATAAAGTTACTGCCGAACATGTATTTGTCAGAATTGCACTGTTGAAGAGAAAGAAAAATAATGAGGTCTTGTAGCTTAGCTTGCTTTATATTTTTAGGCTCCCAGGAAACGCAGAATGATGCCTTCTCAGCAGTCCCGAAGAGTACGCCGCCGTCACAGATTGGCAGAACCAGCTGAGCCACAAGCAGACATCATTGAGACTGGTGAGTAGCATAGGAAATCTTCACTCGATCTCCCATCTTCCATTCACTTCCATTGAGCCAATGGAAGCCAATAGCCTGAATGAGAAATGGCAGCTTGGGTTGCCCACAAGGGCATGATGTGTCTGAACAGCCTGTTGCACCATTCAGGAAGAAGCTGACCTCAACTTCATTTACCCCTCCAATTATCCCAAGGCTCAGATGTCTGCCTGTCTTAGTTTGTTTAAGAAGAGTGGCACGCACTGAACCGTATTGGATCGATTGCCAAAATGTGGTGGATGTGTATGCAGCTGATGTGTTGCACAGTGAATCGATCAGCTGAATGTGCACCTGTCACCTTGCAGTCGATCCGATGTGATTCATCTTGCAGGCTTTCACGCACATTGTTTTTGTTTCAGCGGGCTTGGTCCATCGTACCCAGACCGCAAGTTGCTCTGCGTGGACCTTTACTAACATGACTCTTAGTCCGCACATACGTAACACACACAAAATACTAGAGGAGCTCAGCAGACCAGGAAGCATCTACGGAGAGGAATAAAAAGTCAGTGTTTTGGACCATGACCCTTCATCAGGAAGGTCTTGGCCCGAAATGTCGACTGTTCATTCTACTAGATAGATGCTGTCCAACCTGCTGAGTTCCTCCAGCATTTTGTGTGTGTTACTTTGGATTTCCAACATCTGCAGAATCTCTTGTGTTTATGATTTATTCAAATATTTTGGTTCCATTGCTCTGCAGGGTCAAACATTGTCAGCCATCTTAATAAAGAAATTCTTTCCTACTTCCACTTTAAATGGATGGACCATTATTCTGAAACTGTCCTCTAATTGTGGATTTCCATACCTTCAGAATCAAAATCAAAACAGCTGAAGATAACGGAAATCTGAAATAAAAGCAGAAAATGGTGGAAACATTCAACAGGTCAGACAGTGCTTATGGAAGAAGAAATGAGATTGGCACTTCAAATTGGAGACTTTCAGAATTCTTAAAGGGTCTTCATCTGAGTCAGGTTTATCGTCATTGACACGTAAATTTTTTTTGTCTTGCCACAGCGGTACTGTGCAAGATATATTTAAAAAATCATAAATTACAATCTGAATATAAAAAGGATAAATCATGCAAAAAGAGAACAAAGTGAGGTAGTGTTGATGGACCGTTCAGATGGCAGAAAAGAAGAAGCTGTTCTAAAACATTGGGCATCTTCAGGCTCCTGTACCACCACCTTGATGGCAGTACTGAGAAGAGGGCATGTCCTGGATGGTGAGGGTCTGATTCGGATTTTCTTATCACAGGCACTTCAAAACATACAATGAAATCCGCCATTTGCGTAAACAACTAGCATACCTAAGGAGGCCCGTAAGCGTTGCCACACATTCTGGCACTGACACAGCCTGCCGACAATGCTCCACAGAACAACACAAGCAGCAAAAACAAAAGAAGACTCCTTCCTGAGTAATGGATGCCACCTTCTTGAGGCATTGTGTTTTGAAGATGTCCTCGATGGTGGGGACACCAGTGTCCAAGATGAAATTGAAATGCTAATCCCATTTCTCTCCCCTGCTGCTGCCTGACCTTAGTGTTTATGGTATTTACTTCAAAGCCCCTCAGAATTTGCTTTGACCTGGAACGGATTATTCCACAAAATTAAACCTGCCTTGTGGGCATGCTTATTATCAGTGGTTGGATTTACTCTTCAGTGAAGCAGAATTTAAAAAGTGTTGGGTGTAATCTTACACTAATGAGCACCTACAGAGCACTGTAATCCAGCTACTGTAATACCAGCTGCATTAACTTTTGTCTTACCTGCTGGTAATTAGTGTAATTAAGGAGTTTTCCCACTCGTATTTTTAGAGTTCAGGCAGAAAAGCCTGTTCACTGAATGTAAGAGATTGGCAGTTACGATTGTCTTCCATGTGTTAGTTAATGAGCAGGAAGAGCTAAAGAAAATGAGGTGTTTTTGTTAAAGACAAATGGAAAGGGAAGATGGAGAGAGTCTTTCATTTTGCTGACAATGAAGTGCCAATAATTTGAGCTGCATCAAACAGTATCCATCTGCAACCCACAACAGTTACTGAATAAGGAAATCAAATATTCAGTGAACATTCTGAAATCTGGTCCAAATAGAAATTTTGAAAATAAGAAAGTTCTGGAAAGTAAACAGAAAATGAGTTTGTGAGGTAAATAGGGTTGAATACTAAGGATCTGTCTTTAAGTCCATACCCAATAAATAGATAATGGATCATTATTATTTGGCATATAAATTTACATGGATTGGGAATTTGCTGTGGTGTGTTGGTGTGACATACACTACAACAAAAACCAACATTCAGCAATGATAAGGAATTGTATAAAAATAAGTATGAGGTTAAATTACAGATAATGAATGAAATGTGCATATATACAGAAATATCAGTATGTATCTATGTGTTTATGAATACATACAGTTGCAAGAAAAAATGTGAACCCTTTGCTTTTACCTTTTTTCCTGCATTGATAACTCATGAAATATGGTCTGATCTTCATATGAGTCACAACAATAGACAAACACAATCCACCTGAATTAGTAACACATAAACAATTGTACTTTTCTTGTCTTTATTGGACTTTGTTTAATCATTCACAGTCCAGGCTGGAAAAAGTATGTGAACCCTTGTATTTAGTAACTGGTAGAACCTCCTTTAGCAGTAATAACCTCCACCAATGTTTCCTGTAGCTGCTGACCAGGCCTGCACAATGGCAAGGAGGAGTTTTAGACCATTCCTCCATACAAAACTGTTTCAGTTCATCAATATTTCTGGGATAACTCGCATGAACAGCCCTCTTCAGGTCATGCCACAGCATCTCAATTGGATTAAGGTCCAGACTTGAAGCCAGCCATTCCAAAACACAAACTTTATTCTTTTTAAATCATTCTGTTGTTGATTGACTGTTGTGTTTTGGATCATTCTCTTATTGCATTATCCAACTTCTATTAAGCTTCAGGTGACAGACCTCTACCCTAACATTCTCCTATAAAATGTCTTCATTGTTCCCTCAACGATTGCAAGCTTTCCAGGCCCTAAGGTAGCAAAGCAGCCCCAAACCATAATGCTTCTTTCACCATGTTTCACAGTTGGGTTGAGGTTTTGATGTTGGTATGCAGTGCCCTTTTTCCTCCAAACATAGTGGTGTTCATTTCTGCCAACAAGGGTTCAACTTTCGTGTCATCTGTCCACAGACCATTCTCCCAGAAATATTTAGAACATCCAGGTGGCCTTTTCCAAACTTGAGACGTGCAGCAATGTTTACTTTGGAGAACAGTTTTCCTCCATGGTGTCCTTTCATGAACACCATTCTTGATCAGAGTTTTTCTCTTATAGTGGACACATGAAAGGAGACTTGAACAAGTTGCAGAGATTTCTGCAGTCTTCTGCTGTTACCGTTGGGTTCCTTTTCATCTCCCTCAGCATTGCATGTTGCGTTCTTGAGTAGCAACAGTACTGAATTTCTTCCATCTGTAGACAATTCTCTTACTGTGAACTGATGAACACTCAGGTCTTTAGAAATGCATTGGTAGCCTTTTCCAGATTCAAGTGGCTCCACAATTCTTCTCTGATCCTCTGAAAATTGTCTTGATTGAGGCATGGTGCACATAAACAGATCTTTCTTGAGAAGAGCAGGCTCTGTCAGTAACCTGACTTTGTTTGTCTTTTTATAGGGAGGGGCACCTCTTCAACCCACACCTCCAATCTCAACTCATTGATTGGAACAGCTGACTGTAAATAGCTTTTGTAGAAGGCATTACCCCAGAGCGTCACATACTATTTTGAACCTCACCTGTGATTGTTTAAATGGTGTACTCAGTATTGATGAGATGAAGTACAATTGTTTGTGTGTTATTAGTTTAGACAGATTGTGTTTGTTTATTATTGTGACTTAGATGAAAATCAGACCAGATTTTGAGCAATGAATGCAGAACAGCAGGTAATTGCAAAGGGTTAACAAACTTTTTCTTGCAACTGTGAATAGATTTGAGCTGGCATCATGGCTGGAAGGGCCAGAAGGGCCTATTCACTGTTGTATCTCAATAAATTTTTAAAAATCCTTTAAATATTATTTCACTAAATGATGCCTCTGCTTTCCAAATGCAATCGGAATCCAAATATCGCAATCCAATATTCCAGTATCGTTGTTGAGATTATATAGAAAATGAGGATAGAGTTTTTACTCTTGAAGTCGTGCAGAGGTTGAGAGAGAAGGCTGTGTATCTCTGACATGCTTTTTAACCATTTCTGCATCTTCTGGACCCCAAGATCTCTTTTTGGTGCTTTGTAAAAGGAAGGACAATCAATGAGCACACAAGAAGACCCCACAAGCTAGTGTGCATTTCATAGATCAGTGCAGAGTGGGAACAGGCCCTTCACTCATATTGTCTGTGCCAAACCTCATGCCAATTTCAAACTGCTCTCCTGCCTGAACCTGTCAATATTCCCCAACTATTCATGTGTCTTTTTAACAACTTGCTCTTGAACATCACTATCATGCCACTTTCCATTGAGGCATGTTCTGGGCACCTACCATTCTCTGTAAAACAAAAAAAAACTTGCCTCAGAAATCTCCGTTGGACTTGTTCTCTCTCACCTTAAACCTGAGCTCTCCGGCATCTTGCTGGCCGCAGGACTCTGTCTACACTTTCTCTGCCTCTCATAAATTAATACACCTCTATTAGATTAGCTCTTAACCTCTAACACTCCAGAAAAAGAGAACAATCAGCTGTATTTGTCATATTATGTTGCAACACAGTGAAATATGTCATGGACATCGGTGACCAACACAGTCTGTGAATGTGCTGGGGCATCCCACAAGAGTCGCCATGCTTCCGGTGCTAACATAGCATGCCTTCAACTTACTAAGCCTTTAGAATGTGGGAGGAAACTTTTGCACCCAGAGGAAACCAGAGAGGTCACAGGGATCTGTGTTGGGTCCAATTCTTTTTACGTTATATGTCAATTATTTGGATGATGGAATTGATGACTTTGTTGCAAACTTTGTAGACAAAATTAAGATAGGTGGAAGGGCAGGTAGTTTTGAGAAGTTGAAAGGCTTAGACAAATTTGGAGAATGAGCAAAGAAATGGCAGGTGGAATACAGTGTTGGGAAGTGTACGGTCATGCACTTTGGTAGAAGAAATGAAAGGGTTGACTATTTTCTAAATGGAGAGAAAATACAAAATAACTGAGACACAAAGGGATTTGGGAGTCCTTGTGCAGGATTCTCTAAAGGTTAATTTGCAGATTGAGTCTGTGGTGAGGAAGGCAAGTGCGATGTTAGCATTCAGTTCAACAGGACGAGAATATAAAAGCTGGGATGTAATGTTGAGATTTTATAAAGTACTGATGAGGCTTCATAGAGTATTGTGAACAGTTTTGGACCCTGTATCTTAGAAAGGATGTGCTGAAACTGGAGAGGGTCCAAAGGAGGTTCATGAAAGTGATTCCAGGATTGAATGGCTATTTTGATGGCGCTGGGCCTGTTTTCACTGGAATTGAGAAGAATGAGGGGTGACTTCATTGAAACCTGTCGAAAGGCCTTGATAGAGTAGATGTGAAGAGGATATTTCCAGTGGTCAGAGAGTCTTAAGACCAGAGGACACAGCCTCAGAATAGAGGGGAGTCCTTTTAGAATGGAGATGAGGAATTTCGTGGACCAGAGAGGGGTGAATCTATGGAACCCAACAGGCAGCTGTGGAGGCCAAGTCTTTATGTATATTTAAGGCAGAGGTTGATATATTCTTGATTGGTCAGGGCACGAAGGGATATTGGGAGAAGGCAGGAGATTGGGGCTGAGAGGAAAATTGGATCAGCCATGATGAAATGGTGGAATGACTTGATGGGCCAAATGGCCTAATTCTGTTCCAATATCTTATGGTCTTTTAGCTTATGTCCGATGTGATGCAATTCTGCTTTATTGACATTATTAGAGGGATAAATATTTGCCAAGTCAGGACCTGCAAGTGTTATCTGGATATCTGAAAAGGACGTTTTAAGTTCTCATCCAAGAGAAAGTGGAAGAGTCCCTCGTAACGCTAATCCATGAGACCAACAATTTTTGAATTGGGACTTGAATCTGACTGGATGAGAAATGGTGACAATGTGAAGTGGTTCACTCTTCCCAGAATTGCATTGCTCACATGAAGTTATTCGAAAATGAGATTTCCTGTCTAAACTCACACCTAATCACATTATGTTTAATAAAACATACTTGCTGAAGTTTAGAGGTGAAACCTGGTGCTGTGTGAGGAGGCTATTTATAGGAGCAGCCTTTATGTGATATAAGAATAAATCTGTGAACTTCAGGAAGGATAAGCCAAGGGAACTCACATCAGTCCTCACTGAGGGATCAGCAGTGGAAAAGGCAATCAGTTTCAAGTTCCTGCGTGTCAATGTCTCTGAACATCTGTCCTGGGCACAGAATATCAATGCAACTATAAAGAAAACAAGACGGCAGCTATATTTCATGCTGGTGTCTTGCCGAAAGGTCTTGGTCTGAAATGTCGACTGTACTCTTTTCCATTGACACTGCCTGGCCTGTTGAGTTCTTCCAGCATTTTGTTTGTGCTGCTCAAATTTCCAGCATCTGCAGATTTCCCCTTGTTAGTTGTATTTCATTAGGAGTTTGAGAAGACATGGTGTGTCACCCATGACACTCACAAATTTCTACAATTGTATCACCGTCTGGTAAGGAGGGGCCACTGCACAGGATCAGAAAAAGCTGCAGAAAGTTGGAAACTCAGCCAGATCCATCATGGGCACTAACCTACCCACTATCCAGGACACCTTCAAAAGGTGATGCTTCAAAAAGGCAGCATCCATCATTACGGACCCTCATCACCAGGGACAAGCCTTCTTCTCATTGCTACTGTCAGGAGGGAGGTACAGGAGACTGAAGACACACACTCAATTGTTTCAGGAACAGCTGCTTCCCCTCCACCATCAGATTTCTGAATGGGCAATGAGTCCATGAGCACTCCCTCAATTTTTCCTTCTCTTTTTGCACTACTTACTTATTTTTATATAGACTTATTGTAATTTATAGATTTTTATTGTTATGTATTGCAATCTACTGCTGCTACAAAACAACAAAATTGCATGATACATGTCAGTGATATTAAACCTGATTCTAATTCTGAATCCACTTACGTTCTTTCATCATAAGACAATGTTTAAGAACATAATTAAACCTGACAGTGCATTAATAAAGCTGCGGTGTCTGGTCCTGACAGGTGGTGAGGTAGTTGACCTAACCTGTGAATCCTCTGAACCTGTGGTGGTTGATCTCACCAACAATGATTCTGTTGAGGTAAGTGATGCTGACGGGACTATCTGTCAAGTTAGAGACCAAAGATAAAAAAGGTGCTGAATTTCACAGATAGTTTGAGGAGGGTGGAGGGAAGAAATATATCAGGAATCTATAACTTAACCCAACTGAGGGAGATGATCCATTTTGTTCTTGGGAAAAATCAATTTCAATTATGACATAAATGTACAATTTCAGTAGTCCACTTTCCATTTTCATTCCAATATGTCAATCCACGGCCTCCTTTACTGTTGGACAAAAAACACCTTGTATTCCATCTGGGTAGCCTCCAACCTGATGGGGTGAACACAGATTACTTGATTTCCAGTAATGCCCCCACCCTCACCATTCCCCATCCCCTTTTCTGTCTCTGACCTAATTTCCTTGACTGCCTATCGTCTCCCTCTTTTCCCCACTTTTCTTTCTTTCATGGCTTCTGTCCTATTATATTCCCCCATCTCCAGCCCTGTATCTCTTTCACCAATCAACTTTACTTCAGCCCTCCCCCCCCTCCAGGTTTCACCTATCACCTTGTGTTTCTCCCTCCACTCCCCCCACCTTTTAAGTCTACTCCATCTTTTTTCTCCAGTCCCGCTAAAGGGACTCGGCCTGAAACTTGGACCGTAGTCTTTTCTATAGATGCTGCCTGGCCTGCTGAGCTCCTCCAGCATTCTGTGTGTGTTGCTTGGATTTCCAGCATCTGCAAGATTTTCCTGTCTTTGTGATTGAATTTCTTTCAAGTTTTATGTTAAATTCACACAACTGTGATGTAATGTACAATGTCCATATGTACATTTACATGAGAATTTGCAAAATTAAGGGCAGAATATCCACAGGAATATGGGAAAGTATTGCTTTTCTGAAACCTGATCCATTTATTCTCTTGCCCTCTGATCTACTTCATTTACAGAAGCTTGGTCTTGCATTCATCTCCAAAGTCATTGAAAATTAAAGATGTTATTGTGTCTATTAAACCAAAGTGCCAGATGAAAGCATGAAATATGAAATACATCTTCTTTCTTCCATATATTTTCACGGTAATTGTAAGGTTCTTTGCTACAGACCAAACAATCATAACATTTGTACAGAAAACTACAGGGACAATCCCTGGTCCTGTACACCATTCAAACATTTCTTTGGTCT
The DNA here is from genome assembly GCF_048418815.1 of Hemitrygon akajei. Classification (NCBI taxonomy): domain Eukaryota; kingdom Metazoa; phylum Chordata; class Chondrichthyes; order Myliobatiformes; family Dasyatidae; genus Hemitrygon; species Hemitrygon akajei. Next base: position 14,721,739 of record NC_133129.1, on the reverse strand, counting down.
TGCTGCCAATTTACCCACTGCTCTCTGACACTTCTCTTTCCTGATGTCACTCACTATTCCAGCATCCTTCCACTTCCTTACACTTGGCTGTAATTCTCTCTGCTGCTTCCTCTGACAGCTTGTTCCAGATGCTGACCATACTCTGGATGGAAAACACAAATCTTACCCCTCAGATCCCCTTTAAATCTTTCCCCTCCCACCTTCAACCTGTGTCCTGCAAGGGAATGTATCAGCATCACATCTGATTTACATGATGTGAAAGAGGTTGTTTTGCAGCCTAGTGCAAAAATAATGTAATGATAATTATAAAATGTAGTTGTTTTATCGTAATAATGAATTATTGTTATATAATATTAGTATACAAAAATACAATACAATAACATACATATTTAATTGATATAAATGTAATAATTTATATTATATAATGTAAGTATATATTGTAATGCAAAATAATACAATGTAGGTAGTATTATATTACTAGAATAAATATATTACTATAAATATAAACAACAATTTATAGTAATTCTATTTACTATGTAAATAAAATAATGACTATAAATTACAATATTATTTTGTTATTTACAGTAATTATTTCCCATAAATATTACAGTGAGCAAAATTACTATATATTACAGAAATAGTGCAAAAACAGGAATTGCGAGGTTCAGAAATCTGACCGTGGGCGGGGAGAAAGCTGTTTCTGAATCATTGAGTTGGAAGTTGGGGGTATTCTGTTTTGGCACGCAAATTCAAATCCCACTGACAGGATGCTCTCGTGCTCATGACACAAGGCTGATATTGTAAGGCTTGCAGAACTCTGACCCATTGTGCAACCAGATCCCACTGCTATTTTATTTTGCTGAAAGTTAGAGTTTCAGAAAAGCTGGTATTTGGGGAATGTGACCCTAAAAGGTTGATCAAATGTAGTTAGTGTATGTACAGTTCTTTAAAAGGATTGGAAACTTGCCGCCGGTTCCAGCCTTTGTATTGCAGTTCGCGCTAAATTCTTCGATGCACTAGGTAGCAGATGGGGAATAAACACTGACCTTTCAATTGACGTGCTGGGCTCAGATGACCAAAAGATGTAACCCTCCAAGCACCAGGGCCATCTCCTCCTATTTGAATAAGGGAGTCAATCTAGCAATTAGTTGAAGTTACAAAGTACTTTTCTCATATTTTGATTGTTTTAATGTTTTACTTATTGATCATCCATGGGGGTGAAGAGCCACAAAATGGCACTGTTTCCTCATGTTGTCAGATCACCACTGCTGTTTGATTGTCAAAATTGAGTTTGTTTCACAAATCCCAGTGAAATAAAGTCGTTCTTCTGATTCACAAATTCAAAGGAGGGTTGGAGAACAAATGACATGTATGTTGTGTTGTTCAGAAATGTATAGGGATGTTTTATTACACAGAGGAAATCTGAAATGATTTGCCCAATTGTTTCTCTTTTCTGCTGCTCAGCAGCACTCAATAGGCAACAAGGAGTAGTTTGTGGAACAAAGCTACCAGCACTATGATAATATGTACATTTGCTGCACCTTATCTCATCTAACCTATTTCTCTTTTGTTTTACATGAAATGTGCACTCTCCAGATTGTAGATGAAGGTGAGTTTAAAAACATGAGTGTCTTTTTATGATTTATTGTCAATGCAAAAAGCAAAAAAAGGTTTGAAGAAATTGATGTTACCCAGCAATTTCTTAATTCTAATGGCATCATGTTTAAAGCTCATTTTATAATTTCATACATTCTGCCAGCAAAGGAAGTAGTTAATCACATTAAGTGTCTTGAAATGTTTGATATGTTCAACACACAGAAATAAGTGACCACATGCCTTTGAAGTTGCTCTGTGCTGTGTGTTGAAGTGGTGCTTGAGTCTGTATTAGCTAAATAAGCTATCATCTTCAATAAACAACAGAGATGTCATTTGGGACGGACATTAATGACCGGTTTTTAAACGTTACTTTGAGACTAATACTGTACAGTCTGTGGCTGCCTCTGACTCCGTCTCTCATGATGAAAATTGATGTAGGTACTCAGTGCGTTGATTTCCCCCATTCCCTTCCTCTCCCACTGAGTGTTCTGTATATTCTGTGAAAATTAGCATCAATGAATAAATTGGATTTCGGTGTTCTTTTGTTCGTTTATGTTTTGAATTTTTTTGCACTATGTTATGAGCTGCCACGTCCCACAGACGTTGTGGTGAAAAGCTCTCTCTGCTGCACAATCCTGGTGTTAAAAGATGTTCACTTCTTACCACAAAGTCTTGAGATTGCAAGTATAGAGTAGATAGTAGAGAGTGAATTTATCATTACAAACTGAGTTTCATATTAAAACATAGAACACTACAGCACAGTACAGGTCCCTTGGCCCACAATGCTGTGCCCACCTTTTAACCTCCTCTATGATCATTTTAACCCTTTCCTCTTACATAACCCTTCATTTTTCTATCATCCATGTGCCAATCTAAGAGTCTCATAAATGCTCTGAATGTCTCCCCACTAACATCACCCCTGGCAACCTGTTCCACGCACCCGCTACTCAGTGTTAGAAAAAATCTTGCCTCTTATCTCACAAAATGCTGGAGGAGCTCAGCAGGCCAGGCAGCACATATGGAAAAGGGTAAACAGTTAACATCTCAGGCTAGGACATTGACTGTTTACTCTTTTCCATAGATCCAGTCTGGCCTGCTGAGTTCCTTCAGCATTTGGTGTGCATTGCTCGGATTTTCAGCATCTGCAGATTTTCTCCTGTTTACCTCCTGTCTCTATAATTTCCTGGGAATTCCTATTTTTCTTCTTGACAACATTGACTTCTCTCCAGTCAACATCTCTTGCTGCCCCGGTGAAGCAGCCAGCATCGTCTAAGGTCCCACCCACCCCTACCTCCGTCCCCTCCACCATTGTGTGAAAGATATGGAAGCCTGAAAACGTGTACCACCCGGCTCAAGGACAGCTTCTGCCCTGCTGTTGCCACCTTGCCTGTTGCTGGTGTTGTCGCAAAGTTCCAGCAATCTCTCTCTTGCCTCTTTTGATTAGTGTGGGTTTCATGACCAGTTGGCTGAAGGGCCTGTACCATGCTGGACTGTTCTACATAAGTGGAACTAGCTCAGATAGAAGCTTGGTCAGCATGGACCAAATGGGTCGAAGGGCCTTTTCCTATGCTGTGTGACTCTAAACCGGGCAAAACAAGTACTTGGTTCTCTTTTACACTTTTGTACTGGAAATGACGTTAAGCAATCTTGAATCTTGAACTCATTTCCAATTAAGTAACTATCAGTGTGCATGCTTGTAGTATTTTACAATAATCTCTCTTCCTTGCTTCCTTCCCAGCCCTGTTCTCCCTCTGATTCACTCCCCTTGCTTGGTATGTTCTCCTTGCTCTCCTTTCCTAGCCTCCTGCCTCAGCCCTGAATCATCAAACAGAAGTGTCTGAATATGAGTGATTATACCCGTTTCTCTTTGGCAGATCTGACTTCTCCCATCAATCAGCCAGGCTCAGCTGACGAACAGGCAGACAGGATGCAGTCAGACAGTTGTATTCTCTGCAGTGATGAGGAAGATGGCAGGCCAGACGGGAGCAGCAGCCCTTCGATAACAAGTGCAGCAAGTGTAACTCAGGGAACTCCTCTTCATCCTGCCTTGAGGTAAGAGGGAGAAAGAAAATCCAATACTCTTGTAACTTCAGAATATCTCTATATAGCCTGCGAGCAATGCACAGTGGCATAGTGGTTAGCATAACGCTATTTGGCATGCCGTCAAATCAGAGTTCAATTCCTGCGTTGTCTGTAGGAGTTTGTACATTCTCCCTGTGACTGCATGGGTGTTTCCTGTAAGTATTCTGTTTCTTTCTGCATTCCAGAAAGGGTTGGGTTAGGTGTTATTAGCTGTGGCTGTGTTGTGTTGTGTTGGTGTCAGAAGCATGGTAACACTTGCAGGATGCCCCCAGCACATCCTCAACACAAAATACCCATTTCTCTCTGTTTCAAGGTACATGTGACAGATAAAGTTAAATCTCATCTTCAGATCTTTAAAATACTTCAAACTACACCTGGTTTGCAAGACTGGACGTTTGATGGCCAATTTCTTCACAGGATCTTTCAGCAGCAGTATGATCAGATCCTGGTTTTTTTTGTAGTATTTGTGAAAGGAATGTCTCTGCACAGACACTGCTTTTCCCAGCTACAGGAAGGATGACAACAAGCTGGGAAGGGTTCAGATACAATTCACAAGGAAGTTTCTGGGACTGGATTTCTTGTGTTGTATGGAGAGCCTGGGGCTCTTTTTTTCCTTGAGCAAAGCAGGGCAAAAGGTGACATCACAGAGGTATATAAAATCATGTGGGGTTTATATAAGGTTGGTGGTTGCAGACTTTTCACAGGTGGGTCTAAAACTAGAAGGCATGTTAGTTTAAGGGGAAAATTTTAAAGGAATATAAGGGCAAGGTTTTTCACACGGTGTGATGAGTATGTGGAATGAGTTGCCAGAGGATGTGGTAGTGGTGGTACAATTATAGTTTTTAAAAGACATTTAGAGAGGGTCGTAGATTGGAAATATTTTGGTAGATATTGGCATAATGCAGGCAAATCGTGCTAGCTTGGATAGGTAAATTGGTTGCTATCAAAAAGTTGGGCTGAAGTTGGGCAGTTTTGTTCTAAGTTGTTGATCAATACACCTCAATCTTTCACAGGTGTGTGTGTGTGTCTGTCTTTTTATTTTGCACCTTTTGTTATTTCCCAGTTGAAAGGAATAAAAATAAAAGTAATCTACTCCCAGCTGACAGAAGAGGGAGCTCACATGAAGTAGTGTTCCCTCTTCCTGCCACTGGGCGGACTACTGAGTGCCAGCCAGTAGCTTCCCACGTAGAAGGAATCTCAGCATGACATTCTTTGATGGCATCATGTGACAACCTGCTGAACCTATCAGGGCAGCACATTGTGCTATGAAGTCATCCAAACATTGGATTAGTGCATTTGTTAACCTGCTGATTGTAGCTAGCTGAATAAGCTGAGTCTGGTCCTCAGTTGTATATTTTGAAGAAAGTTTACAATTATGTATTTGCTCTAAAGCTACACAAATCGGTTTATTGAAGTGAGTTTCCACCTTAATCTCCTGCACCTGCTAAATGCAACCAACATGTCATGTTTCACAATAGAACAGTACATACGACAACAATCAAACTATACCATGATTTAAATAAAACCTTTGCTCCCAATTTTCCACAACTCTCTCTAACCGTCAAACAGCAAGATGTACCTAATCAGAATCAGAATTGGGTTTAATTTTTATTAACTTATTTTAGAGATACAGCATGGAACAGACCCTTCCAGCCCTTCCCAGCAACCCCCATTTTCACAGGACAATTTACAACAGGCTAATGTCTTTGCACTATTGGATGAACCTGGAGCACCCGGAGGAAACCTGCACTCTCACGTGGAGACCATACAAACTCTTTACAGGTGGCATTGGAATTGACTCCTAGCTCTGACACTCCACACCCCAACCTGTGATAGTTAACCACTATGCCTCTGTTTCGCTAACATGTCATGAACTTTGTTGTTTTGTGGCAGCAGTGCCATGCAATACATAAAAAATACTATGAGTTACGGTGAGAAATAAAGAAGTAGTGCAGAAAGAGAGCAAAAGTAATGAGGTAGGGTTCGTGGTAGGTGGAGATACGTCTCTATCAAGGGAGGTGTAAGGTCCTCCTTCCGTCTGTTAGCCTGCAGGTCACTCTTGGGCAAGGTGTAGCACATTCCCCCTCCCCCACAATATGGATCATGTAAAGCCATGGGAACAGGTGCTGGATGGTTGTGTAGCAATTGGTGCATATCACAAGTCCTGGTTATGTTAACAGTAATGTCAGGCAGATGATCTCTGAAGCGTATTGATAATGGCTGAGGTCGCCCATCTTGCAAAGACACTGCCGAGAAGAAGACAATGGCAAACCACTTCTGTTAAAAAAAAATTGCCAAGAACAATCATGGTCACGGAGACCATGATCCCCACATCATATGACACAGCACATAATTATTGTCTATTCAGAAATCTGTGAGTCTTTTCCGGCTCCTGTACCTTCTCTCTAATGGTAGTAATGAGAGGAGAGCATGTTCTATGTATTGGGGGTCCTTAATGACGGACGCTGTCTTTGACAAGATGGTAACCCTATCACAGGTCCCACTTTACGTGCCCTCACACCAAATTTCTCCAAAATATCTATCCTTTGGGTTCTGCACATCCCATAAACACTATAGGTTCTGCAGATGCTGGAAATCTTGATCAACACACACAAAAATGCTGGAGAAACTCAGCAGGACAGTCAGCATCTGTGGAGGGGAATTAACAATTGATATTTCAGGCCAAGACCCTTCAGCAGGACTGGAAAAAAGCGGGGCATTTCTGACTTCTGTCCCCTTCCTTTCCAGTCCTGATGAAGAGTCTTGGCCCCAAACCATGACTGTTTATTTTGTTCCATAGATGCTGCCTGACTTGCTGAGTTTCTCCAGCATTTAGTGTGTGTTGCCCATAGTCAATGCAGTTGGATTTCATGAATGAGTATCCTTGATGCATCTCAGAACAATTGAGGCCAAAGTCCTCAGCTTTCCAAGTAGTATAAGATCAGGTAAGTATAATACAAGTTTACAAGCGTTCTGGTCCAGTCTTTGACCACTTTGTCAAGCACCTCCATTCCATCTGTCAAAAGCAGAAATTCCCAGTGGCCAAATATTTTAGTTTTGATTCCCATTCTGACATGTCGATCCATGGCCACCTCTTGTGACAAGATGAGGCCACCCCAAGGGTGGAGGAGCAGCACCTTATATTCAGTCTGGATTGCTTCCAACCTAATGGCATGAATATGGATTTCTACTTCAGGTTATTAAAAAAAAAAATCCCTCCCCCTCCCCTCTTCTATTCCCTATTATGGACTCCTACATCTTCTCACCTCCCTATCACTTCTCCCTGGGAACCCCTCCTTCCCTTTCTCATATAGTCCATTCTCCTTCCTATCAGATTCCTTCCTCTCTAAACCTTTACTTTTCCTACCCCTCCCCCCCACCTTTTTATTCTGCATCTTCCCCCTTCCTTTCCAGTCCTGCAGAAGGGTCTCAGTCCAAAACCTCTTCTGTTTATTTAAGTCCATAGATGCTGCATGACCTGCTGAGTTCCTCCAGCATTTTGTGTGTGTTGCTCTGATCCAGTGTTTGGTTAATGTCCAGGACGTACAGAGGACACTCTACTCTGTTACCTGGCTTTAAAGCTCAAATAATGCTCCCTCCACCAGGATTAAATAGATGCAGGGGAAGAGGTCGGGTAATGGACGGCAAAGTGGCACGGTGCGTAGAGCCGCTGCCTCCCAGTTCCTGAGACACGTGTTCAATCTCAACCTTGCATCCGGTCTGTCTGGAGTTTGTGTGTCTTCCTTTGACCATGTGGGTTTCGCCCTGGGATCTCTATATCTCAAACACTTGTGACTTTTAAAAATAACTGGCTGCTGTAAACTGCTCCTTAGAGTGAGTGAGAGTGTGTGTGTGAGAGAGAAAGACTGGAAGCCATGGTGTTGTGTTGGGGTGGCCTATTGATGCCAATGTTCAAAATTCAAACAAATTTATTATCAAAGTACATATATGTCAAAAGAAAACTGTCCTAAGATTTGTTTTCTTACAAGCATACACGGTAAATCCAAGAAGCACGATAGAATCAATGAAAGACTGCACCCATCAGGACAAAGACTCCTGTACTACCTTCTTGATGACAGTAACAAGCAGAGAACATCACCTGGGGTGGGGGTCCCTGAAGATGCAACAGCACTCTGTGTCAATGTGCTCAATGGTGGGGAGGGCTTTTCCCATGGTGGGCTGGGTCGTATCCACTACTTTTTGTAGAATTTTCCTTTCATGGGCATTTTTCCTGTTAGGCAGTGATGCAACCAGTCAATAAACTCTCCACCACAAAACTACAGAGAATTATCAAAATTTCAGATGTCATGCTGAATCTTTGCAAACTTCTAAGGAAGGAGAGGCACTGCCATGCTTTCTTCCATTTACATGCTGGGCCCAGGACAGGTCCTCTGAAATGATAACACCGAGGAATTTAAAGCTGCTGACTCGGTCCACTTTTGATCCTCAAGAGCATTGGCTCATAGACCTCTGGTTTCCTCCTCCTGAACTCAATAACCATCTCAGTCTTTCTGATATTGAGTGAGAGATTGTTGTTGTGGCACCACCTAGCCAGATTTTCATTCTTACTCCGATTTACTGATTCATCACCACCTTTGATTCAGTCAACAGCAGTGGTGTCAGCAAACTTGAATATGACATTGGAGCTGTGTTTAGCCTCACAGTCATAAGTGTAAAGCGAGTAGAGAAGGCAGGGCTAAGCGCAAAGCTTTGTGATGCACCTATGCTGATGAAGATTGTGGAGGAGATGGATATTGAGGCCAAGGTCTAGAAGCTTATTGATTAGTTTTGAGCTAACTATAATGTTGAATGCTGAGATGTAGTTGATAAAGAGTATCCTGATGCATCTTTGCTGTTCAGATGTTCCAGGGTTGAGTGAAGAGCCAATGAAATGGCATCTGTTATGGACCTGTAGTGCTGGTAGGCAAACTGGAGTGGATCCAAGTCACTTCTCAGGGAAGAATTAATAATATTTCATCACCAACCTCTCAAAACACTTCATCACAATGGATGTAAGTGTCTTCAACATGATCTTCAACATGAGCCTGGAGCAGAGAAGAGTACCCAGACAGTGGAAAACATCCTGTATTGTCCCGGTACTGAAGAAACCACAACCAAAGGAGTTGAATGACTTCAGACCTGTTGCCTTGACGTCGCACGTGATGAAGACCATGGAGCGGCTGATAATACAGAATCTGAGGCCACAAACCAGGCACGCCCGGGATCCTCTTCAGTTTGCGTATAAGGAGAAGGTGGGAGTGGAGGATGCTATCACGTATTTGCTGCACAAATCCCTCTCTCACCTAGATGGGGTCAGTGGTGCTGTGAGGATTACATTCCTGGACTTCTCTAGTGCCTTTAACACCATCCAGCCCAAGATCTTAAGGCACAAACTAACGGAGATGGGAGTAGACTCTCACATGGTGGATTGGATAGTGGACTACTTGACAGATAGACCTCAGTATGTGCGGTTGGGAGACTGTAGGTCTGACACGGTGGTCAGCAGCACAGGAGCGCCGCAGGGGACCGTGCTCTCTCCGGTCCTGTTCACCCTGTACACATCAGACTTCCAATATAACTCGGAATCCTGCCATGTGCAGAAGTTCGCTGATGACACGGCCATAGTGGGGTGTGTCAGGAATGGACAGGAGGAGGAGTATAGGAAACTGATACAGGACTTTGTGATGTGGTGCAACTCAAACTACCTGCGTCTCAATATCACCAAGACCAAGGAGATGGTGGTGGACTTTAGGAGATCTAGGCCTCATATGGAGCCAGTGATCATTAATGGAGAATGTGTGGAGCAGGTTAAGACCTACAAGTATCTGGGAGTACAGTTAGACGAGAAGCTAGACTGGACTGCCAACACAGATGCCTTGTGCAGGAAGGCACAGAGTCGACTGTACTTCCTTAGAAGGTTGGCGTCATTCAATGTCTGTAGTGAGATGCTGAAGATGTTCTATAGGTCAGTTGTGAAGAGCGCCCTCTTCTTTGTGGTGGCGTGTTGGGGAGGAAGCATTAAGAAGAGGGACGCCTCACGTCTTAATAAGCTGGTAAGGAAGGCGGGGTCTGTCGTGGGCAAAGTACTGGAGAGTTTAACATCGGTAGCTGAGCGAAGGGAGCTGAGTAGGCTACAGTCAATTATGGAAAACTCTGAACATCCTCTACATAGCACCATCCAGAGACAGAGAAGCAGTTTCAGCGACAGGTTACTATCGATGCAATGCCCCTCAGACAGGATGAAGAGGTCAATACTCCCCAATGCCATTAGGCTTTACAATTCAACCACCAGGACTTAAGAACTTTTTAAAAGCTATTATTAATGCTTTTTGAGATAGTGATTTTAGATGCATATCATATTTTTACTGAGTTAAGTATTGTATGTAATTAGTTTTGCTACAACAAGTGTATGGGACATTGGAAAAAAGCTGAATTTCCCCATGGGGATGAATAAAGTATCTATCTATCTATTTATGGATGATGGTCATTGAGGCAGTTACCACATTCTTCTTAGGCACTAGTATAATTGAAGCATGTGGGAACCTCAGACTGCCAAAGCGAGAGGTTAAAGATCTCAGTGAACACTCCAGCCAGTTGATTAGCACAAGTCTTTAGTATGTGGCCAGGTACCCCGTCTGGACTTCCCGTCGGTTCACCCTCTTGATGGATTCTTGAACATCAGCCTCTGAGACTGAAATCACAGGGCTATCGGCGGGAATAAAATGGCATTAGTTTAGAAATAGTGTAAATGTGTCTTTGATAGTCATCACCCCCCCCCCCCCCCCAGACTCAGTAGGTAGTTATTAGTATGACTAGAAGGAGGCCCTTTGGCCCATCAGGTTTATGCCATTCATTGTATCTACATTAATCCCATTTGCTTGCATTAGTCTATTGCTAAAAGAAATGTCCAAAAGGATAAGGTGGCATCCATAATTAAGGGACCCAATCATTCAGGACATGCCCTCTTCTGATTACGACAAATGGGGAGGAGAGTCAGGATCCTGAAGACACACACTTCTCCATCTTCCATCAGATTTCTGAATGGACAATGAGCCCATGTACACTACCTCACTATTTTTTCTTATTTTTTGCTCTCTTTTTGCTATATATATAGCAAAATTTCGCGACACATGCCAGTGGTAGTAAACCTGGTTCTGATTCTGATTGCCTTTTCTGTCTTGTCTATTCTACTACTTATTTGAATGCTGTTGAAATGTTGCAAGAGTCTCTGCCTCCACTTCTTCCAGACTCCAGAAACCATCTGTGTGGAAAAAATGCCCCCACGTATTGTCTGTAAACCAACTGCCTCTGGGGTTTTACTGTTGTTGCTCTGCTAGGTTGGCACCAGAATGTGTGATAACACTTGCAGACAGCCAAAGCATATCCTTTGCTTGTGTGATAAATGAAAGAAATTAACTCTGCCCTTTTGTCTAACCTGTCCACGCTCCTCATAATTTCATATATCCTTCTTCAGTCACCCCTGAACCACATTTGCACAAAGAACGCAAACCCAGCCAGTCTGTCTCTGCTGAAAACTGTAATGCTCCAGTCCAGGTACCATTCTGGTGAATCTCTTCTGATCTCTGTTTCCTCTGTGTGTTACTGATCCATTGCCTTCCCATTCTGTTCATCATTTAACATTATTTTGTCTAATGTCTATTTTATGATTGAGATCAGATTTCTTTGTTTATAACGTATACATCGAAACAGAGTGAAATGATAGATAGATAGATACTTTATTCATCCCCATGGGGAAGTTCAAACTTTTTTTTCCAATGTCCCATACACTTGTTGTAACAAAACTAATTACATACAATACTTAAACTCAGTAAAAAAATATGATATGCATCTAAATCACTATCTCAAAAAGCATTAATAATAGCTTTTAAAAAGTTCTTAAGTCCTGGCGGTTGAATTGTAAAGCCTAATGGCATTGGGGAGTATTGACCTCTTCATCCTGTCTGAGGAGCATTGCATCGATAGTAACCTGTCGCTGAAACTGCTTCTCTGTCTCTGGATGGTGCTATGTAGAGGATGTTCAGAGTTTTCCATAATTGACCGTAGCCTACTCAGCGCCCTTCGCTCAGCTGCCGATGTTAAATTCTCCAGTACTTTGCCCACGACAGAGCCCGCCTTCCTCATTTGTGTTAACAGCCAACAACCAAAGGATGTGCAAATGCCACCACATATTCTGGTGGCAATATAGCAATTCCACAATGTTCAGCAGAACAACACAGAACACAACAAGCACCAAAACAGGCCCCTTTCCTCTTTCCCACCCACACAAATGAAAGCTTCCAGGCTTTGGAATTCCATTATGTTCAGCACTGTGTGTCGAAGTCAGGCACTTTGTGCCTTGACCCAGCTGAGAGCCTCTGCATGCATCTGCATTGTTTCTGATTCTGGCTCGTTTTGGAAAGGAAGTCCAGTGTGGATGTTGGTGCCAGACTGGGATGAAAATATTTGCTTATAGGTGTAACTGAATTTAACATTTTCTATATTTATTTTTGGCAGATCTGACAGGTTCGTTCACCGCAGGTCTTCCTCAGGGACCATTAGCTGTCCCATTTGTATGGATGGTTACAAAGAGGTAAGCCTACATCTCTAGAGAAATGTATTGATTTATTTATTTAGTGATACCGTATGGAACGGGCCCTTCTACTCCAATAAGTTGGAAAGTAACACTCCTTTCCTCAGGTTGGGGGGGGGGGGAGCATGGTTTTAAGGTGACAGCAGAGGCATTTTAGAACCTGAGGTGCAATTTTTTTTACATTGTCAGTGTAAGAATATTGAGTACAGGAGTTGGATTGTTTGGTTGAAGTTGTATAAGATGTTGGCAAGGCCTAATTTGGAGTATTGTGTGCGGGAAAGATGACAATAAGATTGAAAAAGTACAGACAAAATTTACGAGGATGTTGCCAGGACTAGAGTACCTGAGTTATAAGGGAAGATTGAATAATTCAGGAATTTATACCTTGAAACGTAGCAGATTGAGGAGAGATTTGATCGAGGTATGTAAAACTTTGAGGGTATAGATTGGGTAAATGCAAGCAGGCTTTCTCCACTGAGGTTGGGTGAGACTACTACCAGAGGTCATGGGTTAAGGGTGAAAGGTGAAAAGTTTAAGGGGAACATGAGGGAAACTCTTCACTCAGAGGGTTGTGAGAGCATGGGATGTGTTGCCAGCCAGGTGGTGCATGCAAGCTCAATTTCGGTGTTTAAGAGAAGTTTGGATAGGTACATGGATAGTAGGGGTATGCCGGGCTATGATCCAGGTGCAGGTGGATGGGACTAGGTAACTTAAATAGTTTGGCACGGACTAGATGGGCTGAAAGGCCTGTTTCTGTGCTATACTTTATGATTCTGGTGGTAGTGAAACAGATGTCAGAGTGGTGTTCAGTTAGCTTTTAGATAGACAGATCAATTTGCAGGAATAGGGGGATATGGATTGAAGATGTTTATTGAACAGCCTGTCATATCTCTGCTGATTCTTGATCCCTTTAACCCGCTCATTTCCCAGAAAGCTGTGGATATCATTTCCTTAACATTTCTCCACTTCTTCATATGTCCCTGTTCACCATTTTTCATTGCCCTTATAGGCAGTTTATTCCAGATAATAAATGGATTTTTCTTAAACCTCGACATAGGGCAGAATTAGGCCATTCGACCCATCAATTCTACCCCACATTCCATCATGTCTGATTTATTATCCCTCATCCTCTCGCAAAAGAAACTCTTCATCTCGGTTATAAAGGATATCTTTGTATTCAGAGTTCTCGGCTTCCCCACTATGGGAAAAACCTCTCCACTTCCACTCTATCTCAGCCTTTTATCGCCTTCAGTTTGAACCCTCACTCTTTTACTTGTCCGATTTGGAAATAGGTTGCTTCATAATCCAGAATGTGTGTAAACCTAGGTCTCAACTGAGTGCAGTCCTCGAGAATCTGAGCTGCTGCTTTCAAGCCTGTCTGTAGATGATTCACAACACATGAAAGAAGAGTTTTATCGGACGTGGAGGGAGTGGGGCGGCTCCTCCCCTGGTCTTGCTACCACTTACCTCGAATAACACCCAAAACTCATCATCACTACTTTCAATCCAAACTACTTTATTGCTTACAACCAACTCGTCACTGTATTTCAGAAGTAATATCGGTTTAAAAGCAAATACGACATCAGGAATCAAGGTGCAAGATTGTTTAATATCATTTTCTGTACACAAGTGCAAAGGAGAACAAAATAATCATTACTCTGCATCCGTTGCAGCAGAAAAAACACAATAAGGTAAAGAAGACAGTAAATATAAATACAGAAGGTAGCTTCAAAACATAGATTGTAACACTAGTCTCTAATAAAGTAATGGTGGAGGTATTAATCTGTCTTACTGCTTGGGGAAGGTAACTGTTTTTGTACCTAGAGTATAAAAGCAAGGACGTAATGCTGAGGCATTGGTCAGACCACATCTGGAGCATTCTGAGCAGTTCTGGGCTCCATATCAAAAAAAGGATATGCTATCATTGGAGGGGGTCCAGATGAGATCTCCAAGAATGTTTCTGGAAATGAAAGGATTAAAGTATGAGGAGCTTTTGATGTCTCTGGGCCTGTACTTGCTGGAGTTGAGAAGAGTGAGGGGGGATCTCATTGAAACCTATCAAATGTTGAAAGGCCTAGGTAGAGTGGATGTGGAGAGGATGTTTCTGATAGTGGTGGAGTCTAGGACCAGAGGGCACATCCTCAGAATAGAGAGATGTCCATTTAGAACAAGGAACATGAGGAATTTCTTTAGCTAAAGGGTAGTGAATCTGTGGAATTCATTGTCACAGATAACTGTGGAGATCAAACAGATGTTGGTAGGTTCTTGATTAGTAAGGGTGTCAAAGGTTACAAGGAGAAGGCAGGAGAATGGCGTTCAGAGGAATATTAAATCAGCCATGATGAAATGGCAGAGCAGACCTGATGAGCCAAATAGCCTAATTCTACTCCTGTGCCTTAGGATGTGAAATTTTGAAGTAGCAATACAGTGGAAAGACATAATTACAGAAGTGTGCCACAGTAACATTGCGGTTATTGTGATGCTGTTACAGCTTTGTGCGATGGAGTTTGGATTTCAATTCTGGCGACCTCCTAAGAAGTTTGTGCATCCTTCCCATGACCGAGTGGGAGTGGGTTTCTTCTGGCTGCTCTGGATTCCTTCCACAGACCAAAGATGTAGTTGGTTGATTGGTCATAGTAAATTCTCCTGTGATTAGGCTGGTGTTAAATAGGTGGGTTGCTGGGAGGTGCAGCTCATTGAGCCAGAAGGTCCTGTTCTTCATTGTATCTCTAAATAATAAATAATTTACAAAATAATAAGGTCTCTGAGCCAAACTCAGGCAGATAGGTCTGGCTTGCTGGACAGCATGGATGAAATGGGCTGAAGGGCATGTTTCTGTACAGTGTGACTCTGAAACTCCATAGTTTAAGAAATGCTACAATAAGTTATTACCTCCAAAAGATAGAATGCTGATATAAAATAGTAATTTAGAGATGTTCTCTTTTACGTTTAAACCCCAGAAGAATTTAAGAATTTGGACAAAGTTTCAAATTGATCAATATCTGACTGAATTGAATGAAGAGTCTGACTTTCCCTTTGTAGTTTTTGAAAAGCACTTTGTATAATTACCACTGTTATAATTTCATTTCTCGGTCCCTGTCCAGATTGTCCAAAGTGGGCGGCTGATTGTCTCGACGAAATGTGGTCACATCTTCTGCAGCCAGTGCATTCGGGACTCTCTTAGAAACTCTCACACGTGCCCAACCTGCCGAAAGAAACTGAACTCACGTCAGTACCATCCAATTTACGTTTGACCACGGAGAGGTGGGGAGGGTGTCATTCTGAAATTTATTCACCCAGCCATGCGTTGGGCATGTCAAAAAACCTATGACATTCTTCAGATTTATCAGTGACAAAGGGCGCTCCTTGTGGGAGACAGAAGGATGTGTGTAACACTGACTGACCACTGTATCCATCTAATCCAGTGGACTTGCTGTAACTTTGAATTGGGAGGGTTGCGTGGGAGGGAGGGGATGGGTAACGGCTGCGGGTGAGAAATAAAGCTTTCACCAGCGCGTTCCAGTTGCCAGCTCAGCTCAGATGTGTGTTTTCTACATATTTCTCTTTCTTTTCTGTGCTTTGCCTCTCTCACCACCAGCCCAGATCAGAGACTGGTCACCAACTGCACATGCAGTCAATTAACACGGCTCCGTCTTCAGTCTGCCCGTCCACCTTGCCGACTTACGGGAGCCCCACTCTGTCCTGCTCAGTTCCCCAAGTGGCATCAGACAGTCCCTCCTTACTGCCATTGCAACTGTGGGGGGAGATGTGAAGCATCAGGTACAGGGTGGTGGGGAGAGAAGCTGAAGGTTACATGAGGACCATGAGCTTTTGGTTAGACCCCTCTTACTCAGGAAATCTTTCAAAGCCTTACATTCACTGATGGCTGGGTTTCAGAAGATGTTTGTGGAGGGCTACGATTACTCTATGCATGATTTCAGGTTCCTGATTTTGCTTTGGGAACACATTGCCTTTTATTTCTCCTAAATTATCCCATAGCCAATGTCTGAAACAGCAGTATCCTCGACCAAAGATTCTGATCATCGGACCGAGTGCAGGTGGCTGCCATCGGTCTGTGCAATGACAGGTATTGGGAAAATTCAGCCAATGCTGGAACCAAATTAATATTCACGTCTTGAAATTCAGATATCTCTGAAAAATAAAGATGAGGTTAGTTTTAAATAAAGATGTTACTGGAAGTATTTTGAGTAATTGGAGGAAGTTTATTTTCATTGTCTGTAAACTTTTGTGCAGTGATGTTTTATGAATGTGAAAATTAGACCATTATGTCCTCTTGTTATGTAATGTTTTGTCAAGTAGAATGTTTTCTTTTTGCCACATTCTGAGGGCTAAAATAATGAATAAAATAATAGTCCCTCGTATGTCTCCCATTTAGTCTGTGTTTTTCTCAGTTTAACTTTATTTCAAGTTCTTCCTTTGCCTGGTTTGGTGCTAGCTCTTGCTATAGTTTTACTAAAAGTAACAGATTGCTTACAATACATCATAAACACAGGCAAATCTGCAGATGCTGGAAATCCAGAGTGACACACACAAAATGAAGGGCCAATTCCCCTCTGTCTCTCAATAAATACATGCTAGAGGAACTCAGCAGGTCAGGCAGCATCTGGGAGAGGTGGGGTGTAAACAATTGATGTTTTGGGTTGAGACCCTTCCTCAAATGTTTCTATTTTACATTTCCATGGGTACACTGTTATCTCTCATTCAGTCTTGATGATTAACCATTTACTAATCTGAGCTTACTTTTTTATCAAAACTACAACAACTCCCCATCATTTCATGGTGGTCTGTTTCTGGGTTCTGCCTCTCCTACCTGTCCTTGCACCTCCTTTTGAACAAGGGGTTTGGAGCTTGTTCTTGGCAGTTTTCCAGTCCCATGGCACACACAGTCACAGAAACAGCATAGAGCAAGGGAAGAAGCTGTTCCTATAATATTTGAGTATGTGCCTTGAGGCTCTTGTACCTCCTTTCTGATGGTAGTAACGAGAAGAATGAATACCCTAGATGGTGAGGGTCTTTTATGATGGATGCAGCCTTCTTGAGGACTATCCTTTAGACGGTGTTCTTGATGGTGGGAGAGGGTTACGCCTGTGACGGAGGTGGCTGAGTCACCAACCTTTACAGCCTCTTGTGCACTGGAGCCTCTATGTTAGCCTATGAAGCAGCCAGTCAGAATGCTTTCCACAGTACATGTACAGAAATCTGTTAGATTCTTTGCTGACATACCAGATCTCATATTCCCAGTGAAGTAGAACTACGGGCATGCCTTCTTTATGATCTTTTCAATGTGTTCAGCACAGGATAGGTGGTCTAAGATGTCGCTGCCCAGGAACTTGAAGGCTGCTTACCCTTTCTACTGCTGCCCCCTCAATGTGGATTGGTGTGTGTTATCAAGTCAATAAAGTACAACAACACAGAAACAGGCCCTTCAGTCCATCTGGTTGATGGTGAATTGTTATCCTGCCCAGTTCCATTGACTTGCACCTTTGCCATAGACCTTCATACCCCTCCTATCCATGTATTTATCCAAACTTCTCAAATTTTACAATTGAATCTGCATCCACCAGTTCCACTGGCCAATTCTCCTGACTTCCACTTCCTTCGGTCCACAATCAATTTCTTGGCAAAACATACAAAATGCTGGAGGAGCTCTGCAAGTCAGACGGTACTTCAGACGGAAAAATTATACTTCAGGCTGAGACCTTTCTTCAGGATCGGAAAGGTAGGGGGAGGGGAAGAGGGAGAGGGGTATCAGGAAAGTGATAGTTGAAACCAAGTGGGTGAGAAAGGTAAAGAGCTGATGATGAAGGGATTTGATAGGGGAGAGTGGACCATGGGAGAAAAGACAGGAAGAAGGGCACCGGTGGAGGTGATAGGCAGGTGCGAAGAGGCAAGGGGCCAGAATTTTCTTGCAGGAAGGAGAAATCAATATTCATTCTCTCAGGTTGGAGGCTACCCAAACGGAATATGAGGTGCTTCTCTTCCACTGTGAGGGTGGCCTCATCATGGCACAAGAGGAGGCTGTGGACCAACATATCAGAACAGGAATCGGAATTAAGATGTTTGGACAGTGGGAAATTCCACTTTTGGTGAATGGAGTAAAGATGATGGACGAAGCAGGCCCTCAGTTCACAACAGGTCTCATCAATGTAGAGGAGGCTGCACTGGGAGCACTGGATATAATAGGTGGTCCAAGCAGATTTGCTGGTGCAGTGTTGCCTCACCTGAATGACCGCTTGGGGCCTTTAATGGAGGTGAATGGGCAGATGTAGCAGTTTGGCTGTTTGCAGGGGTAAGTGCTGGGGGGGGGGGTGTGAGTGGACAAAGAATCATAGAGGGAGTGATCCCAACAGAAAGCAGAGGTGGGGGAAGGAAAGATGTGTTTAGCGGTAGGATTCATTCGGAGATGGAAGTAGTTACAGAGGATGATCTGTTGGATGGGGTGGTATGTAAGGACAAGAGGAACTCTCACTGTTCAGGCTGCAGGAGGAGATGTGGGTGAGGGTAGCATCAATGGTGGAAGAAGGGAAATCCCATTATATGAAGAAGGACATTCCGGTGAAGCCCTGGAAAGGAAAGCCTCGTCCTGGGAACAGATGCGGTGGAGACGAAGGAACTGAGAAAAGGGAATAAATAGCATTTTTACAGGAGACAGGTTGGGAAGAGACAAAGTAAAGGTAGCTGTGGGAATTGGTATGTTTATAAAAGATGTCTGTCGGTAGTTTGTCACTGGAGATGGAGACACCAAAAAAAGAGGAGGGACGTCTCAGAAATGGTCAATTCCTGGGTCTTGCTGATATTGGGTGCAAGATTGTTGCAACATGACTCAACCAGCTGATCGACCTCACTCCTGTATGCCTCCTCATCACCATCAGAGATGCGGCCAGCAACTGTTGTGTCTGGGCGAATTTTCGATGGTGTTTGTGCTGTGCCTCACTATAGAGTAAAGAATGTAGAGAGAGTAGAGCAGCAGTGGAAGCATTCATCCTCAGGGAAAAGATATGACCTCTCTCACACTCCACCATTTAATGAAATGATCAGATCTCCTGTAATAATCTTTACTCTGCATTTCCATCTACACATAGTAACCTTCTATCAAGTGTCTGTACCTCTGTCTTAAACTGGTACAAAGACTACAAAATGTTGAGATATTAATAATAAAGATTTATAAAGTTATGTGGGGGGTATAGAGCAGCTCCTTCTCAGCATTGGAATGTCTCGTGCCTGAGATAAAGATAAAGATTAGCTTTATTTGTCAGATGTACATTGAAACGTATAGTGAAATGTGTTGTTTGCATCAACAATCAACACACTACGAGGATGTGCTGGGGGTATCCTGCAAGTGTTGACCATGCTTCCAGTACCAATGTACCAAGCCCACAACTTATTAACCCTTGCCTGTATATATTTGGAATGTGGGAAGAAACTGGAATATCCAGAGAAAACCTATGCAAACACTTTATAGACAGTGGATTTAATGGAACCCCGATCGCTGACATTGTAAAATGTTTCACTAGCCTGTAAGAGGTAATTTCAAAGGATTGATGTGGGGCAAGTTCATAGATGATAGAGAAATGGGGGGGTTATGTAGGAGGGAAGGGTTAGATTGATCTTAGAGTAGGTTAAAAGGTCGGCACAACATCATAAGCCAAAGGGCCTATGCTATAATATTCCATGATGTGCAGAATTATCAAACCACTGATATATTGCCAACATCGCTCACTTCTACAAATTACAAGCAAAGAAAAAAATGTAAGTGATGAGCAAAATCAAATTCAAAATGTTTGAAGTAAATTTATTATCAAAGTACATTTATGTCACCAAGTACAACCCCGAGATTCATTTTCCTGCGGGCATACTCAATAAATTCATAGAATAATAACCATAACAGAATCAATGAAAGACTGCACCAACTTGGACGTTTAACCAGTGTGCAAAAGACAGCAAACCATGGAAATACAAAAAGAAATAATAATAATAATAAATGAGCAACAGATATTGAGAATGTGAGATGAAGAATCATTGGAAGTAAGTCCATAGGTTGTGGGAACATTTCAATGATGGGGCAAATGAAGTTCTCTCCAGGTTCCAGAGCCTGATGGTTGAGGGGTGATAACTGTGCCTGAGCCTGGTGAGTCTTGTTGATGGCAGCAGCGAGATGAGAGCATGACATGGGTGGTGGGGGACCCGAATGATGGATGCTGTTTTCCTACATTTAATTTAAGATAATGAAAATATTCATTCATTGATTCTGGGTTGAACAAACGTGTAAGGGATCATCTTTTATTGTCTTTATTTATCCATCATTTGCTAGAGGTTCTTTCATTTCCTGCTTCCTATAGTTCTTCATCAGAATCAGAATCAGACTTTAATCGCCAAGTACCTATGCACATACAAGGAATTTACTTCTGGCAGATGTTGTCTCTCTGCTCATAACAATAATAATGATAAATATAAATGAAAATATAGATTATACATACAGGTAGTGCAATCCAAGTAATAGTTGGCCGACAGTTAACCGGCAGTTAACTGTTCAGCAAAGTGACCGCAGTAGGGAAAAAACTTCTCCAGTGCCTATTAGTCTTAGTCTGGAGGGATCTGAAGCGCCTACCAGACGGAAGCAGATCAAACAGTCCGTGCGCAGGATGGGAGGAGTCCTTTATGATGTTCCCCGCCCTCTTCTTCAACCTGGAAGAGTACAGATCCACAATAGAGGGCAGGGAGACTCCAATGATGCGCTCGGCAGTCCTCACTGTGCGCTGTAGTCTGGTTCTATCCTGCTTGGTGGCAGCTCCAAACCACACAATGATGGAGGTGCATAGGACAGACTCAATGACTACAGTGTAGAACTGCAGCAGCAATTCCTGAGGCAGACCGTATTTCCTCAGACAGGATGAAGAGGTCAATACTCCCCAATGCCATTAGGCTTTACAATTCTACCGCCAGGACTTAAGAACTTTTTAAAAGCTCTTATTAATGCTTTTTGAGATAGTGATTTAGATGCATATCATATTTTTTACTGAGTTAAGTATTGTATGTAATTAGTTTTGCTACAACAAGTGTATGGGACATTGGAAAAAAGTTGAATTTCCCCATGGGGATGAATAAAGTATCTATCTATCTATCTATCAAGAGCCGAAGGAAATACATCCGCTGCTGGGCGGATCATTACAGTCTGCTTAAGTCTTCAGCCCATTGAAGCCTTCAGAAATAAAGTAATGACAGGGAACTGTCATCCCGGCTTTTATTCCTACAAATCAAATCCATCCTCAATCTACTTAACTTTAATTTTCTTCTCAGACCAAAGAATATTTGTGAGTGACACCCATTGTCTGCCTTGACTGAGGATTACCTCCTCATTTGTAATGTATTTCTTTAATAAAAGTAAGTGCAAAATCTTATCCTGATGTGTCACGGCTTGGTATGGTGGTAACTGTTCTGCCTGTGTCTACGAGAAACTGCAGAGAGCTGTGGACACAGCTCAGCATGTCACAGGAACCAGCCTCCCCTCCATGAATTATGTCTACACTTCTTGCTGCCTTGGTAAATCAGCCAACATAGCCAAATACCCCTCTTCTCTCCCTTTCCACCAAGCAGAAGATACAAAAGCCTGAAACCATGTACTATCAAGCCTGCACAGTCATGCACCTTCCATTCTCCACACAGCCATTTACTTGTCATTTTCAATTCATCACCTGCAGCATATTTAAGTCGAGCTCTCATCCACAATCGTACATTATCTTGTTGTGTTAAGTATCTGTTCTCTCTTGTGACCCCCCTTGGCTTGTTATTTTGCAGTTTATTAGTAAGCAAAATATCATTTACTGCTAAATCATCTCTACCTATCAGCTTCTGGGTCAATTCTTCTCCACATCTCCAACCATCAGAGTACACTCACCTAATGGAAGTTTTTTGTTGACAGGAACACACAATGACAAAGCAGCTTGAACCCATTGGGCATCTGATTCCCACTTTCAACCAACTCTCCATCTCAATACAGCAACCCCAAGCCAGTCAGCCTTCAGCCTTGGAGCCCCGGATTCTGGTGCCCGAACACTTTGACAGATCCCCAACCTAATGTCAAATTTCCTGTCCCAGTGCGACTCACAGTTTGAGCTCCAGCCATCTCTATATTCTATGGACCAAGCCAAAACTGCCTTTGTCATCTTTCTCTTGACTGGACAAGCTCTGACCTGGGTCACCTTCAACTGGGACAATAAATGCAACATTTGCAATAATTATGAGGAATTCATCAATGAGATTTTTGATTATCTGGGAAGTGGAGGGAGGACAGTGGATTGGGTACTTTCCCTGCACCAAGGTTCACGCTTGAAATTCAGGACCCTCACAGTGGAGTACAGCTGGAATGTGGAAGTGCTGCCTCTCAGAGCACTTGAAAGAAAAGCCATCTACACGAGAGAGACACCCACTGACCTCGAAAGCATCATCATTCTAGCCCTCCAAAATGACAAGCGTCTTATGGAATGACCCTCATAAGCCAAAACTCCAGTTCCATTTCAAGATGTAGGACCCTCACCGGCAATGCCTCCAGAACCCATGAAGGTAGAGAGAGCTCCCTTAACATGCCCCCCCCCCCCCGCCCCCAAGCATTTGGTCAGTGGAGAAATAACTGGAATAACTTGTGTGCTTACTATGGAACTGATGATCACCCACTGCATATGCGAAACGGCACCACCAGGTAGAGACAAGGGCTTCTATCTGGTCATTCTCCCTGAACCCCCATTCCAGCATCATTGCCTGACTCACTCTCCCCTCCTCCACACTCTGGTAGATTCTGGTGCAGCAGGCAACTTTCCAGACTAGACTCTGTGTAGCTTAGACTCCCAACTGAGTCTGGCTCTCACCCACAGCCATTGATGGACGTCCCTTGGGGCCTGGGATTGTCCAGGCACAAATCCCGTGCATATGAGCTTCGGGCAGTACCGAGGGTACACCCATATCCTCCTCAGTTGACCTCACCCCGTGGACAGAAACAAACAATAGACAGTAGATGCAGGAGTAGGCCATTTGGCCCTTCTAGCCAGCACCGCCATTCACTGTGATCATGGCTGATCATACACAGTCAGTACCTCGTTCCTGCCCTCTCCCCATATCCCTTGACCCCGCTATCTATAAGAGCTCTATCTAACTCTCTCTTGAATGCATCCAGAGACTTGTCCTCCACTGCCTTCTGGGGCAGAGCATTCCACATATCCACCACTCTCCGGGTGAAAAAGTTTTTCCGCATCTCTGTTCTAAATGGCCTACCCCTTATTCTTAAACTGTGGCCTCTAGTTCTGGACTCACCCATCAGCGGGAACATGCTTCCTGCCTCCAGTCTGTCCAATCCCTTAATAATCTTATATGTTTCAATCAGATCCCCTCTCATCCTTCTAAATTCCAGTGTATACAAGCCCAGTCGCTCCAATCTTTCAACATACGACAGTCCTGCTATTCCGGGAATTAACCTTGTGAACCTACGCTGCACTCCCTCAATAGCAAGAATGTCCTTCCTCAAATTTGGAGACCAAAACTGCACACAATACTCCAGATGGGGTCTCAACAGGGCCCTGTACAGCTGCAGAAGGACCTCTTTACTCCTATACTCAATTCCTCTTGTTATAAAGGCCAGCATGCCATTAGCTTTCTTCACTGCCTGCTGTACCTGCATGCTTGCTTTCATTGACTGATGTACAAGAAAACACCTAGATCTCATTGTACTTCCGCTTTTCCTAACTTGACTCTATTTAGATAGTAATCTGCCTTCCTGTTCTTGCCACCAAAGTGGATAACCTCACATTTATCCACATTAAACTGCATCTGCCATACATTTGCCCACTCACCCAATGTATCCAAGTCACCCTACATTCTCATAACATCCTCCTGACATTTCACACTGCCACCCAGCTTTGTGTCATCAGCAAATTTGCTAATGTTACTTTTAATCCCTTCATTCAGGGGTGTCAAACTCATTTTAGGTCACGGGCTGGATTGAGCAAAATGCAGCTTCATGCGGGCCGGATCAGTCGGACACGTGCGAACGCAGCTTTCGTTGCCTCCGTTTTTTCAGCCTGCTCTCGTGTCTCAGTCTCTGCTATAACTACAAAGTGTTCCACTTTATAAATTCCGTTTCTTATGAAGAAGACTGCCGAGCAAGACTGCCGAATAAACACTAAAAACCCTGAAAACCTGGTACCTGAATAAACTCAGCATTAGCCATATCATACGCCATAGGCGCTTAGATTACTGGGGCCAGCTTTAATAGTAATTAGATATTATCTCGCGGGCCAAAGATAATTCCACCGCGGGCCGGATTTGGCCCGTGGGCCTTGGGTTTGACATATATGATGTATATTGTAAACAGCTGCGGTCCCAGCACCGAACCTTGCAGTACCCCACTGGTCACAACCTGCCATTCCGAAAGGGACCCGTTAATCACTACTCTCTGTTTCCTGTCAGCCAGCCAATTTTCAATCCATGTCAGTACTCTGCCCCCAATACCATGTGCCCTAATTTTCCCCACTAATCTCCTATGTGGGACTTTATCAAAAGCTTTCTGGAAGTCCAGGTACACTACATCCACTGCCTCTTCCTTGTCCATTTTCATAGTTACATCCTCAAAAAACTCCAGAAGATTAGTCAAGCATGATTTTCCCTTCATAAATCCATGCTGACTCGGACTGATCCTTCTACTGCTATCCAAATGTGTTGTAATTTCCTCTTTTATAATTGACTCCAGCATCTTTCCCACCACTGACGTCAGGCTAACCGGTCTATAATTCCCTGTTTTCTCTCTCCCTCCTTTCTTGAAAAGTGGGACAACATTAGCCACCCTCCAATCAGCAGGAACTGTTCCTGAATCTATAGAACATTGGAAAATGATCACCAATGCGTCCACGATTTCTAGAGCCACCTCTTCAAGTACCCTGGGATGCAGATCATTAGGTCCCGGGGACTTATCAGCCTTCAGACTCAACAGTCTATCCAACACCGTTTCTTGCCTAATATAAATTTCCTTCAGTTCATCCTTTACCCTAGTTCCTTTGGCCACTATTACATCTGGGAGATTGTTTGTGTCTTCCCTAGTGAAGACAGATCCAAAGTACCTGTTCAAATTTTGGTCTTAACTATTTTTTTGCTATTCACATACCTAAAGAAGCTTTTACTATCCCCCTTTATATTCTTGGCTAGTTTACCTTCGTACCTCATTTTTTCTTGGCGTATTGCCTTTTTTGTTATCTTCTGTTGTTCTTTAAAAGCTTCCCAGTCCTCTGGTTTCCCGCTCATCTTTGCTATGTTATACTTCTCTTTTATTTTTATACTGCCCTTTACTTCCCTCGTCAGCCACGGCCACCCCTTACTTTTCTTAGGATCTTTCTTCCTCTGGAATGAAGCGATCCTGCACCTTCTGCATTATTCCCAGAAATACCTGCCATTGTTGATCCACTGTCTTCCCTGCTCGGGTATTGTTCCATTGAACTTTGGCCAGCTCCTCCCTCATAGCTCCATAGTTCCCTTTGTTCAACTGTAATACTGACACATCCGATTTTCCCTTCTCAAATTGTAGGTTAAAATATATCATATTATGGTCACTACCTCCTAATGGTTCCTTTACCTCGAGGTCCCTGATCAAATTCAGTTCATTGCACAACACTAAATCTAGAAATTGCCTTCTCCCTGGTAGGCTCCGGTACAAGCTGTTCTAAGAATCCATCTCGGAGGCACTCCACAAACTCCCTTTCTTGGGGTCCAGTGCCATTCTGATTCTCCCAGTCTACCTTCATGTTGAAATCCCCCATGACAACTGTATCATTACCTTTGCGACATGCCAATTTTAACTCTTCATTCAACTTACACCCTACATCCAGACTGTTGTTTGGGGGCCTGTAGATAATTTCCATTAGGGTCTTTCTACCCTTAGAATTTCTCAGTTCTGTCCATACCGACTCTACATTCCCAGATTCTATGTACCCCCTCGCAAGGGACTGAATATCATTCCTCACCAACAGAGCCACCCCACCCTCTCTGCCAGTCAGTCTGTCCTTTCGATAAGATGTAGATCCTTGAATATTCATTTCCCAGGCCCTGTCCGCTTGAAGCCATGTCTCTGTTATTCCCACAACATCGTACTTGCCAATTTCCAACTGAGCCTCAAGCTCATCTGCTTTGAAGAATCGGTGCACCACTGTCATGATCACTGTGGCCCCATCAGAAGGTGGCAAACCTGTGATGAAATCTATGGTGAAGTGAGACCATAGGCGTTGAGGTACCAGTAGAGGCTGCAGGGGCCCAGAGGGTTGCTGGTTGGAGGAATTGGACTGGGCACATTGAGGACAGACAGACAAACTCCCACAGGAATACCACAACTCAGCCGTCACTTTTAGTATAATGGTGACCAACACCCTGCCGCCTCACAGACTACAATACTGTGCAATCACCCTTCTCCTTGGAGCCCTCTCCCTTCCTGAGATCCAAGCCATGAATGACAATGTCACCAATGTTCAAGTGGCCCATTATGATCACAGACTTGCGTCAGTTTGTCGCTGTCTGTCCTCAATGTGCCCAGTCCAATTCCTCCAACCAGCAACCCTCTGGGCCCCTGCAGCCTCTACTGGTACCTCAAAGCCTATGGTCTCACTTCACCATAGATTTCATCACAGGTTTGCCACCTTCTGATGGGGCCACAGTGATCATGACAGTGGTGGACCGATTCTCCAAAGTGGCCCACTTCATTGCCCTCCCCAAACTTCCATCAACTGCAAGGATGCTGGACCTGGTTCTCCAACGTGTAGTTCACCTACACGGGTTCCTTCAGAACATTGTGATGGACTGGGGCCTGCAATCCGTCTCCCGGGTCTGGCAAACCTTCTGCTCTCTCCGCACCTCCGTGAGTTTGTCTTCTAGCTATCATCTACAGACCAACAGTCAATCAGCAAGTAGAGAGGTTTCTGCAATACTTCGCCACCTCTAACCCTTCCACAAGAAGAAGCATCTTCTCTGGGCTGAACTGTCCACAATTTACACACCTGCTCTGCCATAGGTAGGTGGAGGTCCCATCTGCAAGGCCCTGCTTCGCCAATTCAGGAATACTTGGCCTGCTGCTGCCAGGCTAACCACTATCGGTGCCCAGACAGACTACTCAAGCCTGGGGACTGTATCTGGCTGTCCACCCGAGAAATGCCCAAAACACGACTCGCAAAAGCTCTCAGCCCGGTTCAATTGTCCCTTTAATATTACCCGTCACATCAACCCAGTCACTAAACACCTCCAGCTGTCACCATCTCTCAGGATCACACCTCCCTTCCACATGTCCTGCCTCAAGCCCATTGTCCATGGGCCACTCAACCCACCCAAACCTGTTCTTCCAGCACCAAGGATGTGAAAGGTGGCCCAGTCGATGGATTCACGTCATTGTGGACAGGTTGTGCACTACCTAGTCCACTGGGAAGGGTACATCCCGGACTGGAGGTCTTGGATGCTGTCCAGTTTCATCTTGGATCTATTGTCCATTGAGGATTTCCACTGAACCCATACAGGTTGTCCTGGGCTGTCGGGTGCTGACTTATGGAGTGGGTGGGGGGGGGGGGAACGTCCTGTCCTCCCAGTCTCCACCCAGCTAACGAGAGTCAACTGCCACTCATTTCTAACTCATCACCTGCAGCCTATTTAAACTCTTTCTCATCCACAGTCCTTCATTCACTCAATGGACCAGCCAACCTCAACCAGTTGTTCCTATCTTTCAGTCACCTTGTCGCGTTGTCACATTAGGTATCTGTTCCTTCTTGTCTTGTGGCTCCTCATGGCCTGTCATTTACAGGTAAAATATTTTTTACTGCTAAATAATCTCTGCTGCTCAGCTTCTGGCCAAACCTCCTCCACATTTCCTGACAGGATGAGTGAACCCACCATTGACCCATCAGATGACATGCACCTAAAAGAAGTCATCTTTCGACAGGAGCACATGATTATCACACTGTTGTAAGACTATTGAATGGTTCCCTTGTGTAAGATAGATTCTTGACCTCAGCGGCTACCTCATTGTGATCTTGCTCCCTATTGTCTGCCTGCACTGCACTTTCTCTGTAACTGCAACACTTTATTCCACATTCTGTTGTTGCTTTTTCCTCACTGTACTGATGTGATGAAATGATCTGTGTGGGTGACTTGCAAAACAAAGATTTTCACTGGACCTCAGTATCAGTGTCAGTAATAAAACAATTCACAAAACATTCATCTCTGTTCTGGCTGAACGACTGATCCCATTTAGAACACGCAAGAAAATAAGGAGGATTGAAGCATTATTCACACTGCAGATTCTAATTTTACAGGACCAGAAGACAAAGGACCAGAATTAAGCCATTTGGCCCATCAAATCTACTCTGCCATTTGATCCTGGCTGATCTATTATCTCACTCTCCTGCCTGCTCCTTTTAACCTGACTAATCAAGAACCTATCAAACTCTGCTTTAACCATACCTGATGAATTCCACAGATTCATCATCCTCTGGCTAAAGCAATTCCTTCTCATCTCTGTTCTAACAGGTGCTTTCTAATCCTAAATTCCCCTAACTATTGGAAACATCCTCTCCACATCCACTTTATCTGGTCCTTTCAATAACTGATATTTTTCAATGAAATCCCCCTTCTTTCTTATAAACGCCAGCAAGTATGAACCCAAAGCCGTCATACATTTTGAAATTAGCTCACCCCGGCAACATCTCAGGCATGATCCATGCTCCATATTCTTCAACGCAGTAAAACTCTGATAATCCAGCCCCGCTTAGACTTTGCTGGTGCCAAGCTGGTAGATTTTCCGAACTGTTGTGTCTCGCTGAGGCTCCACATAATTGGTGCAGTACCAGAGACCTTGGCTCAGTTTTGTAAGGAGTTGGTACGTCCTCCTTCCCACAGGGATGCCTCTAGGTGCTTCAGTGTCTTCCCACATTCCAAAGGCCTACAGGTTAATAGTCAGGTACTGCATAGCTGAATTCTTTCCCTCAGCTATTTGGACAAGACAACAAAATGTAATATTCTGAAGTTTGTTGATGATGCTACTCTGCTGGAATTGGGAATTGCACAGAGGAGGCAGAGAGGCTTCAGGCATCTTAGGTTAAGTAAGTGGGCAAAAGGTTGGGAGATTTAAGATCTAAGCTAAGCTTTATTTGTCACATGAACATCAAAACATGGAAACGTACAGTGAAATGCATCAATAAGAGAGCATGGCCAGTCTGGTGGGGAGGGTTGGGGTTTCTTGATATGATGGATGCTGCTTTTTTGTGTAATGCTCATTGTAAATGTGTTAAATAGTGGGACAGGCTTCGCCTGCCATACCACACATTCTCTGTAGGGTCTTGACCAAAATGATTGACAATCCCTCTGCCTCCATAGATGCTGCTTGACTTGCTAAGTACATCCAGCAGTTTTTTGCTGTGGATTCCATAAATCTCCCAAAATAGCATTTGCCTCCTGAACCTGCAGCTATTGGTGTTGATTACTATTTATGTCGTGGCACATGGACTGAGAAAAGGCAAACACGAGAAGATCTGCAGGTGCTGGGAATCTAAGCAACACGCACAAGATGCTGGAGGAACTCAGCAGCTCAGGCAGCATCTATGGAGAGGAATACTGGCTTCGTTTTAGGCCAAGACCCTTCATTAGGACTGGAAAAAAGATGAGGTCAGAGTAAAAGGGTAGGGGGCAGGGAGGAAGAAGTACAAGGTGATGGGTGAAACCAGGAGAGGAGGAGGGGTGAAGGAAAGAGCTGAGAAGTCGATTGGTGAAACAGATAAAAGGCTGGAGGAGGGGGAAATCTGATAGGAGAGGGTAGAAGACCGTGGAAGAAAGGGAAGTGGATGGAGCACCAGAGGGAGGTGATGGGCAAGGAAGGAGATGAGGTGGGAATGGGAAACCAGAATGAGGAATGGTGGGGGAGGGGGCAGAAGTACCAGAAGTTTGAGAAATCGATATTCATGCCATTGGGTTGGAGGATACCCAAACGGAATATAAGGTGTTACCCCTCCAACCCGAGTGTGGCCTCATTGTGACAGTATAGGAGGCCATGGGCTAACATGTCAGAATGGGAATGGGAAGCAGAATTGAAATGGGTGGTCACTGGGAGATCCCACTTTTTCCGGCAGATGGAGTATAGGTGCTCAGCGAAGTGGACTCCCAATCACATTGTGTCTCACTGACATATAGGAGGCCACACCGGGAGCCACAGATACAGTAGATGCCCCAACAGACTCACAGGTGAAGTGTCACCTCACCTGCTGTGGGGTGGTAAGTGAAGACAAGAGGAACACTATCGCAGGTGGGGTGGCGGGAGGATAGGGTGAGGGCAGACGTGCATGAAATGGAGAAGATGTTGATGGAGGAGGAAGGAAAGTCCATTTCTTTGAACAAGGAGGACATATCTTTAGTTCTTGAATGGAAAGCCTCATTCTGAGAGCAGATGCAGCAGAGTTGGAGGAACTGAGAGAAGGGGATGGCAGTTTTACATCTTAGTTGGGATGTAGGTGAGGATTCCAGGTGGAGACCCCCCCCCCCCCCCCACTCTGAATTTTCTTCTTTTTTTCCAGTCCTGATGAAGGGTCTCGGCCCAAAACGTCAATGGTTTTCTTTTTTCCATAGATGCTGCCTGGCCTGCTGAGTTCCTCCAGTAAATTGTGTGCGTTACGGTGAAAAGGTTTAGTTGTGAATGCCGTTCAGCCAGGTCATTCTGTACATCAGTAATGAGCTGTTAAAAATAGAACCAAACTTGTTACAGTTTCAGAGGAACTGCAGCACAGGTAGACAATAAGGTCCAACTGCCGCAGCAAGATTGGGAGCATTAAAAGAGTTCATCTTTTAATATCTGCTCTGCTTTCAGTAGCTACTGTACAGGTCTCCTTACACATCAACACTTACCAATCTAATATTGCTTAAATAAAAAGCCTTCTGTTTTCCCAATGGTTTGGATAACTTCACATTTATTGCATTATATTGTATCTCCTGAAGTCAATAATCATCTCCGTGGTCTTGCTGACATTGAGAAAGAGGTTGTTGTTATAGCACCACTCAGCCAGCAACCTCGTGTAGATGTGCTCAGTGGTGGGGAGGGCTTTATCCGTGATGGACTGCATCATATCCATTACTTTTTTGAAGGATTTTCCATTCAATGGCATTGGTGTCTCCATACCACTGTTGGTGAAGAGAAGATAGGAGTGAGAGGTAACCCAAATGGGGAATGGAAAAAGGAAGTGGGAGGTGGGGGAAGTAATTACTGAAAGTTGGAGAAATCAATGTTGAGGCAATCAGGTTGGAGGCTACTCAGGCGGAGTATGAGGTGTTGCTCTTCCAACCTCAATCTGGCCTCAGCATTACTGTAGAGAGGGCATGGACTGACATGTCAGAATGGAATAGGAAGTCAAATTCCAAATGGACAACTGCAGAGGAAGTATGTTTGGCTCAGGTAATTCAGAATCAGAATCAGGTTTATTATCACCGGCATGTGACATGAAATTTGTTAACTTAGCAGCAGCAGTTCAATGCAATACATAATACAAAAGAGAAAAAATAATAATGAATAAATCAATTACAGTATACATATATTGAACAGATTAAAAAATGTGCAAAAACAGAAATACTGTATATTAAAATAGTGAGGTAGTGTCCAAGAGTTCAATGTCCATTTAGGAATCGGATGGCAGAGGGGAAGAAGCTGTTCCTGAATCGCTGAAGTGTGTGCCTTCAGGCTTCTGTACCTCCTACCTGATGGTAACAGTGAGAAAAGGGCATGCCCTGGGTACTGGAGGTCCTTAATAATGGACGCTGACTTTCTGAGACACTGCTTCTTGAAGATATCCTGGGTTCTTTGTAGGCTAGTACCCAAGATGGAGCCAACTAAATTTACAACCTTCTGCAGCTTCCTTTGGTCCTGTACAGTAGCCCCCACCCCCATACCAGACAGTGATGCAGCCTGCTAGAATGCTCTCCATGGTATATCTATAGAAGTTTTTGATTGTATTTGTTGACATGCCAAATCTCTTCAAACTCCTAATAAAGTATAGCCACTGTCTTGCCTTCTTTATAACTGCATCAATATGTTGGGACCAGATTAGATCCTCAGAGATCTTGACAGCCAGGAACTTGAAACTGCTCACTCTCCTCACTTCTGATCCCTCCATGAGGATTGGTATGTGTTCCTTTGTCTTTCTCTTCTTGAAGTCCACAATCAGCTCTTTCGTCTTTCTGACATTGAGTGCCAGGTTGTTGCTGCGGCACCACTCCACTAGTTGGCATATCTCACTCCTGTACACCCTCTCGTCACCACCTGAGATTCTACCAACAATGGTTGTATTGTCAGCAAATTTATAGATAGTATTTGAGCTATGCCAAGCCACACAGTCACATTTCAGTGACCACTCCCCGCTGAACATTGACAGCTCCTTGGTAGAGA
Organism: Hemitrygon akajei; assembly: GCF_048418815.1. Classification (NCBI taxonomy): domain Eukaryota; kingdom Metazoa; phylum Chordata; class Chondrichthyes; order Myliobatiformes; family Dasyatidae; genus Hemitrygon; species Hemitrygon akajei. The sequence continues at coordinate 14,689,016 of NC_133129.1, read as the reverse complement.
TTGTTAAGAGCACCAAATTTCTTGGTGTTCACCTGGCGGAGAATCTCACCTAGTCCCTCAACACCAGCTCCATAGCAAAGAAAGCCCAGCAGCGTCTCTACTTTCTGCGAAGGCTGAGGAAAGTCCATCTCCCACCCCCCCCATCCTCATCACATTCTACAGGGGTTGTATTGAGAGCATCCTGAGCAGCTGCATCACTGCCTGGTTCAGAAATTGAACCATCTCGGATCGCAAGACCCTGCAGCGGATAGTGAGGTCAGCTGAGAAGATCATCGGGGTCTCTCTTCCTGCCATCACGGACATTTACACTACATGCTGCATCCACAAAGGCAGGGGTGTCAAACTCATTTTAGGTCACGGGCCGGATTGAGCAAAATGCAGCTTCATGTGGGCCGGATCAGTCGGGCACGTGCGAACGCAGCTTTCGTTGCCTCTGTTTTTTCAGCCTGCTCTCATGTGTCTCAGTCTCTGCTATAACTACAAAGTGTTTAACTTTACAAATTCCGTTTCTTATGAAGAAGACTGCCGAGCAAGACTGCCGAATAAACACTAAAAACCCTGAAAACCTGGTACCTGAATAAACTCAGCATTAGCCATATCATACGCCATAGGCGCTTTGATTACTGGGGCCAGCTTTAATAGTAATTAGATATTATCTCGCGGGCCAAAGACAATTCCACCACGGGCCGGAATTGGCCCGCGGGCCTTGAGTTTGACATATATGCACAAAGGGAACAGCATTATGAAGGACCCCATGCACCCCTCATACAAACTCTTCTCGCTCTTGCCATCTGGGAAAAGGCACCGAAGCATTCGGGCTCTCACGACCAGACTATATAACAGTTTCTTCCCCCAAGCTATCAGACTCCTCAATACCCAGAGCCTGGACTGACACCTTACTGCCCTATTGTCTTGTTTATTATTTATTGTAATGCCTGCACTGTTTTTGTGCACTTTATGCAGTCCTGGGTAGGTCTGTAGTCTAGTGTAGTTTTTTTCTGTGTTGTTTTTTACGTAGTTCAGTTTAGTTTTTGTACTGTGTCATGTAACACCATTGTCCTGAAAAACGTTGTCTCATTTTTACTGTGTACTGTACCAGCAGTTATGGTCGAAATGACAATAAAAGGTGACTTGACTTGACTTGATGTATATATAGAGAGTAGAGCAGTGGGCTAAGCACACACCCCTGAGGTGCGCCAGTGTTGATCGTCAGTGAGGAGTATATGTTAGCATCAATCCGCACAGATTGTGGTCTTCCAGTTAGGAAGTCGAGGAACCAATTGCAAAGGGAGGTAGAGAGGCCCAAGTTCTGCAAATTCTCAATCAGGATTGTGGGAATGATGGTATTAAATGCTGAGCTATAGTTGAACAGCATCCTGACATAGGTGTTTGTGTTGTCCAGGTGGTCTAAAGCTGTGTGGAGAGCCATTGAGATTGTGTCTGCCATTGACCCATTGTGGTGATAGGCAAATTGCAATGGGTCCAGGTCCTTGCTAAGGTAGGAGTCCAGTCTAGTCATGACCAACCTCTCAAAGCATTTCATCACTGTAGATGTAAGTGCTACCGGGCGATAGTCATTAAGGAAGTTCACGTTATTCTTCTTAGGCACTGGTATAATTGTTTCCTTTTTGAAGCAAGTGGGAACTTCTGCCCTTGGCAGTGAGAGGTTGAAAATGTCCTTGAATACTCCCGCTAATTGGTTGGCACCGGTTTTCAGAGCCTTACGAGGTACCTGGACCTTCTGCCTTACAAGGGTTCACTCTCTTTAAAGACAGTCTTAACATTGTCCTCTGAGATGGAGATCACAGCGTCATCAGATGCAGCAGGAATCATCACAGCTGTAGTTGTTTTCTCCCTTTCAAAGCGGGCATAGAAGGTGTTGAGTTCATCTGGTACTGAGGCATCGCTGCCATTCATGCTATTTGGGTTTCGCTTTGTAGGAAGTAATGTCTTGCAAACCCTGCCAAGTTTCCAACCTTGTTCGAAATTGTCTCTTTGCCCTTGAAATAGCCCTCCGGAAGTCAGACCTGGTTTTCTGGTACAGGCCTGGGTCACCAGACTTGAATGTCACAGATCTAGCCTTCTGCAGATGACGCACCTACCTCCTGTTTCATCCACGGCTTTTGGTTTGGGAATGTTCAGTAAGTCTTTGTAGACATACACTCATCCATACAGGTTTTAATGGAAGTTGGTAACAACTGCAGCATACTCATCCAAGTTCAAAGACGAATCCCCGAGTAGAGTCCAGTCCACTGATTCAAAGCAGTCCTGCAGGCATTCCTGTTCTTCCCTTGTCCATACCTTCTTGGTCCTCACTACTGGTGCTGCAGTCTTCAGTCTCTGCTTATACTCAGGGAGCGGAAGTACAGCCAAGTGATCAGACTTCCCGAAGTCAGGGCATGGAATAGCATGGTAAGCATTCTTGATGGTGGTGTAGCAATGGTTCAGTGTGTTGTTTCCTCTAGTATTGCAAGTGATCTGTTGATGGTAGTTGTTTAGTGGTTCTTTCAGACTGGCCTGGTTAAAATCTCACGAAACAATAATTGTACTCATTGTCAAAGAGACATACATTACCAAGTCCACACAGACCACCAAACACCCATTTACACTAATTCTACACTCATCCCATTTTACATCTACGTCTTTCCAACTTTCAGCTCAATTCCCCAATGTCCTGCTTCCTTCTCCCTCTCCAGCTGTTTATTCAAGATGACAATTTATTGTTTATTATGTTAAAAACCTGTGATCAGTAATCCTTATACCTGTTGTAAAAGGGGTAGATGTTAGAATGGACAGTGATCCTTGGGGATAAAAGCCTGTCGTGTGGGAAGAGAGAAACCACATCCTTATCCCTGACAAAAAGGCGTAGTAGTGCCAGGAACAGACAAAGTGGCAACACAAGAGACAGTAGACACTGGACTCTGGAGCAAAGAAAAACAAGCTATTGGAAGAACTGAGAGATAGACAACATTTTGACTCTGAGAGATGGATGGAGAGTGGAGATGGGGGCCTCGGCAGTAGGAGATTGTAATTAGAAGGCAATGGCAGATGGAAAGCAAAGTTCTCAGAGGAGAAAAGAAGACCAGCCAGGAAACCAGAAGTGGAGTTAGCAAACAAAAAATAAAACAAAGCCTGGATTGGAAACCTGGAGAAGAAACCAACTCAGTAAAAATAGAAAATTCTCATTCTCATTACCTCATTATTCTCATTACCCTCTCACTCCTTCGCTTCTCCTCACCAGCCCATCACTTCTCTCTGCTTTCCTTTTTCCCCATGGTTCTCACCCTTTCCAATGAGATTCCTTCTTCTTCAGCCCTTTTCCACCTATCACCTATCAGCTTCTTCCTTTATCCCCCCTCCCCCTCACCTGGTCCCACTGATCTCCTGGCAGTTTGTACTCCCTCCCCTTACCCTGCCTTCTTATTCTGGTTTCTGCCCCCACCCCATCCTTTCCTATCCTGATGAAGGGTCTCAGTCCACATGCCAACTGTTTATAACACCATAAGACGTAGGAGCAGCATTGGGTCTGCTCCTCCATTCAATCATGGCTGGTTTATTGCAATTGCAATTTTCCTATCGCCACAAAAGGTTAACGGCAGACACAATCTCAATGGCTCTCCACACAGCTTTAAACCACCTGGACAACACATCAGGATGCTGCTCATCGACTATAGCTCAGCATTTAATACCATCATTCCCACAATCCTGATTGAGACGTTGCAGAACCTGGGCCTCTGTACCTCCATCTGCAATTGGAACCTCAGCTTCCTAACCAGAAGACCACAATATGTGCGGATTGGTGATAACATATCCTCATCGCTGATGATCAACACTGGCGCACCTCAGGGGTGTGTGCTTAGCCCACTGCTCTACTCTCTATATACACATGATTGTGGCTAGGCATAGCTCAAATACCATCTACAAATTTGCTGACGATACAGCCATTGTTGGTAGAATCTCACGTGGTGACGAGAGGACATACAAGAGTAAGACATGCCAACTAGTGGAGTGGTGCCGTAGCAACAACCTGGCACTCAATGTCAGTAAGATGAAAGAGCTGATTGTGGACTTCAGGAAGGGTAAAACAAAGGAACACATACCAATCCTCATAAGGGATCAGAAGTGGAGAAAGCGAGCAGCTTCCAGTTTCTGGGTGTCAAGATCTCTGAAGATCTGATCTGATTCCAATGTATTGATGGGATCAATGCTTTATAGAAGGCAAGACAGCGGCTATACTTCATTAGGACTTTGAAGAGATTTGACATGTCAACAAATACACTCAAAAACTTCTATAGATGTACAGTGGAGAGCATTCTGACAGGCTGCATCACTGTCTGGTATGGGAGGTGGGGTTACTGCACAGGATCGAAAGAAGCTGCAGAAAGTTTTAAATCTAGTCAGCTCCATCTTGGGTACTAGCCTACAAAGCATCCAGGTCATCTTTAGGGAGCGGTGTCTCAGAAAAGCAGCGTGCATTATTAAGGATAGTTCCTTCAGCATTTTGTTTGTATTCCTCTGGAATTTTAGCATCTGCAGTATTACTTGTGCTTTGGAAATGGTGGAAGTTCTAAGTTGGTCAGGCAGCATTTGTGGACATAAAAAAACAGAATTAACATGACAGTTCAAATGAAGTTATCGTTACAGTTCAACAATCTTTCACAAAGGACTGCAGTCCTGTGCATTCCACCACTGTTTTCTCTTCACCATCCTGCAACTGGATTACCACCATCTGTGTCAGTTTTTCTTGACCTCTGCTCTGTCTTGGTCTCTCTCCATCTACCTTTCCTACTTGCAGCTTAATACCTTCTTGCTTTATAACTTTCTCTGCTCTGATGGAAGGCCTTTGACTTGGAGAGGTCAAGGCTGTTTCTCTCATCACAAATGCCTCCTGATCTGCTGAATATTTCCTATATTTTCTGTTGTATTTCCAGCACCTGCAGAATCTTTTTGATGAAAAAATATTTAAAGTAGGCAAGGAGAAGAGAAGATCTCAGGAAAAGTTTTGTGGGGGTGAAGACAGAGATGGGAGTAGTGTAGAAAAGTTTTGGAGCTTGCTGAGGTCTGCTCAATTTGGATTTTTTTCTCCCTCTGCAACTAGATCCTTGACTTCCTTATCTGAAGACCACAGTCAGTCCAGATTAGAAATAACATCTCCTCCTCACTGACTATCAATACTAACACATCTCATGGATGCATGCTTAGTTAACTGCTTTACTCTCCATACGTACGATTGTGTGGCTAGGCACAGCTCAACTGCCATCTATAAATTTGCCAACGCCACAACCATTGGCAGAATTTCAGATGGTGATGAGTCTTTCAGGGTGAGATAGGTAGGCTGGTTGAATAGTGTTGTAGCAACAAACTTGCACTCAGTGTCAGCAAGACCAAGGAACTGGTTGTGGATTTGGGAAAGGGAAGTCAAGGAGAGCATACACCAGTCCTCATTGAGGGGTTATTGGAACAAAGGGTGAACAGCTTCGTTTCTTGTTGTCAATATCTCAAAAGGTCCATCTTGGGGCCAGAAACCACGCCAGTGGCTACACTTCATTAGGTGTTTGAGGGGATTTAGTATGTCATCAAAGACTCTTGCAAGTTTCTACAGATATACTTTAGAGAGCAGTGAATTTAACTGCATCACATTCTGGTACGGATGCTCCAATGCACAGGATCACAAGAGAGTTGTAGGCTCAGACAGTTTCACCCCAGGCAACACCCTCCCCACCACTGAGAACATCTTTAAGAAGGCAGTATCTTCGTCACCATCAGGCACATGCTTGCTTCTTGTTACAACCTTCAGGTGCAGGAGTATAAAGATGCACACTCAACGTTTTAGGGACAGCTTCTTCCCTTCTGCCATCAGGTTTCTGAATGGCCCATGAACACGAACTTGTTACTTACAAAGGTAAGAAATTCTGTAGATGCTGGAAATCTTGAGCAAACTCATAAGGTCAAGCAGCATATATGAAGGGAAATGAACAGTCATCAGGACTCCAGTCCTGATGAAGGGTCTCAGCCAGAAACATCGTGCATTTCCCTCCAACTGTACTGCCTGACCCACTGAGTTCCACCAGCATTTTTCGTGTATCACTACCTTATTATTTCTTTTTATTAGGCAGTATTCATACATTTATGTAATTTGCGGTAATTTTATATCTTTGCTATGTAGGCTGCTGTAAAACAATAAATATTACGCTCAATGTGTCGATGATAATAAACCTGATTCTGAACTGGGGGAGATAGAGACAAGGAGGAAGGAGGAGTGGGGAACTACAAGGACCTGCATGCCGTACGGCGAATGCGCACGCGCAGTGAGGGGTTGGTTGGTTGGTGTGCGGTGGTGGTGGTGGCGGTGGGGGAGCCGGCGCATTGCTCGCTGGGATACGGCCCTGCACTCTGCGCCATATTGGAGTGGGTTCGGATCCTGTCAGAGAGGGAACGAGAGCCGAGCCGGACCGGGCCGCGGGGTTTCAGTGCACCGCTCCTTCCAACCACAAGCCCCTCCGACCTCCCGCCGCGTCCTCGTAACAATAAACGGGGGGAGGAAAGAGAGAGAGGGGGAAAGAGAGAGGGGACGTGAGAGAGAGAGAGAGAGGAGAGAGACTGTCCCCACCCCCCCCTCCCCGTCCATCCGCGGACTGCCCGGCCCCGAACCGACCTCCCCTCCCCTACTGTCCTGTCCTCTCCCCGCCCCACCGCTCCGAGCGGATCCGCCAACCGGTCATGAGTCCGGCCGACGCCAAGCGAGCAAAGCGGAGGAAAAACAAGCGGGGCGGCGGCAAGGCGGTGAGCCGCCAGCAGAAAGCCCTGACGCCGCCGAGCAGCAGTGGGAGCGGCGGCGGTGGAGCGGGAGGAGTAGGAGGCGGCGGTGGCGGAGCCAACGGCACCTTACACGGGGAGGTGAGTGGGCCCGCAGGCCTTTGCCGTTCTGTCCGGCGCCTCGTTTTGTTTTAAAATGAACCCGTGTTGGTTCCCACCCCGGCATTGAAAAGTGGGGGTGGCTGAGCCACAGAGATAGAGGTAGGGTGGGGTGGGGAACAGGGACATGTAAAGGGCGTTGTAAACCCAGCCCCGGGTTCTAGGCCTTTCAGCTCCATCCCAAGACTTCAAAATCATATAGCCTGCTCCCTGGAAGGCAAGTTTTGTCTATTTAATACACGCTTGCTCGACTGGATGTCCTCCCTCCTCCCCATTCCAATTTAAGACTTGAGCCACCCTAACACACACAAAAGTACTTTGCATCAAATATCATTAGAATGTATATGATTTCGCCCTTCCCTCCCCACACCCCTCTCAACACGCCGTCTGATCCTCTCAGAATGTCATGGTTTAATTTATGGATCCTCTTAACTTTGCAGACACCAGTGATAAGTCATGAATGGGGTTTATTTTGATTTGTCTTGTGTGTTATTTTCTCAGCAATGTTTTGGGTGTATTTCGCCTCTTGAATGTTCAGTGGCTTTTTTATTGCTTATATGCATTGTATGGTGCATGGGCTTAACATTGATAATGTCATCTTTGTCTTGCATCAACTGCAGTATATTCTATTTATATTTTTTTTTATTTAATGGAGTATGCTGTAGTTATGTAGTAAGTTCTCTTTAAGAATGTTTTGGAAAACCAGTGGTGGAGAATTGTTTTAAAACTGGGTTTATTTTGGATGCAAAGTAAAACTTGCTTTTTTGAGGAAAGGCATTGCAGTATGATCTGATACAGCATCTTTAAAAGCAGAATGAATGTGAACATGTTTGTCAAGTGGTTGAGGTGTGCACTGTCTGGTAGTAAGATTTAGTAAATTTTGTTTTGACTTTTAACAAGCATCTTGACAGAAGCTAACCTTTTCTATTGGAGCTTTGATTTGATACACAATTGATTTTTTATGTGCTTTTGATCTGGAAGAAATATATTTTCCACTAAAGATGAAGGGATCTGTGTCTAATGGCTGAATGTGATGTTAAAATAAAGTAAAACTAGTGGATTTATTTAAAAGTGATATATCTCTAATTTTGAAACTGTTTGCAGAAAGGATATTTCAGGGAAGAATGATGTGGAAAAAATGCCTTCTGTTGTTCAAAGCAGCTTTTAAGAGTACAAGATATTTTTAAAAAAACTGATGTTGAGGAAAATGAAGAATAACTGAGGAGAGGAAAAAGCTTGGTTAACCAAAGAATTTTGAAGATACTTTCTTTGAGAGAGATTTAGTTGGTCAAGACAGCTGAAAGCACAGCTGGCAGTGAAGGTCTAGAATTGGAAGAGTGTTCTTTGTGGTTCTGGAGGAGGTTAAGGGGGTTCGAATATAAGGGGAAAATGTTAAAATTGTGCTCTTTGGGCAAAGAGGGGTTGGATGAATGGGAAAGTGCAAGTCATGATGCATCAGCAGTGTTTTTGATAGTTTTTAGGTTCATTGAAGATCCAAGTCTGGTTAAGAAACATTGAACTGGTCTGTGGTCAAGCATAAGAGTATGAGTAAGGATTTGATCAGTAGGTGGGTTGTGCTAAATCAGGTGATACAGTTGAAGCAGGTGGTCTTGGTCAAATTAATTATTGCAACTTGGAAAAGGATGACCTTTGATTTTTGTTGGTTTTGTATATGATTGAATGTGAAAAGTATTTCTGTCACCTGTTCACAATAAGCGTATGTACAGTATTTTAGAAAGGACATAATAGTATGCCCTAATGTGAAATGTTGTACTTTCAGTGTTCTCAATCAATTTCAAAGGTGGAATAGTGTGTATAAAATTTAACTTGTTGACATGTATCCAATTTATTTTTGCGATTTTGATCTCAATTTTCAAATCTTGAAAAGCTTCCTTGGTTAGTTTTCTTGGTTGTTTAAACTGCTTTTCTATTCTGATCATTGAGCAATCTAATACAAATATGCCCAATTTATAATGCATTACATTTGTAGATGTACATTGAGGTTATTAGAATAGTCAGTTTTAACAGTTGCAGATATTATGTTTATGCAGTAAAAATTGAAACTAATCTTTGTTTTAGAACATCAAAGAAAGTCTGAATTTAGAAACTGAGATTCTCTGCAAACCCAGTGGATCTTGCAGGTGTATACAAAAATGCAACACTTCATCTGGGGCAGTAGATGGCAAAGAAATAAACCACACAGGGAAAGTTTCCAATCTCATGAGTTTGCTTGTTGGTTGAGAATTGGCTGTTCTGCTCAGTTAATTATCACAGTGGTATGAATTACCAGAAATTCTGTTGGGTATGATGTGTATTTAGGTTTGATTTTTGGCTTAGCCACTTCGTGTCATTAGGCATTGTGACTTATCATAATTACATTCACAATCTGGAAATTATTCTCCCAAAATGATGGTTTCATTCACATTTCTAAAGCTGACTTTAATGGTCAGGTACAGCTTTTTCCCCTCTGCCATCCGATTCCAAAATGGACATTGAGCCCAAGAACACTATCTCACATTTTATTTATTATTTCTATTTTTGCACTATTCTTTAATCTAATGTATATCTATTTTAATTGATTTATTTTTCTATGTTATCATGCACTGCTAAGTTAACAAATTTCACGACATGTGCTGATGATATTAAATCAGATTCTGATTACTTTGGATAGCACTCACATCTATGGTGATGAAATGCTTTGAGAGATTGGTCAAATGAACTCCTACCTCAGCAAGGACCTGGACCCATCGCAATTTGCCTATCACCACAATAGGTCTACAGCTGATACAATCTCAGTTGGCTCTTCACATGGCCCTAGATCACCTGGACAATACAAACACATTTCAGGATGTTGTTCGCTGACTGTAGCTCAGTGTTTATCACCATCGTTCCCTGATCGATAAGCTGCAGAACCTGGGCCTCTACCTCCCTCTGCAATTCATTCCTTGACTTCCTTACCAGAAGACCACAATCTGTGCAGATTGTTGATAATATCTCTTCACTGACAATCAACACTGGCATGCTTCAGGTGTGTGCTTATCCCACTGCTCTACTCCCTCTCTACCCATGATTGTGTGGTTTGGTTTTGTGCAATTACTGACTATTAATTTGTTGATGATACAGCCATTGTTGATATTATCTCAGATGGAGATGAGAAGGTGTACAGGAGCAAGATATACCAACTAGTTGAATGGTGCAGCAACGACCTTGTACTCAATGTCAGTAAGACGAAAGAGCTGATTTTGGACTTCAGGAAGGGTAAGACGAGGGAACATGAACCAATCCTCATAGAGGGATCAGATGTGGAGAGAGCGAGCAGTTTCAAGTTCTGGGTGTCAAGATCTCTGAGGATCTAACCTGGTCCCAACATATCGATGCAGCTATAAAGAAGACAAGACAGCGGCTATATTTCATGAGAAGTTTGAGATTTGGTTTGTCAACTAAAACATGGAAGCTTATACAGATGTACTGTGGAGAGCCTTAAGGAGTTTCTCTCTTCATGCCCTTTTCTGATTGTTACCATCAGGAAGGAGGTACAGAAGCCAAAATGCACACACTCAGCAATTCAGGAACGGTTTCGTTCCCTCTGTCATACGATTCCTAAATGGACATTGAATCCATGAACACTACCTCCCTTTTTTTATATATTTCTGTTTTTGCACAATTTTTAATCTATTCAATATGCATATGTACTTACAGTAATTAATTTGTTTTCTTTGTATATTATCATATAACTCCTGTTAAGTTAACAAATTTCACGACACATGCCAGTGATAATAAACCTGATTCTGATAATTTTGTGAATTAGTTTTACATTTCTGGGTGTCTACTGACCATACTTTTCATATACTGTTCATTTCTGTTTGTGCATTTAAAGATTTACTCTGATCTTGAGTAGAAGTGGTAGCTTGAAGGTTTGGGTGGTATTTTGTACTCAAAGATCTCCTTGGAATGGATATTTTATACTTGTGCATTGTTGTGAAAACTCGTTTGACTGTCTTGAAGTTTATTGTTGGTGGCATCTGTTGAAAGGATTTTATCATCCTAGTCCAGTTAGTTCGCTGGGAAAAGGCAAGCCAAAGATATTTTTGTTTAAGTTTGACCTGCAGTCTTGCTGCTTTGGTTGTACCTTATGTTCCTTTACACACTTTGGTTTTGCAGTGTGTGAGAGTGAGTATGCTTTCCACTGTGGTGCTTGTGTCACAGTGCCATGCAGTCTGGATTGCTCAAGACCAACGTTCCCTCTAATTTGTGATGGCCAATGTGTGCAAAAATCTTGTGCTGTGCAATTTTTTTTGCCCAGTGACAGCAACATATGTGCACTGAATAATCTCTTCAATGAAAACAGTATAAATAAGCCAGTTCAACAATCTGCAGACATATCATTGATGAACTCCACGTTGTCAACACCATTCACGTCAGAAACCGGAAAAGGAATTATGATTGGGTACAATCTAGAAATATACTTAACATGCCAGCAAGGTAAAGGGTGACAACCTTTTGTGCGCAGTTTAAATCCCTTTATGCGCTAGTAGCAAAAGAGGTGTGTACGCACACCATAGAGGGAACATTGCTCAGGACTTGCTATGGGGAGAGGTACAATGTGATTCACTAGTCAAATATGACAAATATTGGGATGTGTTCACTGAAGTTGAAGAAGTTAAGGAAAACGGAGAGGGGAAGCAAATTGAAAATACAGACAACATGGGACTACAATGAAATATCTTCAAAAACTTGTTCAGTAATAAGGTAAAATTCAGGATTAGTATCGAATGAGCCATGTGGATCTGAAAACTTGTTCTGTTATTTAAGATCTAGGGTGATCTTCCAAATCGGGGGTATCCGAATTTTTTTAAAGTCATGGACCAATGCCATTGATCAAGTGGTCCATAGACCCCAGGTTGGGAACCTCTGGAGTAATTCAATATCAATTTCATGCCTCATCTTGAATTCTCAGTGACCAGTAACCTCAAGTGAATGTAGTTAACAACTGAACATTCCTTTATTGCAGCTATGTGGTAGAATTCAAATTCACAACCCTCTAAAATGTATTTCTCACTACCCTTTAAAAAATGTGACTACACTAAAAATTATTTCATTGGTTGTGAAGTGCTTTGTGATGCTGTAAGGGCATAAACAAAAAAAAACATGCTTTAGGGTGTTTTATATCAATCTTCGATGGATGGTTCTGAATTCTTGCCTGTCCAAATGGAAAATTATTCATATTAAGATGTTAAGTCACATGGTTAATGAAGTTAATTCAGTTATCATATGGAAGTTGAAATTCAAAGTGAAGAATACATTAGGAAAAGAGTGATGAAACTAAATCATCAATATTAAGCCAGTATTGGGAATGCTACCATGAATTAACTGACCTGCACTGAAGATTGTTAGTTTTTGTGAATTCTAACTGCTAATTTTGCAGTGGCAGTATTTTTCTTTCCTTGAGCTCTTTGGTTTTCTTCAGGTGTAATATAGACTCCCTTGACATTAATACTTCATCTTGAATAGTCTGTTACCTAGAATTGATCTGAAAATAAATAGAAAGGGTAATTATACCTTGTTTCCATTTGAAGCTTTACAATTGACCTTTTGACTGGCAGGTATTTTCAGGTGTAAGAAAGACTGGTTGCAGTTTTGTGTATGTGTTCATTTGCTCAGGATTCCCATGGCCTGCAAGAAATTTATGACTTGAACATCAAGTGGATTTTATAGATTTAAAATAGTATCTTACCACATAGTTAAGGTTCTGATCCATCAGTAGGAAACAGTCAGGAAACATTAGATCCCACCCACCAATGTTATTCTCTCTTCTTCCCTCATCCATTGGACAGAAGATGCAGCACAGACCAGCAGGCTCAAGGATGGCTTCTACCCCACTGCTATCAGACTATTAAATAGTTCTCTATGTATTGTAAAATCTTGTTTTGATCTTGCATCTTATTGTTTACCTGCACTGCACTTCCTGTGTAGCTGTTGCACTTGATTCTGCATTTTTCTTGTTTTACCTTGTTCTCTCTGTGTGCTGATCTGCATGAACATTGTGCAGGACAAAGTTTTTACTCATTTTTGTTCTCTCTGACTGTGACAGTAATATTCCAGTGGAACTTTGGTATGGATCCTAGACAGGTACCTTTACTGTAGGTTGGACTCATTTGGTAAAGCTGCCATGTAACCTATCAAATTCAGTTTTTGCAGCAGCTTCAAATGGAGAAAATTGTGCTTAATTTCATATTCTCTGACTTTTGTAGATGTTGTAAAATATAGGAGCATAAGACAATGTTGTGGATGAAGAGGGAGATTATGCATCAAATTTTAAATTGAAATATACTTTATCTTTCATTTTTCCAACTACTTTTATCAAAAGTTATTTTTTCTCAAGTGCCGCCTGAATTGTCCTTTTGAAGTTCTCCATCACATGTGTCTATATGGTTTAATCTTGTCATTTGAGAGCAATTTTGATGCTTTTGCTGAAAAATAAACTTCAGTGTTAAAACTTGTTTTTTCTGTTGCTAACCTTGTTAGTAACACGTTCAAAACTCAGCAGGCCAGGCAGCATCTCTGGAAAAGTGTAAACAGTTGACTTTTCAAGCCAAGACCCTTCATTTTGACTGGGGAAAAAACTTGAAAAGTTAGAGCTCCCTCCACCTTCTTGATCTAACTTTTCAGTTTTTTTTCTCAGTTGTGATGAAGGGTCTTGGCCAGAAATGTTGAGTCTTTACTCATTTCCATAGACGCTGCCTGGCCTGCTGAGTTCCTCCAGCATTTTGTGTGTGCTGCTCTTTCTGTTGCTACCTTACTTGCTTCCCATTCTGCATCACAGACCAATATGAATGCAGCATGGTAAAAACAGGTATGTTAGCAGAATTGAAGTGGTATTTGAACACACACGTGAACAGGCAGCAAATGAGGCATATAGACCATGTGCAGGCAGATGTGGACTTGCCTTGTGGTCAGCAGAGGCATTGTGGGCTGAAGGGCCAGTACCTGTGTCGTACTGTTCTATTCTAATCTGTTTCCTGTATTCAAGCCAAATTGACTCTGAGTGACAGTGGTTATATTTTAACATTTCTTGTCCTTTATTCAATCACTGCTTTCCTGTCTATAGCTAAGTCCTTTTTGGCTGCTTCACTTCAGTCATCTCTTGTGCTCCTGATTTTCATTATTTACCACTTATTAGCAATGACCTCTGTCAACTAGATCTAAATTCCTGGAGCTCCCTTGGTAAACCTGATTGCTTTTCAATGTCTTAAAATTGTTATATTTTTTCACTTAAGTTTTCTTCATTTCCTATTGTCTCCAGAGTTTAGTTTGTGGTTTCCTACACTACCTAAGTGAGACTTGACTAGCTGATGAAATCTACTTGCTGCTGTTAGGGAGGTAAAGCCTCTCCACAACTTAACAGTTTGAGAACAGCAGGGACAATGGTTGTCAGCAGATCAGGCAGCATCTCCAGCAACTTGTGTGTATTCCACAAGATTTCTAGGACCTGCAGAATCTTTTGTGTTTAGAAAAGTGGTTCTGTCTTTCCCAGTGAAATTTGTATCGTATCCTCAACTTAAAAAGTGGCAGAAGCTTTTAACCTGTATCTCATCACCATTCTTGGAAATCCATGATGTGTCCATATCTTGAAAACATCATAAAACTAATATCTAAATAAGTTGAAATATTTAAGAGTACAGATGTAATTGCCTTGTACTTCATACAAGCTATTTTAAAAATCTTTTTATTTATTTCAAGTTACTGCACGATGATAGACTCTTGTGGTCTGATGAGCCAATTACTCCTATGTGACCAATTAACTTACTAACCCATACGTCTTTGGAATGTGGAGAAGATCAGAACACTCCACGGAAGCCCATGCGGTCACAGGGAGAATGTACCGACTCCTGACAGGTAGCAGCGGTAAATAAACCTGACTGTAATAGCTGTATGCTAACCGCTAGGTTACAGTTCCTATTGAGCACATCTGGATGGAACATTGTTGCAGGAAAGTGCATCCATCATCAAGGTCCCCCACCACCCAGGTCATGCTCTGTTCTTGCTGTTGCCATCAGGAAGGACTCTCACCATCAGGTTCAGGAACAGTTATTACCCCTCAACCTTCAGGCTCTTGGGCCTGGGGATAACTTCACTTGCTGCTTCACTGAACTGGTCCCACAACCTATGGACTCTCTTTCAAAGACTTTTCATCTCATCTTCTCGATATTGTGTTTTAAATTATTTTGTATTTGCACATTGGTTGTTTGCCTTTTTGGGTGTGGTCTTTCATTGATTCTATTATGTTTCTTGGATTTCTGAGTATGCCCGCAAGAAAAAGAACCTTAGGGTTGTGTATGGTGACACGTATTTTGATATATATTTACTTTGAACAGTGCTGCCCCACTTTCTCTGAAGGATTCCTCTTGGACTGGATTATGAACTGAAGCGATCATGGTTTTGAACTAAATGAGCCTGCAAGTGTGTTAAAAGTTGGAATTCAATTATTTATTTTGGGCAAGCTGAATCGACTGATTTTAGGGCTTTACTTTATGGTCATCCAATTAATATTTTGAAATTGCATCTGAGATTAGGGAACTTGTGAATTTGGAGCAGGGGCAGCCTGATTTGCCTTATGAGCTTACCCTGTCATAATAATATTTGATTGCATCCTCATGTTACTACAGTCCATCCTGAATCCCCTAGCTCATTAAGTATCTATCTACTTCTGTCTTTAAAATATTCAAGGGGCAGTGTAAGAAGAGACTTTGAAAAAGAGTTCCAAAGACTCGTGGAGAAATTTCAGCTCTGGTCTGAATGAATGACTTCTTGTAAATAATAACTTCTAGATAGGACTTGACAGCTGAGTTCTTCCAGGACTTCGTTTCAGATTCCAGCATTCATAATTACAGTTGCTGACCTCCAATTCTAGATTCTTACAAGGAGAACAAACAACCGATTCATGTACACCAAAAGCACTCAGGATATTTTAAGGGAAGGGAAAGTGAGTGGTGCTTAATTGACATTGGTTCTCTTAGTGTCTGGGCATCTCTGGGGGTTAACTCAAGAGGAACATTGATATCTGTAGACTTGTGTACCAGAGGAAATGGAATGGTTTGCTATTAGCTTTTCTTAAATGGGGGATTGGGTGGCTTGGATAGGTTATCAAATTGTCCCATCGAACTCGCACGGCTTAATGATGCAGCTAATAGAGTACTGCCCAAGAGCTACAATGATCCTGGTTCAATCCTAACCTTTGCTGTGTTTGTGAAGTTTGCCCCTTATTTTCATAACTAAGTTTTCGCCTTTCCTTCGCCATCCCAGAGAAGTGTGTGAATTGTGCACTGTAAGTTGCCCCAAGTGTATTGGTGAGTGGTAGAACCCTCTTCCCACCTTATTGCTTAAACTTATCTCTTTTTTCCAGTCTTGGTGAAGGGTCTTGGCTCGAAACATTGACTCTTTGCTCTTTTCCATTGATGCTGTCTGCGTTTCTTGCTTGTGTGTTACTTGGATTTCTAACGTGCTGATTTTCTTGCATCTAGGAGAAATTGATGGGAGTATTGGAGAATAGGGTAACATGAAAAAATAGTGAGTAGATAGGATTTCTCTGAGTGGGTATGGACTCAAATGGCACGTCCGTTGCTCAAAGGAAATAGCATAGATTGATGGAGTATGATATTATAAGAATTGAAAATTAAAATGTAAACTTTAAATTTTAAATGTAGTGAGTGTAAATTTAGTTCATTAAGATTGTGCCAGCTAAAACTCAATGTGCCTCTGTTGCCTTTGATGATTATGGGTTCATATCCAAATCTATTGACTTGAGTACACAGTCTAGGCTAGTAGGTAACTGCAGTTCTGTGTAAGTTTTTGTTTTGGACATAGTGAATTTCATTTGTGATATTAACCAACATCTGCCCTCATGCATAACCAGAGAGCATTCCAAACATTTAGCATGATGGTTGATAATTCTTTTTTTTTGAGCGGATCCCTGCATATTGTTATTATAGCAAATTAATCTCTGTTCATAATGTGCCTGCTGCTTTGACCATATTAGATCATAAAATATAGGAACAGAATTAGGCCATTTGGCCCATCGAGTCTGCCATTCCATCATAAACAAGAGAAAATCTGCAGATGCTGGAAATCTGAGCA
The DNA here is from genome assembly GCF_048418815.1 of Hemitrygon akajei. NCBI lineage: Eukaryota > Metazoa > Chordata > Chondrichthyes > Myliobatiformes > Dasyatidae > Hemitrygon > Hemitrygon akajei. The sequence goes on along the minus strand of NC_133129.1, from coordinate 14,671,967 downwards.
TGCCATTCAATCATGACTGATTTATTCTCTTGCTCTTGCCTTCTCTCTGAAACCTTTGATGTCCTTACTAATCAAGAATCTATCAACTTGCTGCTTGTTATGCCTGCTGCCATTTAGGGCAGCAATGAATGTCCTCCATCTTTGTCTGTCTTTGGGCACTCAAATGTAGAAGGATTCTTAATTGCTGTTTCCGTAATAATTTTGTTTCACCAGTCAAGATTGTTAACCCTGAGCTGAACCTGGAGGATGACTCTTCATCTGACCTCTCACCTTTGACCTGTTAGGCATGGGTGATCCTTCCAAGAACTAAAAAATAAATACCCGACTCCAGCCAACATGGGTCTCTGGGTCATCGAAGCAAGCAAACCTCAAAACTACGACAAGGTTGTAGATCTCTTGAAGGAAGAATAATCAATTAATTTCTGCTTTAAATCTACCCAATGACTTGGCTTCCAAGTCTGTCTGTGGCAATGAATTCCTCAGATTCACCACCCTCCGGCTAAAGTAATTCCTCCTTATCTCTGTTATAAATGGACATCCTTCTTTTCTGAGGCTGTGTCATCTGGTCCTAGTCTCCACTGCAGAAGGATAATTTCTTTCCATATCCACTCTATCCATGCCTTTCAATATTCCATCATATTTATCAAGATTGTACTTCATTCTGGCATGTTATAACAAAAAAACTTTAAAAATACAGGTGTTTAGGAATATTTGGCAAAGGTAATGAGTCAGTGGAGACATTTACAGAATGACAGTCGTTAATGTTGTGAATATAGATGCTAAAATCATTAGATAAAGCAATACATTAGCTCATTTGATGGATTTGAGAATTTCCAGCAACTTGTGTAAGACCAATCAGAAAGTTCAGGAATGATTGTTTCTTCAGATTAGGTAGTGAGTGGTGTGTGTACCCGTGTCTGTTTTGAATTCAGCACTTGGCATGAAAACATTGCCAATCTTACTGATGGCAAGAAGGGTAAAAAATATCCCTCTCTTTGGGTTCAAAGTTTGAAGTAAATTTATAATCAAAGTATGTAAATGTCACATATGCTACTGAGATCCATTTTCTTGTGGACATTCACAGTAAATACAAAGAAGCACCATAAATTCAGTGAAAATGCACATAACAAATACAAGCAAACAACCAATGAGCAAAAGGTAACAAACTGCAAATACAAAACACAGAAAAAAGTAATAACAATAAATATCAATGAAGTGAGTTGCAGAATCCTTAAAAATAAGTCCATAGGTTGTGGAATTATTTCTTTGTTGGGAGTGAGTGATCTTCTCCAGTTCAAGAACTTGATTGTTGAGGGGTAATGACTGTTCCTGAGCCTGGTGGTGTGGGACCTGAGGCTCCTGTACCATCTCCCCGATGATAGCAGTGGGTAAGAGAGCGTGACCTTGGTGGTGGGAGGCAAAATACAGTTTTGCTTGTTCCTCGCCCACTGCTCTTTGGCAGGTGGGTTGGGGAGTGGGGAACACATGGAAAAACTAAAGTTTAAGTGTTGGAAGCAGAAGAAAACCCTGTCCAGACGGTGGAATGATTGCACCTCCTCACAAGTTGTTTGTCTGCCCTTACCTTCGTTGCCTGACCCATTTGTGGGGTCTGCAGTTCCCACCCATCAGCACTCCTACAGAATCATAATGGATGCAAGGCATTTTTCGATCCTGTGGCACCCTGGAAATTGCTGAAGCCAATTGTTCACTGATCTTTGCTGTATATTAGTGACTTGGTATACAAAGTCATAATTTGAAAATGTGGTAGAAAACACCAAAAGTCACAAATGTAGTAAACAAAGAAGGTAGTAACAAGTTTCAGCATGAGATAAACAAATTTGTAAATTGGATTAGCACATGGCAGATGTAACTTAACAGAGAAGTGTGAAGTGATTAATTTTGGTATCAAGAATGAGGTGAGCAATATAAACTAAATGATATGATTGAAAGGTGTGCAGATTCATAGTTGTGAGAATATGTGTGCCTATGTCTTGAGTGGTGTCAGGATAAATTAAAAGGACATAAATAGACGTAGGATTTTCATCGTTTTATAAATAGAGGCAAAGAAATAATATTAAATCTGGATGAATGGCTGAAGTATTGAATTGAATTCTGGGCATACTTTGCAAAGAATGTTAAACTTTACATGGAGCAGAAGATGTATACTGGCATGACCGCAATGGTTCCCAACCTGGGGTCCACGGAATGCTAGTTAAATGGTATTGGTGCATGGCATAAAAAAGGTTGGGAATCACTGGTCTAAAGTTATGTGAAGTAGCTGTAATTGTTTTTACTAATGTTGAAGAGAGGTGAATTCAGCTGAAGAAATCAAAGCATTACAGTCTTTGCACTTTTTGTATGACATTGCATTTATGGTATTTATTAGTACTGTGTATACTATTTACTGTGTGAGCTTCATGCAAAGAAGGATTTTCATTGCACCCTGCAATTACAATAAACTCCCATCTTACCTAATCAGAGAGAAACTAGTTTCCAGCAGTAGAAAGGACATGACAGTAGAAAGAAGATGAGGCTTGATGTTCGGTGGGAAAACAATTGGAAATAACAAAAGGAAAGGTTTTTCCAGCAACACAGACAAAATGCTGGGGGAACGCAGCAGGCCAGGCAGCATCTATAGGAAGTACAGTCAATGTTTCGGGCCGAGACCCTCCGTCAGGACGAACTGAAAGAAGAGATAAGAGATTTGAAAGGGGGAGATCCGAAATGATAGGAGAAGACGAGGGGGAGGGATGAAGCTAAGAGCTGGAAAGTTGATTGGCAGAAGGGATACAGAGCTGGAGAGGGAAAAGATCATGGGATGGGAGGCCTGGGGAGAAAGAAAGGGGGAGGGGAGCACCAGAGGGAGATGGAGAGCAGGCAAGGAGTTAATGTGAGAGGGACAGACAGAAAAAAAAGAAAAAAGGGGAGAAAATAAATAAACAAATGGGGTAAGAAGGGGGAGGGGCATTAATGGAAGTTAGAGCAATCAATGTTCATGCCATCAGGTTGGAGACTACCCAGATGGAATATAAGGTGTTGTTCCTCCAGCCACACTCAGGTTGGAGGAACAACACGTTATATTCCATCTGGGTAGCCTCCAACCTGATGGCATGAACGTTGATTTCTCTAACTTCTGTTAATGCCCCTCCTACCTTTCTTACCCCATCCCTTATTTATTTATTCCCCCCCTTTTTTCTTTTTATTCTTTTTTTTCCTCTGTTCCTCTCACAATAACTGCTTGCCTGCTCTCCATCTTCCTCTGGTGCTCCCCTCCCCCTTTTTTGCTCCCCAAGCCTCTGGTCCCATGATCCACTCCTTTCTCCAGCTGTGTAAACCTTTTGCCGATCAACTTTCCAGCTCTTAACTTCATCCCTCCCTCTCCTGTCTTCTCCTATCATTTTGGATCTCCTACTCCCCCTTCCACTTTCAAAGTTTAGGAGAAAATGCCGGGTTTAACTATTGTGATTGCCTACTATTTCTGTACTGTCTTTCAATATAAAATTTAAAGGAAAAAAGAGCTGAAGTTAACTTACTCATTTGTTAGGTAGTGGATGTTAGTTGGTAAGAGAGCATTTATTATTCATCACTAATTGTCTTGTGATTAAGTACTTTACCACCACCATGAACCACTGCAATGATACCATTAGTTAGAGTTGCAGCATCTGGAGTCAGCCCCAATTCATTTCCATGTCTGGATGGTATGTGGCATGGAACAGAGCCAGTAGCTAGCGCTCCCCAAAGCCTGCTACCTTTCAACATCTTGTTCAATAGAGTGATGTTTGGTTACTGCTACTTCAGATACAAAGATGGAAACATCAAAGATTAATTTCATGTAGTGACTGCACAAGGGCAAATAAACATTTAATTCTGAAGATTTTGGAATAAAGTAGAAAGCTAGAGTAAGATAGGAGCTGAGAATTCTTGGGTGGATGAATTTATGGGGCCTAACTGGATGTACTGTAAGATGTTATTGAAGCTTCCTTGGCCTGGTTGAGGCACCAGAAGACTGGCGGGTTGATAATTTTCTGCAGAAGAGCTTCAAGAACAAGTCTTGAATTTCAAGTCAAGTCAAGTTGCTTTTTATTGTTGTTTTGACCATAACTGCTGGTACAGTACACAGTAAAAATGAGACAGTGTTTTTCAGGACCATGGTGTTACATGAACAATACAAAAACTACACTGAACTATGTAAACCAACACAAAAACTACACTAGATTGCAGACCTACCCAAAACTGCATAAAGTGCACAAAACAGTACAGGCATTACAATAAATAATAAACAGGACAATAGGCACAGCAGAGGTCAGTAGGTTGGTAGTCCGATGGCTTGGGGGAAAACCTGCTACATGAATAATCAGCTGAATGGCGGCGTCCGGGTTTCTGTACTCCTGCCGAGTAGTTTGTTGCCACAGATGTAGTCAATTTAATGTCCATTTGAGAACAGAATGGACGGGAGAGCTGGCTGGCTTGGCCTTGCTTTTTTTCCTGGCATGGATTCCTGCCCACTCGCCTCACTTCCGTTTCCTCGCACACCACTTATGCTGTCCCCACCTCCGGCCACCGGCATCAGGTGACTCCGAGGATTGCAGGCCTGATTCCCTCAGCAAGCGGTCATTGGAGAGCAGAATGGACGGGTGGGCGGGCCGGCCAGCTAGGGTTTACTTTTTTCCTGGTACGGACTCTTGCCCACTCGCCTCGCATCCACTTCCACGCACACCGCCTATGACAACTCCAACTCCGGCAATTCATTTCTGTGTCTGGATGGTGTGTGACATGGAGCATGTGTTCCCCAAAACCTGCTACCCTTCAACTTGTTAAATAGAGTGATGGTTTGGTTACTGCTTCTTCAACAGATATAAAGGTAGAAGCATCAAAATTAATTTGGCACAATTAGAGATCGGTTGGTAAGATGTGTACATCATTGAGTTGTGGCTGAAAGAAGGTCATAGTTGGGAGCTTAATGTCAAAGGATATACTTTGTATAAAAAGGACAGGCAGGAAGGCATAGGCTGTGGTGTGGCACTGTTGGTAAGAGATGGAATTATATCTTTAGAAAGAGGTGACATAGGGTCAAAGAATGTTGAATCTTTGTGGGTGGAGGAGTTAAGAAACTACAGGGTTAAAAAATTATGGGAATAAGTGTCTGGGAATAGTTCACAAGGCACAGAATAGATATGTCCCATAGAAATTCTCAAATGGCAAGGGTAGGCAACTGTGGCTGACAAGGGCAGTTAAAGACTCCATAAAATCCAACTAAAGGCAAGTAAAAAGTTATAAGAAGGGAGAAGATGAAATATAAGGGCAGACTAGCCAATAATATAAAGTAGGATACCAAAAATTTTTTTTGTTATCTAAAGAGTAAAAGGGAGTTGAGAGTTGATTTTGGGCCAATGGAAAATGATGCTGGTAGTAATGGGTGACAAAGAAATGGCAGGTGAACTTAAGTACTTTACATCAGTCTTCACTATGGAAGTCTGAAAGATTGCAAATGCCACTCTACGCTTTAAGAAGAAAGGAAATTATAGGCTAGTTAGCCTAACCTCAGTGGTTGGGAATGTGTTGGAGTCTGTTATGAAGGATGAGGTTTTGGGGTACTAGGAGACTAATGATAAAATAAGTCAAAGTCAGCATGGTTTCTGTGAAGGGAAATCTTGCCTGACAAATCTGTTTAGAGTTCTTCGAGGAAGTAACAAGCAGGGTGGACAAAGGAGAGGCAGTGGATGTCATTTACTTAGATTTTCATAGGACCATATAACCATATAACAATTACAGCATGGAAACAGGCCATCTCGGCCCTTCTAGTCCGTGCCGAACGCTTACTCTCACCTAATCCCATTGACCTGCACTCAGCCCTCCATTCCTTTCCTGTCCATATACCAATCCAATTTTACTTTAAATGACAATACACTGGAAGCTCGTTCCACACAGCTACCACTCTCTGAGTAAAGAAGTTCCCCCTCGTGTTACCCCTAAACTTATGCCCCCTAACTCTCAACTTATGTCCTCTTGTTTGAATCTCCCCTACTCTCAATGGTAAAAGCCTATCCACGTCAACTCTATCTATCCCCCTTATAATTTTAAATACCTCTATCAAGTCCCCCCTCAACCTTCTACACTCCAAAGAAAAAGACCTAACTTGTTCAACCTTTCCTTGTAACTTAGGTGTTGAAACCCAGGTAATATTCTAGTAAATCTTCTCTGTACTCTCTCTATTTTGTTGACAAGGGTGCGACACAAGAGGGTGCTTAACAAGATAAAATCTCATGCCATTACATGAAAGATACTGGCATGGTTAGAGGAATGGCTGACAAGTGGGAGGCAACATTGGAATAAAAGGGGCCTTTTCTGGTTGGCTGCCAATGAATAGTATTCCTCAGGGGTCAGTATTGGGACCACCGCTTTTCACGTTTATCAGTGATTTAGATAATGGAATTGATGGCTTTGTGGCAAAGCTTGCGGATGATATGAAGATAAGTGGAGGGGTAGGTAGTGCTGAGGAAGCAATGCGATTGCAACCGGACCGACAAATTGGAAGAAAGAGCAAAAAAGTGGCAGATGGAATACGTTGTTGGGAAATGTATGTTAATACATTTTGGTACAAGGAACAATAGTGTGGACTATTATCTAAATGGGGAGAAAATTGAAACATCAGAGGTGTAAAGAGACTTGGGAGATCTTGTGCAAGACTCCTAGAAGGCTAATTTACAGGTTGAGTCTGTGGTAAAGAAGGCAAATGCAATGTTGCATTCATTTCAAAGGGTATAGATTATAAAAGCAAGGCTTTATAAGTTACTGGTCAGGCTGCACTTGGAGCATTGGCAACAGTTTTGGGTCCCATCTCTCAGAATGGATGTGTTGTCATTGGAGAGAGTCCAGGAGAGATTCACTATGATTCCGAGAATAAAAGGATTAACTTATGAGGAACGTTTGGCAGCTTTGGGCCTGTACCCACAGGAATTTAGAAGAATTAGGGGGGGGGGGGGGGAAGATCTCATTGAAACCAACCAAATGTTGAAAGGATGTGGAGAGGATGTTTCCTATGAAGACCATAAGATATAGGAACAGAAGTAGGCCATTCAGCCCATTGAGTCTGCTCTGCCATTCAATCATGGGTTGATCCAATTCTTCCAGTCATCTCCACTCTCCTGCCTTCTCCCCATACCCTTTGATGCCCTGGCTAATCAAGAACCTATCTATCTCTGCCTTAAGTACACCCAATGGCTTGGCCTCCAAAGCCGCTCATGACAACAAATTCCACAGATTTATCACCCTCTGACTAAAGTAATTTCTCCACATCTCTGTTCTAAATGAATGTCCTTCAATCCTGAAGTTGTGCCCTTTTGTCCTAGACTCCGCTACCATGGGAAATAACTCGCCATATCTAACCTGTTCAGGCCTTTTAACATTTGGAATGTTTGAGATCTCCAGTCCTCCGCCTTTCTTTGTATCATTGGCAAATTTAGCCACAAATCCATTAATCCCATAGTCTAAGTTATTGACTTGCATCAGAAAAAGCAGCAATCCCAAAACCGACCCCTGTGGAACTCCACTCGTAACTTGCAGCCAGCCAGCTATTGTGGGGGTGTCAAAATTGAGGAGCAACCCCTCAGAACGCAGTTAAGGAGGAATTTTTTATTCAGTGAGTGGAGAATCTGTGGAGTGCTCTGCCATAGACTACTGTGGAGGCCATGACCGTAAGTATATTTAAAGCAAAAATTGATTGATGTCCTGACCAATCAGAAAACGAACATTATGGTGAGAAGGCAGGTGTATGAGGTTGAGTGGGTTCTAGGATCAGCCATGATGGAATGGCAGAGCAGAATTGATGGGCTGAATGGCCTAATTCTGCTCCAATGTTTTGTATCTAAGCCAGGGAGCTTTAGGGTGGTAGGTCTCACATCAGTGGGAAAGGTTACTGGAGGGGATTCTGAGAGACGCGCTCTGTCTGTATTCTCACCACTCTTCTCACTGCTGCCATCGGTTAGAAGGTATTTATATTTGCATTTGTGCAGTTTGTTGCCTTCTATGCTCTTGCTTTTGCTCTTTCGTTGATTCTGTTCACAGTTACTATTCTGTGGATTTGCTGAGTATGCCACATAGGAAGAAGAATCTCAGGGTTGTATGTGGTGACATGTATGTGTTCTGATAAATTTTACTTTGAACTTTGAAAAGGCAAGGACTAATTAAGCATAGTCAGCATAATTTTGTTTAAAAAATGGTGTCTCATGGACTTAATTGAATATTTTGACAGAGGATTGATGAGGGCAGGGCAATAGGTATTTAGCAAGGTTCTCAGCACTGTCCTGCATGGTCTGGATGGTTAGGTCAGATAGGCGAGCTCGACAACTGGATACACAGTTTGCTTGGTAGTATAAGTCCACAATCCCTTAACCGAAATCCTGAAATCCAAAAAGCTCCAAAAACCAAAGTTTTTTTTTCGCCAACAGCTGACGTCACTCAGGTGTGACGTGGCAGCACTAGCAGAGGCCGCCGGACGTCAGTTGTGGCTCAGCGCTCGTACTGGTTACATGTGCATTTGCTGTTTGCTGATATTTTGTGTTCACTGTTGACTTTGTTTAATTTCACTGTGAAAACGTTAAAAAAAGCTGCAGATACCCCTATGGGTAACAATGAGAAAGAAAAGGAAGCATCTATCATCAATAACGCAGAAAGTAGAGTTATTGCAGAAGCTTGATCGTGGTGTCTCTGTGTGGTGTCTTACTGAAGAATATGGTGTCGGAACTACCACTGTATATAATTTAAAGAAACAGAAAGACAAGTTACTGAAGTGTTATAGTGACAGTGACGTTCTACATTTATTCCAATAAGTCATTTACCATGTGTTTGATTCAGTTCGTTTGAAGCTGTATATTTTAGTTTAATTAAATGTTTCTGTTGGAAATAAAATATTTTTCTTGTCATTATTCCCTAAACAATACAGTATAACAGCTATTTACATAGCATTTACATTGTATTAGGTATTATAAGTAATCTAGAGATGATTTAAAGTATACGGGAGGATGTGCGTAGGTCTGGAGCTCCACCAGGTCCTAAAGTCCACCCGCACTGAGACAGGTTCCTATGTTTTGGGGTTCCTGTGTTTTTTGGTATCCGCGGGGAGTCCCGGACCCAATAAGGAGGGATTCTGAAATCCAAAAAATTCTGAATTCTGAAATGCAACTGGCCCCAAGGATTTCGGATAAGGGATTGTGGACCTGTAGGAGGCAGCAGGTTAAGTATTTGTGTAAAGAAAGATTGAATTTAACTTGGACAAGTTTGAAGTGATGCATTTTGGGAAATTAAACCAGGGCAGGTCCTAAGCAGAATGCAGAGTGATGGGGAGACATATAGGAGTACAAGTACATAGTTCTCTGAAAGTGGCAACGCAAGTAGATGGCATTGAGTACAGGAATTCGATGTTTTGTTACAGTTGCACAAGATATTGGTGAGACTGCACTTGGGGTATTGTGTACAGTTCTGGTTATCATGCTGCAGCAAGGGGTGCAGAGAATATTCACAGATTGGAGGGGTTGAGTGAAGAGGAGTGACTGGGGATGACTTTCGCCTCAGTTTTCATGTAGCAACTGAGGCGAAAGTCTATAAAATCACAGAGTGGGCTCACAGAGTAGATACAGTATTTTTTTGTGTGGTAAAGAATCTAAAACTAATGGACAGAGGTGATTGGAATAATTAAAAGGAGATCTGAGGGGTAGGTTTTACACATGGGGTGTTGTATTTATGGAATGAGCCACCAGAGGCAGGCACAAAAAGACATTTGGGCATGTATGTGGATTGAAAAGGTTTAGAAGGTTATGGGCTAAATGCAGGCAAATGACTTAATAGCTTAGGCAACTTGGTTGACATAGACCAGATGAGCCGAAGGCCATTTTTCTGTTGTACATCTATGACTTTAGTGGGTCAGTGAGTTTTGATTTCGGGGTTCATAATTCTGAGAGGCATTTACAGTTTGCTCAGCCATGAAGAGAAATTCAGAGAAACTGGGGCAATGAGCAGTGGAGGAAGCTAAAGTTATTAAAGTGATTATGAATAATCATGAAATGAGATTGGACTGTGAGTGATACTTGCAGTATCACTACCTTACACTCTTGTGGCAGCTTGCAAAAGGAAGCTGTTGCCTGAGTGCTATCACAGACTTGTTGTAAGGGAACAGTGGAAAAATAAATTTGTATGTGTTCGCCTCTGGTACAAAATACCAAGAACTCTTCAGATGTGGGGAAGTTGAGGGTGACTGAAGTTGATTTAATTACCAATGGGTAGAAGGTGGTGTGGAGTTTGTGACTGCTTTTTAGAGGGAAATATTAATTCTGTCTAATCGTAATGGTGCTTGTGTACAACGTTACCACAGTCGACATCTTCTGGATAGAGACAAATTTGGACTATGGTCTCTGGACTTATTTTTCAGTGTTTTTTATATATTCTGTGTTTTTCACCCGTTCTGTCTCAGTTTTTTTGTGTGCAGGTGGGGGGGGGGGTGTTCTGAGGGCTGATGTTCTTTGTTTTGTTAATACCTTTGTGGGGGCGAGGGGGATTTGGAAGCCAATGTTGTTTTTGAGTTTAGTGCGTTTAGGGGGAGGGGTTTGGGGTACGATGTCCTTGTTGGATTTTTTTTGTGCGGTGAGAGGAATGTTGGGGGAGGAGATTTGGGGGTTGATCGTGTTGCCATTCTTTTTGGTTTCGTGGCTATATGGAGAATAAAAATCTCAAGGTTGTATGCTTGGATAATAAATGAACCTTTGAATCTTTTAAATCTTTATTATTAAAATAATAGTAATAATAAATACTTTATTGATCCCAAGTGGGAAATTCTTTCATTACAACAGCAACATGTAAAAACACACTTAGCAGTGTGCAGGCTTAAATAATAATTAAGTGCAGAATAATATGCACAATAATTACTATAAATGTATGAATTTTATAGAAATTTATGAAATAATAAAATAGTCTGTTGTACTATGATGTGTACATCTCCTGTTACTGAGATGAACTGTTGTATAAAATAGACTTTGTCCCATGTAATTTTTCCCCCAGTTTCCACTTTCTCATGTAACATCTTCTAGCCACGCAAATGGCAGGCCATGCAGCTGTTACAAAGCAACTTTGTTTTGGCATAATCATATTGGTTGAGCAGAAGGTTGCTGTGTTATTTTTTTGTTGTAATGTGCTTCCCAGGAGATGTCCAGTGACATTAAGAGGACACTTGGAGATCAGGTTAATGCCACAGTAATCAATGTTATTTTGTGTTAATTAACCAAAAAATGTGTGAATTTTAGTGTTATAAGGGGTAGAGTAAAGTTTTGGAAGACTGAAAATTCATTTCTATAATCTCAAACTATTGCAAATTGCTGGTAAATAAAATGGTAATAGTTCAAAATTGCCTCCTTTTCCATGTACCCACTTGCACAGTGTTTTATACACTCGTTTTCTTTCCAAGTAATTTCTGTTGTGACATATGTGAAAGCTGCTCTTTGCATGAATGACATTACTATAATCAGTAAATGTGGAGAGGTGTCTGTGAACAAGCCTTGCCATGAAATAGTAAATAGTTGTAAATTTGTATTTTAATAGATCTTAGTTGTCCTATTTGAGGCTTTTGTGAGTTGTTGAAGGCTGAATAAGTGTGATTAGGCTGTGAGCCTGGCTTTGGTCCACAGCAATCTACCATAGCCCATTAATTTCTACTCTTGCGTCATGCAGCGTGTTTGCTGACCAGGTGTCACACATTTGCATTAAAGGTCTCAGACTGACAATAGTCCTCAGCAATGATTATTAGAGGGTGCCACTGTCAGTCTATTGTACAAGGATGGGGAAGCTATTTTCTGGAGCAACACACACACAGTGCTGGACGAACCCAGTAGTACAGGCAGCATTAATATAAATGAATAAAAAACAGTTGACATTTCGGGCCATACTCTTCTTGGGACAAGAGTAAATGTTGACTGTTTATTCATTTCCATAGATGTTACCTGACCCGAGTTCCTCCAGCATTTTGTGTGTTGTTCTGGATTTCTAGCATGTGTGGAATCTTAGGGTATTTCAAGCTTTTTTTCTGGTTCTGTTTTCTCCGGACAAAACACACTGGTGCCAGTATGTTCTGGCAAAAATGGCATGTGCACCAAAATATTTTACTATTGTAGTAATTGATGTCTTTCTGTTCTTTTTCCTTAAGGCCACTACAATTGCAAACTCTTCTGTGACTCTGCTAATTCATCATTTTAATTGATCTCATTGCTGCCACCAGTGGTAATTCAGCTTGCACTCAATTGGGTCAGATTATTCTCCACGTTTTGTGTGGATCTGTAATGCAGTAAATTGACTGTACAACAAGGCTTGGATATTTAATTGCTTGTTTTGTTAACAAATGGAGGAGAAAGGGGAAAATATTTGGGAATATCTCATTAAATAGTTCACAAAATCAAGACCATTGAGCAAGTAGAATGCAGCAATAATAACTTAGAATTACAGAGCTTTAGCAATAGTTTTGCTGAGGCACTCAAGAGCAATTCATCTGTATGAGTGCATATATTGACCATCAAGACCCGTTACATCCTTGTAGCAGTAGTTTCTGCTTGAATGGACCTTTGCCATTGAGGATTTAGCAGACATTTCAAGCCAACAAGAATTTGATTTGTCATGTGCTTTTCAGTCCAGATGTGGGGATATTGAAGATGCATAATTTTTAGTTTCAGAATGAGCAAAGTGCTTTTATATACAAGGGCTTTTTCATTATCTTAGCAAACATGGTCTGTTACTTACCTTTAGCTGCGTTAAAAGCTAGTAGTGACAGTCAACGCTGGATTGGTTGCTTCTTGCAGAATACCATCTTTTACAGTAATGAGAAAACCTTGATGCCCAACTGGTTTACTGATGCCTTTGAGGCATGCAAATATGGTGCGTTTGCCTGATGCTTGATTGCACCTCCAATACGTACTGAATATACCCTTAGAAGGAAGAGAAAGAGGCAGAGAGATCAAGAAAGGGGAAGGAGTTGTTAGAAATGGGCCAGGTGAATTTGAGGGCAGGGTTGAAGTTAGTGGCAAAGTGGATGAAATCGATGAGCTCCACATGGGTGTAGGAAGCAGCACTAATGCAGTCATCAGTGTAGCACAGGAAAATTGCAGGATGGTCACCAGTGTAGGCTTGGAACATAGACTGTTCCACGTAGCCGACAAATCGGCAGGTATAGCTGGGTCCCTTGTGAGTGATTGCCACCCATTGACCCATCTCCCAGTGGCAACCCATTTTAATTCCACTTCCCATTCCCATTCCCATTCTGATGTGTCTATCCATGGCTTCTTCCACTGCCGTGATGAACACGGCACAACACTTAGGTTGGAGGAACAACACCTTGTATTCCATCTGGATAGCCTCCAACCTGATGGAATGAACATCGATTTCTCAAACTTCCAGTAATGCCCCCTCCCCTCCCTGTTCACCATTCCCAATACCCCTTTCCCTCTCATCTCCTTGCCTGTCCATCTCCTCCCTCTGGTGCTCCTTCCCCTTTTTCTTTCTTCAATGGCCTTCTGTCTTCTTCTACCAAACTCCCCCTTCTCCAGCCCTGTATCTCTTTCACCAAGCAACTTCCCAGCTCTTGACTTCATTCCCCCCCCCCCCCCACCCTTTTCAGGTTTCACTAATCACGTGGTGTTTCTCTCCCCCCTCCTCCCACCTTTTAAATCTGCTCCTCAGCTTTTTTTTCTCCAGTCCTGCAGAAGTGTCTTGACTCGAAACGTCAACTGTAGTCTTTTCATAGATGCTGCCTCACCTGCTGAGTTCCTCCAGCATTTTGTGTGTGTTACTTGGAAATTCCTAGCATCTGCAGATCTTCTCCTGTTTCTGATCATTACTGTCTTTATACATAAGTCTTTTGCCTGATGGTAGAACGTCAGGGGATACTGGATGGGGTGGGGTACTTTATAATACAAATGTCCCTGTGTATACTGCGCTCCTGATAAACATTCCCAATGGATGGCAGGGAGGCTGTTAGGCATTCTTACAGTCCTTTGTAGGGACTTCTGCTCCGAGGCTTGGCTGCTCCCATACCAGATGTACGTGCAGTTTGTCAGGACACTCACAATGGTGCTCCTGTAAAATTCAATTAAGATGCAAGGGTGGGAGGGCCTCAGTTGCTTCAATCACCTTAGGAACTGAAGGTGCTTCTGTGCTTTCATATTCAGGAAGGTGATATTGAGTGACGTGAACTCCCAGGAACTTGATGTACATAAGTATCTTTATGGAGGGGCTATGTATTTGCAGGGGGGTGGTTAGTGTGTACCTTTGTCAAGTCCACAATGTCCTTTCTGTCCATGTTCAGAGTTGTTGTTCTCATACCAGTCCACTCGCCGCTCCACTTACTCTCTGTATTCCGACTCAGTGTAGTTCTTGATGAGACCAACCACTGTTGTGTCATCCGCAAACTTGATGACATGGTTTGAGCTGAATCCTACAACAGCATTATATTTATCTGTAACAAATAGCAAAGTCATGATGACAATTTTTTGGGGGGCACGGAGAAAAATGATTGATAGATAAATATTGTCTATCTCATTTGAAGACACCTTCCCTGTTCCTTATTGAAATAGTACTTACCTGAGGGTACAGAGATATTTGATCCTGCTTGTGGTATTTACAACTTCATGCCATTCCACTGGTATAGATTTCTGGAGTCTCAGAAGTGCAACTTGAACCACAATCTGAACATCAAAACAAAACGCTGGAAACGCTCAGATTAGACAATGTCAGATTAGACAGATTAGATCAATGATGAATTGATCATAGGGAACAAAGACATGGCAGACCAATTGAATAACTACTTTGGTTCTGTCTTCACTAAGGAGGACATAAATAATCTTCCGAAAATAGTAAGGGACCAAGGGTCCAGTGAGATGGAAGAACTGAGGGAAATACATGTTAGTAGGGAAGTGGTGTTAGGTAAATTGAAGGGATTAAAGGCAGATAAATCCCCAGGGCCAGATGGTCTGCATCCCAGAGTGCTTAAGGAAGTAGCTCAAGAAGTAGTGGATGCATTAGTGATAATTTTTCAAAACTCCTTAGATTCTGGATTAGTTCTTGAGGATTGGAGGGTGGCTAATGTAACCCCACTTTTTAAAAAAGGAGGGAGAGAAAAATTGGGGAATTATAGACCAGTGAGTCTGACATCGGTGGTGGGGAAAATGCTAGAGTCAGTTATCAAAGATGTGATAACAGCACATTTGGAAAGAGGTGAAATCATCGGACAAAGTCAGCATGGATTTGTGAAAGGAAAATCATGTCTGACGAATCTTATAGAATTTTTTGAAGATGTAACTAGTAGAGTGGATAGGGGAGAGCCAGTGGATGTGGTATATTTAGATTTTCAAAAGGCTTTTGACAAAGTCCTACACAGGAGATTAGTGTGCAAACTTAAAGCACATGGTATTGGGGGTATGGTATTGATGTGGATAGAGAATTGGTCGGCAGACAGGAAGCAAAGAGTGGGAGTAAACGGGACCTTTTCAGAATGGCAGGCAGTGACTAATGGGATACCGCCAGGCTCAGTGCTGGGACCCCAGTTGTTTACAATATATATTAATGATTTAGACGAGGGAATTAAATGCAGCATCTCCAAGTTTGCAGATGACATGAAGCTGGGTGGCGGTGTTAGCTGTGAGGAGGATGCTAAGAGGATGCAGGGTGACTTGGATAGGTTAGGTGAGTGGGCAAATTCATGGCAGATGCAATTTAATGTGGATAAATGTGAGGTTATCCACTTTGATTGCAAGAACAGGAAAACAGATTATTATCTGAACGGTGACCGATTAGGAAAAGGGGAAATGCAACAAGACCTGGTTGTCATTGTACACCAGTCATTGAAGGTGAGCATGCAAGTACAGCAGGCGGTGAAAAAGGCAAATGGTATGTTGGCATTCATAGCAAAAGGATTCGAGTACAGTAGCAGGGAGATTCTACTGCAGTTGTACAAGGCCTTGGTGAGACCGCACCTCGAGTATTGTGTGCAGTTTTGGTCCCCTAATCCGAGGAAAGACATTCTTGCCATAGAGGGAGTACAAAGAAGGTTCACCAGATTGATTCCTGGGATGGCAGGGCTTTCCTATGAAGAAAGACTGGATCGACTAGGCTTAAACTCACTGGAATTTAGAAGACTGAGGGGGGATGTTATTGAAACGTATAAAATTCTAAAGGGATTGGACAGGCTAGATGCAGGAAGATTGTTTCCGATGTTGGGGAAGTCCAGAACGAGGGGTCACAGTTTAAGGATAAAGGGGAAGCCTTTTAGGACCGAGATGAGGAAAAACTTCTTCACACAGAGAGTGGTGAATCTGTGGAATTCTCTGCCACAGGAAACAGTTGAGGCCAGTTCATTGGCTATACTTAAGAGGAAGTTAGATATGGCCCTTGTGGCTAAAGGGATCAGGGGGTATGGAGAGAAAGCAGGTACAGGGTTTTGAGTTGGATGATCAGCCATGATCATACTGGATGGCGGTGCAGGCTCGAAGGGCTGAATGGCCTACCCCTGCACCTATTTTCTATGTTTCTATGTTTCTAAAAACGCTTCTTCCTACAGATGCTGCCTGACCAGATTTCTGTTATTATTGCATCTGCAGCATTTGAATTTTCTTGAACCATTACCTCAGGATTCACAGATGAGTCAAAGCATGTCAAACTACCTTTATTTGTAGTGCCATATTAATATGTTACCGCTAAGTAACCATTAAATATCAATATTCATGGAGTATATGGTGTATTTTTTTCAGGCATCTCATCCATTGACTTCATGAGATTTTTATTTGTTTTTCAATAATGCTTTGTTACTTTGACAGATATGATATTGTTAAAATATGTGTACAGGTTCCATTGAAGCAAAACACGGAAGTTCCAGGTGTATTTCAACTGATGCAAGATGTTTGTGCTTCTGTTACTAGCCATTGTTGTTGGTGCTGCTCATATGAAATGACAGAATGTTCTGTCTTAGAAGCTCAGGGACACTGCTGCATCACTTAATATGCCTGAACCTTAAATCTACAAAGTCTGCTCAATATTTAGTTAAAAATAGTTGCCTGCAGTCAATTTTTAATTATTGAGAGCATATGGTTTAGAAGCATAAAATGAAAATCATGAAGCAGATCCTGGAAAACTTAGAATATGCTAGAAGTGCTCAGCTGTCAAGTGGTACCTGTGGAAAGAGAAATAAAATTAAGAACATAGAACAGCATATTGTGGGCCCTTCTGCCCACGATGTTGTACCAACCTTTTAACATCCTCCAATATCAATCTAACCCTTCTTTCCCACATTGCTCTCCATTTTTCTGTGTCCCTAATGCAGGGGTGTCAAACTCATTTTAGGTCACGGGCCGGATTGAGCAAAATGCAGCTTCACGTGGGCCAGATCAGTCGGACGCGTGCGAACACAGCTTTCGTTGCCTCCGTTTTTTCAGCCTGCTCTCATGTGTCTCAGTCTCTGCTATAACTACAAAGTGTTTCACTTTACAAATTCCGTTTCTTATGAAGAAGACTGCTAAGCAAGACTGCCGAATAAACACTAAAAACCCTGAAAACCTGGTACCTGAATAAACTCAGCATTAGCCATATCATACGCCATAGGCGCTTCGATTACTGGGGCCAGCTTTAATAGTAATTAGATATTATCTCGCGGGCCAAAGATAATTCCACCACGGGCTGGATTTGGCCCGCGGGCCTTGAGTTTGACATATATGCCCTAATGTATCTACCTTCACTGCTTCTACAACTTTCTTTTCTCCAAAGCCACACACCTACCATTTTTTGTAAAGAATTTACCTCTGACATCCCCCTCGTCTTTTCTCCAATCACCTTAAGATTATGTCCCCTTGTATTAGTCATATCCAATTTGGGGAAAAGTCTCTGGCTATTCACTTTATCGCTGTCTCTTGACTTCTTGTATAGCTCTGTCAAATCTCCTCTCGACCTGTTATGCTACAAAGAGAAAACCCTTGTTAGCTCAATCTATCTTCATAAGACATGCCCTCTAGTCCAGTCAGCATCCTGGCAAATCCTTTCTGCACCCTCTCTGAAGCTTCCATGTCTCTTTAAGGTTGAGATTTTCTGCAGAATTGCCTCTGAAATGTTTAACTCCTTGCTGAAGCATGGTTCCTATTTGATCTGTGGAATCCTTGACTGCTTCTCATTTATTTCCTGCAATTTAGCAATTCCCCTTTCCTCCTCTCTCTTCCCCCCATCCTCCAGGTTGGAATAAAATAGCGCCTCTCTGATCTTCCCCATCCACTCACCAGCTTCTGCAATCAATGGCAAATGTTATCACTTTGTATCTGCCTCATGATCCTGTTTAACAGGATGGCCTCTCCCTATCAAAAAGATTCCCTTTGTCCCAAGCAACACACACAAAGTGCTGGAAGAACTCTGGTCAGGTAGCAACTAAGGAAATAAATAGATGGTCGATGTTTCAGGTGGAGATCCCCCTTCACCTTGTCCTATCTATTTTCCTTGCTTCCCTGTAACCTAAATCTGTTTGAGATACAGCATGGTTCGGGGCCCTTTGGCACAACAAACTTGCATCACACCCATGTGATGAACTAATCTACTAATCTTTTTGTCTTTGTGGGAGGAAACAGTAGCATCTGGATGAAACCCACGTGGACATAAAGGAAGCATACAAACTATTTGCTGAAAGAAGCAGAATAGAACCCAAGTAGCAAAGCTTTAAAAGGTACACTTAATGTCAGAGAAATGTATACAATATACATCCCAAAATGCTTTTTCTTCACTGTCCATGAAAATAGAGAAGTGCCCCCTGTCCCCCCCAATAAGCAAGAAAGAGGTGTCTCCATTTCACAGTGAGAGGAGAGACATAACAAACACCTCACTGGTTTACGATGTTCAAAGTCCACTGTATCGCTTTTTCTGAGCTCTGTGCCCAAAGATCTCAGGTCTCTGGGCACACTCCCAGAGATCTTCCGACTCCCACGACACATCGATCTCCTGCTGGGACACTGACTTTTGATCCGCCTGTCTCCAGAGCCACGAGATCTCGAACCTCCAAAGGTGAGCTAAGCTTTTAGGCATGTTGAATAACAGCCAGTCGCGAAACCCCAAGAGCGGGTCCCATTCCTGCAAAGAACCGAAGTCAGTGTGTAACTTCAGGTGAGGGTCTTCAAAAGAACCCTGAAAGGGAAAAATGGGGATATTAAAGATGGAAATAGGGCTGTTTCCGAAGATGCAAGAGTCGCCGTTTAGTGCCACCGTGATTAAGCTCCGCCTCTTCCGGTTGTCACTGTAAAAACGTCACGCCACTATGCTAATTTGTTTTCACTATCATCAATGCTGCAGGATGCTGAGTATTTCAGCATTTTATTTTTCAATGAGCAGCAGAATTTAGCCACTTGGCCCCGTGTGTGTTCAGTTAGAACTTTGACATGGACACTCATCTGGAACAATCCCGTATTCTTAGATTCCCTTCTTGTATTAAAGATGATCAACCAATATTTTTGACCCTGTGATCAAAGCCCACTGTTTGTTTGTGAACAAATCCTTGATAACCTCTGCTTTTAAAATGTAGCATGGGGCATCCTCAAAAACAAAATAAGGTGTCAGACCGGTGAATTTGCAACATAAGATGACATGTTACTAAACAACAAAAGATTTATTCACTTAACAGATTAACATTTGCATTCCTGACACTTCCATTTGTGAGGGCAGAAATCGCTTGAAGAACATTTCCATCTTTAAACATTATGGAAGCTCAATGCCCATATCCCCAAGATCAGGCTGATTTTACAGCTATACTCAGCTACAAATGCTGAGCAGATTATCTGATTCTGCTTCCTCTTGAGATCTCCACCATCAGTGAACCCAGTTTTCCTTCACTGGTTGTGTGTGATATCAAGCAGTGCCTGAGTGATATCAAGCAGGCACGGTGAAACTGAACAGCATCCCAACTGTAGTAGTCTTCTACTCTAGCTTTCGCCATGCCTCCAGCTGAGCTGTTCCATTATGGTCAGTACACAATGTGGAAAATTGCTCAAGCAAGTGCTTTCCTCAGAAAGCAGCATATCAGCTAATTTCAGATGAATTGGTGACAAAATTTTTGTCAGCACTGGTATTGACCTCATCAATGATAGGGCTTTGCTTGGGCTCATCAAATCCTTGATTCAAACATGGACCAAACAGCTAAATCCCCAAGGTGAGATTAATCATCCTTGACATCAAGACAGCATTTAATAGAGACTGCTATTGAGAACTAATGGAATAAAAGGAATCAAATTCAGCTTTCAATGTGGAATTGGAAAGTTCTTTGAATGAAAATACATGGCTTTGGAGAAACAGTGGGATTGCTTCACTGCAAGTCAACACAAATGTGACAGCTTGAATGACTGCCTCCCATGCTGTACAATTCCATTCTTCACTGGCTGGAATTATACATCACACAACTTACTGATAGTTGGCTTTATAGGATGTCAAACATTGCTGCCACATGATGTTAAGTTATCCCAGCTGATTAGCACAGACTACAAAATGAACAGAACCCTCTAATATTCCAGTTGCATGCAGGTTAATTAGACAAACTTCACTCTCTCATAACAGGGAACAGGCAAAAAATTATTTGGGAACAGCTTTTTTCCCTCTGCCATCTGATTTCTGAATGGACATTGAGCCTTTGAACCCTACCTCTATACTTATTTTTATTTTGTATCAATTTAATTTAACTCTTTAACATAATACTTACTAATTCATATTTTTCTATTATGCATTGTAATGTACGGCTGCCTCAAAGTCAATAAATTTCACGACAATATGCTGGTGATATTAAACCTAATTCTCATGAAAATAAAACATTAACTTATTGAATTGAACATTGAGTGCTTGTTTGTGATTGTAAAATTAATGAATAGAATAGCATGCAACAAAAGTCATTTGGGGAGTGAGAGCGATGTAGTGTTAACAGTGGCAGAGTGTTTATTCTGTCTGCCAGTGTAATGATGGATTTGAGAGTGGTAGATAATACTTTCTAAAAAAAATTACATTTGCTGCTGACAAGTTATTGCCTCTCAAATGATCCACTGCCCTCTCCTCTCAGTTTCCTTTTATTAGCCCTTTGTTTTCCATCTATCACGTCCAAGTTTCTTACTTCATTCTCTCCTCCCACCTTTTATTCTGACTTCTGCCCCCTTCCTTTCCAGTCTTGATGAATGGCAGCCTTAAATGTCGACTGTTTATTTCCCTCCGTAGATGCTGCTTGACCTGTTAATTTCCTCCAGCATTTTGTGTGTGTTGCTCTGGACTTACAGCATCTGCAGAATCTCTTGAGTTTGTTATTGACTCTTAATGGAGTTTTTTTTAACTTGCATTTTTCTGGATGTGAATGAAGGAGGAACAATTAGTAAGTTTCCAGGTGACAAAAAATCAGAGTAGTCTACAGCTACATTTTGATATTGGCAAGTTGGGGTAGGCAAATGGAATTTATACCTGTAAAATTTGAGTTGATCAACTGTAGGAAGACTAACAAATCTAGGATGTACACAATGAATGATGGAACCAAGGACATGGTACAGAACTGAAGCCTTGGATTAAATGCCTAAAGAAGGTAGCACAGGTAGATCAGGTGGTTAAGATGGCATATTTGTCTTTAGCAGGAGCAAAGAATATGAAAGCAGATGTTATGGCTTCAAATTTAAATCAGCTGGAATATCAAGTGCAGTTCTGATTGTCATGCTGTAAGACAGGGTACACAGAGGAGTTTCACCAGATCTTCATTGAGTGTTTGGCATCAGGTATGATTTGAGGCTGCATAAACACATGTACATGGAAACGCACATTGAAATGTCATTTGCATTGACAACACAACCCAAGAATGTGCTGGGGGGTGGCTCTCAAGTGTTCAGTAGCCAACATAGCACATCCAGTCTTTAGCAGAACAGCAACAAAACAAACCTACCAAGCTATTTGCATTCAGACATTTCTCCAACTCAGGACAGCCTGGGCCACCAGCCTCCACTGGACTCATGGACATCAAGCATCTGACTTTGCACGTGGACTTGCAGACCCAGGGCTTCTGCCATCGGGCCTCAACTTCTAGGCTTCTAGTCAACCTTTGGTTTGCAGGATTGTTTAAGTTGGAGCTGAGAGAAGAACCTGATAGATGTATACAAAATAATGAGGGGCATGGGGTAGATAGTGGGAGCTATCTTCCCTTAGTAAAGATATTTATAACTAGACAACATCATCCAGATCCTGGGTGAAATCTGCAGAGTACTGCTGAAGTAGATGGTTGGCAGTTACGCTGTCAACAGTGAAGTGTTTCACAGATGAACACTTGAAGTGTCATGGCATTGAAAGCTGCAGGCTGTGTCTGACAAAATGGAATAAGAATAGTTACTAGAAGGCCAGTACAGCCATTGAAAGCTTGACCAAAGAGATTTGAAAAAAATCTCCTGATGAATTAGGAGATGAACATGGTTGGCATGAAGTTCAAAGCAAAGACAATGGGCAGCTGAAGGTATCCATGGTGGAGTTTTGATATTGGAGAGATCATAAAACTCAAAATTTGGTGGTCTTTGGAAATTTGAGGAAGAGGGTAAGGCTATTCATGAAATTGTACATGAGAATCTTCATATTGAGGCATAACCATACCAGGGAACAACATAGTGTACTAGATAAATGGGGGAGAGAGGGAATGGTGAAGTTCGTACATATCTTTGTTACTTTATAACAACTGTTACAGAAAAGGTAATGACTGTTGATGTCAACACACACAAAATGCTGGTGGAACACAGCAGGCCAGGCAGCATCTATAGGGAGAAGCGCTGTCAACGTTTCGGTCTCGACCCGAAACGTGGACAGCGCTTCTCCCTATAGATGCTGCCTGGCCTGCTGTGTTCCACCAGCATTTTGTGTGTGGTGTTGTTTGAATTTCCAGCATCTGCAGATTTCCTCGTGACTGTTGATGTCATTAGCTTTGTGTGATTCATCAGTTTGATCCTGAGGACACTCTTTAAAAAGGAAAGGTTACATGTACTTAGTTTATTTAATTGATATTTAGATTGAGGAGTGACTTTTCTCATTGTAAAGCAACATCTGTACTTTCAAAATATGTCTAAATTATAAGCCCCTCTTAATACACTCAATCCTTACCTACAAATCTTTAAGATTCAAAACCCTGTAGACTGATTTTGGTTCACATAACAATATTTGCCTCTGGAACAGAGGAATAAATGGGAGTTTTGATTGTCCATAGGCATGTAGATTCATAGAGATATAAAATCATAAAGGAGGCTACTTTTTTTTTGAATGGAGCAGAATTAGGACTTTTGGCCCATCAATTCTGCTCGGCCATTCCATCACAGCTGATTTATTATCCTTCTCAACCTCATTCTCCTGCCTTCTTCTTATAACCTTTGCTCTGATAATCTCTGACATGCACAGCTGTCTGTGGCAATGAGTTCAACAGATTCTCCATTCTCTGGTCAAAGAAATCAAAGTTGTGCTGTTTGGTCCCAGAGTCCTCCACAATATGAAACATTTTCTCCATTCTAGATATTCCATTCTAGATACTATCCATTCCTAGATAGTCCATTCTATTTAGGTCTTTTGAAAGGTTTCAATAGGATTCCTCCTCATTCTTCTAAACCCATAAGTCCAGCTATCAAACATTCTTCATATGTTGACTGACCCCTTCATTCTCAGAATCATTCTTATGAGCCTCCTCTGGACCCTCTCCAATACCAGCACACCTTTTCTTAGATAAGGGGCCCAAAACAGCTTTCAATACTCCCAAGTGCAGTCTGACAGCACACTTTTGTCTTCTCATCCTCTTGAAATGAATGCTAACATTGCATTTGTCTTACCACTGACTCAACTTGCAAATTGATCTTTGGGGAATCCTGTGTGAGGACTCCCAAGTCCCTCTGCCCCTCTGATTTTTTGAATTTTCTCTCTCTTTATAATATAGTCCACGCCTTTATGCCTTGTGCTAAAGTACATTACCATGCACTTCCTTACATTATATCCCTCCTTCTGTCACTTCTTTGCCCATTCCCCCAATCAGTCTAAGTCTTTCTGCAAACACCCTGCTCCCTCAACACTATCTGCTCCCCTACCTACTTTTGTTTCATTCACCAACTTGGCCACAAAGCCATCAGTTCCTTTATCCAAATCATTGACATATAATGTGAAAAGAAGTGGACCCAACACTGACCCCTGCGGCACACCACTATTCACTGGCAGAAGAGACCACCTTTATTCCCACTCTTTACTTCCCGCCAGTCAACTGATCTATCCATGCTGGTATCTTTCCTGTAATACCATGGGCTCTTACCTTGTTAAGCAGTCTCATGTGTGGCACCTTGCCAAAGGCCTTCTGAAAATCTAAATGAACAGCATGTACTAACTCTCTGTCTAACCTGCTAGTAATTTCCTTAAAGAATTTCAACAGATTTATTTGGCAAGATTTCCCCTGAAGGAAGCCATGCTGACTTTGGCTTAATTTATGATGTACCTCATCTTTAATAATGGACTCCAATATTTCCAACCACTGAAGTCAGGTGCATCGGCCTATAATTTCCTTTTTTCTGCCTGCCTTCCTCCTTAGAGTGGAGTGACCTTTGTAATTTTTCAGTCCCAATGATTCTTGAAAGATCATTACCAATGCCTCCAGTCTTTTCAACCCCTCTTTCAGAACCCTGGGGTGTAGTCCATCTGGCTCAGGTGGCCTATCTATCTTCAGATTTTTCAGCTTTCCAGGCACCTTCACCTTAGTAATAGCAATGGCACTCTCTTCTGCCCCTTGACACTCATGCATTTCTGGTATATTGCTAGTCTCTTCCACAGTGAAGACTGACACAAAATACTTATTTGGTTCATCTGCCCTTTCTTTGTCACCTATTACTACCTCTCCAGTGTCATTTATTGGTGGTCTGATATCTATTCTCATCTCTTTTATTCTTTATATATTTGAAAAAAGTTTTGTATCCTCCTAATTATTGGCTAGCTTTCCTTCATATTTCATTTTTTCTTTATGGCTTTCTTAGTTGCCTTCTGTTGGTTTTTAAGTTTCTCAATACTGTAGCTTCCCATTAATTTTTGCTATATTATATGCCCTCTTTTTTTGTGTTTCTGCTGTCATTGATTTCGCTTGTCAGCCACAGTTGTCTTGACTACGAGAATGCTTCTTCGTCTTTCTGTTGTATCTATTCAGCACCTTCTAAGTTTCCCTCCAGAAACACCAGCCATGCTGTTCTGCTGTTATCCCTGCTAGTGTCCCCTTTCAATTAACTTTGTCTAGCTCCTCCCTCATGCCTTTGACATTCCCTTTCCTCTGCTGTAATACCGATTAAAACCGATTTCAGCTTCTCTTTCTGAAACTCTGGAATAAGATATGGATTCTATCATGTGTTCACTACCTCCTTAGGGTTCTTTTACCTTAAGGTCCCTAATCAAATCTGGGTCATTATGTAACACCCAATCCAGAATTGCCATTCCCCAAGTGGGCTATATCACGAGCTGCTCTAAAATAACCATCTCAGAGGCATTCTACGAATTCTCTTTTGGGATCTAGCACCAACCAGGTTTTCCCAATCTTCCTGCATATTGAAATCCCCCATGTATATCACAACATTGCCCTTTTTTTTTACATGCCTTTTCTCTCTCTTGTAATTTGTAGCCCATATCATGGCCACTATTTGGAGGCCTGTATTAGGGTCTCTTTACCCTTGTAGTTTCTTAACTCTACAAGGATTCTATATCTTCTGATCCTGTGTCACCCGCTTTCCAAGGATTTGATTTCATTTTTTTAGCAACAGAGCCACCCAACCCTTTTGCCAACTTGCCAGTTCTTTCAATACATTGTCTATCCTTGGATGTTAAGCTCCCAACTGTGATCTTCTTTCAGTCACAACTCAGTGATGCACACAGCATCATATCTGCCTATCTCTAAGTATGCTGAAAAATCATCCACTTTATTCCATACGCTGCATGCATTCAAATATAACACAGTCCATTATCCTGTGCTCATCGCCCTTTTCGATTTTGTCCCCATGTTACACTAAATGTTATTCTACCAACTGCAGTTTTGTCTTATCATCTCCCTGTCCTTCTCACAGTCTCACTGCGCACTGTATAAACTTGTAAACTAACTATCCCATTCTCAGCCCTATCACTCCTCTTCCCAGACCCTGCCAAATTCATTTAAACCCTCTTCCACAGCTGTAGCAAATCTACCCAAAAGGATATTGGACACTCTAGGGTTCAGGTGTAACCAGTCCTTTTTGTACAGGTTATATCTTCCCTGGAAGATATACCAATGATCCATAAATCTGTAACCCTGCCCTCCTGTACCAATTCTTCAGCCACACATTCATCTTCTAATTCTTGCACTCACTGACACATAGCACAGACAGCAATCCAGAGATTACTACCCTGGCGGTCCTGCTTTTCAGCTTTCTGCCGGCTGGTCACCCTCCCTTTTTAGAATGCCTTAGACCTGATCCAAGACATCCCTGACCCTGGTACCCAGGAGGCAATGTACCATCTGGGTATCTCTTTCACATCCACAGAAACTGCTTTCTGCTCCTCTAATTATGGAATCTCCTATCATTATCACACTCCTCCCCCTTCCCTTTGAGCCTCAGTGCCAGAGACATTCTTAATGCTCAAGAAAGAGCAATGCAGCGCTTTCCTTTCTCAATATTTTCACTTCATGCTTGAGCATTTTTGGGGAAAAAAGTTTATTGAATTCTGAGCAGCAAACAATTGAATCTTATTTTCGCAGCCTTTTTATTATAATTATTTAATAAGTTTTTTCCTGTTTTACCATTGCTATCACTTTTTTTTTTGGCTTGTTCTATTAAAGCCTTTTCTTATTTTTGACTTTTTTGGCCCTGTTACAAACAACTGTACTTGATTTGCAGTCTGTTGTGGTACAACTGATTTCTGCCAGAAGGTGGTGCATTGATGAATTAAGAATTTAATTTGTGTGGCTGTGCTTGAGAACAGTTCAACTTGGATTCTGAGTGCAGCTTTATTCTATGGACCAAGGGATAGAGGAGAGTAATTCTGTACTCAAAGATAGCATTCTTGGATAGCTTGCTTTCATGGGAGAATGCTTGCTGGAAAAACAACTGACCAGGTCCTATAAGATACATGGTGAGTAAAGCTATTAAACACAAAATAATGTGTGACAGTACTTGTTCATTTCATAGCTACCAATACAAAGTTGGAAGAATATTGTATTATTACAATTATTATTCATATATCTTTGATCGTAACAAAAATTTTCTCAGAAAAAGACCCAGAGTAACGTTGTTTTGTTTGGCTGCATGTGTGTTCAGTCAGATGACAATAAACTTGAACTTAATTCTGTGCACACTAGCCGGTCACCTGTCAATGTTTTGACTATAGTTATTTGAGCTTGGTCTATATTGTCTTGACACATGATTTGAGAAAAAGAATCTATGCACTTGTATCTTCACAGTTCAATGAAATGCAAAACTTTCTGACCATATTGTATATCCATGCATGCCATATCACTTGAGTGCTGAATATTGGAATATTGTCCATCTCAAAGAATCCAAGTGTGCACCAGTTTTTGAAGATTAAAAACTGTTCTCTCCTGTCCTCCCATTTAAATGATCTTGTGGGGTGAAAGAGAAAATAGGTTGTGTTTCTTTCAGCCATATGCCAATTTTTATTTTAACCATGATTGCCCAGGGAAATCTCCACTGAAGTAAATACACTTAAAGGTTGTTATTATGCTTTATAAAACCTAATCACAAACTACAAATTAATCGTAGTTACACACACAAAATGCTGGTGGAACGCAGCAGGCCAAGTAGCATTTATAGAAAGGGAATTAATTGTAGTTATATAGCAGGGTATTTTTTTTAATGTACTAAAAATGCAAGGACATTCAACATTAAAATAATATGTTATTGTTTACCAAGCAATTCCTATTTGATATAAAGGAATTAAGGTTCGTTTCATTGTCCGTTCAGAGCATGCCAAAGAATGAAGTACTTTTAAATTTTAGTCACTGATAAATTATTGGAAACCATTTTAGCCAATCTATCTTTCAGGCCAGATGGAAGGTCTTGACCCAAAGACTCGATTGCCCATTTCCTTCCACAGATGCTGTTTGACCTGCTGAGTTTCTCCAGCTTTTTGTGTTGCTCCGTATTTACGTTTCTGTAATCTGTCTGGGGAGTCTATTTAATTACTTGAATGCGAAATGAATGCAGTTTCCTTTGGATCCTAATGGGCATGGATCCACCATTAGCGAAGTCACAGAATAAGTGTGAAATGTGGCTTGGGCTTGCAGTTCCCTTGGATTTCAATTTTTGATCCTTTTTGATTTGATGTTGTTGGCATGGTTAGCTTTATTTGCTCTTGAGAAGGTTGTGGTAAACTGCAGGCAAAAATTGCAATTATCCTTCGGTAGATGGAGTGCTATGATCTACAAATACTGAAATAATTGATTTATTCTGAAACCAGAATGTTTGTGAACCAAGCAGGTATCCTTGTGCATGCTGTATTGTTCTTGATGATAGAGTCTGAGGGTTCAGAAGGTGCTGTCCAGGTATCCAAGATGAATAATTGCAGTGCATTTTAAGTTGAGTTTACATATGCAGGTGTAATGGAAAAGTTTGCTTGGAGCAGCATCACAGGTATGTAGGTACAGGCATAATTCAGAATATAAATTATATTATATAAGACTGTGAAGAGAGGAAAAAAGACATTCAAAACAAGATACTGCAAAACGCAATGTCACAATTGACAAGTCTGTTTTTGTGCAAGAGATGGTTTATAGTGTTCAGGTTCTGCAGGTTGGTTCCAAAGCCTGATGGCAGGGAAGTAGTTGTTCCGAACTTGATAGTGTTTGATCTTTGAACTTCTGTGCCCCCTGTCTGGTGGTAGCAGTGAGAAGAGGATGATGAGGATCCTTGATGGGTGCTACCTTGAGGCAGTGCCATCTGTAGATGCTGTCAGTAATGGGGAAGGCTGTGCCCACGATAGAGTGGGCTGTGTTCTCTACTATTTGTAGCTTCTTGTGCTTCTGTACGCTGTCAGTTGGGTACTTGCCAAATTTCCTTAAGTTTTTGAAAAAGTAGAAGTGCTGGTGTGCTGCCTTTCCAGTTGCATCTGTGTGTTGGGCCCAGGACAGGATATCCAAAATGTTAATGCTCAGGAATTTGAAGCTGCTTACTTCTCCATCTCTGATTCATTAATGAGAAGAGACTTGGTCTCCCATCTTTCCCCTTTAAAAGTTAACTATTAGCTCCTTTCAAAGGACACAAAATGCTAGAGGAACTCAGCAAGCCAGGTAGCATCTTTGGAGGGGAATAAACAGTTAACGTTTTGGCCTGAGACCTTGTTAAGTGCTGATGAAGGGTCTCAGCCCAAAATACCAACAGTTCATTCCATAGAGATGCTGCCTGGCTTGCTGAGTTCCTCCAGGATTTTGTGTGTTGTTCTGGTTTTCCAGCATATTCAGAATCTCTTGTGTTTATAATTAGCTCCTTGGTTTTGTTAACATTAAGCATTAGGGTTTTGTTGTAGCATCACTCAACCAGATGTTCTGCCTCATCACCACCTGTGATTTGGTCAACAACTGATGAATTGATAGATGGCATTGCAGCTCAGCTTAACCAGAACTCTGGATGCAATTTGAAATTGAAACACACTGTAGACTAACTGCATCAACAGTGCAGTGGAGTGATTGAATATATACAATAGAAGCCAGGCATCATTCAAGTTGGTTTCCTTGCCTGGGATTGTAGCAAAATCTTGTTATCTCAGCAAGTGATGAGGGTTATTATCACTGACATTTGTTGTTAAATTTGTTTTGTGGCAGCAGTACAGTGCAAGACAAAAATTTACTACAAGTTGCAAAAAACATATTAAGAGTGTAAAAGGAGTAAAATAATGAAGTAGTATTCATGGACCATTGAGAAAGCTGATAATAGAGGGGGGAAAAACCTGTTCTTAAAACATTGAGTGTGGGTCTTCAAGTTCCTTTACCACCTCCTTGATGGTATGAATGAAAAAAGGGCATGTTCTGAATGGTGAGCGTCCCCACTGATGGAAGCTTCCTCCTTGAGGATCACCTGATGTCCTTGATGGTGGGAAGGCTACTGCCAATAATGGCTGAGACTACAACCCTTTTCAGCCTGTTTCAAAGTTCAAAGTCCATTTTTATCAAAGTGTGTATACGTTATACAACCTTGAAGTTGTCTCCTAACAGGCAGCGATAAAACAAAGAAATGCAAAAGAACTCAGATAAAAGACCATCAAGCACACAATGTGCACAGAATAATAACACATCATGCCCATCAAAAGGGAACCTATTAAACAAAACCACAAAACACCCAATGTGCAGAGGGAAAAAAAAATCATACAAACAATAGCCACAAGCAAATAGCATTCTGCAAGGTGTCTCATAGTTCAATGTAATTCAGCACAGAGCTGAGCCATGGAACGGCGGGACCTCGGCCCCAACATCCCAACCTTTTCAAACTGGCCCAGTGTCTGAATCTCTGTCCAAACATCAAGTTCACTCACCTCAACATGCTGCCACCTCTATTCGGCCTGTAACTATCCTCTTCAATTTAGCACGGTGCTTAAATTGATTGATATTGTACATTGATGCCTCTGTACAAGATGGTGCCGTAACCAATCAGAATGTACTCCACAGTACATCTGTCAGAATTTGTTAGTCTCATTAGAGCCTTCATATTAGAGACTAACTGACTTATCTTTGATAGAAATGTTTGGAGGATTTAAGTGGGATATTTACCCCTCCTGCTCAATTCCTGGATTTGAGGGATTTGAAGATATTAATACAGTGAATTGTTGATGCTTGTTGGATACTGTGATTTCCTTGCACTGATGGCCCAAGAATTCTGAATCTTCATCATGTTTTGCTTCCTGCAGGTATAGGAGGTCATGGATAACTGTTGCACGTGAACTGCGAGCATTGTGCCAGGCTTGAGGCCTTAATTTTCAGATACTCAGATGATCAAAGACTGTGCTGATTTATTGAAAGTGATAGTGAATTTAATCATCAATGCTCCTTCCTCTGTGAGGGGATCAAATATGCGGGAAGTACTTCATGTCTTTGATGTATTGTTATAGACATTTTGGGACAAGATTGGGAAGGGACCTTGAATTTGTGCATGTGAAGTTAAATGGCTCAATCTTTTGCACAGTTAAGTTTAAAGTGAAGGATGAGTTAAAACTTGGTTGCTGAAATATGCACATATTGACTGCATGCTCCAGTTCAATGACTGAACTGAG
Source organism: Hemitrygon akajei (assembly GCF_048418815.1). NCBI lineage: Eukaryota > Metazoa > Chordata > Chondrichthyes > Myliobatiformes > Dasyatidae > Hemitrygon > Hemitrygon akajei. The sequence continues at coordinate 14,640,668 of NC_133129.1, read as the reverse complement.
TGTGACTGTATTATGGTGTGGAGTCAACTTGGGTTGAACAGTTTCCTATTCGTTACAAACAAGAGAAAATCTGCAGATGCTGGAGGAACTCAGCAGGCCAGGCAGCATCCATGGAAAAAAAGTACAGTTGACCTTTTGGGCTGAGACTGTTTAGCAGGGCTATTTGTCATGCAGATGTAGCTCTGCCTTGTTGGTGATGGAGTGAAAGCAAGAAAACTTGTGTAAGAGAAGTGACATTATTGTTTGAAATCAGTCTTCACTATAAATAAGTAAAACAAAAACTGCAGATACTGAAAATCTGAGAAGTTGTGCAACTTTGGTCTCATTCAATTCTTGCCCTTCGCTTCATAGTTTTGTGATCTTGCTGACTAACCTATAAAACAGATGTCATTGTCTACAAATTATTACCTTGATAGATACTTTGTCCTATCAGAAGTATTTGGTTGTCTCCATTTCTCTCTCCACTGTTTCTACAATGTAAAACAAATTTTATTAGTTCTTTTGCGGTTCTGAGGAAGGAATTTTGACTTGAAACATTCACTGTTACCTCTCCATAGATGAAACAGTTTGTTTTTATTTCAGTTTGTTACTGAGCCTGTTGAAGATCCATTGTTTTAACCTACAATTTGAGAAGGGAAAATCGGATGTGTCAGTATTACAGTTGAACAAAGGGAACTATGGAGCTATGAGGGAGGAGCTGGCCAAAGTTCAATGGAACAATACCCTAGCAGGGAAGACAGTGGATCAACAATGGCAGGTATTTCTGGGAATAATGCAGAAGGTGCAGGATCGGTTCATTCCAAAGTGGAAGAAAGATCCTAAGGGGAGTAAGGGGCGGCCGTGGCTGACGAGGGAAGTAAAGGGCAGTATAAAAATAAAAGAGAAGAAGTATAACATAGCAAAGATGAGCTGGAAACCAGAGGACTGGGAAGCTTTTAAAGAACAACAGAAGATAACAAAAAAGGCAATACGCCAAGAAAAAATGAGGTACGAAGGTAAACTAGCCAGGAATATAAAGGGGGATAGTAAAAGCTTCTTTAGGTATGTGAATAGCAAAAAAATAGTTAAGACCAAAACTGGGCCATTGAAGACAGAAACGGGTGAATTTATCATGGGGAACAAGGAAATGGCAGATGAGTTGAACAGGTACTTTGGATCTGTCTTCACTAGGGAAGACACAAACAATCTCCCAGATGTAATAGTGGCCAAAGGAACTAGCGTAAAGGATGAACTGAAGGAAATTTATATTAGGCAAGAAACGGTGTTGGATAGACTGTTGAGTCTGAAGGCTGATAAGTCCCCGGGACCTGATGCTCTGCATCCCAGGGTACTTAAAGAGGTGGCTCTAGAAATCATGGACACATTGGTAATCATTTTCCAATGTTCTATAGATTCAGGAACAGTTCCTGCTGATTGGAAGGTGGCTAATGTCCCACTTTTCAAGAAAGGAGGGAGAGAGAAAACAGGGAATTATAGACAGGTTAGCTTGACGTCAGTGGTGGGAAAGATGCTGGAGTCAATTATAAAAGAGGAAATTACGACACATTTGGATAGCAGCAGAAGGATCAGTCCGAGTCAGCATGGATTTATGAAGGGAAAATCATGCTTGACTAATCTTCTGGAGTTTTTTGAGGATGTAACTATGAAAATGGACAAGGGAGAGGCAGTGGATGTAGTGTACCTGGACTTCCAGAAAGCTTTTGATAAAGTCCCACATAGGAGATTAGTGGGGAAAATTAGGGCACATGGTATTGGGGGCAGAGTACTGACATGGATTGAAAATTGGCTGGCTGACAGGAAACAAAGAGTAGCGATTAACGAGTCCCTTTCGGAATGGCAGGCTGTGACCAGTGGGGTACCGCAAGGTTCGGTGCTGGGACCGCAGCTGTTTACAATATACATTAATGATTTAGATGAAGGGATTAAAAGTAACATTAGCAAATTTGCTGATGTCACAAAGCCGGGTGGCAGTGTGAAATGTCAGGAGGATGTTATGAGAATGCAGGGTGACTTGGACAGGCTGGGTGAGTGGGCAAATGTATGGCAGATGCAGTTTAATGTGGATAAATGTGAGGTTATCCACTTTGGTGGCAAGAACAGGAAGGCAGATTACTATCTAAATGGAGTCAAGTTAGGAAAAGGGGAAGTACAACGAGATCTAGGTGTTCTTGTACATCAGTCAATGAAAGCAAGCATGCAGGTACAGCAGGCAGTGAAGAAAGCTAATGGCATGCTGGCCTTTATAACAAGAGGAATTGAGTATAGGAGTAAAGAGGTCCTTCTGCAGCTGTACAGGGCCCTGTTGAGACCCCACCTGGAGTATTGTGTGCAGTTTTGGTCTCCAAATTTGAGGAAGGACATTCTTGCTATTGAGGGAGTGCAGCGTAGGTTCACAAGGTTAATTCCCCGAATGGCGGGACTGTCATATGTTGAAAGATTGGAGCGACTGGGCTTGTATACACTGGAATTTAGAAGGATGAGAGGGGATCTGATTGAAACATATAAGATTATTAAGGGATTGAACACACTGGAGGCAGGAAGCATGTTCCCACTGATGGGTGGGTCCAGAACTAGAGGCCACAGTTTAAGAATAAGGGGTAGGCCATTTAGAACAGAGATGCAGAAAAGCTTTTTCACCCAGAGAGTGGTGGATATGTGGAATGTTCTGCCCCAGAAGGCAGTGGAGGCCAAGTCTCTGGATGCATTCAAGAGAGAGTTAGATAGAGCTCTTCTAGATAGCGGGGTCAAGGGATATGGGGAGAGGGCAGGAGCGGGGTACTGATTGTGTATGATCAGCCATGATCACAGTGAATGGCGGTGCTGGCTAGAAGGGCCGAATGGCCTACTCCTGCACCTACTGTCTATTGTCAATTGTTAAAGTTGAGGACTATTTGCTGTCATGGAGTATATATCGGATGATCTGATTTTGCAGCCAGTCACATTTGAGCAGGATGCTCCAAGGCCCTTAAAGATTGAAAAAGTCAAAGGTTATTGGAGGTGAGATACCTTGTGTTGTGGTTGCTGCTATTTACTGTAATTTTCATGGAGCCGATGAGTGGTGAAGGTCATATCTATTGTTCCTCTCTATGGAAACCCATACTGCAATCTGGTCAGCTCTGTAGTTGCTGGAAGTGGTTGAAGAGGTCCTTGGTGCTGACCTTGCTGAGATAGACCCTACTTTGGATGTCCCTCCTTCATAGAAACATGCAGGATAGACACACTGAAAAATGGGAGTAGCTTGGATGGGGCATTTTGGTCAGCATAGACCATTTGGGCCAAAGGGCCTGTTTCTGTGCTGCATAACTGAGTAATCAATTTGGTCCTTCAGGTTTGTTCAATATAACCTCAACTTCACATTTCTTGTCTACCCACAGTAACCTGTGGTAATCAGCCACTGTTTGAGGAGGGAAGTCCCAAAGACTCATGACCCTGTGAAAAGAAATTTGACCTTGTCTGTCTTAAATAGATAATCTTTGTTTTAAAACAATGTAATATTAAACCTGCAAACACGAGGAAATCTGCAGATGCTGGAAATTCAAACAACAACACACACAAAATGCTGGTAGAACACAGCAGGCTAGGCAGCATCTATAGGGAGAAGCGCTGTCAACTTTTCGGGCCGAGACCCTTCGTCAGGACAGATATATATTAAACCTTCTGTGACAGTTCTTGTCCTTCTAAGGCATGCATGCTTGTTCATTATCTGTGTAACTGTTGACTGTGCTTTTCCATGCAAATACTTTCAAACTTCCTAGTGCAAAGTGAGTAAGCATTGGCTTAGAAAACATGTTCAATGAATACTTAAATACTGCTAGATAATAGCACCCCAGCTTGTGCTTGAACCACCAGCCTTTCAATTAACAGTATTAATAGCACCCCATAGACAACTTGGGCATAGTTAAAGAATCTGACGTCCCAAATAAGTTTACCTTTCCCGGATGGAGGAGAGGAGATTGTGAGTATGTAACTTGTTGCATGTTCCTCTCTGACAGTTTTTGGAACCTGAACTGGTATGTGTCTGCCCCCAAGGAAACGTTTTGTTGCAATATAGTTTTTATTATTAAATCTGGAGTGGCAATGATGCTGGACTTGATGGTTAGCTGTGGGGTGAAATTTGGGCAAAATTCTACTTCCATCATTGTCCTTGATGGGTTTTCTGTTCTTGGCTTTCATTGTGTCAATGCTGAAGGATTTTCTTATCTCCTAGTTCTACTCATTGGTATTTATTCCTCAGGTTTTCTGTTGGACTGATGCCTTCAGATGCGAGTAGTGTTTTTTTCCCTGCTTGATCTGTGACAGGGTATCGCAACACTGGAAGACCAGCTATGGTCTCTTGTCCAACTCTTTCAGTTTTTCTGGCATGACCAGCAAACCTCTCGCTCACAGCTGCAGGCCCAGATTATACTCTCTGCTCTGATTGATGGGACATATCCATCACATGACCTGCAAAATTCACTTTATCCTGAACAAGAGATGAGCAGACAGACAGAAAAGGGGATTCAAGAATGTTCTCAAAGACCCCTCATATCTAACAGTTCCATGAATGAATGGGAATCCTTGGACCAGGACTACTTAAACTTTTGGTTGACATTGAGGACATAAGCTACTTTGGGAGTGTGCAGTGTTCAGCATGAATTGTGGAAAGAGTTTGTTACCTTCCAAACTACTCTCTGTCCTGCTCTGTCAAGTATATTCTGTCCCAAAGGTGTCACAACTTTGGGTCCCGTGTTTATGGTGGGGATATGGCCACAAATCTTTATTTTGTTTGCCTTGCTCTGTGAGCATGCCGAGCAAACTTGTCAGTATTTATAAATTAAACCAGCATTATTCACCTTTAGAAGTACTGCAACTGTCTACACATAGGATGTGTAAATGTGCCAAAGTACAGAGGACCACTCCACCCCCCCCCCCCCCCACTACTTTGGGTTAAGGAAAATCACCCTTATAGAATTCACAAACCATCACTAAAAAATTAGAGATGCAGAATAAAATTATTCTCTCAGGGAATTTGAATGAAAAAAAACTAAATCGACACCAAATTTACTTGTTTATTGATGGATTGGTGGATGACGTTAGTCAGTATTAAACTGAAATGGCTTGTCCTTCAGGGTCAGAACAATTTACCAAAGTGTGGGGTTGCCTGTAACCATCAGTGGTGACTTTGTGCAGCTCTTTCATGCTTTGAATGCAGGAATTGGATCGGGAACCATGACTAGTTGTGGAAGAGTGGTTGCTTTTTCAAACCCTTTAGTGGTCAAGCCACTTTAAAACTAGATAGCAACGAGGATTGATAGAGATTCTCACCAGAGGAGACTCTTTGTGTTTGTGTCAGAGTTTGTTCATCAATCCTCTGCTGTGATAGAAATTTTTTCTTGACTTTAATACTTCAGGTTAATTGGTTCCTCAATGTCTCCTCGGTATTTCAACAACGTCACTGATATTTTCTGATTATGTTGTCAGCTCTTCTAATAGAAATGCATAATTCAAAAATGCTTAGTCCTTCTGTCTGTTGTTCATAACACATTTGGCAAATCATTATCCATTACTGTAGTACTTTCAAATGTACTTGAATGAAGTTGTACTTACAGTGAAGTACTTTAAAGGTATTCTCATGAGGGAAATCACACAATCTCCCCACAGGAACTATGAAACAAAAATGTGCTAAATCACCAGATAATCTGATTTCTGTTGGTAGAGGGGAAAATATTGGCGTCTTTTTGGGGAAAGCTGCTTTGTTTTTCAAGGAAATACACTCGTACAGCAATTTAAACGCTGAGAAGTTGGTTTTGTAGCTTATTTGCGTGCCAGCAGTTCTTCAGTTTTTTCTTAATGTCTTGGAACGGTTATCAAAATCACAATCTTCTGACAATAGTTCAGAATACATCCAACTATGGCTGCTTTTTCACTCTGATTTTAATCGTTGTTACCTGTTGATAGCAGTTGCTCTGTCAGCGTACTGTTCTTGTTCCATGTCCTATTGATTCCAAGGCTGCTGTTCAGAATCACGTTTATTGTCACTGTTTTATATGATGTAAAATTTGTTGTTTTGCGACAGCAGTACATTGCAAAGACATAAAAATTACTATAAACAATAATATAGTGCAAAAAAGGAATAATCATGTTGTGTTCAGAAATCTGATGGTAGAGGGGAAGAAGCTGTATGGACAGCTGTATCACCTTTCTGATGATAGCAATGAAAAGAGGGGAAGTCCCAGATGGTGAGAGGCCTTAATCGTGGAAGCTGCAACCTGTCTTTGATGAGGGGAGGGTTGTGCGTGGAATGGAGCTGGCCTCTTATGGTCCTGTATATTGCATCTTCCATACCAGTCTGTGATGCAGTCAGTCAGAATGTTCACTACTGTACATATATAGACACAAGCAAGACTCTTGGACGTACTATATCTCCTCAAACTTGTAATGAAATAGAAGCACTGGCAAGCTAATTTTAAGTAAAAGATGAGTTGAAGTTTCACTGATTTGCCAAAATGAAGGCCGCTTGGTTTCTATGTGTCTTTCCTGGAGGTTTTGGTGATGGCAGAAACAGCATTTTTTAACTTCAAGAATGTTTTACAGTAAATGACATTAAACATATGTAAGGAGAATGAAATAATTGTTACTCTGGATCCAGTGCAGCACAAAAACAGACAAAAGATAGAGAACACAACATTACAGAAAGCACACAATAAATATGAAGACATAAGATAGCTTATATACATTGTAGATAGATAGATAGATACTTTATTCATCCCCATGGGGAAATTCAACATTTTTTCCAATGTCCCATACACTTGTTGTAGCAAAACTACATGTCAATATGTCAATAAAGTAATGCTAGGCTATAAATACAATGACTGATGGGAAACCAAGTAGTGGTGGAGTTAGTGGGTGGAGATGTTGATTAGTGTTAATGCTTTGGGAAAGTAACTTTTTGAGTCTCGTGGTCCTGGTGTGGATGCTACATGGTCACCTCACTGAGTCCATGAGCAAGGTGTGTGGGATCTGTCATAATATTACTGGCCCTTTTCTGGTACCTTTCTGTATTTATGTCCATGATGGTGGGTAGGCTAGTATGAGTGATGTGTTGGGTAGTTTTGACTAATCTTTGTGGAACCCTCATGTCTGTGCAGTGAATTTTCAATACTAAGCAATGATGCAACTTGTTAGGATGATCTTACTGCACATTTATAGAATGGATGTGCAAGGTCCAGCTCTCTTCAGCCTTCTCAGAAAGTAAAGGCAGTGGCGAGCTTTCTTGACTGTGTAGGATGTGTTCTGGGATTATGAGAGGTTGTGTGTGATGTGCACACTCAGGAGTTTGAAACTGCTTGCATTTTCCACTGCTGTGCTGCTGATGTAAAGGGGGTGTGAGTGGTGCGAGTTCTTCTGAAGTTGATAATCATCTCCTTTGTCTTGTTGACATTGAGGAAGCGATTATTTGCTTGGCACCAGGCCTCAAGTTCTTCTACCTCCTTTTTGTGGGCCGTCTCATCTTTGTTGGTGATGAGCCCCACTATTGTGTCACCGGTGAACCCTGCAGTCATGTTGAGCAGAGTGTCCAGCATTGGGCTCAGACTTTGGGTGCACCTTCATCAAAAATGATGGGGAGAGGGGAGTGGTTGTCCATCCTGACTGATTGAGGTCTGTCTGTTAGGAAGACTTACACCGAGTTGCACAGAAGTGTGTTTAGACCGAGAAGGAGAAGTCTGTTCACTGAGGTCCATGGGACAATAGTGTTGAATGCCAAACTGAAATCCAGGAAGGATATTCTGATGTAAGTGCTTTGTTTTCTAGGTGTGAAAAGGGCCAGGTGCATGACAGATGCCATGGTAGCTGTTACAGACTGGTTCTGTTGGTCAGCATGTTGGTGAGGGTCTAATGTGGCAGCAATCGAGTTCATGATTTGTGCCATTAGCAGCCATTCATAGCACTTCATGAATAGCGACAGTGCCACTGGGTGGTATTCATTCAGTTCTGATGGGGTCGAGTTCATAAGTACAGGGATGATGGTGGCTGCTTTGAAGCATGTGGGGACAGCAGCCTGGATGAATGAACTGTTGAAGATTGAACTGAATTGTCTCCACTGTGATCTCCTGAATTCTCCATCTTTGAATTTTCTATCTTGTCTTCCATATTCTATATAAAATAACATTGAGCGACATGAGGCAAGTTGCTGAAACTAGGTTTTCTGGCATGAATGTCACTTACATACTCTTCCATCTCCCTTATTCTTGCTTTAAATGTTCCATACAGTTTTGATGATTCTCCCGTTGTTTTTAAGCCTCATTGCTTTTCTTGATTGCTTTGTGAGCTTGGGTAATTTTTAATACAGTGGTGATCTTTTTTCTTGTACTTTCTGAATATCTAATTCCTGTAAGAAACAGTGGCTGGATTGCCTCATTGTTAAGTTTTCTCCACTTGAATGATGATGCAAGAATTTAATTAGTTTGTAATATCATTCACGATGATAGTAGCTGATTTTTGAGCTTTATTTCACACAAGATGTTGTAGCAGAAGTTAGCAGTTTGGCACCTTGGCCTAGAGGGAGCGTGGAAAGCATGTTTCCATTGACAGTAAAGTCTAGGACCAGAGGGCATAGCCTCAATGACATGTCCCGTTTAGGAGGAATTTCTTCAGATAGTGGTGAATTTGTGGAATTCATTGCTACAAACAGCTGTGGAGGCCCTGTTATTGGGAATTTTTAAAGCAGACATTGATAGCTTCTTGATTAGTCATGGCATCAAAGGTTATGGGGAGAAGGCAGGAAAATGAGTTGAGAGAGATCAGCCATGATAGAATGGTGGAACAGACTTGATGGGCTGAATAGCCTATGATTTATGGTCATGGGTTCTTAATTAAGCCAAATTATATTAGGATCAAAGGAAATAGTTAAAATTAAGTATTTGACATCGGCCTTTACAGAAAGCATCCTGCAAATAATGGAGAGCAGCAGGTCAGGGAGTGAATAAGAAGCTGAAAGAAATAGTCGCTTTGAAATAAAAGTATTGGCATTGTTAATCAGACAATGTTAGATACTTAGGGCCTCACAATTTTGCTGCCGAGATACTGATAGAATCTTCCAAACTTGGATCAAATTGTGGGCAGCTCCCTGCTATTTGCCCTCCCCAAACTGTCCCATGGTTTCAGTGTCAGATTCCAACCCAAGTTCCAGATTTATTGAATAAATTAGGAAAATAATCTCTCAAACAGCAGTAATGAACCCAACTACGTCCTTCAGGGAAGGAAAGGTTTCCTTACATGATCTGACAAGTATGGAAGGCCAGATGTGTGGTTGATATATTTTTAACTACTTTCTCCATTGTAATTATCAATGAGCAGTAAGTCCTGTTATTGCTGATGGCATCTGTATTCTGTGAATGAATACGTGAAGCATAGAACCTATCAGTTTCACTTATTACCCACAAGTAGAAACTATAACACACTGAATTAAAACACTGAAGGCTTGACTTCACTTAAATTTTTTGTGTGGGCGTACACACTTGCAGATGTTCTCATGAATTCTCAGATGTTATATAGCTCAAGATTCTACCTGCCCAGAGTTTAATTTGGACAACGGTGCATTATAAAGGTGTAATTAATGCATATGTAAATGGAACTGGATTAGACATGTAATAAGGGTAGTGACACAATTGTAATGGGGGACTTCAATATGCAAGGAGATAGGGAAAATCAGGTTGGTGTCAGATTGCAAGACAAGGAATTTGTTGAATGCCTATGAGATGGTGTTTTAGAACAGCTGATGTTTGAGCCTACTCAGGGAAAGGCTACCTTAGATTGGGTGTTGTGTAATGACCCAGATGTTATTAGGGAGCTAAATGTAAAGAAACCCTTAAGAGGCAGTGATCATAATATGATTGAATTCATACTGCAACTTGAGAGGGAGAAGCATAACTCCTATGAATCAGTATCACAATGGAATAAAGGGAATTACAGAGGATGAGAGAGGAACTTGCCCTGGTGGATTAGAGGAGGTTACTGGTGGGGATAACGGCAGAATAGAAATGGCTGAAGATTCTGGAAACAGTTGACAAGGTGCACGATAGATATGTCCCATAGAGGAAGAAGTTCTCAAATGGCAAGGACGGGCAACTGTGGTTGATAAGGCAAGTTGGGTTGTATAAAAGCCAAGGAATCTTCCAAACTTGGATCAAATTGTGAGCAGCACCCTGCTATTTGCCCTCCCCAAACTCTACCATAGTGTAGCAAAAGTGAGTGGAAGGTTGGATGATTGGGAAGCTTTTAAAGTCCATCAAAAGGCAACTAAAAAAGCTGTAAGATGGGAAAAGATGAAATATGAGGGCAGACTAGCCAATAATACAAAGCAGGATACCAAAAGTTTTTTTTTAGTGAAATAAAGAGCAAAAGGGAGGTGAGAGTTGGTATTGGACCACTGGAAAATGATGCTGGTGAGGTAGTAATGGGGGCAAAGAAATAGCAGATGAACTTAATGGGTACTTTACATCTGTCTTCACTGTAGAAGACTAGCAGTGTGACAGAGGTCCATGAGTGTCAGGGAGCAGGAGTGAGTGCCATTGCTATTACAAAGGAAAAAATGCTAGGCGTACTGGAAAGTCTTAAGGTGGATAAGTAACCTTGGCTGGATGGACAATATCCCAGAGTCCTGAGAGAGGTTGCTGAAGTGATAACAGATGCATTGGTCATGATCTTTCAAGAATCATTTGATTCTGGCATGGTCCTGAAGGAATGGAAGATTGCAAATCTCACTCCACTCTTCAAGAAGGGAGGAAGGCAAAAGAAAGGAAATTATAGGCCAGTTAGCCTAACCTCAGTGGCAAGGAAAGTGTCGGAGTCCATTATTAAGGATGACATTTCAGGGTACTTGGAGACTAATGATAAAGTAGGTAGAAGTGAGCATGGTTTCTGTGAAGGGAAGTCTTGCCTGACAAATCTGTTAGAGTTCTTCGAGGAAGTAACAAGCAGGATGGACAAAGGAGAGGCAGTGGATGTCATTTACTTGGATTTTCAGATGGCATTTAATGAGATGCTTGAGATAAAGTCCTGTGGCGTTACAGGAAAGATATTGGCATGGATAATGGAATGGCTGACAGGGATGGGGCAGGATGTGGGAATAAAGGGGGCCTTTTCTATTTGGCTGCCAGTAACTAGTGATGTTCCTCAGGGGTCAGTATTGGGGCCACTACTTTTCACATTGTCAATTGTTTAGATAATGGAATTGATGGCTTTGTGGCAAAGTTTGCGGATAATACGAAGATGGGTGTATGGGTAGGTAGTGCTGAGGCAGCAATGCGATTACTGCAGGACTTGGGACAAATAGGAAGGATGGGTAAAAAATAGTGGCAGATGGACTACAGGGTTGTGAAATATGATAATACATTTTGTTAAAAGGAACAATGGTGTGGACTGTTGTCTAAGTGGAGAGAAAGTTCAAACATCAGAGGTTCAGGTAGCGAATCTGTGGAATGCTCTGCCACAGACTCTGGTGTTGGCCAAGTCTGCAGAAGTTGATCGTTTCCTGATTCGTCAGGGCATCAAAGGAAATGGCACGAAGGCAGGTTTATGGGGTTCAATGGGATCCGGGATCATCTATGATGGGATGGCGGAGCAGACTCAGTGGGCTGAATGGCCTAATTCATCTCCTGTGGCTTCTGGTCTATGGCCTTCACAAGTCTGGGCATTGTGTATATAAGTTGGAAGACCATGTAGCTGTTTAAAATTTTTTTTTGTAGAAAACCAGCCTCCCTTCCATGGACTCTGTCTACTTTTTTTCTTGCCCTCAAAAGCAGACAGCATAATCAAAAGTTCCTCCCCTCTGATCATTCTCTCTTCTACCCCATCCCTCCCATGAGACAGATGCTTTAAAAAAAATTCTTGAAGACATAGAACACCAGCCTCAATGACAGCTTCCATCCTGCAGTGATATACTGTGATAAAATATGGCACATATCATCTGCTGTGATACGTTGTAAATATGTGTAATCCACAAGATTAAATATTGTTTAGTCAATTCCTTATTGATTATATAACAATATTTAATCTTGTACATTAAATATTAGCTTGACCTCATAATCATGCTTATTATCACTGACATGTATTATGAATTTTTTTGTTTAGTGGCATACATACTGCAGAAGGAACAAAATAGTGAAGTGGTGTTCATGGGTTCATGCACTGTTCTAAAATGTCATGGCAGAGGAGAAGAAGCTGTTCCTAAAATACTGTGTGTGTCTGTGTCTTAAGATTCCTGTACCACCTACCTGACAGTAGTAATAAAAAGAGGGCTTGTCCTGAGTGGTGGGGGTCCTTAATGATGAATGCCACCTTTTTGAGGCATCATCTTTTGAAGATTTCCTCAGTCATGGGAGGCTAGTGATCTTGATGGAGCTGTCTGAGTCTACAACCCTCTGATTCTGTGTATTGGAGCTTATGTACCAGACGGTGGTGCAACCACTCAGTGCTCTCCATGGTACATCTGAAGAAGTTTGCAGGTGAATTTGGTGACATACCAAATCTCTTCAAACTCCGAATGAAGTGTAGTTGCTGTTATGCCTTCTTTGTAAAAATAGCATCAAAATTTTCTTGGCCTGGTTTAGACTGAGATATTGATGCCTTGGAGCTTGACGCTGCTCACCTTTCCACTGCTGACTCTGTGCTGTGGACTAATGAACTTTCTCTCAGCTTCCCCTTCCTGAAGTCAGCAATCAATTCTTTGGTCTTATTAATGTTGGGTTGGCATAGATGTTTTTGTTATGACTCCACTCAATCAGCCGATCTTTCTCATTGCTGTATGCCTCCTCACCATCTGAGATTTTGCCAACAACAGTTGTCATCAGCAAGTTTATAAGTGGAGTTTGATTTGTGTGTAGTCACAGTCATGAATGTAGAGGGTAGAGCAGTGGGCTGAGCATTCATCCTTGAGATGTGTTTATGTTGATTGTCATTGGGGTGATTTTATTTCTGATCTGCACTGACTGTGGTCTCTCAATGAAATTAAGAGTCCAGTTGCAGAGGACGATATTGAGGCCTAGGCTTTGAAGCTTGTTGATTAGTTGTGAAGAGATGGTAGTGTTAAACTATAATTGAATCTGTAATCAGTAAACAAGCTGCTGTCCAGGTGGTCCAAAGCCAGAGTTTTTGTCTGCTGTACAGCTGTTGTGGCGGTGGGCAAATTGCAGTGGGTGCAGGTCTTTGTTCAGTCAGGAGTTAATTGTAGCCGGGACTAACCTCCCAAGACAGTAGATGTATGCAGTTCCAGGTGATAGTAGTTGAGGCAGTTTATCCTGCTGTTGGAAACTCACAGTCGGCCTTATTATGCCCTTTGCACCTTCAGGCTTAACAACACAACACTATCTATTTTGTACATTATTCTATATTTTATTGCCTTTTTCCATCTGAGTAAAATGATGTTTCTGATGGCTTGTAAAACTAATATTTTTCACAATCTTGGTACCTGTGACAATGTTATTCCAATTAATGTGTACATTTCTTGTCACTGCATTACAGGAGGTTTTAGGAATGTTGCAGAAGAGGTTTACCATGATGTTGAATAGATTGGAGAGTGTTAGCTGCAAGGAGAGGTTGGACAAATTTGGATTCTTTTTATAGGAGTGTATAAGGTGAAACAGAATGTGACTTGATATGAATATAAAATTGCGAGACTTAAGTAGGGCTCTTGGTCAGTCTTTGTCCCAAGATGGAAATTTCAGATTCAAGACAACAGAGGTTTAAGATTAGAGGGGAAAAGTTTAAGGGAGACTTTTAAGAGGATGATCAGTGACTAGAATGTGCTGCTGAGGAAATGCTAGAATCAGACATGCTGGCACCATTGAAGAAGTAATTTAAATTGATACATGAGTAGACATGATATTGAGGGATATGGACCGTGTGTAGACAGGATGGGATTTGGTTCAGATTGGCTAACACCAATGCCTTTGATCAAAAGGCCTGTTCCTGTGCTGTCCAATTCTATGTTCTGCCCTGACATCCCTTTAAGTATAGTTTAATCACAGGATTTTCTTAAATTCTTTAGTATCGCTAAAGTTTACTAGAATCATGTCTTTGGATTAGCCATTATATGTTAAAAATATGCACTAAGATGAACTAAGCATTGTACAAAACTTAAATATTCCCTTGACAGTATAGCAAACTACATATAGTACTGTGCAAAAGACTTGGGCACATATATAGATAGATATAACTCAGTTGCCATAGAGTTTTGTGTATAGTTGGCCCTCCTTATCCGCGAGGGTTTGGTTCCGGGACCCCTTGCAGATACCAAAAATCACAGATGCTCAAGTCCCTTATTCTCAATGCGGTGGACCTTAGGACCCAGCGGAACCCCAGACCTTATTTAACCTGTCTCAGTGTTTCTGTTCATGAAAATAATCACGATCACGATTGAAAATAAAATGGAAGTAATACAGCGATTGGAAAGGTGAAATGCCATTGGTCATTGGAAAAGCATTAGGCTACAGTCGGTCAATGATCGGAACAATTTTAAAGGATAAAGTGAGAAAGGCCCTACCCTGATGAAAGCTACAATTACTACTAAGCAACGCAGTGGTTTAATTATTGGGTTTTGGGGGTCTTGGGTTTTTGATCCTCCACATCAACCAGGCATGGATGGAGAGTGCGCTTGGAAGTGGTCTGTCACTGGATCGAACTCTGGAACTTCCCGAATCCGGTGCTGAAACATATGTTCTTAAGTGTTTTATATGCATAGAAAGATAAAATACATACTAAGACAAACGTTGAACTAACTGACGCTAAATAATACCGGATGTACCTGTTCTGATTTACATAGTAAGAGAACTTCGATTTTTTTCCCCGATCCTGGTCCATGGTAACCCACGTACATCCTCCTGTATACTTTAAATCATCTCTAGATTGCTTATAATACCTAATACAATGTAAATGCTATGTAAGTAGTAGTTATACTGCATTGTTTAGGGAATAATGACAAGAAAAAAAAGTCTAATGCTCGAACAAAAAGTGGTGGAAGAGTACATCTGGGTTTTCTTGATTCGTGGTTGGTTGAATTTGTGCGTGTGGAACTCGCAGATAAGGAGGGCCAACTGTAGTATTGTTTGTCTATGTGGAGCGGAGAGAGAGTTTGTTGATCTGGTGGGAGCAAAGAATATTGGGAATGGCAAGGTTGGAGTGTTGCATGAAGAGTATGGTACTGGTGGCAGAGAAGAGTGGGGTGGGGGGGGGGCAGTGTTGGTGCGGGTTCAGACACAACCAGCCCTGACACCAGGCATGGTCATTTACTTCCAAACAAATTGGTTTATTGATCAATACAGTATGTTTCCCTGGTGCTTCCCACTCCTTCTCTTCTCCCTTCCCCTTTTCCCAACCATGGTTCTCCTCTCCCTGCCCCCTTCCCACTCAGTCCACAATAGATTCAGGTTTATCATCGCTCACGTATGTCATGAAATTTAATTTTTTTGTGGCAGCAGTACAGTGCAATACATAAAATTATTGCAGTGTGCAAAAGTTTAAGGCACGTGAGCTATACATGCCCTGAAGACTTGTGCACAGCACTGTATCTGATAAACAAATCAGAGCCTTTATACTAATTGTACATACCTCAGGGTATCCACTTGATCTGTTCCTCGGTGCACCTATATTAAGTCACTTCTCATCCTCCTTTCCAAAAAGAAAGGACCTAGTTCGCCAAACCTTTCAGCATAAGGCAGCATCCTAGCAAACCTCATCTGTGCCCTCTCCAAAACCTCCGCATCCTACCTTTAATGAGGCAACCAGAACTAAACACAGTTCTCCAATTGTCTAATCAGGGTTTTATAGAGATGCAACATTACGTTGTAGCTCTTGAGCTCAATCCCCCGACTAATAAAGGCTAACACACTATAAGCCTTCTTAACCACCCTATCAACATGTGTGGCAGCTTTGAGGGATCTGTAGTTGTGGCAGAATTGGGTTTGCTTGGAGAGAAGTTGTATCGAAACAATTGCAGTCAGTGTTTTGAGTAATGTGATATACTACATTGAAGTCTGAGCAACATTCATTATAACCTCACACCAATACACAGTTCATGTTTGGCGCTTCTGATAGCCAACCAGCATATTCCATAAGCATCAGGAGGATCGCAGATATTGCAATATTTTTCAAGTAGCAGCCAGTTTCATTTGAGTATTATCGAAGATCGGTTATTGCTTTTAACATTAAGTCAATTAGTGCACTTGTTCTTCCTGCTCCATTTCAGAAAACAAATTGTTTTTTTGTGATCAGATCTGTTAATTTAGAGCATAATTTATTTCTCGTAATAATCATGTCACTCATCGTTATCTTGCTTAGTGTTGTGCTTGTATTGTGAAAAGCAGAATTGCGTTTCTGGGTATTGCATTTTTGTGAGAAAGGAAACGTGTATGCAGAGCAGCACCCACTTTCCCAATACTATTTCAATTAAACCCACCTAACATTGTGTCTAGACAGCCCAGCTTTTTGAAACTTATCTCGCCATATATTATGTGTGAGGAGTCCTCACCAGAGGATCTTGTATCGCTGCATAGATTATACCATCCTTATGAATTGTTATTTTTATTGTTGAATGCTGCAGTGGAGTCAGCCTTCACATCTGCAGTTGGCATCTGTGTTGTCCAGTGGTCATTTATGTAACTGTTCAAAGTTGATCTTGTACAGGCTGTTGTTTTGTTGGCCCTGGCCATGATGCAGAACTGCAGCCCTGCATGATGCTCAAATCATTTATGCACCTGCCCGGCCCTGCCCTCAGCTCCTGCTGCAGACGTGCTTATCATGTTCTTGGGTTAGGCACACTCAAACCTCAGCAGCTAAGCAGTGGTATGCTTTTGTTTCTGAGCAACACACAAAATGCTGGAAGAATTCAGCAGGTCAGGCAGCATCTTTGGAAAAGAGTACAATTGATGTTTCAGGCCTAGAAAAATGCTCTAGTGTTTTATGTGTGTTGCTTGGATTTCCAGTATTTGCATATTTTCTCTTGTTGATTGTAGTGACATTGGTTCTTGTCTACCTGATCTTCCATCTCTCCCCATTGTCATAATAATGTTCTTGATGTTTAGCAATTGTTTGCATAAATGCTCTGATCCCAATGGAAAGCACATGGTTGTGGGGAGGTCAAGATGTGCTTGGTGGTAGGATCTCATTGGACATGGTGGAAGTTATGGAGATTGATGTGCTAGATATGAAAGCTCGTGGTGATAGGGAAGGACAAAAAGTACCCTGTCCCTGTTATGATGTCAGGAGGAAATAGAGGAGAGGTGATTAATGGCAATGAAAGGGAAATTGTCCTTTCTGTAATTACTTCTGTAATTTTTGTGAACTTCAAATGGCCTAGCAGAGTATTCATGACAATGTTATATGAAAGAAATGCACTGCAAGTGCATTCTTAATGTACTGTCTTGACCTATTTTCCAGTTTCCCCAATGTATTGCTTTTGAGAAGCTTAAGATCAAAATATACTACTTTTCAGATTTTTGGTTCGCAATGCTGCAGTTCAACATGGTTCCAGCAGTTGTCTGCAATTTGCTCTTGATGCTGTATCAAGTTTTCATATTAAACATATTACAGAAAAGTTAATTTTAATTGAACATGTTCAATTTTTAAGTATATGATTTGACATCATAAAACAAAATTTTCTCCCACTTGTTTCAGAAGCAGGTGCAATATCAATGGCATATGTCCACTTACTTTTATGGGTACTGCAATGGGGGCTGTCAGCTCACAGGTAGGAGGGGTTATCCCCCACAGCTAGACATTTCCTCTGGCTCAATCCAGGGTCATCTACTAGAGACCTCAGCCTTGGAATCACACCTTCGTTGCCTTTTTTTATTATTCGTGTTTCTTGGTTCTTATTTGTTCAGGAAGTAGATCGCTTAAGTTTTATTCTGCTAATTTCAATTATATTTTGACAGAAAAATACACATGGCTGAGGACAAAGTAAAATTCATTTTTTTTTTAATGTCAATGGGCTGTTAAATTCAATCAAACGTAGTAAGGTTCTAACCAAAATGAAAAAAGAACAAGCCTATGTAGTGTATTTACAGAAAACTCATTTAAGTGATAATGAGCATGGAAAACTAAAGAGAATGGACTTCACTAATTTGTTTTCTTCCTCATATAGATTAGAGCATAGGTGAGGAGTTAACACGAAGAGATCTACAGATGCTGGAAATTCAAGCAACACACACAAAATGATGGTGGAACTCCCCTCCCCCCTTTCC
The DNA here is from genome assembly GCF_048418815.1 of Hemitrygon akajei. Taxonomy (NCBI): domain Eukaryota; kingdom Metazoa; phylum Chordata; class Chondrichthyes; order Myliobatiformes; family Dasyatidae; genus Hemitrygon; species Hemitrygon akajei. The sequence goes on along the minus strand of NC_133129.1, from coordinate 14,622,450 downwards.
TTCTCCCTGGGCCTCCTGTCCCATGATCCTTTCCCTTCTCCAGCTCTGTATTCCTTTTGCCAGTCACCTTTCCAGCTCCTAGCTTCATCCCACCGCCTCCAGTCTTCTCCTATCATTTCGCATTTCCCCCTCCCCCCACTACTTTCAAATCTCTTACTATCTTTCATTTCAGTTAGTCCTGATGAAGGGTCTCGGCCTGAAATGTCAACAGTGCTTCTCCCTATAGATGCTGCCTGGCCTGCTGCATTCCACCAGCATTTTGTGTGTGTTGATAGGAGAGGAGTTGCTACTTTTATCTCAAGCAAGCTAAATTTTGAAAAAGTATTCGAAATGGGAGATGAGGGCAGATATATTCTGGTAAGGGGGAATATAGATGGAAATTCAGTTACTCGATTGAATAGATATGCACCCCCAGGAAGTGATAATTAGTTTCTTTCAGAAAATTACTAATATTATGGTAACGGAAACAGGAGGTCTCCTGATATGTGGGGGAGATTTACAATTACAACCAAAGTTAGACTCTTCCAATTGAAAAACCTTTGAAACAAAATCCTTACATAAGAAAGTTAATACACTTTTTGAGAATGTTGGTCTAATTGATATATGGAGGGACCTTTTCCCCAACAGAAGGGATTACACTCATTATTCTGCCCCTGATTCTGTATATAGAAGAAAAGACTATTTCATAACATTTGGAAAAGACAAACACAAAGTAAACACCTGTGGAATTAGGGTAATAGATGTAAGTGACCATGCACCTATATATTTGTTGATTTTGACCTACAGCCAAAGAATACTATTTGGAAACTAAATTCAAGTCTATTCAATGATCCCTACTTTAAGGAACAAATTAAAAAAGAAATTGGTCTTTACTTAGAATTCAATGATAATGGAGAGGTTTCACCTCCCATTCTATGGGATACTCTGAAGGCTGTCTTAAGAGGGAAAATTATAGCAATATCTTCATATAAGAAAAAAATAAGGAATAAAACATTAGAGGAATTACAAAACAATCTGATTGAATGAACTAGAAAAAAAAGCACAAATTGAATTTGGCACAGGATATATTAGAGGAAATTTTAAAAATTAGAAATGAAATTAATAGTTTGACTACACAAGAAATCAGGAAAAATTTAATGTTTCTGAAACAGAGACTTTATGAAAGTGGATCTAAGTCTATGGAAACTTTAAAAAAAGATAGCAGAAAATACAATTCATAGAATTAGGGATCCAAGAACAAAAATGATTTTTAAAAAAAATAAGCTAAGTGAAATTCTGGAAGCTTTTGAAGTGTTTTACGAAACTCGATATTCTGAAGTTCCAGGGGGAGGCATAACTCAAATTGACACCTTCCTGAGTCCTCTAGTTACCCATTGTAAGTGAAGAACAAAATAGAACGATGACTGCTGACATAACTGAAGTTGAACTAAAAGCTGCAATTAGTAGGCTTAAATTAAGCAAGTCACCAGGATCAGACGGGTATACGGCAGAGTGGTACAAAGAATTTAAAAATGAGTTAATTCCTGTCTTACTCCTCACACTGAACTGGGCCCTAAAAAAAAAAGCACAAATGCCACCCAACTGGAAGGAAGCATTAATCTCAGCTATACCAAAAGAAGGCAAGGATAAAATGGAATGCGGGTCATTTAGATCAATAGCCGTTCTTAATGTAGATTATAGATTATTTACCTTCATCATGGCCAAACGATTAGAAGAGTTTCTACCCATACTGATACGTAACGATCAGACAGGTTTTATACAACACCACCAAACACAAGACAATATACGAAGGACACTTCACATTATGGATCATATACAAAAAAATAAAATCGTCGAAGCAATAGTGATAAACGTGGACGCTGAAAAGGCATTTGATTTGGTTAATTGGAATTTTCTTTACAGAGTTTTCCATAGATTTGGTTTCCATGACACAATTATTAAAACTGTACAGGCACTATAAGACAACCCTACTGCTAGGATTAAAATAAATGGATATTTATCTAATAGTCTTACCCTAGAAAAGGGCACGAGACAGGGTTGTGCTTGGTTACCACTGCTCTTCACATTATATCTGGAACCATTAGCTCAATACATCAGACAAAATGAAGATATCAGGGGAATTATTATTAAAGGGACAGAGCATAAATTGGTTTGTTATATGGATGACATTTTGATCTATCTAGGGCAACCAACATACTCTTTACCTAAATTAATGCAATCCTTTGAACAATATGGTCAATTATCAGGATACAAGATCAACATAGATAAAACCCATTTACTTTCATATAACTATAGCCCACCAAGAGAAATTGAAAGTAGATATCCCTGGGCATGGCAAACAGTCTTTCAAACATTTGGGCATCATTATGCCAAAAGATTTGGCAAAATTATCAGAATGCAATTATCAACCTATATATAAGAAAATTAAGGAAGATCCTGTTTTTAGTCTCAGTTCAAGGATTGAATCTATTAAAATGAATATACTTCCCAGACTATTATATCTCTTTCAAACCCTACCAATAGAAATTAATCAAAATCAATTCAATGAATGGAACAAAATGTTATCAAGATATATTTGGCAAGTTAAAAGTCCTAGAGTTTGTCTCAAAACTTTGCAATCAGCCAAGGAAAAGGGGGGATGGGACCTCCCTTCTCTTAGAGTATTATTTTGCAGCACAGTTGAGAGCTGTGATATGTTGGTGCAACCCATCATATGACGCTCAATGGAAAAACATTGGGGCGGGGGGGATACTTCCCAACCCCATAAAGGCAATTTTGGCTGATAACAACCTACAAAGGTACATAAATACTATTGATAACCCATGGGTGAAATGGACTTTTAAAATATGGAAAGCTATTACAAAAGAATATAAACTAGAGGGAGATATTGCTGTTCTTAAATGGTGTGCATATGACTAGGATTTTACGCCAAATAAACTGGATGCTAGATTTAAGGACTGGACTGGACTGGACAGCTAAAGGAATAACAGTTCTTTGCAACATAATGAAAGAAGGAACACGGTTCAGTTTTGAAATGCTTAAAGAGAAACACTTATTAGAAGAACAAGAGTTTTATCGGTATTTACAGATGTGACAATATGTTAGTAAGATGGTTAAAAATGTAACCAGGGCAAGTACATGTTTGATAGAGCTATTTAGAAAAGCACATAATTCAGATAACGGTAGTAGAATCATTTCAAGCGTGCATAAGGGTTTGTCAAATCTTAAAACACATTTGACTTCATACATTAAAACAAAATGGAAGAAGGAAGGAGGGATAATTATATCTGAGGAAGAATGGACAGTAATATGGAGGTATCAATGGAAGTGTACCAGTTTACAGAAATGGAGGGAGTTCAGATGGAAAAACATGATATTTTACACCCTCTCAGAATTCCCATTATGATAGTAACCTCCGTGTTGGCTGGAGAAATTGTGGAAATCAAAATGCAAGCTATTATCATATTTTCTGGGAATGCCCTGTTATCAAAGACTATTGGAGTGGGATACACAATGCCCTACAAGTCATCTTTAAACGTAAGACCATATATTTTGGATATATACCTCAAGAATGGTTGAAAAGAGATGAATATTTAATGAATATACTGCTGGTGGCTGGTAAAAAGACTCTTACTAGGAATTGGTTATCACAGGAGAGCCCAACCTTAAATGCATGGATGGAAATTACAATGGACATTTACAAAATGGAGAAGATAACAGCATCTGTTAATCATAAGTTGAAACAATTTGATTCATACTGGGAAAAATGGTTTAACTACATAACACCTCATGGCCTCAAATCAATGAATATGTTGTAAAAAAAAGATCACTTCCTACTTGTACATAGTTTTCTCCTTTAGCTTGTTCTTTCTTTCCTCTCTTCTATAAGTGTATATACCTCAGATAAATATTATGTGGAGATTTGTGGCATATATGACTATGATATATATGTACAATATGTGAAATACATCTTATGGAAATGTTTGTTTGATGAACTTCAATAAAAATAAATTACAAGAAAAATCAATGGCATATGTCATGAAATTTGTATTTAGTAGTGTTCTTGGGTTCATTGTCTATTCAGAAATCTGTAAGTGGAGGGGAAGAAGCTGTTCCTGAAACACTGAGTGTGTGTTCCTTCAGATTGCTGTTCCAGCTCCTTAATGGTAGCAGTGAGAAGAGGGTATGCCCTGGGTGACGGGGGTCCTTTTTTTTTGAGGTATCGCCTTTTGAAGGAGTCCTCTGTGCTGCATGATGGAGCTGCCTGAGTTTACAACTTTCTGCAGCTCTTTCTGATCCTGTGTAGTGGCCTCTTCATAGCAGACAGTGATGCAAGCAGCGAGAATGCTCTCCAGGATACATCTATAGAAATTTAAAGAGGTTTTGATGATATACTCAGTCTCCTCAAAGTCAAAATGAAATATAGCCATTGTCGTGACATCTTTGTAATTGCATCAATATGTTGGGCCCAGAATAAATCTTCAGAGATGTTGACACCCAGGAAATTGAAACTGCTCATCCTTCCCACTGCTGATCCCTTGAGGATTGGGTGTGTTCCCTTGACTTCCCCTTCCTGAAGTTAACAATCACTGCCTTGGTCTTACTAATGAGTGCAAAATTGTTATTACAATACTACTCAACCAACGGATCTCTCTCACTCCATTGTGTCTCCTTGTCACCATTAAATATTCTGCAAGCAGTCATGTGATCAGCAAATTTATAGATGGCGTTTGAGTTGTGTTGAGCCACACAGTCGTTTATGTAGAGAGGAGAACTATAGGCTAGGCATGCATCCTTGAGATGAGCCGCTGTCGGTTGTTAGTGAGGAGGAGATGTTATCTCCAATACGTACAGACTGTGGTCTCTCAGTGTTGAAGTGAAGGATCCATTTGCAGAGGGAGATACAGAGGCCCAGGTGTTGGAGCTTGGTTTGTTTGTACTGTGGGTATGATTGTGCTGAACACTGAGCTGTAATCATTAAATAACAGCCTTATATTGCTGTTATCCAGGTGATCCAAGGCCAAGTTGAAAGCCAGTGAGATTGCATATGCTGTCGACCTGTTGTGGCGATAGGCAAATTGCAGCAGACCCAGGTTCTTGTTTAGGACCCGCCTCTCAAACTCTCAAAGCACTTCATCACAGTTGATGTGTGTGACACTGGGTGATAGTCATTGAGACATCTCACCCTGCTCATTGTCGCCCTTATGAAGCAGGTGGGAACTTCAACTGCAGTGGTGAGAGATTTAATATGTCCTTTAACACTCCTGCAAGGTGGTTGGTACAGGTTTTCAGTGCCCACCAGGTACGCCATTAGGGCCCCTTTCCTTGTGCTGATACACCCTCTTGAAATGCATTCTTTCTCTGATTCTATTTCTGATCTAAAACCGATGTTTTGGCACGTTTTGCCTCACCTTTTGACTATATAACTCCTGAGTATAAGTAGGAAAATAATCTGCTGCATTCAAGGCTGTGGCTTTAACCATATAACAATTACAGCACGGAAACAGGCCATCTCGGCCTTTCTAGTCCGTGCTGATGCTTAGACCCACCTCATCTCACTGGCCCACACTCAGCCCATAACCCTCCATTCCTTTCCTGTCCATATAACTATCCAATTTTACTTTAAATGACAATATCGAACCTGCCTCTACCACTTCTACTGGAAGTTCATTCCACACAGCTGCCACTTGCTGAGTAAAGAAATTCCCCCTCGTGTTGCCCTTAAACTTTTGCCCCCTAACTCTCAAATCATGTCCGCTTGTTTGAATCTCCCCTACTCTCAATGGAAAAAGCCTATCCACATCAACTCGATTGACTCCCCTCATTACTTTAAATACCTCTATAAAGTCCCCCCTCAACCTTCTATGCTCCAAAGAATAAAGACCTAACTTGTTCAACCTTTCCCTGTAAGTTAGGTGCTGAAACCCAGGTAACATTCTAGTAAGTCTTCTCTGTACTCCCTCTATTTTGTTGATATCTTTCCTATAACTCGGTGACCATAACTGTACACAATACTCCAAATTTGGCCTTACCAATGCCTTGTACAATTTTAACATTACATCCCAACTCCTATACTCAATGCTCTGATTTATAAAGACCAGCATACCAAAAGCTTTTTTCACCACCCTATCTACATGAGATTCCACCTTCAGGGAACTATGCACCATTATTCCTAGAGCAAACACGAGGAAATCTGCAGATGCTGGAAATTCAAACAACAACACACACAAAATGCTGGTAGAACACCCAGGGTCTCGGCCCGAAACGTCGACAGCGCTTCTCCCTATAGATGCTGCCCAGCCTGCTGTGTTCTACCAGCATTTTGTGACCATTATTCCTAGATCACTCTGTTCTTCTGCATTCTTCAATGCCTACTATTTACCATGTATGTCCTATTTGGATTATGCCTACCAAAATGTAGCACCTCACACTTAATCAGCATTAAACTCCATCTGCCATCGTTCAGCACACTCTTCTAACTGGCCTAAGTCTCTCTGCAAGCTTTGAAAACCTGCTTCATTATCCACAACGCCACCTACCTTAGTATCATCTGCATACTTACTAATCCAATTTACCACCCCATCTTCGAGATTATTTGTGTATATGACAAACAGCATTGGACCCAATACAGATCCCTGAGGCACACCACTAGTCACCGACCTCCAACCTGACAAACAGTTCTCCACCACTACTCTCTGGCATCTCCCATCTAGCCACTGTTGAATCCATTTTACTACTTCAATATTAATACCTAACGATTGAACCTTCCTAACTAACCTTCCGTGCGGAACCATGTCAAAGGCCTTACTGAAGTCCATATAGACAACATCCACTGCTTTACCCTCGTCAACTTTCCTCGTAACCTCTTCAAAGAATAAAGACCTTTGTAATTAAATCATTCGGATCATGTCTGAACTTTAACTATATTTTTTATTCTTATATCCTTTGGTGAACGACAGTTCATTCCCATATCTAGGATATGACTAGGCTAGTTTCCAAGGGTCTCCAGCAGAACTCAGGCCATTGAATGGAGAGAATGCAGAGAATCTGTGACCAGTAACCCGTGGGTGTGAGGAGCAGCAGTTTGGATTGTCCTGCCCATGTGGACAGGACACAGTATTGAGGCATTTGTTGAGCATTGAGCGCGACGCAGCTTGCAGCGGCCACTCCGGAAATGATTATCTGTTATTTGTGAAGTGGGGTGCCGTGCGCAATCATAATTGATTGAAAACGGATGTGGAAGCACGGAGAAACATCAGGAAATTCCAGGAAGACTTTCTTTTGTTGTTGCTGCTGCTGCTGTGCGGTCCGGGACTCTGCCGGGAAGAACAGGCCCACAGTCCTCGGGGTCGCATTACTGATGGCCATTGGCGGGGCCGTCTTAATACGCTCGGCAGAGGATGGTGCTCAGAGAAGCTGTGCCGGAGGGGATGGTCATCGGCTCGGAGGTTCAACGGACTCAGGTCACTTTTGGTGTGTGCTGCGTCTGCGAGGCTGGTTTCAACAGAGCTTCCATTGTGTGCTGTGTCTGCGAGGCTGAGTCGGGCAGCGCCTTGGAAGTCCATAGCGGGGGTACTCCCTTCTGCCTCCGGCATGGGATGGTGAGTCTGTCGGGACTCTGGGGACTTGTGGAAACTGTGGTGATTTCTTTTGAACTTACAGTCCTTTAACATCTTGGACTTTTTTTTTTACTGTGCCCATAGTCTGTTTTTTTAAAAATCAATTATGCTATTGTTTGCACTGTTGTAACTATATGTTGTAATTATGTGGTTTTGTGCAGGTCTTGTAGCTTTAGTTTTTGGTCTTGTTTTTGTCTGGTGGATTTGGAGCTCCTTTCCGGGGAACATGCTAGATGGTAGTGCGATATTAATACGCAGCAGCCTCTCCGGACTCTGGATTGGGAACGTGGATTTTCTGGTGTAGTCTGTTTTGTCATATACTTTTGTGATATCATTCTGGGGGAACGTTGTCTCATTTTTTAATTGCATTGCATTTGTGGTTTCTAAATGACAATAAACTGAATCTGAATTTGTTTGGAACTCGAGTAGTACTTTGACAACAAGCTTTCTGTCCCAGAAAGGTGGATTTTTGCAAGTCCACTGAATCACCTGATTGACAAGTTATGTCAAAGCTGAATTAAATCATTTGAGGTGATATGCAGATTTTAGTTTTGATTTTATTTTTAGCTCCATGCTGTTCATACAAATCCAAATATCAGTAGTCCCAGAATTGATCATAAGTGTTGTCTTACTTGTGAATTGTAAGTGCAGGCCAACTCTGGGTAACCAATTGTATCCACTTTTACAGATATCCGTAAGTCTATTTTGTCTTTTGGGAAAACCCATATATTTCACTCTATCATAACCACACTTACACAGTACTGAAATGAACAGCATCAAGACTGATGAGAAAAAAAATTACTAAAAGTGGAGAAATAGACTCTGCGTAGTAGGAATGAACATGTGTACATGCACCAGACTTATGAATTTCAAAGTATTTTGGCAGCTTGTTTGAGTGAACAGGTATCCAGAAGTCTGCCATTTGTAACCCTCAGGTGACTGTACACTATTCACAACCTTGTGCTTTCTCATGCTAATGTTCCTCCGATGTCACTTTGTGGACATCGATCTATGTATATAAGCTACCTTATTTATATTTATTGTACATTTTATCATTGTGTTCTTTATCTTACTGTGTTTTTTTCTGTGCTGCATCGGATCTGGAGTAACAATTATTTCATTCTCCTTTACACTTGTGTACTGGAAATGACACTAAGGATCTTGAAGGTTGCCTCATACGATTAATGTAAATTATTTTAGAGGTTTGAGGGTAAGCAGTATTCTTGGGAATACGCCTTTAAAATTTCTTAGTATTTAAAATTGGTGCTTTTCAAGAGGCAAGTCGTGGGGTAGAATTATTCTCAGAATGGGGCTGTCTGAATACTGTTGAGTTGAAGATGAGCATATTTGTTCATTTCTAACCATTTATTTTTCAGAAAATAACCAGAAAGAAAAAATGTTATGTTGCGATAAGATGGAGAGGCAGAAGTCTGCTCCTGGAGTATAAAGTCCACATGGATCATTTGAGTGGTTTCTGTTCTATACCTGAGTGCAGTTCTGTAATCTTATGCAATTCGATAACATCGAGTGATAAAGTGGACCCGTGAACTTGTTGACAAATCTATGTGAACACCTGAATGTAGATCATTAGGTTGCAAATGGAGTGTGTTTCACTGTGTGTTGCAAACAGTGATGCTGCAAGCAGCTGCTTTGAAGTGCAATCTACAGATATTAGCTGGGTAAGATGGTTATGAGTTAGCATTAAAATGTACTGATGCACATCATTGCACTAATAGTGCATTGCTGCTGGACTCTTCAAGTAATTGAATTTTAACCCATAAAGCCTCCAGTAAAGTATTTGAATATCATTAATATTGGCAAGATTATAAATGCAACTATCAGTAATACAGATCTGAAAGCTGTTGATGAATTGGTGTTCATAAAACCACAAATAGATGTTGCACAATGGTTGTTTGACAGTCTTTGTAGTTTTCATTGATTCTATTGTATTTCTTTGTCCTATTGTGAATGCCTGAAAGAAGATGCATGAGTAATATTTGGTGACATGCATACTTTGATAATGTACTTTGAACTTTTGAACATTCAACTGGATTTTAAATAGCACCTCTGGCAGTATTTCTCTTACTGGTTCATTTTTTATTGCTGTTGGGTCAAACCTTTGCAAAAGGAACTGGCATTAACTGCATATACTTCCCCTGCATGCAGGGCGGCTTCCTGGCTGACCCATTTCTGCATTATACTAGAACAAAACTTTGTCAGATGTAATTTGGTTTATTAGTTTATTATTGTCACATGTACCCAGGTACAGAGGGAAAAACTTGCTTTTGCATACCATCCATACAGATCTTTTCATCACAAATACAATTGTTACAGTTGGAGAGAGTGCAGTGCAGTCAGACATTAAGGTGCATGACCTTCATTTTTTTTTGGTCTTCCTTTGATCTATCAAAGTCTGTATTTCTCACATTGGTGAGAAATCTGTCTGTACTTGAGCAAAATAGTTAACTTGTAAAATTATTGATGCGTAATAAAACACTAGAGTGGAAGAGAAATAATTATACAAATGCAGAGTAATATTTCCTAATTCTAAACAATTGGGACAATTGTAATTTAATAGTCAGTCATACAGCTTAGAAATGGGCCATTTGGTCCAACTGGGCACCCTTCCATATTCCATCTCCCAACAGTTGGTCTAATGTTTTCTATGTCTAAGTATGTCAAGTGTCATTCTTTAAATGCTTTCAAAGATCATACTTCAGCCACTTTAAGGCAGTGCATTCCAGGCATTCTGCAATCTATAGGCCAAGTCTCCTCTGAAACTTTTCCTCTCATTCTAAATCAGGGGTTTCCCTACCTGGGGTCCACAGAACCCTTGGTTAATGGTAGGGCCAATGGCATAAAAAAGGTTGGGAATCCACATCGTCTTGTTTTATCTACCTCTGAAATGCGGCGGGGGGGGGGGTGTGCAGGGGCTGGTTTCCAGGTGCCTACCCTATCTGTGCACCTCCATTTTATTAATCATGTCCACTGGTAACCTCCTTTGTTCCAGGAAAAATAGATCAACTTTTTCTAGTCTCTCATAATTGAACTGCTCTATCCCAGGCAACATCCTGGTGAATTTATTGCTTTACCCTCAGTGCTGCTGTGGTGGGTACCTGATGTGAACTCCAGCCATCTCTATTGCTCTGCCAGGGTGTGGTTTGGGGGCTCAGAATTCTCATATGCCCACTGCAATAGAATGGTTACAGTAACAAGCTCAAGAGCATGACTGGGGAGAGCTGTGTAGCCAGGAGGAGATGGTGGCCTTCAACACATTCAACAGGCAGTGATGAGAGAGGCTGCAGGATCCAGGTGATCGTCCAATATGTGGAGGAGCAACTGATGGTCCCTAACAATGGCCTGTACCTATCTTAGTGGCCTGGATACAGCTCGAGTCCCACATTTCAGTGCTGAGTGGCAGTACTACTTGCTCCAGCTTGCTCAGCACTAGCCATCAAAGGATGTCCTCTTACTGTGGGGTTAATGGATAATATAACTGGAGACGTTGCTTAAAACATATTGCACAAGTCCTGGGTCTATGCAAATGTTGTAACATGTACTCTTGCAAGTGTTTATTTACTGACTTGGTCTGATTCACATCAGACTGACCCACACAGTGATCAAGTCGCCAGTACTTCATTTCTGACTTTCAGAGCAGATGTCTTCTGTATAGTAGTATGTGGGCATGCATCTTGAATATTGAGACTACAGGACTAGGTGCTTTCATGAATCAGCACTCTAGGCAGAACTAAGGGGGATACCAGTGTAAAAGTTTTAGTTTTGGTTAATGAATCATAATTGCATTGGCTGTAACATCTAAATCTTTTAATGATTTTCCATTTCAGTTCAGTTTATTGTCATTTAGAAACCACAAATGCAATGCAGTTAAAAAATTAGACAACGTTCCTCCAGATTGATATACAAAGGCACATGACAAAACAGACTACACCAGAAAATCCACATTACATTTGGCAATCCCCAGTCCAGAGTCCGGAGAGGCTGCTGCGTATTAATATTGCGCTACCATCTTAGCGCGTTCCCCGGAAAGGAGCTTCAAACCCACCAGACAAAACAAGACCAAAAACTAAAGCTACAAGACCTGCACAAAACTACATAGTTACAACATTGCAAACAATAGCATAATTGATTTAAAAAAACAGACCATGGGCACGGTAAAAATAGTCCAAAGATGTTAAAAGACTATAAGTTTGAAAGAAACCACCACACAGTTTCCACAAGTCCTCAGGGTCCCAATAGACTTGTCATCCCACGTAGGCGGCAGAAGGGAATACCCCCGCTATGGACTTCCAAGGCCCCGCTGGACTCAGCCTCGCAGACGCAGCACACAGTGAAAGCGCCCCGACCGCAGCGCACTCTGAGTCCATTGAACCTCCGAGCCTCCGACCATCCCCTCCGGCACAGCTTCTCCGAGCACCATCCTCTGCTGAACATATTAAGACGCAACCCCAAGGCCACCGGCAATGCAACCTCAAGGACTGGGGGCCTGTTCTTCTCAGTAGAGACCTGGACCTCACAGCAGTAGCAGCAATGAAGAGGACCTTCCTGGAGATTTCCAGATGTTCCTCCGTGCTTCCATGTCCGTTTTTCATCATATTAGGATTGCGCACGGCACCCCGTTTAACAAATAACAGATATCAGCTCCGGAGTGGCCGCTGCAAGCTGCGTTGCGCTGCCATCTTGGCTAGTTGCCACCATCTATTTAAATTTCTTTTGGAATTTAGTTTGAATTTAATCTGACTGTTGTGATCTTGTTGGATGGGTTAAATATTCAATAAGGAAAACAATTATGTGAAACATTAGGTTATTTAATTCTTTTGGAGGAACATTGAGTTAAACCATAGGGACCAGAATGATGTAAATGTATTACTTAATCATTTAAGTTAAAAGTTGTGTTCTGCAAATATAAGCTGCAGTTTCAAACTAATGTTGACATCATGCACTGCTTTATTTCTGACTTAGTCAACAGTACATGCAGACTGGAGTTCAGCACCTCGTAGTTTGCCCCATAAACCAATCGCACAGATCCGCATTGAGTTGTTATTGCCTGTACTGTTGCAACTGGATTCTTACCTAGATTTGTTATATCAATGAGGTGGCATGTTTGTGAATGCAATTGTTGTCAAGCTTCTTAATATCCCATGCAAGTTGAGGCATTAAGTCCGTATTCAAGATTGATAGGCTGCATTCAAGATTTTTTAATGTCATTTCCAGTACACAAGTGTAAAGAAGAACAAAATAGCTGTTACTCTGGATCCAATGCTGCACAAAAAAAATCAGTAATATAAAGAAAGTAATTTTAAAAAAACACTAAATATAAGTAAGATCACTTAGATGTATTGTATGTCCATAAAGTTACGCTAGGCACAGGAATGTCTGGGCATGAGGTGATTCTGACAGGAAATGATAAAAGAGTGGTGGGGGGGGGGGTTATGGGTGGAGGTGTTGATAAGCCTTGCTGCTTGAGGGAAAGTAATTGTTTTTGAGTTTTACGAACGAGACAATCTGCAGAAATCCAAGCAACCTTGGCCTGAAACATTGACTGTACGTACTCTTTGCCATGGATGCTGCCTGGCCTGCTGAGTTCCTCCAGCACTTTGTGCGTGGATGCTACGTAGCCACCTCCTTGATGGGAGTGGGACAAACTATCCATGAGCAGGGTGAGTGGGATTCTTCATGTTGTTACTCGCCCTTTTCTGGCACCTTTCTGTATATATGTGCTTGTTGGCAATTAAATTGGTACTGGTGATGCATTGGGCAGTTTTAACTACCCATTGGAGAACCCTCCTGTCATCCACAGTGCAGTTTTCATACAATGCAACATGTTAGGATGCTTTCACTGCATGTCTGTAGAAGGTTGTGAGTATTGATGTGGATAGTTCAGCTTTTTTCAGCCTCCTGAGAAAGTAGAGGCATTGGTGACTTTCCTGTTTGTGTAGGATGCATACTGGGGCCTTAAGAGATTGTGAGAAATGTATTTTGAACTTTTGACTCCACAAATACTGTCTGAACTGAATATGAGCAGTCAATACTTTTGGATTTTGACAGTGTGTGCAGGCTTTAAATTACAAAATATTCTTTAGATCTTTTAAAGAAAAGTGCATACAATTTTGTTCACAACCAAAAACATGCGGCTTGAATGGAAAATGTAATTTACAAGCTCTTGAGATATTGCTTAAAATATCCTGCATGGCAATTCAGGATCGATGTAAGTCTTGTGACATGAGATCCTGCAAGGATTTTATTAACTAATTTGGGCTTAATAAGGATCTTGTACAGCATGGCAGCTAAAGTAGGCAGGTCATCACTATTGAGCATTCAAGCCAACGATCCTGCAGCACGATGGTGTGAATAATCATGAGAATTCTGCTGATTTTGAACTGAAATGGTTGTGGTACCTCTGCTTTGTTATGGTTGGCTTTTAAACATTTTTCAGTTTTGCTTGCTGTTGCATTTTGTGTATTTTATTTTTTCAATGAACAAGCTCTTAGATTCTGAGAGAGCGGTCAGATTGTCGAAACTTTTTTTTTTGAGATTGAAAAGCCCTGTATCGAAGCTGCGTCATCAAAACTAGCCATTCTGTTATGTGGCCTATTGAGTATGCCAGGTGCACAGTGCCGTTGGTTCAATAAGCCAGGCTTAGTTGTTCAAGTACTAATTGCGTAAACCCTCAATATTTACCCCATTCTTTTGCCTATAGCTAGCAGTCCGTTAAATAAAGGAGTGGTATTCCATAGTTCTGAATGGTGCTTAGAAAAATATTTCTTTGCTCCCTCCCCCATCCATTCGTGTCTTCTCTCTCCTGTTCTCCCTTTGAGTGTTTGTGGGACTTTTTTTATGAATTGTTTGCAGTGTGCAGATTTGCAATTTTACAGAAAGCTTACAAAGAGCCTTGCTACATTGAGCAGCATGTGCTTTTATGTCACAAACAAGAGAAAATCTGCAGATGCTGGAAATCCAAGCAACACACACAAAATGCTGGATGAACTCAGCAGGCCAGGCAGCGTCTATGGAAAAAAAGTACAGTCGACGCTTTGGGCTGAAACCCTTTGGTAGGACTAAGGGAAAAAAGCTGAAGAGTAGATTTGAAAGGTGGGGAGAGGGAAGAGAGAAACACCAGGTTATAGGTAAAACTGGGAGGGGAGGGGGAGGGATGAAAAAGAGCAGGGAAGTTGATTGGTGAAAGAGACAGAAGGCCATGGAAGAAAGAAGGGGGTGGGGGGAAGCGTCATAGGGAGGCGATGGGCGGGCAAGGAGATAAAATGAGAGAGGGCAAGGGGATGGGAAACGGTGAGGGGTGGGTGGAGGTATTACTGGAAGTTTGAGAAATCGATGTTTATGCCATCAGGTTGGAGGCTACCCAAACGGAACGTAAGGTGTTGTTCCTCCAACCTAAGTGTGGTCTTATCCCGACAGTGGTGGAGGGCATGGATAGATGTATCGGAATGGGAAGTGGAATTAAAATGGTTGGCCACTGGGAGATCCTGTTTGTTCTGGCAGACGAAGCGGTTTCCCAATTTACGTTCGGCCTCCTGGCACTTATTCTTGCAAGCAGAAAAAATGCTTCACCTGCCCCTACACCTCCTCTCTCACTATCATTCAGGGTCTCAAACACCCTGGGTCATGTACTATGGTGCTCCCAGTGTGGCCTCCTGTATATCGGTGAGACCCAACATAGATTGAGAGACTGCTTCGCCGAGCATCTACACTCCATTCGCCAGAACAAGTGGGATCTCCCAGTGGCCAGTAATTTTAATTCCACTTCCCATTCCGATATATCCATCCATGGCCTCCTCACTGTCGGGATAAGACCACACTTCGGTTGGAGGAACAACATCTTATATTCCGTTTGGGTAGCCTCCAACCTGGTGGCATGAACATTGATTTCTCAAGCTTCCAGTAATGCCGCTGCCCCCCTCACCGTTTCCCATCCCCTTGTCCCTCTATCATGTTATCTCCTTGCCCGCCCATCATCTCCCTCTGGTGCTTCCATACCCTTCTGTCACTTTCACCAATCAACTTTCCAGCCCTTTTTTTCCATCCCTCCCCCTCCTAATTTCACCCATCGCCTGGCATTTCTCGCTGTCCTCCCTCCCACCTTTCAAATCTACTCATCAGCTTTTTTTCTTTAGCCCTGCTGAAGGGGTTCGGCCAAAAGCTTTGACTGTACTTTTTTCCGTAGATGCTGCCTGGTCTGCTGAGTTCCTCCAGCATTTTGTGTTGTGCTTTCATATGTACAGTGAGAAATTTGATGCAATCCAGCTTTGGCTGTTTGAAAACCAGAGGTTTTTAACAACCTCTCTGGAGGTGTTTGGCCTTCTTTCCATGGGTTTTTAATTTTTTTTCACAGCTTTAAGAGAACTATCTGTCAGACTGACAACTCAGTATAGTATAATTGTTATCTGAGTGAAAGTGAGTGGGCTTGATCTCCTCAAAGTGAAGACCATATCTGAACTTTGGTCTATTTAATTATGCTCATTTAAAACAAATAACACCTGTTTTTGTAAATATGTAATAACAAAAAAGCACAGAATGAAACTGTAAATATGCCTTGAAAGGTCATGCAACCTTTTATTCACTATGTACCTCGGAGCGTTAGAGTTTGGCGTTCAATTCTGGCATCCTGTGAAGGAAAGTTTGAATGTACTCCCTGTAAGTGCATGTGTTTCTTCCGGGTGCTCCAGTTTCCCCTCACAGTCCAGAGACATAACAGTTTGTAGGCCATTTGGTCATTGTAAATGGTCCTGTGATTCAGCTGCGGATAAAACAGTGGGTTGCTGGGTGACTTGGCTCAGTGGGCTGGAGGGCCTTTCCATGCCATATCTCTAAATAAAATAAAAATGTTTAATCCTGAAGGTATGGATGAAAGAATTAGCTTTCTATCTGAATTAGACTTAGTAAACTGATTTGTTTATTGATGTAGGATTTGAATTATCTTCTGCAAATGCTTGTGGAATGCTTGCAAGACTTGCAATCTTCAGCTGGAAGACCAGAGGATGAAAATTTGAGATCAGTGAATATGGTGATGATGTATTTAATCTAATGTGTATTTTAAGTGCTCATCCTGTGCCCATCGTTCATTTTAGGCTTCAAGCTTTCAATTTTTTTGTATGAGAATAATAGCCTCTTTGCTCATTGCCCATCCCCCACTGTCAGCTGCACTTAATTATAAATGATCTGACTGGTATGGAATCGCCGTGAATGAAAACGTGGGTCTGTGAATTGGTCCTCTGACTAATCGCCTCCTGTTGTAGCAAGCAAGCAGCATGTAGCCAGCTCCGTGTGTCTGCAGTCTTTTAATGCAAATGCAAATTGACTCTTTGTGTTTCATATCTAAGACCAGCAGGTCTATGTAGACTAGAACCAACTAATATAAATGGGTAAGCGCAACGTGCAGAGGTCAGCATTCTGAGATCAGAAAAAAAGAAGCATCTTACAGCCATCTCCAGTAATGACCAGGGAGGCAAACAAGGTAACATGGATCAGCAAGCAATTAAAAAAATTACAATTGAGCCGACTTGGTGTGTATCTGCGTTGTTGATTGTTGGATAGGGAAAGATGGGCACCAGCATGTGCAAATAAATTGAAAATATAATGTATCAAAATAACTTTCCATGCCCTGTTTCAGAGGGTTGTGTGTTGACAAATTTCTGATGGTGATGACTGGATACTGGTATCATTTGGTATTTGTTCATTTGCTAGTAATATATTTGCATCAATCTGACGATGATTTCTAATTCCTTTTTTCCTATAAGTACCCTTTGAGTTGGTGCTGACAGCACATGGGCATTTTCCATTTACAACACATTTAATTAGAGCCATACATAATAAAAGTGGCCTCTTGTCATGGCATAAACTATTTTATGTCATGTCTAAAAATGCCATTCACCCTATTGTAACTGAGCTAGCTTTTTGAAAACTATCAAATTAATCTGTCTTTTCCACATAGAATTGCACATTTTCCTCTTAAAATATTTATTGAACATCCTTCATAAAACATGAAGGAGAAAATATCAGAAAATAACAAAGCTGTTTAGTACAAAGAATTTTATTAGGTGATGTTAGGGGACATCCTTAATCTCGCAATGCTGTAGTCAGAGGTTCCCAACCTACTTCAAAAGAACGACCATCATATCAGTGCCAAGAAGGTCAGGGTGAGCTGCTGCAGTGACTTCGCTCAGTGACACTCGTGTATACTCTGAGGTGCTTTAAGACTGTAAGAGATTGGACATGTCTAAAATCAACTCCTGCCTCATCAAGGACCTGAGCCCTCTACAATATGCCTGTTGTCACAACAGGTCAACAGTGGATGCAATCTCAGTGGCTCTGCATTCAGCCTTGGATCACTGGCAATAGAAATACCGAAGTCAGACTGCTGTTTATTGATTACAGCGTAGCATTCAACACGATCATATCCTCAGTCCTAATCAAGAAGCTCTAAAGCCTGGACCTCTATACCTGCCTCTGCAACTGGGTCCTTGACTTCCTCACAAGGAAACCACAGTATGTACAAATAAGGATTAACACCTCCTCCTCCTCACTGTCTATCATCAGTGACGTACCTCAAGGATGGTGCTAAGCCCACTGCTCTATTCTCTCTACCCCCACAATTGTATGGCTAGGCACAGCTCAAACACCATCTATAAATTTGCTGACAACATAACTATTGTTGATAGAATTTCAGATGGTATAGAGGAGATGAGGTAGATCAGATGGTTGTAATATACATAAATGATCTGGATGATGGGGTGGTAAATTGGATTAGTAAGTATGCTGATGATACTAAGGTAGGAGGTGTTGTGGATAATGAGGTGGGTTTTCAAAGCTTGCAGGGAGATTTATGCCGGTTAGAAGAATGGGCTGAACGTTGGCAGATGGAGTTTAATGCTGAGAAGTGTGAGGTTCTACATTTTGGCAGGAATAATCCAAATAGAACATACAGGGTAAATGGTAGGGCATTGAGGAATGCAGTGGAACAGAGAGATCTAGGAATAACAGTGCATAGTTCCCTGAAGGTGGAGTCTCATGTAGATAGGGTGGTGAAGAAGGCTTTTGGAACGCTGGCCTTTATAAATCAGAGCATTGAGTACAGAAGTTGGGATGTAATGTTAAAATTGTACAAGGCATTGGTAAGGCCAAATTTGGAATATTGTGTACAGTTCTGGTCACCGAATTATAGGAAAGATATCAATAAATTAGAGAGAGTGCAGAGACGATTTACTAGGATGTTACCAGGGTTTCAGCACTTAAGTTACAGAGAAAGGTTGAACAAGTTAGGTCTCTATTCATTGGAGCGTAGAAGGTTGAGGGGGGATTTGATCGAGGTATTTAAAATGTTGAGAGGGATAGATAGAGTTGACGTGAATAGGCTGTTTCCATTGAGAGTAGGGGAGATTCAAACGAGAGGACATGATTTGAGAGTTAGGGGGCAAAAGTTTAAGGGAAACACGAGGGGGTATTTCTTTACTCAGAGAGTGATAGCTGTGTGGAATGAGCTTCCTGTAGAAGTAGTAGAGGCCAGATCAGTTGTGTCATTTAAGGTAAAATTGGATAGGTATATGGATAGGAAAGGAGTAGAGGGTTATGGGCTGAGTGCGGGTAGGTGGGACTAGGTGAGATTAAGAGTTCGGCACGGACTAGGAGGGCCGGAATGGCCTGTTTCCGTGCTGTGATTGTTATATGATTATTATATGAATGGTGTTGCAGCAACAACCATGCATTCAATGTCAGTAAGACCAAGGAATTGATTGTGGATTTCAGAAAGGGGGATTTGAGGTATCACAAGTCCTAAGTGAAGGCATCAGCAGTGAATGGGTGAGCAATTTCAAGTTCCTGTGTGTCAACATCTGAGGATCTACCCTGAGCCTAACAGATTGATGCAATTACAATGAAGGCATAACAGCAAGTAGAACAGCAGGATAGAACCAGACTACAGCGCACAGTGAGGACTGCTGAGCGCATCATTGGAGCCTCCCTGCCCTCTATTGTGGACCTGTACTCTTCCAGGTTGAAGAAGAGGGCGGGGAACATCATAAAGGACTCCTCCCATCCTGCGCACGGACTGTTTGATCTGCTTCCGTCTGGTAGTCGCTTCAGATCCCTCCAGACTAAGACTAATAGGCAGTGGAGAAGTTTTTTCCCTACTGCGGTCACTTTGCTGAACAGTTAACTGCTGGTTAACTGTCGGCTAACTATTACTTGGATTGCACTACCTTTATGTATAATATATATTTTGATTTATATTTATCATTATTATTGTTATGAGCAGAGAGACAACATCTGCCGGAAGTAAATTCCTTGTATGTGCATAGGTACTTGGCGATTAAAGTCTGATTCTGATATTTCATTTGGAATTTGAGGAGAATTTGTATGTCACCAAAGACGCTCGCAAATTTCTACAGATGTACCTTGGAGAGTATTCTAACTGGTTGCATCACTGTCTCGTATGAAGGGGCGTTGCACAAGATCAGAAAAAGCTGTAGAATGTTGTAGTGTTAGTTCCTTCATGGGCACGAGACCCCCCCCCCCCCCCCTCCCAGCATTGAGGACATCTTCAAAAAGCAGTGCCTCAAGAAGGTGGCATTCATCATTTAACATCCCCATCGCCCAGGTCATGCTCTCTTCTCATTGCTACCATCAAAGAGGAGGGACATGAGCCTGAAGGCACATACTCAATGTCTCAGGTACAGCTTCTTCCCCTCTGCCATCAAATTTCTGAATGGACAATGAACCCAATAACACAACCTTAGTATTTTTCACCCTCTTTTTGCACAACTTATTTAACAATTTTCTTTACATATAGTTTGTATGATTATATATTACAATGTACTGCTACACAATAAGCGGAACAAGTGCTACACCTGCCCTTACGTTTCCTCCTTCACCACCATTCAGGGCCCCAGACAGTCCTTCCAGGTGAGGCGACACCTGTGAGTTGGCTGGTGTGATATACTGCATCCGGTGCTCCTGGTGTGGCCTTCTATATATTGGTGAGACCTGGCGCAGACTGGGAGATCATTCTGCTGAACACCTACGCTCTGTCCGCCAGAGAAAGCAGGATCTCCCAGTGGCCACACATTTTAATTCCACGTCCCATTCCCATTCTGATATGTCCATCCATGGCCTCCTCTACTGTCAAGATGAAGCCACACTCAGGTTGGAGGAACAACACCTTATATTCCGTCTGGGTAGCCTCCAATCTGATGGCATGAACATTGATTTCTCTAACTTCTGTTAAAGCCCCCCTCCCATTCTTACCCAATCCCTTTTTATTTATTTTCCCCCTTTTTCTCTTTTCTCTATCTGTCCCTCTCACAATAACTCCTTGCCTGCTCTCCATCTTCCTCTGGTGCTCCCCTCCCCCTTTCTTTCTCTCTGGGTCTCCCATCCCATGATCCTCTCGCTCTCCAGCTGTGTATCCCTTTTGCCAATCAAATTTCCAGCTCTTAAGCTTCACCCCACCCCCTCCTGTCTTCTCCTATCATTTTGGATATCCCCCTTTCAAATCTCTTACTATATCTTCTTTCAGTTAGTCCTAATGAAGGGTCTCGGTCCAAAACGTTGATTGTACCTCTTCCTATAGATGCTGCCTGGCCTGCTGCGTTCCACCTGCATTTTGTGTGTATTGCTTGAATTTCCAGCATCTGCAGATTTCCGTGTGTTTGCTACCAGAATCCTACAAATTTCATGACATATGCCAGTGATATTAAACTTGATTCTGATTTGGATGTTCTGAGAACCTGAGCAGAACTTCAACTGGATTATTTTTTCTCCATAGGTATTATCGGTAAATTTACCCATTTACCCTCTCCTTGTTGCCTGTAGTTCTACGAGTACTTTGGCCTCTAATATCCTGCTCACTTGTGGAATTGTGACTAGGTTCCTGGATAAATTTTTGCAAATTATCAAACAAAGGTTTGGAGCTAGACTTCTAGATCTCACCATGATTGGACATGTCTAAGTTAATTTGAGCATTCTTAATTGATGGTAGAATTGAGAAAGGCTAATTCTTGAGTATTGATAATTAAATCTTATTTATCAGGAAATTACTTGAATAAATTTGCTGTTTTATGTAAGGGCCACCATAATTAACATGAGGCAATCTGCAGATGCTGGAAATTCAAACAACACACACAAAATGCTGGTGGAACACAGCAGGCCAGGCAGCATCTATAAGGAGAAGCACTGTCGACATTTCGGGCTGAGACCCAAAAGTCCTGACGGAGGGTCTTGGCCCAAAACGTCGACAGTACTTCTCCTTATAGATACTGCCTGGCCTGCTGTGTTCCACCAGCATTTTGTGTGTGTTGTCCATAATTAACAGATGCTTTTTAACTGCTTGGTTATTTTATTTGTTCTTGTGGCCATATCAATATCACAGGTTGGACCACAGTAGAACTCCTCCATAGGAAATAATGGAATTAATATCCTTGGATCAGTAACTTGTTTGAAGTCACTGTTTGCTAAGAAGCTGTGGAACAGTCTGGAGGAATAAGCATATTTAACCAGCTTGCTTCATCCCCTGTTCTTCCTTCACATGCTTTTTCTCATCCTTCAAGAATTGTCTTCTATGCACATGCAAGAGAGGCTCAATGGTGCGGAACAAATTATGTCAGTATATATGTATACAATGTATTCCGGTTAGTTGGAACACATTGGGACCAGCACACTTTGGCCCAGCTAAACAGTTGTCCCAATTAGCCAATGTTTCATGGTAATAGTTAAAAAGGTACATAAAAAAAGACAAACTACCACTTAACTGACTGACAGTTAACTATTTAGATGAAATACAGAATAAATTAGAACAATACCAATGCTACTAAAGCTGTGTATTGGTTCCTAATAGTTATTGAGGGAAGAATTCATCCATTGTACACTGCCATGTATTGGGTTACTCTGGAGGGGTTGTCCCTTTGTTGGAGGGGCCTGTGTCCATTTAGGGGCAGCTCACTCAGCTTTCGGTCCCCACTCAGCTTTCATCTGTGGCTATATGTAGCTGTTTGCATGTGACAGCAGCCACACTCTGGTACACCACTTCGACAGGCGGGCTTAAAGCAGTGAAGGTAGCTGGCAGTCCTTGTATCCTGGTGAAATAGGGACATGTATATCCTAGCATGTGAAGTCCACTATGGTGGTCTGGGCAAATGAGATCAACAGCAATTTAATGATCAAGAAGGTGGTTCTGCCATACTTCACGGAGAGTGAAGGTCATGATAAGGCACAGAAGTTGTCATGGTTATCAACTGCAACCAAGAAAGATCACAGTTTGTGACGGCTAGTCATACTGGTGGACCTGGACTTCTGAGGTCACAAGAGTGGAACTGTACCAGCGCCACAGGTTTTCCACTTTTAAAAACTTTCCCACGCAGGTTTCACTGTCATCGTCAGATATGATGGACAACCAACACGGTGCTGTGTTCTTTTGACTGTAAATGAACAAAATTATTGCAGACAATCTAGAGCAGATAATGGGCTGCCTTTATACAATGCTTTGGAAGATTATATCTTCCAAATATTCATTTTCATTGTAGCATTTAAAGTGTTTGTTGATACATTAAAATTCTTCACAGTTCTTAACTTGCTGAAGTAGCGAACTTGTTTTATTTTCACTCTCAGCCATTTCTGGCATCACCAAGCTTGATTGCTTGAAACTACAGTGGGCAAAACAGCTCTGAATTGTCTTATTTCTCACCAACTATTAGTTAGATAAATCACTTTTTAAAAAAAAACATACACAAACACACAAATGATGCTATTTAAAATCCATTTGTGTCTAATGGCCATACAAGCATGTCTTTGTACAGTTTATAACACTCTGGCAAGTCTATGCTTGCAAATATTATGTGCAAATTTTGATCTCTTCACCCAAGAAGGAATATACTTAATAAAGTGGGAACGAAATTAAAAGTTCACCAGACTAACTTTTGGATAGCGTGACTAGAAATATGACAACAAATCCCATTAAGGTGTAAAGAACTTTGGTTCAGAGAATGGGTACAGGGAGGATTTTCTCCTAATAGAGGGTTTGCCTGGAACCAAGGCTCTAACCTTGATCCATATTTCGAGACTGAAGTAACAGTATTTCTTACCTCAGAGTTGTGGATCTGTGGAATTCTCTGCAAAATGTCTTGGAGCCAAAAATGTGTTAATAGGGTAATTAGCTACTGCTGTACCTCAGTACAGGTGGCAGTGTACCAATTGCCAATTACAGTGGATTCCAGTTAAGTCTTGTTTAGTTTTTCTTTTCAGAGCTGTCCAAAGTAAATGCTGCCTTGATTAACCAATAGCCCAATTAACTGGAATCCACTGCATCTTGCAGTGTAGATAGTGGCAAAAGTCAAAGGACTGGTTAATGGGTACGTGGGAGAGTGGTTGTTCTGGGGCTGCTGGGAATGATGGGAGTCAGCCTGTATTTGATGGGCTGCGTTGGTGCTTCCTGTCTTATAAAATGTCTCTGAATACATTTAAGATGGATGTAAATTTCTTGCCATAAAAGGATAGGGGGAGAATTCAGATATAGTGTCAGTATTGAATGGTGGAGCAAGCTTAAAGGGTCAAATAACTTTCTTTACTCCTTCCCATTTATTTGAGGACCTGAGTTATAGGGAAAGGTTGAATAGATTAGGACTTTATTCCCTGGAGCATAGGAGGATGAGGAGAGACTTGAATTTGTTTTTGTATACAAAATTTTGAGGGGTATAGATAAGGTAAATGCAAGTAGTTGTTTTCCACTGAAATTGGGTGAGACAGGAACTAGAGGTCATGGGTTAAGAGTGAAAGGTGAAATATTAAAGAGGAACCTGAGGTGGAACTTCACTTGGAGGGTGGTATGAGAGTTGGATGAGCTGCCAGCGGAAGTGGTGGATGCGGATTTGATTGTAATGTTTAAGTGAAGTTTGGATGACTCCGTGGGTGGAAGGGGTATGGAGGAATTGTGGTCCAGGTGTTGGTCAACTGGACTAGGTAAAATGGTAGTTCAGCACAGGCTAGATGGGCCAAAGAGCCATCTGTGCTTTGTAGTGCTCTGATTTTATCTCTAAACTGAGGTGAAATTTGGCTCACTGAAGTTGTTTTTGTTCAACATGAATCTTTAAAGCAGAGGGGGGAAAAGTTCTTGTTTTAAATTGGTCAATGGAGATACCCAGTTGTGTTTCAATGATCCCAAGTTGACAATATGAGCTGAGATGGGGTTGTGAGTTTTCCCAGTTGTGAAAAGGAATGGGAAACATTTTGGCAAAGAATAATTTTCTTATGTTTATGCAGTAATGTAGCAAGAATAAGAGGAGGCAGGTTGCTTATGTTAATAAACATGACAAAGTCTGTAAATGCTGGAAACTCAAAGCAACACACAAAATGCTGGAGGAAATCAGGTCAGGCAGCACCTATGGAAATGAATTAACGTTCGATGTTTCAGGCTGAGACCCTTCTTTGGACTGAAAGAGAATAGGGAAGATGACAGGATAAAAAGATGGGGGGGAGGGAAAGGAGGCTAGCTAGAATAGGTGAAACCAGGTGGGTAGGAAAGGTAAAGAGCTGGAGGGGAAGGAATCTGAAAGGAGAGGAGAGTGGACCATAGGAGTAAGGGAATGGGGAAGCTCATGTGCCTGATGTTGGGTAGACAGATTAACCAAACGATTCATTTGTAGCATTGCACGCAATGCTGGAAGACTCACAGCACTGCCAAAGGGTTTCAGCCTGAAATATCGACTGTAGATGCTGCCTGGCTGATAAAGTTCCTCCAGCATTTTGTGTGTGTTTCTCGGACTTCAAGCATCTGCAGATTTTCTCTTGTTTGTGAATTTATTTGTCGAAATGAGTCAGGCTGTTTGTGGGATCCATGGTCTTTGCAAGCATCTCGCATGCAGAGTATTGATTAACAATCTAGTACAATGCATTTTGCTAGGGAAGTGATAAATCCAAACATACATACAAATTTATAAGATCTAAGATATAACCAATGAAATCTTCGTATTTCCCGGAGAGAGGATTAGTGTATTTTTGACAAGACAGTTGATTAGCCCCTGTGGTTTAAGTTAAATGTCTTAAAATTAATGATTTTCTTTCAGTAAACCTGGCAATAACTGGTCCAAATGATTAGGAAAAGTGTTAATTATGAGCTGTTTTTAAAAATAGCAGATGTAATTAATAGTGACCTTTTATGCAAAACTGCATCAGTTATTCAGAGGCATTGAAAATTGAAATATGAATTTATACCAGATCAAAGCTTTAAAGTACTTTATTGTCACCGAACAATTGATACTAGAGCATACAATCATCACAGCGATATTTGATTCTGCGCTTCGTGCTCCCTGGAGTACAAATCGAAGTAAATATAATAAGCTTAAATTATAAATCATAATTAGAAAATAGAAAAGGGAAAGTAAGGTAGTGAAAGTCAGGTCCAGATATTTGGAAGGTACAGCCCAGATTCGGGTCAGGATCCGTTCACCAGTCTTATCACAGTTGGAAAGGAGCTGTTCCCAAATCTGGCCGTGCGAATCTTCATGCTCCTGAACCTTCTCCCGGAGGGAAGAGGGACAAAAAGTGTGTTGGCTAGATGGGTCGTGTCCTCCTTGATTATCCTGGCAGCACTGCTCCGACAGCGTGCGGTGTAAAGTGTGTCCAAGGATGGAAGATTGGTTTGTGTGATGTGCTGGGCTGTGTTAATGATCTTCTGCAGCTTCTTCCGGTCTTAGACAGGACAACTTCCATACCAGGTTGTGATGCACCCTAGAAGAATGCTTTCTACAGTGCATCTATAAAAATTAGTGAGAGTTTTAGGGGACAGGCCAAATTTCTTCAGGTATGACCATCTTTTTGAGAAGGTTTGCTAAGCATTAGTTATGGCTCTTTCATTATTCTAAAACATGACCAAAACTGAAGATTTTAGTTAGATGGTTGATACAGAAGTGAGAATTGATGACCATAATTTGTAGCAGTGTCTATAATCAAGTGAAGTCGCTTGAACTTGTGTGAACTTCAGCTATTTACAAAGAAGTTCACCTGTATTTTTGACTAGATATAAATCTTTCTATCTGTCATTTTCCTTGTTCTCTCTTCTTCCCTGCTTTATGAAATAAACTGTTTGGTTTCAGTTTCTTTGTTTCAGGAACTGATGCAAACGATGGGGTTATTCAAGGCGAGTGAGTGCTCACTGTGCAGGGAGACCTCTTGTGGAGGTTTTTCTCTCAGTCCTTCCCTTCATACAAACAAAGAAAGATAGAACAGTACAGAAACAGGCTTTCCAACCATGATGCCAAATTAATCTAATACCAGTTGTCTGCCCATGTTTAATATCCCTCGTATCCCTACCTGTTTAAATGCCTTTTGAACATTAATTGTCTATTTCCACTTCTTCCCTGACTGTGTGTTCTTGTGAGTCTTTGTGTAAAAACTTGCCTTGTAAGCCTTTTTAAAACTTTCCCACTCTCAACTTAAAACCTCCTAGTATTCGATATTTCCACCATAGCAAGAAGACTATCTTTGCTTCTGTCAGATTGACCCTCAGTCTCCTATGCTTCAGCGAAGCCTATTGAAATTTGTCCAGTCTCTCTATGTAGCTGAATTCAGAATGCTCTCAGTTCAGATAATCTCCTGTGACCTTTTTACCCTGTCAAGCCTTCACGTCCTTCGGGTGACCAGATCTGCAGTCAAAGCTCTAAATGTGGCCTAACCAAAAGTACTATACAGCTGCAACATGACTTACTGACCATTTCAAGTCATGAACGATGTTTTCAAATGTGAGTAAACCCTATGCCTAACAACTTTTAGTAATTTTTGTATCATTGATGTGAGGCTCACCAGCCTATGGTAGTTTGACCTTGTTCACAGGAACACCATCGGCTGTTCCTCTGGGATCTTGTTGTGATGATACAGAGCATACATAGATCTGTCATGATTTTAGCAATCTGTTATCTTGCACCCCCTCATGTCTGCTCTGTAAAAGATCCTATTAGGCTCTGAAGACTTGTGCGCCCATATCTTGATATCACCATACTCCTCCCTGATCTCACTACACTCTGTACTTAAGGGAATACTAATCTAAAATACTTGAACTTCGCCCATTTCTTCTGTCATTGGCTATGGCTTCTTGATATGCTCCAATAATGTGAAAATTTGACTGCAGACATAGATCCAACTAAAGTGGTTGTTGCCTGACTATATTTCAAATTGAAAATGATAACTCAGCAGTAAAGTTCAAATGCTGCTGTTCGATAAGTTCCCCACATTGAATAGCAACACAACCTCATGATCAATGGATCCCGTCTAAAATTTAGTCCATAGCAATGACTTGACAGCTAGTTTGCGAAATTCATTATGTAGATGCTCTCCATGTATTCAGCACCTTGCTTTCACCTTGTTTGCAGGGCTTGCAGAATGAAATTTTAAAGCAAACTGTATATAAAAAAAAAAATTAAAACACGGGATTCTGCCAGATGCTGGAAGTCCAGAGCAAAACGCAAAATGCTGGAGAAACTCAGCAGGTCAGGCAGCATCTATGGAAATAAATTAACAGGCGATGTTTTGAGCAGAGATCCTTCATTAGGGTTGGAAAGGAAGGGCGAAGAAGCCAGAATAAAGTGGGGGGGGGGGAAGAGAGTACAAGCTAGAAGGTGATAGGTGAAGCCGGGTAGGTGAGGAGAGGGAGATGAAGTAAAAAGTTGGGGAGAATGATAAGTGAAAAAGGTAAAGGGCTGGAGAAGAAGGAATTTGATAGCAGAGGAGAGTGGACCATGGGAGAAAGGAAGGAGGAGGGGCAGTAGGAGAGGTGATGCGCAGATGAGGAGAAGAGGGTAGGAGATGTTTATTTTGATTCCCATAAATGTGTTCTGTCTCACTTTGGTGGAGGGGCAAAAAGCTACCTCAACTTTAAGCTGTGTTTACTCTCAGAGTGTCTCAACATTTCTGCCAACAAGATGCGCTTTAAGATCTATTTCACAACAAGAAAGAACTGAACTATTTAACTCTTGTGATCTATTTCCTGTACCTGTCCCATATTGCTTTTGAATATTGCTAATAAAATCTGTCATAATTAAAATACTTTAGATCTTTCACCACTTTAGTTTGTAGGAGAGTTGGAAATTGTTAATGTCTTTTGTGTGACAATATTCATGACTTTTTAACATGTTAAACTTTATTCTTAAGTGCAAACTTTTTTCACAATTCTAACTCGAGAAGCTAGTGCAGAAAAGATTAACAATATTACTTGAGCTGGAAGGCTTAAGTTGTGGAGGATAGGCTGTGGCTTGGAGTGTAGGAAGCTGATGCTGACTTTCATGGTATAAAACCAAGGGAAGGCAAATTAAACAAAATTAGGAAGGCAAAGAGGATTCATAAAATATCAATAGCAAATGAAATTAAGGGAAATCCGTAGACATTTTATAAATATATGAAAGATAAAAGACTAACCATGGTAGGGCCCAGAGAGATGAGAGGCACTCTGTGAGTGAACCTGGAAGATATAGGCGAGGTTCTAACTGAATACGTTGTAAGTGTTCTCAAAGAAAACAGTTAATAGTTAGGGCACTTGGCAAATTTTAGTTCAGATTTCATTATGTACCAGATAGGGCTCAGCCAACTGGTGGAAGTGTTCAAGAAGATCTTCAGTCTCTCACTACTGTATTTGGAAGTTCCCACCTGCTTTAAAAGAGTGACCGTCATACCAGTGTCCAAGAAGAGCAGCGTGAGTTGCCTCAACAACCAATGGCACCGACATCTACAATGATGAAGTGCGTTGGAAGGTTGGCTGTGGCAAGAATCAACTCCTGACAAAGCAAGGACCCAGACCTGTTGCAATTTGCATATTGGCACAGTAGGTCTATAGCTAATGTAATATTCATCTTCATCTCAGCCAATAGTCATACCTATGTCAGGTTGCTTTTTATTGACTACAGCTCAGCATTCAACACAATCATACCTTCAGTTATAATCAGCAAGCTCCAAAACTTGAGCCTCAGTGCCTGGAATCTTGGCTTCCTCACCGGCGACCACAGTCTCTGCAGATCAGAAACAACATCTCCTTGCAAATAGTCAACAGTGGTGCACCTCAAGGCTGTGTGCTTAGCCCACTGCTCTATTCTCTACACCCACCATTGACTGGCTAGGCACAGCTCAAACAGCATCTATAAATCTGCTGTTCTGGCAGAATATCAGATGGTGACGAGGCATACAGGAGCAGGATAGTTCAATTGGTTAGGTGATGTTGAAGCAACAACCATGCATTCAGTGTCAGTAAGACTAAGGACATGCCCTCTTCTCATTTCTACCATCAGGGAGGAGCCTGAAGACCCACACTCAATATTTCAGGAACAACTCCTTCCCCCTGCCATTGGAGTTCTTTGTGGACAATGAACCCATGAATACTATCTCATTGTTTTTGTCTCTTTTTGGATTAATTTAATTTTCTTAATTACACTTTCATTTTTATCATTATGTGTTGCAATGTACTGCTGTCACAAAACACATTTTATGACATAAACAGTGATATTAAACCTGATTATGATGAGAAGGATGTATTAATATTTCTAATTCCAGAGTCCAGAATGCTTTCCTTCCTTGACTATAAATGTTGTTGCTGCAATCAATCACTGAGAACAAGCTGTTTTCCTTCCTTTGTGTTATTATCAGTTATCTCGAGGCTTAGAATGCACCTATCTGCACTGATTCTTCCCAGAAGTAATTGTAAATATGTTCAAAGGTTCATTTCATGCACCCTTCTGTGCCTTTTGTGTCAAATT
Source organism: Hemitrygon akajei (assembly GCF_048418815.1). Lineage (NCBI taxonomy): Eukaryota > Metazoa > Chordata > Chondrichthyes > Myliobatiformes > Dasyatidae > Hemitrygon > Hemitrygon akajei. The sequence continues at coordinate 14,592,077 of NC_133129.1, read as the reverse complement.
TTATTCTTTATTGTCAGAAACTGATAGTTTTTAACCTTGTTCTTCTGATAATGTTTAGTCATCGCAGCCTTTTGCCCCTTAAGGATATAAGCTAATACAGTCATATTCTATTCTCTTATCCCTCCCTCTGATTTATGTTGTGAGCCATTAACCAATTTGTGCAATTTATAATGGACGTACTCTCATTGCTCGGAAGTCAGCTCCATCTAAATTGGGAATCTTAATAACCAATTGTTTCGTGTTTCTCCTTTCTGATCACAACCAAAGCCCTGATTATATAATTACTGTTATTTGGTAAATGTTCATGAACCATCGAACTATTGACTAAATCTGGCTTATTTCTAAGCCGAGCATAGACTTGCCTCTTTGGTTGCTTGATACCTCACCTCAGCTCTGAACTGATTCTCCAATATACAGACTCACTCTTTGGGACTCTTTACAATTCGTATTCTTAGTATTATTTGATATTTGCACAATTGGTCATCTTTTGCACTTCGGTTATCAATCTTTATAGTTCTTTACGTAAATGCTGTTGTATATTATTTACCTTATGGGGGAGGTGCATTGAGTTGTTGGTCAGTCTTTGTGTAGTTTTTCATTGAGTCTATTGTATTTCTTTATTTCTACTGTGAATGCCCAGAAGAAAATGAATCTCAGTGTAGTATATGGTGACAGATAGGTACTTTGATCATCGTTACTTTTGCATTTAGAGTGCATCAGTGACCTTGATGTTCTTAGTGAATGGGAGATCATGGGTTTGAGGAGCTGCTAAAGACATTGGTTGGTTGTTTGTGTGTAGCTTTTAATTGATTCTGTTGTATTTCTTTGTTCTACTGTGAATACCCCTCAGGTAATGAATGTGGTGGTGGGGGGGGGGTGGGTGCTGCAATTTGGAATACAGTAGTTAAACACAGTTTCTTGATATGGACTGTTCTTCAAACTGGATTAACTGGTGAAGTTGAACAATTGATCCTGTAGACGTATTAAAAATCCAGCAGCCCTTGGACTGAGCTTGTGCAGTGACTAAGTGTTATAGATTTGGAATTGGGCAGTCTTTGTGATGTAGGAGCTTAATGTATGAGCTTCCTTTGGAGAGGGGTGGCATTGCTGACCATGCCAGAAGTTTTAAGGAGGAAGACAAGTATGAGGGATGGTGCAACACAAATTGAGTTGCAAAGTTTGGTATTCTAGACTTGCAAATCATCTTCTGTAATTGCATAGTCTAATTTTGCGACATAATCTATTGTATTTAACTAATGTGCAATGACCTCAAGTCAAAAATATATATAGGAAGTCGCCATAGTCATACAGCTCAGAAATAGGATCTTTGACCTAACTTGAAATAAAGTATTCTAGCTCCCAAAATGTTATGTTTATGATGTGTAGAAATACTACTGAATTGCAGATATTATAATTGATATATTTGAATTTGCATCTGAATGAACATGACAAGTGCACTGCCATCTTACCAGAAGACCTTGTGTACAAGCTGACTGTCATATTTATCAAAGTAGTAACTATACATAATGCTTTAAAAATTCAAGATTCCAAAGCCCTGAATGAGACTATTCAAACTCAAAATAATGCTATTTCATTTTGATATTTTATGACCTGATTGGAGTTTTATCTTTGAATACAAATGTATAAATGATGAATCACCTAACCCAACTGTCAAGCTAGAGCAGCTATATTATAGCTGATTTCTGACAAACTCTACTTTTTACTTTGATTCTAATCTTGTGTTTTTTAAGCTTGTACTATTTCTTGTATCCAGAAAGGATTCTTTAACTTAGTTCCAAAAAAGGTTTATTGTAATTTTTAGTGTCATGTCCTTGACGTCCTGAAAGCGGAATTAGTTTTTATCTTTTACTCCTGTTCTCTTTGACAAATGCAGCTGTTAATTGGGGTTTATCTTTCAGAATTTGGCTGTGATTATGGGAATTGTAAACTGCCTTCCCTTCATGGGTAATGAGGTGAACAAATAGTGCTTTGAAAAAGTATTGAGTACCACAACCCTTCGTTCACATAAATGAGTATTACAATCAGGGACTTTGATCAATTTAACTGAGAATTTTTGTTTGTGAATCACATCTTTTTTTCCACTCAGTAGAGCCCCAAAAAATATGGAAAATTGTAAAGAATGAAAAACTAAAAATATAAAAATTGAAATGCCAGCAGTTGAAAAGTATTCACCTTCCCCCTTACTCAGTAATTAGTTGAACGACCTCTTGCACCTATTACAGCCAGTAGTCTTTTTGGATAAGTATCAGCTTTGTATAACATGATGGAGCATGATTTGCCTATTCCTTGCAAAGCCAGAGATGTTCATTTGGGTTAAGGTCAGGACTATGACTGCACCACTCAATTTTGTACATTTGAAGCCTCTCCAGGGTTGCTTTTGGTTGTTGTCCCACTAAAGAACAAAATTCAAAGTAAGTTTATCATCAGCTACCCCATCTGAGCTGCATGCTTTTCGTGGGTTCATCCTCCTGAAGTGGCCTCTGAGACTGAAAGCACAGGATCATCTGGAGCTCTGAGAGTTTGTGATGGTTTCTCCATGTTTTGACGGTCAAAGCAAGCATAGAAGGCAGTGAGTTCATTTGAAAGCAAAGCCCTGTTGTTTCCCATAGTCACTAGATGATACTTTATCAGGGGTGATAGCATTCAAGCCCTGCTACAGCTGTCGAGCATGCTTCGTTGATTGAAGTTTAGTCTGGGATTACCACTTACCTGTGAGTTGGCTTTCTGGAGATTGTATCTAAACCTCTTGGTCACCTGACTTGAATGCCTCTGACTTGGCCCTCAGCAGATAGTTCATATGGGGCTTCTGGTTGGGGAAGGGTGAATGATTTTGTGAGGACGCATTACCCTGTTTCTTTCTGGCAGAGGCCAGCAGGTTTCTATCCAGAGTCTCTGTATTTAGCAGCATTAATCTTCCCATCAATCCTGACCAGATTTCCAGTCCCTGCTGCTGAAAAGCAACTCCGGAACATGATGTTACCTCCACCACACTTCAGGAGAGGGATGGTGTTACTTAGCTGATGTGCAAGATTAGATTTACGTCCTGTGTACCGCTTAAATATATCTTTTCCCCTAAAGACTTTGTGAAGCGTTGCTTTGAAGCTACTGTAAAGATTGGAAGGAGGTCTTGAGGTCAGATGAGACTAAAGTGGAGCACTTTTGCCTCAACGCTAAGTAGTACTGGTGGCATAAATGTAATACTGCTATAATATTGTAAATCGAAGAGGTAAATAAGGATATGGAAGTTGAAATTGAAGCACTAGTCTTTATTCAAAAGAAAATGCAGCTGTCTTAGACTATGTAGATTCTTGGGAAGCAATTATAGTTTTGATGGTGAACCATTATAATGTGTTCCTTTTTTATTGAATGTGAAGATGCTTATATCTGGGTGCTGGTGATAAAGCACAAATTTTAGCTATCTTATTTCTTAAATTTCATTAGCAACATTGCAAGAGTTGTATTTTCACAGCGATGATTTTTCATCCCATAAGTTCAACAGGAATAAACCTGATCGTGCAATCAGAAATACAGGTTTCTGACCAATTTCCAACACCCTCCCCAGAGTTATGGCCTTCATTAGCCTTGCAAGTTACTGGATCCCTAATATCATCTCACCCCTAAAATATATTTTTATTTGTTCCTGGGATTTCATTGTGGGTTTTTCTTAATGGTGTTGCTCAGCATTGTTCTGTTTTTTCTCTTAGCCGGTAAACCACGTCATTTAGAGAAATATAGTGCAAAGTAACTCCGGAAGACAAAATCAAATCTAACAATGAAAGTAATGGTAATCCCATGTATTTGTTCACACAAAGTAAATTGTGAGTTTTGTTATGCAGTCGAGATAGGGATTGTCTTGAGGTAAGTTTTTTTTTTGGTTTGAACGAAGGTGGGGAATTTTCAAGCATCAACTTGTGGTTTATATAACACTTGTAACTAGTAAATGCCCAAAGGCCATATCCCTCTGACCCATATAAGCATTATTTTTGAAAATACCTTAGTGGGAGGTTTGTTTTGTGTTTGTCAGTCTTCGTGTGAGGTTTTTCATTGATTCTATTGTATTTCTTGTTCTAAATGAATGCCCACAAGAAAACCAATCTTGGGGTAGTGTGTGGTGACGTATATATACTTTGATAATAATTTCAGAGAAAGGCATCATTATTGTGCTGCTCCTCTGTTCACCCATCTGCGAGGTACATGTGTTTCATTGAAAAAGTTCAAAAAAATTTGAAGTACATTTATTACCAAAGTGCACACTTGACACTGTGTACACCTTGAGATTCATTTTCTTATGGGCATTCACAAGTAAATACTAAGAAACACAATGGAATCAATGAAAAAAATCACACACAAGATGGACAAGCAACCAATGTGGACACATCATGCGAAGAGAGACATTAGAACATTTAGTTACAACTGGAAAGCTGGAAAGAAAAAAGAGGCAGACAGAATGAAAATGATAGATGGATTAACATCATGGTTAGAAACGGGAGGCAACAACCACCATTCGGAGGGTCAGGGACCGTGATGAATGGAGAGACATGATCGCCCACGCTGAACGGCAAGGCACCTGAACTACTGCTCATAAGTTATCATATGTTATGTGTACTACTGTGCTTTACACCCTGGTTTGGAGAAATACTGTTTTGTTTCTATATGCATTGTGCATATATACATTATGTACATGTATATAGCTAAATGACAATAAACTTGACTTGTAATCTTTCACTCTCACTATCAAGAATCTAGTTGCCCTTGTCTTGTTGATATTCAAAGCCTATAGTGCAGCCACACTCTGAAGACCCATGACCTCCAGGGGAAAGAAAATTCTCCTGCCTCATGTAAAAGTATGATCCCTACTACTGTAATGTATTAAGATTCTTAATAAGGACATCAGTGCTGTGTCCAGTATTCCAGATGTGGCTGACTACATCTGCAAATGGACTAGTACATATTTTGTACGTCGTCTTTGGCCATTACATTTTGGTGACGTTGTGTCCACCACACCCCCCCACCCCAGAATAAGACACATTTGATGACCAAAGCATTATTTTTCAAAGGCACAGGATTTTTCCATACCTTCCATAACTTATGCCCACCAGTATCATGAATGCTATTAATTATTTACAGTCTGCCTAACCACACTTAGCAAATTCTGCCATAAGTGCTTCATTCTTGTACCCCTTTTTTTTTGAACAATATTATTGTTTTTTTTCTACGTATGGAGCAAAATGCAACACTTTCATTTGCCACTAATTCTCTCACTCCTTTCTACTGTCTTATCCATATTTTCTTGCATTCTTTTCTCATCCTGAGTTCACCAGCCCTCCTGACTTTTGTACCATCTGCTGATTGTGTAATTGTGCTCCTCCACACTCAAGTTGATAATGTACAAAAAGCAAAGCAGTTGTCCTGTTACCAAGTCCTACATAGTACTGCTGTTTCTTTCTGCTTCTTTAATTATTGGTTTTGCTTTTAGATTTGTTTTTATCCACACTGAAATAATTTACAAATGGTACAAAGCTTAAATAGCTTTATTTCTGCAGATTTTATCGACTGTTTTGCCTTTTTTTTTGTGCACTGATCTTGCTTTATGTTCCCAGATGTATTCTTAACACCTTGGTGTGCTGAGGAACAGAACAGATGGCTACGTCTCTCACTTTTGTTCTTTCTCGTTTTTTTTTCTGCTGATTTCTCCCCTCTCTGGAAAGTATTGACTTCTTGTTAATTTAGCTAGGTGAAATTGATCAGCATGCACTATCTCTATTGAAAGTGTTTTTTCTCTCCCAACTTCTCTTTAAACCCTTCCCTCCCTCCCCCAACTTTCCCCCAAGCGACCTGCAAGGATATGCGTTCAGTCAGCAGGATATTGAATCACTTGGGCAATATCAAAGCTGAGCCCTGTGCTTTTCTCATCTGCCATCTGTTCCCCTTGCTCCAAACAGGGAGCCAAGCTGCCTTTTTTTTTGTTCCCCACATCTAATTCAAACGCAAAGGCCAAATGAAGCAGATCCACCTCTTTTTGTCCTGGATGAGCTAACTCAGCACAAAACGAACACTTAGAGCTGGGATATTGCTGATCTATAGCCACCTCCTGCTTTGGAAGATACTATTGCTGCCCTGACACCTTTTTTAAAAACCAGTTTTGCAGGAAATTTTGATCATCTAATATCATTTTTGATTAGTGACTTTTTAAATGAAATATTTGTTTTTATTACAAGTTATTTTTTAAAATATCAGCATTTAAACACTAGCTCAGTGTCCTAATTATATGAGCCAATGGAAGTGGAAGTCGCCTCACAACCTTTAGTTATGCTTGTTACAAGATAGCTGTGAAATAGTTAATGTAATGCACATTTACATTTTTCCTCCTTTAGAATCAATTTATGTATTGAGGAAAAGAACCCATTTGATTGCTTAGATTTGAAGATGTGCAAATTAGCACTCTCAGGCACCAGATCTTATGACGTAGCAGGTGTAGACATTGCTTTGTCCACATTTGAATCAATTATGTTGGTGTTAAAAATGCAATGCCGTGTTTGCTTAATGTTACAGTTATCAAATTATTCCAGGCTAATAATTTATCTATACTTGTAGTGTTTCAGAAGTAATTACATTTGTTTACTTGTAGTTGGATTGTGACTTTAGGAAAATTCTACCTCAGCTCAGTTCAACAGAAAATATCTGCCTGGGCTATCATTCAGGTACAGGTTTATCAATGATTCAGTGCTAATGAGGGTTAGCCGGTTGAATCATTTTCTACTTTGTCCTTGGACTAAATTACTAACGACACATATTGATCTAATAAATGTGATGGATATCATCAATAAATGTATTGATGTCCAACTGGAAGGGATTTTATTTCAAGGACTGACTTTCTGGTACATGTATTCAGTTGGAAATGTGTAAAATATGCTTGATAGTTTAATTTGTATGGAACTGACATAAATTGCCATTTGAGCATGTCATACTTTAGTACCTAACACGTGAATTTCACCACTACTGGCATTGCTGAAATGTATTGATAAAAATTGACAGACATATTTGTTCGTTCTCCCCCAATACTGTGCAAATACAAATTTATTTATCACATTTATATCAAAACATACAGTGAAATGCGTTGTGTGAGTTGATCAACACAATCTGATGATGTGCTGGGGGCACCCTGTAAGTGTCGCCACCCATTCTGGCACCAACATGGTATGCCCACAATGTTCAGCAGAACAACAGCAACATTTTCCATCAGTATAAGCAGAAGCACAGCAACATCTATGCATGCAAGTTTTGAAGCTTCATTACAATAGCATAATGAGAACTTTATTTCATCTCATTTGCACAGGCCCTTCCAGCCTAATGAGTCCATGCTGACTAATTAACCTACTATCCCATACATGTTTGGAATGTGGGAGGGAACTGAAGCACCTGGGGGAAACCCACACGGTCATAAGATAACATACAAACAACTCCTTACAGACAGTGGCAGGTATTGAACCTGGGTCACTGGCACTCAAAGGTATTACGCTAGCCACGGTCATTGTGCTGTCAGTTATTGCTAACTCCACTTTTCCAATCATAGGACGAGATCTTTATAATTCATACTGTGGATGTTAAGCCTGTACTGACCCTGAAAGAATAAAATGTAAATCAACAATTTACTTTGAAGCTAGGATTTAATACCATCATCCCCTCAAAACTAATCAGTAAACTCCAAGATCTGGGCCTTAATATACCCTTGTGCAATTGGATCCTGGATTTCCTCACTTGTCGACCCCAGTCATTTCAGATTGGCAAAAGCATCTCCATCAGCACAGAACCACCACAGGGATGCGTGTCTAGTCCCCTGCTCCATTTGCTTTACTGTGTGACACAGTACAGCTCCAATACCATATACAAGTTTGCTGATTACACAATTGTAGACTGTACCAAAGGTGGTAATGTATACAGGAAAGAGATTGAAAATTTGGCTGAGTGGTGTAATAACAGCAATCTCTCACTCAATGTCAACTTGTAGACTTCAGGAGAGGGAAACTAGAGATCCATGAGCCCGTAATCATCGGAGGATCAGAGGTGGAGAGGGTCAGTAACTTTAAATTTCCGGGTGTCACTATCCCAGAGGACCCGGCCTGGACCCATCATATAAGTATAATTGCAAAGAAAGCACAACAGCACCTTTATTTCCTCAGGAGTTTGGAGATTTAGCACGTCATTGAAAACCTTGCCAAACTTCTATAGATGTGTGGTGATTGCCTGCATTATGGTCTGGTATGGGAACACCAATGCCTTTGAGTGCAAAATCCTACAAAAGGTAGTGGATTCAGCCCAGTATATCACGAATAAAACCATCTACATGAAATGTTGCTGTAGAAAAGCAGCATCCATCATCAAAGATCCTCACCACTTAGGCCATGCTTTTTTCTCCCTGCTGCCATCAGGTAGAAGGTACAAGAGCCTCAGGACTCACTCCACCAGGTTCAAGAACAGTTGCTACTCAACCATCAGACTCTTGAACAAGAGGGAATAACTACACCCATTCTTCTTCTGGTGTTCCCACAACCGCTGGTTTTACTTTAAGGACTCTATCTTGTTACTTCATGCACAAAATGCTGGTGGAATGCTGTGTTCCACCAGCATTTTGTGTGTGTTGTTTGAATTTCCAGCATCTGCAGATTTCCTCGTGTTTGTTACTTCATGCTCATTTTTTTATTGTTTATTTACTTTTGCATTTGCACAGTTTGTTGTCCATTGATCCTGTTTATATTTACTGTTCTATAGATTTTCTAAGTATGCCCACAGGAAAAAGAATCTCAGGGTTGTTTGTGGTGACGTGTGTACTCTGATATATTTTACTTTGAACTTTGATTACCGCTGGACCAGTTTAAGGATGTTGTGTTCCCTACCCCCAAAAATATTAATGAACAAGATGAGGCTCAAAATAGGATTTTCTGCCAATGATAAATTACTAGTTTTTACTGAAAATATGTGACTGTCAATCAACATAGTACAAGAAGTCCTTAGATCAATGACAATACAAGAAGAAGGCAGGAGAATGGGGTTGAGCCATGATCGAATGGCAGAGTAGACTCAATGGCCTAATTCTGCTCTAATGTTTTATGGCCTTGAACATTTTTTTGGCATGGACCTACACCATTAAGCAATGGATCCATGGACCCCAGATTGGGAACTCCTGGTCTAGAAGATTTTGGTTTATTTCAGTTTATTCTGTGTGATTGGAGTGGTGTCTCCTGCAAATACCATCAAGCTCAGATGACTTGATTTTCAGGTTACAGATTTCTAACCCAATCTTATCTTGTGCATCAAGAGCAAAGTCTGTATCTGAGTCTGAGTTGGAGCTGCTTAGTTAATATTGATGACGCTGTATTTGTCTTTGTGAGTATATAATCTGACTGTTAATCTGCAAGTATTTCATCTTTTTAAAGAAACATCCTAATTTTCTGACCAAGTAGATGTCAGAGTTGCCCTGCTTCGTAATGGGAAAGCTACAGCATCATTGGCTCTCCCAGCTGCATTTATCAGGAGACTCAAAGACAAATGCAGAGCCAATATAGTATACCATACTACTACTATACTGGCTCTGCATTTGTCTTTGTGTCTCCCCTGATAAATTTTGTGAGTGTATAATCTGACCGTTAATCTGCAAGTATTTCATCTTTTTAAAGAAACATCCCAATTTTCTGACCAAGTGGATGTCAAAGTTGCACTGCTTTGTGATGTGGAAAACTACAAGATCATTGGCTTTTCCAGCTACATTAAACAGATCAATTCTACTGTCACTCAAGGTTTCATAGTTAAAATCTTCTCTCCTCAATCCCCCTACTGTCAATACTGGTTTCCTGTCATTGTGCTCTCAGTCCCAGCCTCCCTTCCCCTGTTACGTTCCAACTCCCATTGCTTTTGTTTCTCTCCAGCTGTTCCCAACCACTGCTTCTCACTCCCGTTCCTGCTGGTACGCTGTATTTACTCGGTGCTGTTCTTTAGCCAATGTTATGCCGCAAGTCACCCATGACCATCCTGATCGATGATGTCCTGACCCAATATTTGTTGCAATAAGGTTTTAATGAATTTTAAAGAAGAAATGATTGAAATCTTTTATATCTGGGATTACTTTGTAACAGTTTTATGTGAAATTCTCAAATATGGTTGGGCTGGAAAGATCAATAGATGCTATCTCAGGGAAGCTTGTCATGACAATTAGCATTCATTTTGCATGCAGCTGGTGCATTGAAATCACCATAGTCATGATATTTAAACCATTGTTTGGCATTTTTAACAAGGTAGGTAGCAGCTTTGAAATTTCTATATTGCTGGTTTTATTTAATCCCTCACAGAATGAGCAGAAGAATGGTAGTGATGTTGGTAGAGACACTGATTAAACCAGTTCTGAAACAACAGTTATAGTATCTCCCATTTTGATCAAGCTATACACAGAAGCAGCAGGATGTGTGAGAAAATACATTTTTGGAAACATGAATAATTGAATAACGTCCATTATATTGACCATCAGTGTCAAAACCAGTTATTAATTAAAGTCAGCATTCTTCAGCCACACCAAGTTAGGTCACTTCTTGTTTTTCAGTGTAGTGTATAGGAAGGAAAAAAATGAACTATATTTTTGGAACTATATTTACAATTTAATGAAATGTGCAAATTCTGAGCTGTTTTCCAGGGCTTTGTCCCTATGATAAGTCATGAGCACAACCTATAATTTCAGACATAATGCACAGAAGTAATGCATCATTAATATTGCCTTTTCAGAGGTGGATTTGAAATGAGACCTGCTGTTACAAACCCACCATTGGAGGTTTTTATATAACGTATTCCTTTTTCTTCTGAAGTAAAGAAGTTGCTGCAATTTCTGACCATGGAAGGTAAAGATGATGTGTCTACATTCTTTAAGCAAATGTTTTCTTTAACCTTTGCAGTACAGTTATTATACACACTGGCAGCTGGACAATAGTATGGAAAAATTCACAGATGTATCCTTTTCACATAGAAACATAGAAAATAGGTGCAGGAGTAGGCCATTCGGCCCTTCGAGCCTGCACCGCCATTCAGTATGATCATGGCTGATCATCCAACTCAGAACCCTGTACCTGCTTTCTCTCCATACCCCCTGATCCCTTTAGCCACAAGGGCCATATCTAACTTCCTCTTAAATATAGCCAATGAACTGGCCTCAACTGTTTCCTGTGGCAGAGAATTCCACAGATTCACCACTCTCTGTGTGAAGAAGTTTTTCCTCATCTCGGTCCTAAAAGGCTTCCCCTTTATCATTAAACTGTGACCCCTCGTTCTGGACAACAACCACCTTCCAGTTGCTCTGCTTTCAATCATCAGCAAAATAATGTAAGGTGTTGGAAACCATGCAAGCATGAGCCACCTACTCACCAATGGTCAGTTTGGCTTATGCTGGGACCAAATGGCACCAGATCTCATTACAGCATTGGTCCAAACAAAATCCAAAAAGCTAAATTCTGGAGCTGCAGGCAAAATGAATACTGCCCATATCAAGGCAGCATTTGATCAAATATGGTGAGGTTTCTTGGTAAAACTGAAGGCAATGACAATTAAAAGGAAAACATTCCAGTGGTTGGAGTCATACTTCCTCACAGAAATGTGGCTGTGGTTGTTGGACACCAATCCTCTCAGCCCTGAGGAATGATTGTATCATTTCCACAGGGCAGTGTTCTCATCTCAACTATATTCATCTGCTTCATGAAGAACGTTCCATCATTATATCAGAATCAGGCACCTTCTCTGATGGCTTAATGTCCAAATCCGTTTACAACCCTTGGCTGATGAAGCAGCCCCTGGCTTCATGCAGCAAAATTCAGAATAATATTCAGAAATAAGCTAATAAGTGGCAAGAAACATCCACACCACAGAAGTGCCAATCATTTTACCATCCCCAACACGAGAGAGCTTAACAAGCTATCTTTCAACATTCAATGTCTATAATTAGCCAGAAACTTAATCTGACCGGCCATACAAATACTCTTCATCCAATAACATGTCACCACCATGCACATTCTAAAATGCTGAATGCTTTTCTCCCTTCAACTCCTTGGTTCACTCTTTGATCCTGCCTGCTACTCGCATCATGCGATTTGTTTCCCGGGATGTTTTAAGGAGATAGTTAAGATTAGCTTTAATTGTCACATGTATATTGATGCATAGAGTGAAGTGTGTTGTGTCAAAGACTAATGCTGGGAAGTGCTGGAGACATTCTGCGAGTGTTGCCATGCTTCTAGTGCCAACATAGCGTGCTAACCCCAAATAAGAGAACATCTGCAGATGCTGGAAATCCAAGCAACACACACAAAATACTGGAGGAACTCAGCAGGCCAGGCAGTATGTATGGAAAAAAAGTACAGTTTATGTTTTGGGCCGAGACTCTTTGGCAAGACTGGAGGAAGCCTCTGTAGGGTCTCACCAATATGTAGGAGACCACACTGAAAGCACCAGACACTGCATATGACGCCAACAGCCTCACCTGGAAGGTCTGTTTGAGGTCCTCAATGGTAGTGAGGGAGGTGGTGTCAGGACAAGTGTAGCACTTTTTCCACTTGCAAGGATAAGTGCCAGGAGGGGGGAGATCAATGTGGAGGGACGAATGGACAAGGGAGTTGCATAGGGAGCAATATCCTGCCCTCCCCGCAGAATGTGTGGGGGGGATGGGGGAGGGAAAGATGGGCTTGTTGGTGTGATCCCATTTAGAGGTGGCAGAAGTTCCAGTGAATTGTGTATCTGATGGAGAGAGTGGTGGGGTGCTAACTCGTAAGTGTTTGGAATGTGGGAGGAAATGGGACCACTGGAAGGAAACCCACGTAGTCTGGGGAGAACACACTAACACCTTACAGACAGTGGCAGGAATTGAACTCTAACCTTACAATGACTGGTGCTGTAAAGTATTACACTAACTATTACACAACCGTACCATCTATTTAATACTGTTTTTCTATTACTGTCTTGTTTTATCTACCACTTTATTTAATTGCTTGAGAGGAAGCCAAATGGAGTTTCATTGTACCCATGTATAATGACAATAAAGATCAATCATTGAATTCATTCCAAAGAAGGTGTATATGTCCTTTCACCTCTTCTCCTCTTCCTCCTTTCATTTAATTATGCACATTGTGGTTTCAGGAGAAGTATTCTGCATTTTTTATGTGAGAAGCTGGGATCTGAAGATGACCAGAGTACTCCTTAATCTGGCGATGATTGAGGAGGTTAACACGGGGGACAAAACAGAGCTGCAAGTTCTCAGTTCAGATTGCATTTGTGGAGGGAGAATTGGGGTAACCCCTCAACAGAACCTACATGCTCATTTCATTTAACAGTACTCACTTTCATTTACATGTTGCAAATATTTATTCTGATACTCAGCAGAATCAGCTTTATTATCATTGTGTATAAGTAATTTATTGTTCTGTGGCAGCAGTACAGTGTAAGACAAAAACTGCAAGAAGTTACAAAAAAAATTAATGCTGACAAAGACTAGTGAGGTAGTGTTCATGATTTCATGTACCATTCAGAATTCTAATAGAAGGAACAAGCAGTTCCTAAAATGTTGAGTAGCTACTCCCAATGGTAGTAATGAGAAGAGGGCACATTCCAGATGGTAAGGGTCCTTAATGATGGATGCCGACTTATTTCAAGCACTACTTTTTGAAGATGTCAGAATGCTCTTCATAGTATGTATATAGAAATTTGCTATCGTTTTTGGTGAATTTCCTTAAACTCCTTGTGAAGTATAACTGCTGTTATGCTTTTGTGATTCCATCAATGCATTGGGTCCAGTGTGTCAACTTCAGATTTTTAATTGTTAACCACTTGTATAATTGTTTAAATTGGCAATCTTGACTGCACACAGGTGATCTCCATATAACTAAAACCAGTTGGCTGCACTAGTGATTATTTGAGGTGTCATATTAAAGGGGGTGAATACTTGTGCAGTCAATTATTTTGTGTTATATTTGTAATGAATTTGGATCATTTTGAGAAGATGTCTAACTCGAAAGAGTATTTTTCTGTTGATCAGTGTCAAAAAAGCCAAATGAAATCCACTGTGATTCAGTGTTGTAAAACAAAATAACGTGAAAACTTCCAAGTGTGTGAATACTTTTTATAGGCACTGTATGTAGAACTGTGTGAATAATTTCATGTCCGTTTACATGCCCAGTAACCCATAAACCATAGTAGAAATCCTGCAAATTTCACAGGTGATAAACACGAGATTCTGCAGATGCTAGAAATCTTCAACAATATACAGTAAGTCAGCATGGTGCTCAAGATCTACAGAGGCTCAGAGGTGTATTGACATGGCATGCTGGACTGAGTGCCTGAGTTCAGGTGAAGAGCCTGTGTTTCCATGCTGTATGACTCTAATGCCCTGTGCACATCGGGAAGTATCAGTGCTCAGTATATCCAGCCCTGAAGAGAAGCAGAACTATTGCACATGCAACTCATTTTATTTTGTCAGATGAAGTGCTGATTTTAGACTTTTAACAGTTTTTGGTATTTTGGGGAACATGGAACACCATGAATTTCTTTACCATTTGGCATCTGCTATAGGTAATCCTGAAACCCTTCAGCTGGCTAATTTTGCTCTTAATAGATTATGAAAGACAATGTTGGAAAATGCATGGTCATGCACTTTGGTGGTAGAAATAAATGTGCAGACTATTTTCCAAACAGGGAGAACATTTAAAAAAAACTGAGATGCAAAGGAACTTGGGAGTCCTTGTGCAGAACATCAGAACATCCTCAATGTTACCTTGCAGGTAGAATCAAAGATGTTCAAGGCAAATACAATTTTAGCATTCATTTCAAGAGGTCTAGAATACAAGAGCAGGATGTGATGCTGAGGCTTTATAAGGCACTGATGAGGCTTCATCTCGAGTATTGTGAACAGTTTTGGGCTCCTTATCTAAGAAAAAGGGTTCAGAGGAGGTTCACAAGGATAATTTTGGGAATGAAAGAGTTATCATATGTGAAATGTTTGGCTCTGGGCCTATACTTGCTGAAATTTAGAAGGATGGGGGTGGGGGGGTATCTCAATGAAACCTTTTGAATGTTGAAAGGCCTAGACAGAGTAGATGTGGAAAGGATGTTTCCCATGGTCGGGGAGTCAAGGACAAGGGCAT
Organism: Hemitrygon akajei; assembly: GCF_048418815.1. NCBI lineage: Eukaryota > Metazoa > Chordata > Chondrichthyes > Myliobatiformes > Dasyatidae > Hemitrygon > Hemitrygon akajei. The sequence continues at coordinate 14,576,895 of NC_133129.1, read as the reverse complement.
CAGGATAGAGGGACGTCCATTTAAAACAGATAAGGAGAAATATCTTTAGCCAGAGGGTGTGAATTTGTGGAATTTATTACCACAAACAGCTGTGGCAGCCAGGTAGTTGGGTGTATTTAAGACGAAGCTTGATCAGTTCTTGATTGGACCCAGCATCAGAGGTTACAGGGAGAGGCTGGGGAGTGGAGCTGAAGGGGGGTGGGGGGGGGGGGGAGGAGAAAAGGATCATCCATGTTTGAATGGTGGAGCAGACTCAAAGGGGAAAATGCCCTAATTTTGCTCCTATGGTCTTATAATCTTATAATCCATGAGAGGCTTCTGATAATTTTTTTAAAAAGATTCCCCGCTGGGCTGTATCTTAGTTTTATTTTGTCTGCAAACCTTTTGGAGCTTGTTTCTCTGATGTAGTTAACTTGATTGTGTTAAATTGGGTGTCAAAATGCAAAGTAAGTTTATTATTGAAGTACCTATGTCACTGTATACTCCGCTGAGATTAATTTTCTTGCGGGCATTTGTAGATACAAAGAAACAGAATAGAATCAGTGATGAACCACACACAAACAGATGGACAAAGAACCAATATACAAATAGAAAAAAAATTACCTAAATAATAAATAATATTGAGAACATGAGTTGTTGAGTCCTTGAAAGTGAGTCCATCGTTGTGGATTCAGTTCAGTGTTGGGTTGAGTGAAATTATCCCCTCTGCTTGAAGAGCCTTATGGTTGAGGGATAATAACTCTTCCGGAATCTGGTGTGGGACCTAAAGCTTTTATACTTCCTTCCCAAAAGCAGCAGTGAGAAGAGAGTGTGGCCTGAATGGTGGGGGCTCTTGATTGATGCTGCTTTCTTGTGGCAGCATTTTTTGTAGATGTGCACAATCGTAAGGAGAACTTTTCCTGTGATATGCGCACCACTGGCAATGTCACAACTTAGGGCTCTTCCTAAATGTTTCGACTGAGAAGACATTTTGGGGTTAACCACAATGGTGTGTCTAGGATCACCCATAGATCAGGCTGGATAAAGCTGGCACATTTCTTTCCCTGAGAGTCATCTGTAAACCAGATGTTTTTAATGAGGATCCTGCAGTTTCATTGTTAATTTCACTGAGGCTGATGTTAATGCTGTGAATTGAATTTATTCCCCAGTTGCCATTAGTGATTGGAACATGCAACTCTCCATCAACAATCCAGGCCTCTGGCTATTAGGTCAGTAACTTAACAGCTGTGCTGCCACATCTCATGGGTGTTTCTTACATTATCCTACTCGGAGTTGGTGGCATATTTAATTTGTGCAGCACAATCAAACTGTGTATCCAGCAATCACAGATTATGTCCTGTTAATTGAAGAAACTTTTGGGACTAAACAGCCCACCAGCCCTGATACTTCATGTTGAATTTGTCCTGAATGCTTTAAATTTCAGTATGTATTTCCTGAGAAGACGGTAAGAATTTAATTCTGTACATGAACTTTCATAAAATTGAAAATAACCCCGTTTAGGTATTAGGAGTTTGGTTACTTCACATACATTTCTTATTTTGAAAGAATATTTTGGCTGTAATGCATGGCTGACGAGTGGTTAACTATTTCAGGTCTCTCTCATAGAAAGCAATTTTCAACTAGTTTGGTTCACTCCCCGTGACTTTTAAAAGCAACTGGGCACGTTGGAAATACCAGAAGGTATGGGACCAGACAACACCCAGGCAGTATGAACTTACTTTCCAAAATTAGCCCAGACTCCCAACAAAGCAATGCCAGTATGAAATATTGTACTCTCTCCCTGTGACTACATGCCTTTCCTCCTGGCTGATCGGGTTTCCTCCTACATCCAAAGTCACGCAGATTAGTAGGTTAATTGGTTGTGTGGGTGTAATTGGGCAGCTTGGCTGGAAGGGCCTGCTACCATACTACCGTATGTCTCTAAGTGGAGTATGGTTGCACAAGAGATTCTGCAGATACTGAATATCTGGAGCAGCTTTTATAATATTTTGGAGGAATTCATCAGGTCAGTTGGCATCTTCGAAGGGGAATAAACTAAACAGACCTTCAAACTGTTCATTTCCCTCTGTAGATAACTGCCTGACCACCAGCTTTCCTCCAAGTTTTGTGTGTTTCTCCAATATAGTTGCAACTAGCCTACAGTGTTCAAATTCAACTGGCTTTGTTTAGAAAAACAGGACGAATCCAATCCATGAGGTTACCACTTGGTTTCCCATCAATCATTCACAAAGTGGTAGATTGTGGTGTTAATGTTATCAAGTAATTTATTTTTCAAACTCAGTTGTAACCTGCTTGCCCTGTTTGCTACCCTGTTTGGGTTTTGGTAAAATCACTTGCTCCTGATCTCCTCAGACTTGCAGCCATAGTTATGAGCAATCCCCCTAAAGTCAATGGTGGAGAGACTCAAGATAGGGAGTTTGACCATCTTTGTAACAATCTTTATGGAAAACTTTGTTATTCACAATTTATTATACCATCCCAATCAGGGACCAAGTGTTAATCTCAGAGGAGAGATGAGAAAGACATAGATTTTGATCTATCTGTTAACTGAGTATGATGGTTGAAAAAACTAATGCGTTGTAATCTTAATTATTGCAGTAACTCTTTTCTGAACAGTCTGAGGTGCACCCAAGCCTCTTCAGCTGATTTGCCTCTCACTAAAGGTCAGAAGTGGGATTTCTGCTAACTATGTTTAGTTGCATTCACAATTGTCAACAAAGGAGACAATGCATGCTGGATGCAGCAAGATCCAGATGAATCTGAGTTTGATCAAATAAGCTGTGTTGAACACAGGCACCTCAAAGATTGTTGTCGAAGATGGTCAGACTCTTTATCCTGAGTGTCTTGAATGTCAAATTCATGAGGACTGTTGATAATGGTTGCAAGAGTAAATCAGAGATTAGGTATTTAACAAAAAATAATACTTAAGCAAAACCTTTCGACTAACTACAAAAATTTCCATATGCCTGAATGAGTGCATCTCTGTACTGAAATACTCATCTCAGCAAAACATTCTTCTTCACTTGTTGGCCCATTTACATTAAGTTTTTTCTCTGCTTACTGTCTGTGTAGTTTGGCTGTAGTGTGTATCATCTGCTGAATACGCTACCAGTATGCGCTGCAAAACCTGCAGCCAGTTGGGTTTGAATTATGTCTAATTTTGCTTATTCCATGTATATCAGTGAGGTCAGAATTTTTTTTTTCAGTTCAGTCATGTTGATCTCTTCAAAACTACATGAGTTGCCCACCATAATTTTAACATTAGAGCTGTGTGTAAACCGTAAGACATAGAAGTAGAATTAAGCCAGTTGACCCATCAAGTCTGCTTTGCCATCATGGCTGATCTATTGTCCCTCTCAACTCCATTCTTCTGCCCTCTCCCTGTAATCTTTGGTCTTTTACTAATCAAGAACCTTACAACCTCCGCTTCAAATACACCCAATGACTTGGTCTCTGCAGCCGTCTGTGGCAACGAATTCCATGAGTTCCCCACCCTCTGGCTTCCTCCTCATCTCTGTTCCAAATGGATGTATGGATGTCCTTCTATTCTATGGCTGTGCCCTCTGGTCCTACATTCCGTCACTTCAGAAACATCCTCTCCACATCCACTTGAACATTCAATAGGTTTCAGTGAGATTCCCCCACACATTCTTCTAAACTCCAGTGAGGACAGGCCCTGAATAAGTCATGAATATGTCCATCACAGCTATCAGTGTTTATCTTGTTGGTAAGGATGAAAAGATCTTGCATGACAAATACAGTCATTGGTTCCAAGAATCTCCCTGTTATGCAAAAAATTCACATGAATTCTACAGTTATTACACAGTGAATTTACATCATCTGCCTCTTCCTGTTTGCTGCCATGTTAACGTTATTGATCAATAGCATGGGCAATGAAAGACAGCTCTAGATCAGTCAAAGCAAAGCTTCAGACCTGTTCTCATAAACTTGGATGCCAGAGTAGCATTGCTGTTAAAGTGAAATGTTAACACAAAGTACACTGCAGATGCTGTGATCAAATCAACACATACAGACAAGCTGGAGGAACTCAGCAGGTCGGGCAGCATCAGTTGAAACGAGCAGTCAATGGATGCTGCCTGACCTGCTGAGTTCCTCCAGCTTGTTTGTACATGTTCAAAGTGAAGTGTTACAGCTTGGATTATTCTGGAGCTTGGCATTCAATTCCAGCACTGTCCTGTTAAAGAATCTTTGTCTTTCCTCCCTGTGGAATGCTGTGTTTCCCCAGATACTCTGATTTCCTCCCATAGTTTGAAGATTACCCGGTAGGTTAATTGGTCATTGTAAATTGTCCTATGATTAGGTTACGGTTAATCAGAGTTGTGGGGTTGCTGGGGCAGTATGGCTTGAAGGGCTGGCAGGCCTGCTCCATGCCGTATTACTAAATAATATGAGCAGTATAATAGTTGGTAGTAGATGGTAGAGGTGTGGGAAGACTAGGAAATTAAGAAGAGCGCAGGTCTTTTTTATATTTTTATTGAAAAGTTCTTCACAATATTTCAAAGCTGATACTTTTTTTAAGATCAGATTATAATATCTGCTAAATACACTTCTGTTTGAGGTTATAGGTACCTTTCAGTTAATATTGTAAATGTCCTTTCTGATTTGTCACAAAGCTATTGATCAACATTATCAGCTTACAGCAGTTTAATTAATGCACAATTGCAGTTCTGGGTGAAACTCTGGGCCATAAACTGCACTGAGGAAGCAGGTGAATGACTTTGTGTCACTTTCCCCTCCTGTTGAATGATGTGCAAGTGGGCCTTGACAGAATGTCCACAAAATGTGAGGTTGAGCTTTTATTTTGGCACTTTGCAGGCTATGTTGAACTGTGCTTCTTTAAAAATATTCCAATGCTACAACAATAATTCACAGTGTCAAAGAGATCAGCCAATTACTTCTATTGTGCTGTAGAAGCCACACACATGATAAAAGCATCTGTTTTCCTACTCAAGGGTGCTAAAATTTGTTGCTGCTGCTCCCAATGCCTTCAGTGGCAAAGCACTATCAAAATGTTCATAAATACATCTGTTTTGGAATCTGTACTTCTGAGATTTCAGTGGCCGATAGTTGGTTTCAGATGTAACATGGACAAACAATTCAAAGTTTAAGTACATTATAAAAGTATGTAAACTTTATACAACCTTGAGATTGGTCTCTTTACAGGCAGCCATAGTACAAAGAAACCCAAAAGAGCCCCATTTTAAAAAAGGACTGTCAAGAACCCAATGTGTAGAGAAAAAAATCATACAAACAATAAAAGTAAGCAAATAGCATTCAGAACTGAAGTTTTACACAGGTGAGTCCACAGACAGGAAGTCAGGCATTACTGTAGCCCGAGCAGGCCACAGCCTTAGTTAAGCGCACACCAGAAATGGGTTCTGAAGGAAGAGGCTGTAGAGATTGCAGAGGCATTAACAATGATCATTCAAGAATCGATAGATTCTGACATTGTGCCGGATGAGTGAAAAATTGCGAATGTTACCCTGCTATTTAAGAAGGGTGGGAGGCAGCAGAAAGGAAACTATAGACCTGTTAGCCATCAGTGGTTGGAAAGTTGTTGGAATCGGTTGTTAGGGATGAGATTACAGAGTACCTGGAGGCACATGACAAGATAGGCCAAACCTAGCATGGCTTCCTGAAAGGAAAATCCTGCCTGATTAACCTACTGCAATTTTTTGAGGAAATTACAAACAGGGTAGACAAAGGAGATTCAGTAGATGTGGTGTACTTGGATTTTCAGAAGGCCTTTTATCAAGGTGCCACACGAGGCCTCTTATCTGCTTAGGAAGATAAGAGATCACGGAGTTACAGGAAAGTTACTAGCAAGGGTGGCTGTTTGGCAGAAAACAGAGAGCGGGAATAAAGGGATCCTATTCTGGCTGGCTGCTGGTTACCAGTGGAGTTCCACAGGGATCGGTGTTGAGACTGCTGCTTTTTATGATGTATGTCAATGATTTGGACGATAGGATTAATGGATTTGTGGCTAAATTTGCCAATGATACAAAGATATTTGGAGGAGTGGGTGGTGTTGAGGAAACAGAGCCTGTAGAGAAACTTATAGTTTAGGGGAATGGGCAAAGAAGTGGCAAATGAAATACAATGTTGGAAAGTGTATGGTCATGCACTTTGGTGGAAGAAATAAACAGACAGACTATTATTTATATTGGGAGAGAATTCAAAATACAGGTGGCCCCCGTTTTTCAAACATTCACTTTATGACAGCTTGCTGTTACAAAAGACCTACATTAGTACCTGTTTTCGCTAATCAAAGAGGATTTTTGCTTTTATGAAAAAAAGACGCCCGCTTTATACATGTGTTGCCCCGAGAAAGACTACCATGACCGTGAAGCCTTGTGCGGGGCAGTTGTGCACGCATGTGTGTAGGTGTGTACGTGCCGATTTTTCTTTTCCTCCACATCGATTTTGGCTCGCTGTCTTCCTGATTTTGATAAGTGAAACTACACCGTACATACAATATTTCTATTTTATATAGGCTGTATGACTATATCATTCCTGCTTTTACTATATGTTATTTTAGGTTTTATGTGTTACTTGGTTTGATTTGGTAGGTTATTTTTTGGGTCTGGGAACGCTCAAATATTTTTCCCATATAAATTAATGGTAATTGCTTCTTTGCTTTACGACATTTCAGCTTACAAATGGTTTCATAGGAACGCTCTATCTTCGTATAGCGGGGGAAACTGTACAGAGATGCAAAGGGACTTGGGTGTTCTTGTGCAGGATGCCCAAAAGGTTAACCTCTAGGTTGAGTCAGTGGTGAAGAAGGCAAATGCAATGTTGGCATTTATTTTTCGAGGTATAGAATATAAAAGCAGGGATGTGATGTTGAGGATCTATAAGGCACTTGTGAGACCACACTTGGAGTATTGTGTGCAGTTTTGGGCTCCTTATTTTAGAAAGGATATACTGATGTTGGAGAGGGTTCAGTGAAGATTCATGAGAATGATTCCAGGAATGAGTAACGTCTGGCAGCTCTTGGGCTGTATTCCCTGGAGTTCAGGAGAATGAGGGGGGATCTCATAGAAACATTCCGAATGTTAAAAGACCTGAACAGATTAGGTATGGCAAAGTTATTTCCCATGGTATGGAAGTCTTGGACAAGGGGACAGGACTTCAGGATTGAAAGACATCCATTTAGAACAGATGCGGAGAAATTACTTTAAATCTGTGGTAAATCTGTGGAATTTGTTGTCACGAGTGGCTGTGGAGACCAAGTCATTGGGTGCATTTAAGGCAGAGATAGATAGGTTCTTGATTAACCAGAGCATCAAAGGGTATGGGGAGAAGGCAGGGGAGTGGGGATGACTGGAAGAATTGGATCAGCCCACAATTGAAGGGCCGATTGGCCTACTTCTGCTCCTATATCTTATGGTGTCATAAACATTATGAAGCAGCGAGCAGAAGGCCCATTCTTTGCTTCTGATCCCAGTGCCCAAACCTTTTCAATCCTTGGGGTTTTTACGCATTTAGGTGCTTGCTTTTGATGGGAAAGTGACTATTTGACTATGTTTGAAGGAAAGAGTCTCATCCAAATATATACTGTTTGTACCATGGTAGCGTACCTTTCCAGAGATGATCAATTGGGGTTCAATTTCCACCGCTACATGCAAGGAGTTGTATGTTCTTCCTATGACTATGTGGGTTTGTTCTGAGTGCTCCGGTTTCCTCCAACGTTCCAAAGATGCAAATTGTGAGCATGTTGGGTTGGTGCTAGAAGTGTGGCAGCACAATCCTTGATTATTTGGTCTTAAACAAATAGTGCATTTCCCTGTATATCTGACAAATAATGCTAATCTTAGAATCAAAGTACATTTATTATCAAAGAATGCATAAATTATGCAACCCTGAGATTTATTTGCATCCAGGTAGTTACAGAGCAGAAAACCCAAAAGAACCCAATTAAAGAGAAAAAAAAACTAAAAACTGATGCGCAAAAGGAAGAGGGGAAAAAACACAAATCAGTCTAACAATTGAAATGACCAACAGCATTCTGAACCAAATTGGGTCCTTGGTGTCTGATCCCCAAAGCAGTCCCGGAGTAGGCCCAAAGCCACACTTATCAGTTTATCATATTAGAGGGCACAGCACCCGGGCAATCTTCATAGCCTCAGCGGCATGGAGAGAGTGAGTGAAATCAGCTCTTGTCTCGTCTTTTCAGTCTATTTAGTCCCGCATTTAAATTGAACAAACAACGGAGCGGTGAAAGGCTGCAGCACCCTTGAGAGAGGAGTGAACAGCACGGAGAGCAAGTGAAATCGGATCTCGCCTCCCATTTGGCTGGCATTTAAATTGTCCAAATAGCGGATCATACCTTGCACTAGGACCTGGCTACAGCTAAGGTCTTGCCGCCTATGCCGCCCAGTGATGCGCTCTGGGCCCCAATTTTGCCACCCAGCTTGAAGCTGCTCTCATTCTTCAAATCAGCTTGGCGCCCAGAGCGATCAAACCTCACAGCCGGGCTAGATATACGGGCATCGATTCTCCTCTGCTCACAGAGAAGTTTGAATATATAATGGATTCCAGTTCATTGTGCCTCTGGTTAATTGGGACAGCTGCTTATTTTGGACAACTCTGAAAGAACAAAAACAATTCCAGAAAATTGCTGGTGTTCCCTTTGTTTATTTAAAGGTTCATTCTATTATTAAAATATGTATGCAGAATACAAATGAAATACAGAAAAACCAAAGAAGTCGTTGAAAGAAAGAGATCAATTGCCCCTGCACAAAAAGAAACAAAAGCTCTCAAACTCCAAACCCCCCCCACCAACCCCTCCCTCGCACAAAAACTTACAGATCACCCACACAGAGAAACAGCGACAAGAGCATCAAACCCCAAACCCTCAGCCTGCCAATCTGCAACAGGAAAGAAGAATGGGTGAAAACATTTAAAAAAACATAAAACAGAAAGAGGTTAGTATGAACTAGAGTCCAATCCATAAATCTCTGAAATTTGATAACATGCTGCTTAGTTGGGGCAGGAGATGGTCAGTCATGTGAACTTGTGTTAGATATTGCAATGTGCTTAAAGTGAGCAGTTGTGTGTGCTTATGTTAGTCATTTTGGCTGACAGATGCCGATTCAAAAAAAACAACCCTTTGACTTCCCTAAAAAAAAATGTTGTGACCTTTTGACATGATAAGATTTGACATTAGCTAAAAAATTACCCTACTGGACCAAATTAAAAGCCATCCACCTTAACAACACTCATTGTCAACTGGGAGAGATAACTGGAGTGATGAAATCTACAATTGTATACTTGATTCCAACAAGATGAGGAAAGGATATAACAGGGAACATCCCAAATACAAAAGCTTAAAGGTAAGGATCCTTTGAAGAAGCCCTCAATCAGTGGTTTTCCATTGTCACTAGACCAGTGTTAAAGAACAAGTCACAAGAGCTACCTAAGAATGGGTCTCACAGATTTTCAAGCAACAGATGGTTGGTTGTCTCAATGGAAATATAAGCACCATATTAAATTCAAGAGTGATAATGGTTCAAGTGTAGAAACATGGAAATGAACAAAATTCACCAACTTGCTTCAAGAATTTTATGCAGATGATATCTACAATAGTGATGAAACATACCACACGAGACAGTTGGTTTTTGAGAAGAGTTAAAACCTCACTGCTTTAAGGGGCGAAGAGTGGATAGTTCACCAATTGGGTAGTATGTCAGCATATACTTGATGAATTCCTCCACTCGTAACTATTACAAACTAATACAGTTTTATAGTATTGCGGTAATGTTGCTAGTGTTCTAATTTGTTCTGTATTTGATTTAAATACATAATTTGTTACTCAGTTAAATGGTGATTTGTCTTTTGATACTGAAAAAAGCAAATTTGATGAAACTGGATAATTGGGTCAAATCACACTGGTCCTGATTTGTCCCGATTAATTGGAATCCACTGTATAGGAAGCAGCAAATGAGTTCCATAATTTTGTAATGCTGTACTATCCATTTATGAAATATTGAACAGAATTCTTTCATTTATTTCTTCTGTCTTTGTCATTTTTCTTTTAATTTCTTCCCCTTGTATCATTTGTCATTGAAGGAGATCTGATCAGTCTTGGTCACAAGTTGAGCTTCAACATTGAATCTTAAAATGAATCAGAATCAGATCTATTAACACAGTTTTATGATGTGAATTTTGTTGTTTTGTGGCAGCAGTACAGTGCAAAGACATAAAACTACTATGAATTACAAAATAAATTATAACAATCGATTTTATGCATTGCTTTTATTGAAGAAAAGTAATTACATTTTACCTTTCAAGTTGGTTATTATGCAAATAGTCGATGGTTAAATCAGCTGTTTGTTGACTTGAGAGAATAAGTAAACTTGTAAGTGAAACATTTGATGGTCAAAACTCTAGTTGGTTATATATTTGCCCAAAACATACTTTCCATTAATCCTTCATCTATTTGTATCCTTTCAACATCCAAATTGTCCACCTCTTGTTGAATTATTGATTGTTGTATTCACTCTCTCCAAATTCATACACTGACTACTTGAAAAATAATCCACTTCTCTATCCTGAACACCAGGGCATTCGAAGGATTGCAATTCAAATTTTTATTTGTTTTTATCTCTCACGTTGTCAATATTAATGCTTTTCCTCAATTTGCTATTTAGCACCAAGTGCTTAGAAGATGTTCTCCAAGTTTTGTGGTGTGCAAAATTCCAACAACTAGATATTGCATATGAACTGAGTCAACTTGGGTTAAGTTTTTTGGCTTCAAACTGATGGGCACCTGAGATGCTGTAACTTGTTAGAATCAGTCAGATACCTCCTAAAAGTATATAATACCCAAGTATCATAGACCGTGTTATTGCTAAGTGAGATCATTGCAAAAGTGAAGATGTTTAAAAATAACTTTGAGGTCATTGCAAAATTACCAGTCAGTTCACTTTTCAGCTTGTGCCTGCCTCCAAATAAGATTCTTACAGTGGTTCCCAAAATGTGAAATAGCGCCCTCAAGCTTCTGGCATATATTTGTGTTCATTCTGTCTTCTTATCCAGGATACATAACGCGTTCCAGTGAATTTGATTTTTCAAGCTGCATTTCTGTGTCAGTTTGTAAAGTAATTAAAACTTCCTGGTGGGAATTATTTCTTTTAAGTCACGTTAATTGAATATTTATTCAATTTTTTTTGTCCTGACATTACCCGCACATTGTGGGCTGCTTTTGTAGAAACAATCACAGGTAGATTTGCTTCCCTTTGTATCTAAACATAACAGCAATTTTCAATTAATTTTTAAGCAAATATACAAATTTCTTCTCATCTGTACAGTCAAACTACATGAGAACAGCTCTGCACTGCATTCAGCAATTTCAGATGACCAACCTTTCTGGTTGATATCAGAGCTGACCCTTTCATCATCAGAGCTGATTCAAGGCATTTATATTTTATGTCATTCCTGTTTTTTTACTCTTTACATATATTTTCAACCCACTGAGTATTTCCAGGATTTTCTAATTTTGGTTTTCTAGTGCTTTCTATGTTTTGTGTCTGAAAGTTGAGGACTTTTTACCCTTCTGTCTTTTCTCATTCTTGTATTTGCATCTCCAGTTGGATGAGCTACAGTTAAGAAATCTCCAAATTTTCCCAGCCAACATCACAACCATTGCTTAATTTTTGGTCTTAATCGTGTCAAAGGCATTGTTACTTTTTTATATACCCCCCACCCTGCCCTTCACTTTGATTAGAGGTCATTAACTTAAAACTTGAACTCTTTTTCTCCACAAATACTATCGAAGGAGCTGAGTATTTCCATGATTTTTGTATTATTTTTGATATTTAAAACAAATTTTTGATTGACAATTCATTCTTTGTAATTATTCCTCCTTTGTAAAGTTCATTGATGATGCCAAACTGCTGAGACCCTGAACATTTACTCAGATGAAACTTGATTAAACATTATAGAAGTTTTTGGACACCACTGTAGTGTAGCAGTTAATGCAATGCAATTATGGTTCAGGGTGCCAGAATTCGGAGTTCATTCCCAGCATCCTCTATCAGGAGTCTCTACATTCTCCCTATGAAACCCGTAAGTTTCTTTCCACAGTCCAAAGACGAAAGGATTGGTTAATTAGTTGTAATTTGTTCCATGATTAGGTTAAGGTTAATTCGGGATTGTCGGGGATTGCTGGGCTGTGCGGCTCACAGGACCTATTCCACACAGTATCGCTAAATAAATACCCAATTCAGACACTGTCATCCTGTGCTGGTCACTTCATCTTTCATTGCTGCTGTTTCATATTTATTTGACAGCTTGTTTTATTATATTAGTGCCAGTAACATTATACTCTGTTAAATAAACATGAGTCTTGCACTTTATGTCAACTTGTAAATCTTCAAACCATAACACTAAGGGACTTACTGATATTATTTTGTGACTATGTGCTGGGTCATAATTATACGTACTGCATTTTGCACCTTGACCTCAGAGGAATGATGTTTTGTTTCATAAAATACACAAATATGGTTGAGTGACGATAAACTTGAAGTGTTTCTAATTACGATCGGGTGGGAACATACAGACATTGGTTTGAATTTCATTGGGTTCTGCTTGGTTGCATCATGCCTTTGAATAGTGTTCTGGTTCTGTCCTTTCTCCTTCATGAAGAGTGGCCATGTGCATAGGAAAGTTAAAGTCTGTCCCGAACCTTATAGGCTCATCAACTGAGAATATGAGACTCTCCCCCCCCCCCCCCCCACTTTCCTGGATAGGACACCAGTCTATCGTGAGGTTAACCCCCAGCATTTTGACGGTACCCATTCTCAGCTGAGTGGACTGGAGTAATGTGTGGTTAACTGTCTTGCTCAAGGACACAACACACCTGGGCTTGAATTCACAACCTTCAGATCACTAGTCCAATGCCTTAACCACCTGGCCATGTGCCACACCTATAGGAAAGGGATCAAACAATTTTGTTGGGGAAAAAAGATGTCCAGTTCAATGCATCTTTGAAGTACAGATTCCTGTCTTTATCTCTTACAGTATTTTAACAATTGAGCATCCTTTATGCTGATACACCAAAGTGCACATTGCTGTGATGCAAATTTGAAATGAGATTCTGTAGATGCTAGAAATCTTGAGCAAGACTCACAGAATGCTGGAGGAACTCAGCAGGTCAGGCAGTATCTATGGAGGGGGAGAAAACAGTCAATGTTTTGGGCCTGACAAAGAATCTCGGCTTGAAATTTTGACTGTTTATTCCTCTCCCTAGATGCTGTCAGTCCTCCCAAGATTTTTGTGTGTGTTTCTATACAAATTTCAGTTGTCTGGTTTCATGTTTGCATCTATTTGGACAGACTTTGATCTAAATAAAATTTCAAATTTCCTGGGTATTTTTCACATGGTGACTTATCTATTTGTAAATCCTTATTTAAATATACCATTTAACTTTAAGCCAGTTCCAAGGCAGAACACTTTGTGCGTTCTTGGGTTCCTGGTGTTAAATAAATTCTGATTTGTTGTTTATTTCCAAGTGCTTTTTCTACATTGTTGCTTTAAGAGCAGTTCCCATCATAAATTTTGTACCAGCCCTCTAAATGGCGAAGCAAAGAAGCAGGTGACTAGGTTAAAGGACAAGCCAAAGCTGCTGCCCAGAAAATCATCGAGAGATCTAGGCAGATAAAAAGTAGTCCAACTGTTGCAGTGAGTACCTGTGGAGCTAACTAAAATTAGTTAAGTTCGAGAGAAAATGCATCATGGTTCTTTAATAGAGGTTTTAAGTATCAAGGTTAGTCTAGAAAAGGTGGAGCAGTTCTCTTTGGAGCAAAAAAGTGGAGGATTTTTGAAGGCATTGCTGAAGGTTTGATTGCTAGGATAGAGGTATTTCCACAGATGGATCTTTGAGCAGAGCACACATAATTAACACACTGGTCAAAAGACAAGGGGACTCTGGGGGGGGGGGCAGGTGGGGGGAAAGAAAAAACACTTTCTCCAGACTAGAACCATACTTTATGTACTTGCAGCCTGTAAAGTTTGTGGAAGCAGAATTTTTCAGTTTTTTAAAAGGGAATTGAATGGTTAGTTGAAGGAAAAGTGCAGAAAAACTGGTAAAGTGGGACTTCCCAGATTCCAACACAAGCTAACACTGATTTGGTGAACCAAACAACTGCTTCCTTTTCAACCATTTGAAGCAGTTGTTCTAATGCCTTGATTTTGTGATATACAAACTAGGATATGCATTTTTTTTGATCCAGTCAGTACTATGCAAGCTAAATATGCTGTTTTTGAGTTTTGTCTTCAGAACTGGATATTGGAATTGGAAATAAAACGTCTTTTTTATTGTCTCCAAACTACATATCTACATTTCCAAACAAATCATTTCTATCACCAGCTGAAGACCCTGCACTGATTCTTGCTGTATATCACTGGTTACTGACTTCTAGTTAGAATAACACCCTTCCACTCTCTGTCTTCCACCCTCAGACACCCTCTGCCTACTCCAGTCAAGCCTGTATGAATCCGGTTCACCAGATCACTGCAGCCCCATCTTCTGGATCTACCTACCACATGGAACCTCTGAATACTTTAGTAAAGTCCACATCAACCACATCCACTGCCCTACCCCTCATTTTTATCTCCCACTCAAAAAAAAAGTCCTCAGGTTTGTAGGACCTGACCTCCCCTGTACAAAAAGCCCTGATGATTATCTCTAACAATTTATTTTTATTTATTTATTTAGCAGTACAGCACAGTAACAGGACCTTCCAGCCCAATGAACCCACACCAACCAATTTAAACCCATGTGACCAATTAGCCCTCATGGTCATGTCGTGAACATTCAAACTCTTTACAGACAGTGGCAGGAATTGAATCTGGATTGTTGGTGGTGCAATGACATCATACTAACCACTACACTACCTTGCCACTCCTGCTTTTCTGAATGTGAGTAAACCCTGCCCCCCCGATCTAAGATGACCCCTTGCTGACCAGCCCCAATATAAGGCTCACCAGCCTATAATTTTCTGGTTTGTCCCTTAAAGGAACAACCTGGTTCTTAAGTCCTTTGGCACCTCGCTTGTGGCTAAAAAAGGATACAAGTATTTGATTAGCTACTGTCCTTTAAATAAAACACTATCCTTTGATTGTAAACTCAGTCATCCTTAGCTTTCTGCGAGGAAGACAAATCAGTTCCAAACTACAAACGATCAATCTCTTATGTACAAAACTTATGAATGAAGTTCAAGTTGTCTCGAGCGAGGCTCAATGGTAAGTTTGTGTGCTCTAGGATACATACTATTGTGACAATGTAATTTTGGAAGGCATTCAGAACACTACAAACCCCTACATTGTTTTGTTTTTGGCAAAGTAATAGCGACATACAAAGATTGCCAGTACTACTACTTACCTCTGTTTTAAATATACCAAATGACTTAGCCTCCACAACCATCTGTAGCACTGAATTTCACAGATTCACCACTCCCTGGCTCAAAAGATTCCTTATTGACATAACCAGTCCAAATATTTCATCAACATTGTAATTGTACCCACCTCTTAGGCTTCCTCTGGCAGCTCATTCCATATAATCAACCCACCTTATGCATGGAAAAAGTTGTCCCCCTTAACTTTTATTTTAAATCTTTCCACTTCACTTGAAGTCTTTTTACTCTAGTGTTAGACTTCCCTCGTCTGGGGGAAAAGGTTTGTGACCTCCTCAGCTTATCTGTGCCCCTCAAGATTTGATACACCTTTATGAGGTCAGAAGATTTAATACATGTTTGCAAAATTGAATAAGCAAAGGCCACTTCCCCTCCAGATCTCTATTTTTTAAAAGTATCAATTTAAAGCTTAGCTTTGTGTTACATGTACATCAAGACATTCGGTGAAATGCATCATTTACATCAAATCAAATCAGCAAGGTTTGTGCTGGTCAACGCACAAGTGTTGTCACGCTTCCAGCACCAACATGCCCACTTCTCACTAACCTTAATCGTGCATATTTTGAATGAGGGAGGAAGCCAGGCTACTTGAAAGAGAACCTTGTGGTCACAGGGAGAACATATGAACTCCTTACAGCAGCAGGATTTGAATACAATCGATCACTGGAACTGTAATAGTGTTGCTCTAACTGCTGTGCTATTGTGCCACCCCCCCACTTTAAGTACACTAATCACTTACTGTTTCTCCAAGTGATGTGAGAGTTATGTGAAACATAATTTATGCTGGGAATGATTAAGTTAGTGGCTCTCAAGATGATTGATCAACTGTTGGAAGCAGAGCAGAGGTAGGACTTGTGCTCCAGAAAATGGTTGGGTTACTCAGAAACAGATAAAAATAGCTCTGAAACTTGTACTCCTATACACCAGTGAATTGGTTAGATTTTTTTAGTTTTAGCTTGGTAAAGTGTGTCAATATTTTGTTTTACAGGTTTCCATAAATGGCACACAGCTGTCAGATGGGTCGGTGGGGTCAGAGTTCACAGGAGTCCCTCAGGTAAAATGAGCTGTACATTTTTAAAAATGTCTTTTGTAGATTGGTTTAGCAGTTCATGAATATGAATTTCAATGAGAATACTATTTTTCAAAAATGTTTGTATTCAGGTTTTCAGAGCCACTGCACTATCATGCCTCATTGTGTTGCTAGTACTAAAATGTAACAGAAACAACAAGACCTGAAATAAATTCAGAAGATGCAGGAAATAGTCAGGCTAGGCTTTTCGATTGGTTGTTCTACCATTCATAGTGATAAAAGCCCAGTGACTTGATTGCCTTTCCACAGCTGCTAGCAGGCGAATTCAAAGATTCAAAGTACATTTATTATGAAAGTATGAATGCAGTATACAACACTGAGATTCATCTTCCCCACAGACAGCCACGAAAGAAAGAAAATCATGGATCCATTCAAAGAAAAACATCAAACCCCACCCCTATGTACAAAAAAAACTACACAAGCAGCAACAAAAAGAAACGCAAGACGCAGAATACAAAGCACAAAATCCAGAGTCCAGTCATATTCAGTTCAGCTTAGTGTTTGTTATCTGCAGAACCAGGTTGCTCCTTTAAGGGACAAACAATCCAATCCACAAGCTACATCAGTACAACCTTGCCCAAGACCCAGACTTGCAGCACCATCCTCTGACAGCATCAAGGGAAAGAGAGACCATTTGAATGCAGGAACCTTCCTTCAGGAGCAGCGAGCAGGAGGATGATCAACGGTGCTGAACACCCGCTCGCAGTCCATTCACACCAGATTTCTTGGCATCGAGGCCGCACGCCTCACGGAATCCCCTTGGAGACAGCAAAGCGCTGGATCGCTCAAATGGCCTGAAAGCACACCATCAAACCGTAGATCTGTGTCCAATAGAAGCAGAACCACATTTGAAAGAAAAAGATGATGTGAAAGAAGTAGTCTGTGAACCATGTGGAGGATGTCACCCTTGATCGCATTGTTTGCCTGCGCCATCTTCTTCCGGAGCTGTGTACTTTACATCACTAGTTCTCTTTCTTCTGTAACTGGATCCATCATGCATTCAGCCTCCCCTCTCACTGGTTTTTGTAACTTTTAAAACGAAAAGCCCATGGCATTGTTTTTACTGTAACTTGCTCAGTATCTCACTGTGGCAGCTGCGTTCAGTTCATTTAAAATGTGGAATTAAATTAGTAATGTTAACTCAAAACCCTGGAGTGTTTTTCAAGGCTCATCTGATTTGTTAGTTCTCCTTCATGGGAAATAGTTGTTCTTCCTTGGTATGGCCTCCATGAGACTCCAGATCCACCATAATTTGGTTGACTCATAAATAGTCCAGTAAGCTGTTTTCTTCAGTGCAATAAGCAAACCACACAAAACGTTGACCTTGCCAGTGATGCCCACATCCTGAAAACTCAGTAAAAAAAATCTGAATGTGCATGAGTTGGAATATGTTGAATGTGTACAGCCACATTTGTATTATTGCATGCCCATTCTAGTTACCCTGATATAGGAAGAGTGTCATAGAAAGGTGAGGGGAAAAATGTCTTGAGGTTATTAGCAGGACTGTGGGGCTTGGATTACAGGCTGTGTAGACTAAGGCATTCTCTTCCTCCCCCCACCCCAATCCCTGGAGTGATGTTGAGAGGGTGATTTTATTGAGATATATAAAATCATGAGGGAAGTGGATAAAATAAATAGTCATTTATGAATAGTGCCTCTCCCCTGCCACCCCCGACTGTGCCATCTGACCAGAGGGATTTTCGATCCATCAGATGGACCGCACGGCATCTTCGGGCAAGACGAAGGGAGGTGGTGTCTGCCTACTGATCAACACTGCGTGGTGCTCGGACACAGTGGCACTGACAAGCTCCTGCAGTCCGGACCTGGAACATTTGTTAGTGAAGTGTCGTCCCTTTTATCTGCCATGGGAATTCACCTCGGTCATACTGACAGCGGTCTACATTCCCCCCCCCCCCCAGGTGGACGTGGAGTGTGCTGTGAATAGACTGTATGCCAACATCAGTGAACTTGAGACCAGGTATCTGGTCATTACAGCTGGGGACTTTAACCAGGCTAACCTCAGAAAAGCGCTGCCTAAGTTATACCAACATGTCTCCTGCTCCACTAGAGGCCCGAATATACTTGACCACTGCTACACAGCAGTCAAGGATGCCTACTGTTCCGTCCAACGACCTCACTTTGGAAAATCGGACCATCAGGCCGTACTCCTCCTCCCGGCTTACAAACAGAAACTGAAGCGGGAGGTCACAGTGTCAAAAGTGGTGTCGCGTTGGACAGAGGAAACGGATGAGGTCCTCCGTGACTGCTTTGAATCGGTGGACTGGTTAGTATTCAAGGACTTGGCAGCTAACCTCGATGAGTATGCCTCAGCTGTCACGGACTTTATCTGGAAATGCACAGAGGACTGTGTGTCTCGCAAGTCGATCCGGGTATTCCCTGACCGGAAACATTGGATGAATTATGAGGTCCAGTCCCTTTTGAAGGCTGGAGCTGCAGCTTTTAGGTCCGGGGATACCAGTCGCTACACAGAATCCAGGCATGAACTCCAGAAAGCTATTAAGGGTGCCAAGAGGCAATATCGAGCCAAATTGGAAGCCCAGGCTAACCAGAGGGATGCTAGTAGACTATGGCAGGATCTAAATGAGATCACTGGGCGCAAAGAAAAGGCTAGGAATATCAATAACTGTAACGCTTCTCTTCCAAACGAACTTAATGTATTCTACGCAAGAACAGTAGAGGAGCATCCCGCCCCCTCCGTATGAGTCAGACCTGGTGGCATCGAGATTCATCGTCACCAAGGAAGGCTTTAGAAGAGCCTTCCTGAAGATAAATCCAAGGAAGGTGACGGGCCCAGATGGCGTCCTGTCCAGGCCTGTGCAAGCGAGCTAGCTGGAGTGTTTGCTGATATCTTCAGTTGCTCCCTGCTTCAGTCTAAGATCTCCTTGTGTTTTAAGAAGGCAACGATAATCCCGGTGCCGAAGAAAAGCAAGGTGGCATGCCTGAATGACTATCGACCTGTGGCTCTGACATCAGTTGCTATGAAGTGCTTCAAGCAATTGGTTATGGCACACATCAACCATAACTTACCGGTCAACCTCGACGCTTTGCAATTCGCCTACCAGAGCAACAGGTCAATAGCAGATGCCATCTCTCTGGCACTACATTCCTCCTTAGAGCACCTGGAGAATAAGACGTATATGTAAGGCTCCTTTTCATTGACTACAGCTCTGCCTTTAATACCGTCATTCCAAATAAACTGATTCCTAAGCTCCGGAACCAGGGTCTTAGCACTCAGATATGCAGCTGGATCTTCAACTTCGTCACAGACAGGACCCAGGCAGTAAAAAAAAAAGGGGACAAGCTCTCCTCTACAATCACTCTGAGCACCGGTGCCCCACAAGGCTGTGTACTCAGCCCCCTGCTGTACTCACTGTACACCCATGATTATGTAGCCAAGTTTCCATCGAACTCAATATATAAGTTTGCTGATGACACCACAATTGTAGGCAATATCTTGGGTAATGATGAGTCTGAGTACAGAGAGGAAATTAAGAACCAGTTGGCATGGTGCGAAGACAATAACCTATCCCTCAACGTCAGCAAGACGAAGGAATTGGTTGTTGACTTCAGAAGGAGTAGCGGACAGCATGACCCCATCTACATCAGTGGTGCGCAGGTGGAGCAGGTCAAAAGCTTTAAGTTCCTTGGGGTGAATATCACAAATGACCTGACTTGGTCTAACCAAACAGAGTCCAATGCCAAGAAGGCCCACCAGCGCCTTTACTTCCTGAGAAAGCTGAAGAAATTTGGCCTGTCCCCTAAAACTCTCACTAATTTTTATAGATGCACCGTAAAAAGCATTCTTCTAGGGTGCATCACAACCTGGTATGGAAGTTGTCCTGTCCAAGACCGGAAGAAGCTGCAGAAGATCGTGAACATGGCCCAGCACATCACACAAACCAATCTTCCATCCTTGGACTCACTTTACACCACATGCTGTCGGAGCAGTGCTGCCAGGATAATCAAGGACATGACCCATCCAGCCAACACACTTTTTGTCCCTCGTCCCTCCAGGAGAAGGTTCAGGGGCATGAAGATTCGTACGGCCAGATTTGGGAACAGCTCCTTCCCAATTGTGATAAGACTGCTGAACGGATCCTGACCCGGATCTGGGCCGTACCTTCCAAGTATCCGGACCTGACTTGCACTACCTTACTTTACCTTTTCTATTTTCTAATTACGATTTTATCATTTAAATTTTTATTATATTTACTTCGATCTGTACTTCAGGGAGCGTGAAGTGCAGAATCAAATATCGCTGTGATGATTGTATGCTCTAGTATCAATTGTTTGGTGACAATAAAGTAAAGTATTATTATTATTTTTCACTCCAGGATAGGGTAATCCTAAGAGTCATATGATTAAAGTGAAGAGGGCAAGGATTTAAAAGGGTCCTAAAGGTAGTCAGTATATAGACTGAGCTGTCAAACCAGGCTCAAGTTCAAAGTAGAAAGTAAATTTATTAGCCAAGTACACCATATACAACCCTGAGATTCATTTTCTTGCAACCATTCACAGTAAATACAAAGAAACAAAATAAATAGATACACAAAAATGATTGAACATGAGGTGAAGAGTCATTGCAAATTAGTCCATGGGTTGTGAGACCAGATCAGTGTTGGGGCGAATGAAGTTTTGGAGTCTGATGATTGAGGAGTAATAACTGTCCTCGAGCCTGGTGGTGCAGGTCTTGAGGCTCCTGTGCCACCTCCCTGAAGGCAGCAGTGAGAAGAATTGAGGGGTTTGTTTCAATGCTGTTGTGCTCTTTCCCTCTATGGACAGAAGGAGTGGTAGATATGGGTACAATAATGGTATTTAGAAGGCATTGGGGCAGTTCCATGGATAGGGAAGGTTTGGAATGGTAAGAGACATCTTGGTTGGGGCAGAATGGGCTAAATGACTGACAAATGACATGGTTACATTAGTGATAGAGATGTTAGGCAAGGAAAGGAATACACAAATGAATGGTAGGATAACAAGTGCAGAGGTACAGAGGGAACTTGGTGTGTGTGTCTACAAATTCCTGCTTTTGATGATGTATATAACTGATCTGGACTTGATCTGTACAAAATTTCAATTAGGCTGTAGATTTTGGTTGGCGCCATTGACTAAGGATATCATGTCACTCGGGATAAAGACCTGCATTTGGAAAGGACATGTGCAGGAAATGTTGGATGGGCAAAGCTTACATCTGCTGGAGCTGAGAAGAGCAAGAGGCACTTAATTAAATGTATAGAGTTTTGAGAAATCAGGGCAGAGGAGATGTAAGTATTTTTGCTCTTGAGAGATTTACAGCCTCGGACTGATGAAAAGTCTCTACCTGAAACAAAACTTCAGCTCTTTATTTCTCCTCATAGATGCTGCCTGACCTGCTGAGTTCCCCATGCATTTTGTGTATGAATCTAAATCTGTTTCTGTTCTGGATAATCAAATTCTCATCAGTCATGTTTCTGCTGAACCCTGCAAAGATATTGGCTACCCACTACTCCAGTTTATTTTAATTTTTTTTCACTAACAAATTTATTGTTGATGATTTTTGTTTGGTTTAAAGTTGGATGTGTTATCTATATTTTTGACCTTTTTCCCCCGACCATTACACAATCATGGGTTTATATTGTTGTGTTACCACGAGAACACTGAAGTTCTCATTTGCTCAGTTACTTAGTTTCCCCACAAATAAGTTGTAACAGTTAAGACCATCTCAGGTCAGGTTCTCATTTAGATAAAGATTAGTTTCATTTTTCATGTACATTGAAACATGCAGTGAAATGTCCCACTTGCATCAACATAGTTTGAGGCTCTGCTGAGGGCAAACCCGCAAGTGTCCAAACGAACATGCCTACAACTTACTAACCTTTACCTTGTATGTCTTTAGAACGTGGGAGGAAACCAGAGCACCCAGAAGAAACTCTTAACACAGGGGTGTCAAACTCAAATACACAGTGGGCCAAAATTAAAAAATCGGTACAAGTCGAGGGCCGGACTGGTTCAACGTTTATTGCAAAACTTATTGAAATGAATTTATTACACATATTAACCTGGAACTAACAAAGCTTAGGTTATTGCCTACAAAAACAACATTGAACATTAAATAAATAAAAAATCAGTTGCATTTATTTCTTATGGCTTTATCTGCAGCTTTTCCGGAGTAATTTCTAATGAAAACATTTTTCCACAGGCCAACACTCTGTGATTCACACTAGTCTAAGCCAGATACTTGGCATCTCATCTTGGATGCAAGTTCATCAATGTTTGGAATCAGGCTCTGAGCTGAGGAAATCCTCAGAATTGAGTGAAGGTGTTCATCAGAAAGACGACTCCTGTGTGATGTTTTGTTTATCTTCATCAAAGAGAACAGTTGTTCACACAGATATGTGCTGCCAAACATAGAGAGCATTTGAGCAGCTTGGGTACGCAGCTGGGGCATTGTGTCGGGAATGAAACGTAGAAACTGTGCAGCGCCCACCGAGTCATACTTTGCCTTGAGTGTGTCACTACATTGGAGTTCAATCAGCTCCATTTGTATGTTGGTTGGTGCGCTTTCCACGTCAGCTGCAAATGGATTACTGAGCAGTTCAAACCTGCTTTTTTGGGCTTCAAAGTCGGCAAATCGCCGTGTGAAGTCGGCACCAAGTATGCTAAGTTTTTCAGTAAACTTTGCACGTGGGAACACTGTGGTAGAAACCTGCTCTTTCATAGTTTGGCAACACGGAAAATGGCTCAAGTTTTCTTGCTGCATCTGCGTCTCCCACAGGCGCAGCTTGGTTTTAAAAGCCCTCACTGCAGCGTACATGTCTGTGATCACACGACCCCGCCCCTGAAGCTGCAGGTTGAGCGCATTGAGATGGCTCGTGATGTCACACAGAAACGCCATTTCACAAAGCAACTTTTTATCCCGGAGCTCTGTTGTGTCTTTCCCTTTGCTTTCCATGAACTGACAGATCTCCTCACGCAACTCGAAACATCTTTTCAGCACTTTTCCTTGGCTTAACCATCGCACCTCTGTGTGATAGGGCAAATCATTATATTCTGAACCCAACTCCTCCAGAAACGACTTGAACTCGCGGTGATTCAAACCTTTGGCTCTTATGAAGTTAACTGCTCGTGTTATGGTGCTCATTATATGTTCCATTTTCAAGGCTTTGCCACACAACAATTCCTGGTGTATGATGCAGTGATAAGCTGTCAGCTCACCTGCGCCGTTTTCCTCCCGCATCTTCTCCCGGATCCTGCCCACCAATCCACTCTTTTGACCGCACATCGCGGGCGCTCCATCTGTCGTCAGTCCCACAAGTTTATCCCAAGGCAGCCTCATTATATTTACACATCTGGATACCTCTTCAAAGAGATCTTTTCCAGTAGTTGTGCCATGCATTGATCTTAATCCCAAAAGTTCCTCTGTTACACACAGACTTGAGTCCACTCCACGAATGAAAATTGACAATTGGGCAGTATCAGAAGTGTCCCTGCTCTCATCCACAGCAAGGGAATATGCGATGAAATCTCTTCCCTTCTCCACCAGCTGATGTTGTAGATTGGTGGCAAGCTCACGTACACGGTCAGCAACGTTGTTTCTGCTCAGGCTCACATTTGAAAATGCTTGCCTTTTATCTGGGCACACGACGTCGCAAACTTTCATCATGCAGTTTTTAACAAATTCTCCCTTGGTAAAGGGCTGGGCTGATTTAGCGATCTCTGCTGCCACAATAAAACTAGCCTTTACAGCAGCCTCACTTTGTGTTTTGGCTTTTGTGAACATAGCCTGCTGTGACGCCAGACTTCTTTACAACTCTTTTACCTTCTGGAGCTTCTGTTTCTTGTCCAGATGCTTGTATTTGTCGTGGTGTTTCGTTTCATAGTGTCGTCTTACGTTATATTCTTTAATTACAGCCACACACAAGACAAACAGGTTTGCCCTTTATATCTGCGAACATATACTCTGCCTCCCACCTGCCTTGAAAACCCCTGTTTTCAAAGTCCGCCTTTCGTTCAGCCATTTTTGGGGTGAGGGATAGCTGAAAGTTGACCACACGTGACTAGCGCCATAAGGATGCTGATGAGAGAGTAAGGCAAGCGCGAGCAATGCACTGGCAGTGCATTGTGGGATTTGTAGTATTAGTGGTGCATGCAATATACCGGCGGGCCAGCTCTAATAGAAAAAAAATTTATTCATGAATGATATTCAGGAAATAAACCAGGGAAACCGAATAAACAATAAAAACCCTGAAAAGCTGGTACCCGAATAAACTCAGCATTAGCCATATCATACGCCATAGGCGCTTCGATTACTGGGGCCAGCTTTAATAGTAATTAGATATTATCTCGCGGGCCAAAGATAATTCCACCGCGGGCCGGATTTGGCCCACGGGCCTTGAGTTTGACATATATGCTCTAACACAGTCAGAGGGTGAACACACAAACTCTTAACAAACTTGAATCCCGATTCCCTAGCTGGCTTTGTAAAGGGTTATGCTAGCTGCTACGCTTTCATACCTCACCCCACCATGTAGAGTTATCATAACCAGGGTTTTGCATGTGTATGTCATACTGATTGATTTACCGTAGTCATCCAGACAATTTGTTCATGCTTCGTTACAAGCATGACATCAGAATTTGATGTTATTGTTGAATTTTCTCCATTCATTACAGGTTTTTATACATTTAAATTGATTTTGGAAAAAGATGGCCGATATGTCATTAGCAATAGCAATTAGCATTTCTTATTTTACAGTTTTGAGACTAAATTATGTTAGTTTTGTTATTGGACAACAATATAGATGTACATTTGTTTGGTAATGCACCATTGTGCATTTTTCTTTCTACAGTGAAGGGGCTAAAGAAGAATTATACATTGCCAACAGTTTTTGCAAAGCCTTTGGTTATCTGATAAGCAAAGAAAATAAGTGCACTGCATGGTTAGATCCCTGGCAAAGAATAGCTAGGTTGAAAAACTTGCCTTGATGGAAACAACTTTGTGCAAGCCAGGCGAGGCTCCTCTCCCTGAAAATACATTGTTTTCACTGCTAGCCTCAAAACTACCACATATGTTACCCTGGTGAGGTATTTAATTTGCAATTCACAGTGCTGTCTGACTATAATTGGAAGTGATTTGCACTGATTTATCATTGATGCCTATTTGGCTTACCAAGTCTGTGTATAGATAACTTTCTTCTATCTACCTCACTGACCTCGTTATTAGACTCCATGAATTCACAATTCATGAAGCTCTTAAATTCCCTTAAAAATGTGAACTAATGTTGTGAAGTAGCCTTTGGTCTCCTTCCCAGTATGTCTATCTCTGAGCTGCCGGTCATTTGAACATTTTAATATAATCTGAAAATCAGTAAAAGTTTAAGTCATAGAGAGCTACGAACACCACAGCACTGAAATGGGTCTATCTAGTCCATGCTGAACTATTATTCTGCCTAGACCCATCGATCCTCCTATGAGCCATAGAGGATCATAGCCCTCTTCCATTCATATGCATATCCAAGTTCCTCAAGTGGTTAAATAGAACCTGCATCCACCACTTCCACAGGCAGCCCTTTGCACACTCTCACCACCTTCTGAGTGAAGAAGTTCCCCCTCACGTTCCTCTTAAACATTCCGCCTTGCACCCTTAACACATGACCTCGTACCCGAGTCTCATTCAACCTCAGTGGAAAAAGGCAGCCATCTTAAATGGATATTAAATATATTTCTCACCCCAGTAGGTGAATAGTTTCTCTCTATCTTGCTTGCTCAGCACCTCCTAATAGGAAATTTCCTGATTTCACCAAGCTTCTTTTGATGCAGCAGTTTCATAACTTGGTTCAAGCTGTGCTGTACTTGGACAGTTTGCTTTCAATATTTCTTTTAACTTACCATATCTGTTTTGATCAGAAATATCATTAAAGTTTATGGAAGAACTAATTTCCTTCGCTCATATACAGAGTTTTCTTGGCATGTCTTGGAACCTTCTGATTTCTTAACGTCCCATATAATCTTCAAATTGAATTGACTTTATTTCTTACATTCTTCACATACATGAGGAATAAAAATCTTGATGTTACGTCTCCATCTAAATGTGCAATTTATAGTAATTTGTAATAAACAGTATGTATACCAGGACAGTCAATGTAACATAGAAATACTATTGTATCAGTGTGAATTAATCAGTCTGATGGCCTGGTGGAAAAAGCTGTCCTGGAACCTGTTGGTCCTGGCTTTTATGCTGTGGTACCGATTTCCGGATGGTAGCAGCTGAAACAGTATGTAATTGGGGAGACTTGAGTCCCCAGTGATCCTTCAGGCCCTTTTTATGCACCTGTCTCTGTAAATGTCTTGAATAGTGGGAAGTTCACATCTACAGATGTGCTGGGCTGTCCACACCACTCTCTGCAAAGTTCTGCGATTGAGGGAAATACAGTTCCCATACCAGGCAGTCAGGATGCTCTCGGTTGTGCCCCTGTAGAAAGTCCTTAGGATTTGGGGACTCAGCCAAGCTGCTTCAAATGTCTGAGGTAAAAGAGGCGCAGTTTGCTTTTCTCATCACACAGCCGGTATGTACAGACCACATGAAATCCTTGGTGATGTGTATGCCAAGGAACTTAAAGCTGTTCACCCTCTTAACCCCAGATCCATTAATGTCAATAAGGGTTAGCCTGTCTCCATTTCTCCTGTAGTCCACAACCAGCTCCTTTGTTTTTGTGACATTCAGGGAGAGGTTGTTTTCTTGACACCACTGTGTCAGGGTGATTAATACTTCTCTGCAGGCTGCCTCGTTATTAATTGAGATAAGGCCAAACAAAAATCGTTAGCAAATTTAATTAGCAGATTGGAGCTGTGTGTAACATCACAGTTATGTGTATACAGAGAGTAAAGGCAGAGTATGTGAATTAAATGGGGATACGTGTGCGTGGCTCATTGCCTCACTTGTATTGTTCTTTCAGCGTTTCTGTAAGTCAATGATATGCAATTCTTCCTGTGGTTGTTAGTTCACAGTGTGAGGAATTCTTAATGAATTAGGTTATCTGAAGACCTGAGTATTTATCAGCAAATTAATCACTTTAAATTCTGTTATTTTGGTGCAGTTCGAATTTGTGTTTATGAAGTAAGTGCAGTAAAGGGTTCATGCCTTTGTTGGAATTCGGAACGGATTAGAATCTAAACATATCAATTAGAAGGCCACTGCCTTCGACTCAAGTCAAGACTGAACTGATCATCTCAACTCCATATTCCTGTTCACCTACAGTAACTTTCCACCCCCTTATGTACAAAGCATCTATCTAACTCTCCCACAAAACTATTTAAAGACACTGCTGCCACCTTCCTTTGAGGAAAGGTTTCAAAGACTTGTGTCTGCCAAAAGAAAAAATCCTCTTGTATTTTAAATAGATATTCCCAGAAGAGGAAACATCGTCCCCACAATCATGTAATTAATTTTGTGTTTCAATCACTTTTCTAATCTAAACCGCAGTAAATAAAAGTTCAGGCTATCAGACTTTTCCTCAAAAACTTTATTCGAGCTTTTAGTCTTAAGAAACCACCAAACTGTTTCTAAAACATTAACATCCATAAAGGAGGGGCCCCCTGCTGTGCACTGTACTCCAGATGTGGTCTGAGTTTCAAATGTAACTGAAGCAAGACCTTCATAGTTTTGTGTTTGCTTCCTCTGACAGATGCTTTTCAGATAACTTTCCCACTTACTGTACCTACCTGTATATTAGATGACGAGATATTAATCCAAGTTGTAGTTTACTGCTTGTTTGATCGTTTGGCAACATGTTAAAAATGCGCAAGTATAAGGGTGTGTCAAACTTGCTGTCATGTAGTGACCCAGAAACACTATGAGAAACATTGTTTTATTTAGCTGCATACATGTGTACAGTTGAAAGGCAATAAACTCAAACTTGAATTAATTTCTTGTGAGCATGGTGGTGGTCAGCATTTTCTAAAAGGAATTGGATAGGAATTTGAGGAAAATAATGTTAGAAAGGAGCTTGTGTGAACAAAACCCAAACTACTTTCTCCAGTGGTACAATAATTCTGTTGTCTACTGTGCTAATCACACCAAATTTAGTTTGAATTTAACTCGTGCAGTATTTAGAGCTCGTTTACATGCTTACGTGTAGATTATTTCTGGTTTCTCTGAGCATATCTTCCCATCTTTCTTTGGATTTCATCCCCATCAACAAAGTGAGTTCAAATCAGCACCTTTCAAGTGGAAAAATGTTCTTTTGCTGTTTAAATGGCAATCCCTCCAAAATTGCCCTTATCACAATAGTCGCTTAGTCTTGTCAGCCATTAGAGGGTAGAAGAGAAAGCATCCCTTGGAATGCAGGGATGTCCTTATTGAAATGTTTAAAAGTATGAGAGGTATAGTAAGGTGGATGTTAAGTCTTTTCCACAGTTAGGGGACTCCAAAACTAGGGAGCATGGCTTTAGGGTGAGAAGGGAAATTTTAGAGGAACCTGATTGGCCACTTTTTCACACACAGGGTGGTGAGTGTGTAGAACAAGCTGCCAGAGGAAGTTGACACAAGTACATTCATATCATTTTAGAAGAACTTGAATAGTTGGATGGAAGGATGGAGCTTGGAGCGACATGGTCCAAATTCAGGAAATTGGGACGAGCTGAATGGGCTGAAAGTTCAAAAATTCCAATTTTATTATCAAAGTATGTATATGTCAACATATATACAGCCTTGAGATTCATTTTTTTGCATGATCCAGTTGCACAGGAGGTGTCAAGGCCTAGGTCTTGGAGCTTAGTGATTAGTTTTGAGGGATGATCGTGTTGAATGCTGAGCTGTAGTCAAAGAAGAGCTAGTGCATGTATATATCTTCACTATCTACATATTCCAGGGTTGAGTGAAGAGTTATTGAGGTAACATCAGCTGTTCACCTGGTGAGAAGGTAAGCAAATCGGAGTGGATCTAATTTGTTCCTCAGGAAGAAGTTGATATTCTTCATGACCAACCTCTGAAAGCACTTCATCACTCCGGGTGTGTTACTGGACAATAGTCATTGAGGCAGGTTACCATGTTCTTCCGAGACACCGGTATAATTGAATCTGGTGGGTATCTCAGACTGCTGAAGTGAGATGTTGAGGATATCTAAACACTCCAGCCAGATATTATTAGTAATCAGTGGAAAGCATTGGGCCAGATGATGAATATAGCTTTCACTTTGCTTCCCAATGAATTTATTTGCTATTTTGTTCTGTTATAGACACCATTCACTTTTGGTCTGGGTCAGAGGGCACCGTACTCAACTGGGGAACGATGCCTCCTGTGTCGAAGTGAACGCAAAGACTCTTCACTCTCTGAGAGTGGGATTACAAACCCAAACAAAATGGCACTTTCTACATCTCCGAAAACAAACAGCATATTGCACCTTCCTCTGTGGGTGTGTCCGGACTGCAGGCGTACAGTTGAAAAGGATGATCGGCAAGTTTCTCTGGAACAAACTCTAGTGGTAAGGATGACAAGCTTCCTACTGTGATTTCAGTGTATTTGATTTTTCAGTTACTTAATTATTTGTCAGACTTAGAGCTTTTCTCTGTGTGTTCATACTTTGCATCAAACTGTCTTGTTTCCTTTGTCATTCTGGTGAATTTGACTCCTGGCATGACTAGAAGATCTCACTGGAGGTGTAAGTTTTCTAGTTTTGTACCAAGTCTACCGAATGAATCAGGATTGTGTTTTTCATCACTGATGTTTCGTGAAATTTGTTGTTTTGGGGCAGTTATAGAGAGAAAAGAGTGAGGTAGGGTTTATGGACTGTTCAGAAATCTAGTGGAGGGGAAGAAGCTGTTCCCAAAACATCGCATGTAGGGCTTCAGGCTCCTTTTCCACCTCCCTGTTGATAGTATTGTAAAGTGGGTATATTCTGTGTGGTGAGAATCCTTCGTGATGGATGCCACCTTTTCGGGGCATTGTCTTTGAAGATTTGCAACATACTTAGTGGTGAGGAGGCCAGTGCCCATGATAGAGTTAACTGATTTTACAACCCTCTGCAGCCTTTCCTGTTCCTGTGCAGTGGCCCCTTCATAATCGAATGAGGTGTCATTTCACACTGTCAAAAGCCAGCCTTTCTTTGGGACAAAGTCCACTGTCATAGTCGGCTTACTGTTTGTAACCTTGCACTAATTTTCTGTAGTATCTATATATGGCATTCCAAATCCTTTCCTGCTACACATCTTAGTGTAACATTGCTGAGAAAGTTTCCAAAACCGCCTTTCTTTGAACAAGAAAACATTGTTTGAAAAAAAAACAGGTATATCAGACATAGCACATGGAATATTCGAATTCATACTGATTCTTTTTGATCTACTTAACCAAGTGCTTCATTCTGTCCCTGAAGATAGATTTGAACCTAACATCATGAGTGATAATAAATTCAGTCTTGTGCTTTCCTGGTGGTTCTTCCCACCCTTAAGATATGGCATCTTAAATATCCAATCCTGAACCACAATTCCAAACTCTGGAGAAATTTGGAATTTTCACCAAAGCATCTGTAGTTGGTTCATATTTGACTGTGTATGAAGAATATTTGTGCTCAGAATACCTGACTTAGTTACCAGAATGAAGTACAGAAATAATTTGCCATACTTCTTGAAATACAATGAATTCCAGTTTGTTGTTGTTCAGTCGTTAAGTCAAATCCAACTCTTAATGACCTCATGGACTCCTGCACACCAAACCTTCTTGTTGGAAACTGCCTCTCTAAGATTCCCCAAGGTCATGCGCATTGTCTGAGTAATACTATCTATCCATCGAATTCCAGTTAGTCGGGCCAATTTGGCCCAATTTAGTAGCTAGCCCAATTAACCAAGATAGTTAAAAGGTATTTTAAAAAAAAAGAGATAAACTACCATTTAACTGAGTAACAAATTATGTACTTGAATGATATACAGAACAAATTGAAGCACTGCCAATCCTATTATAGTATTATAAAACTGTGTATTAGCTCATAAGTTACAACGGTGGAATTCATCTAATGTCCACTGCCATGTTCTTTTGATTGACTGTAAATGAACAAAATCAGCATATGCACCTAGTTCAGATAATGGACTGCCTCCATACAGTTCATTTGGACAATTGCATCCTCCAAATCTTCATTTCCATTGCAACATCAGGATGATTGTTGATGCTTCAAA
Organism: Hemitrygon akajei; assembly: GCF_048418815.1. Lineage (NCBI taxonomy): Eukaryota > Metazoa > Chordata > Chondrichthyes > Myliobatiformes > Dasyatidae > Hemitrygon > Hemitrygon akajei. The sequence goes on along the minus strand of NC_133129.1, from coordinate 14,545,203 downwards.
TTCTTCGTAGTTCTTAATGTGTTGAAGCAGTGAAATCATTTCATTTTCACTCCTGGCTGTTTCTGGCATCTCCATGCCTGAATAACTGAAACTGCTGTGAGCAAAAAAGTTCTGAAATTATCTTGCTGCTTATTTCTCACCAACTGTGAGTGACAAAAATCACTGTTTTTTGAGCACAAACACACGCAACTGATACTACCGTAGATTCCGGACTACAGAGCGCACCTGATTAAAAGCCGCTGGCTCTAATTTTAGAAATAAAATCAATTTTTTACTTGTAAAGGCCGCACCGGATTTTCGGCCGCAGGTGTCCCACGTTGTAATATGAGATATTTACACAGAAAGATATTACACGTGAGGATTTTTTAACTTTTAATTAAATCCATATGGTAACAAAAACAAATACATATTGCAAATGCTTTTTTTCGAACCGTGCCCGTAACGCGGCTACTTTTAAATATACGTTGCGTATACTTCTTTACTGAACAACATGCCAATATCTCCTAACGACTGGTAAAAAATATATATACTGCAGCCTACCAGGAAAAGTTATTGATCGCCTTTAACTTAAAAGCAGCGTTTTCGCTCCGCCGCTCCCCCCCGCCGTCCCGTTTATCGCAAACCGGTATCCCACAAGACGCGGCGAAACCGGGTGTGACGTCATAGCATCCCGCGATGTAGTACAGAAAACAAATATAGTTAAAACTCTTCTAACTTTAACTAGAAAATGAATTACTAAGCTAAAATATTATAAACTAAATAACTGTCATAAAGGCAGCACAATGCTTTTCTTCGAGTGTTTTCCATGTTGATGAGGGTGAGTACAAATGACTGATTTACAATAATTTAATTGTGAAAGTGCGCTTGATTTATCGTACAATTTCATTGGACCTCTGTGAACTACTCATCAATTTTATTGGTCTACTGTTACGAGGCAAAATGTTTTCGGCGGCATGAAAAAAAATAATACATTAGCCGCTCCGTTTTAAAGGCTGCAGAGTTCAAAGCTGTTCAAAATGTGGGAAAAAAGTAGCGGCTTAAAATCCGGAATCTACGGTATTTAAAAACTGTTCACTAAGCATCTAACAGCCACACAGCCACTCTTTTAGAGTTGTCCCAAATAAGCGGCTGCCCGAATTAACCAGAATCCACTGTATTTTAAATTAGTGAAGCTTAAGTTCAAGATCAAAACTCTTTCAGATCATGTGCCAAACAAAATTTCTTGTGCTTTGTTTTCAGAGCTTTTAAAATTTCATATTCCAGCAATAAACTTCCAACTATTTAAGAAGTGTTGTCTGAAATTTTAAGTTTGGCAGTTTAATTCAAATGGAAATCAAAATTGTTGATATTAGAGTTTGTTGGACCTTAAAGTGAGCAAGTGTAAGCCCTTAGCTCGTTGCCATAGATGATGTTTAAAGTGTAATTGTGGGTTAGAGAAACAAGCTCTATTAACTTGTTATGCTGTCAGTTCATGGTGCAATGCTTTGCATTTCGGCTGTTGTTTGTTCCATGAATTTGTTTTCCCAACAGAACACTCACATGTCACTGAAATACAGCATTTCATCTTTAGTTTATGTGCTGAATATGTACTGGGTTGTAAAAATAAATTTACCACATATGTTTTGAGAGCTGAAATACAATATGCTGTACAATTAATTTGTAAAACATCTTGAGGGAATCAAAGGCAACATGAGTGAATCTGCAGATGCTGGAAATAAATAAAAACACAAAATGCTGGCAGAACTCAGCAGGCCAGACAGCATCAATGGGAGGAGGTAGTGATGACGTTTCCGAAACGTCATCACTACCTCCTCCCATTGATGCTGTCTGGCCTGCTGAGTTCTGCCAGCATTTTGTGTTTTTAAGGGAATCAAACCTATTATAAAGTAATCGAGGTTTAGGAGAGTCAGTGGGGAGCATCAGTTTGACTTTTGTTAGATATGGAATGGTAAGCATCTGAAGCGAATTATTCTCTTTTGATATTATGGGCTCTTCAGTTAAAGCATTAATTAAAATTATAAAAAATATAACCTGAGCTTTGAAATTGTTAACTGGTCATTCTTGTTTAATATATAAAATTTCATTTATCTATTATATCAAATGTGAGTCACTTTAACACAGTAAAAAAAACACAAAATAACCTGTGTTGCTATGGCATAGGCTCACAGTCCGATGATAATTTTGCTTTCCTGGTAATCGTATAGCAAGACCTCGGAAGAGAGTTTGAGAATTGGGCAGAATGTCCATGCTTTGTTATTGCTCCTTGTGAATGAGACATGCTGTCTCAACACAGGTGAAGATAGCTGTGGAACCCTAACCCAGTTAACTTCAAGGGCAGACAAAGCAAAAAATGAAAAGAGCAGAATTATTTAAATTTAAAAAGTGTTATTAAACTGGCCCTGTTACTTGAGCCAGTTTGATTTTTGTCACCCACTGAATAGCTGTGACTTATCAAAGTGAAAAACTCACTAAGTTGATTTGTGGGAAGTGGTGTAGGAAGTGTAGTTTCAAAGTATTCTCCAAGGTATAATGTCAGGTCTAGTCTTACAGTCAGAGTGCTACAGGGTGGAAACAAGCCCTTTGGCCCATCAGATGCATACCGTCCATAGCCTCCTCCCTGCTGGTACTGGTTGTACTCTTGGCATTTGAAAAATCAGTATTTGAGGGAATGTAGAGTTCGTGTAATTTTTGTGAACTATGGTCTGGCTTTGACTAACATGATCAGAACTTTGCTGAAGCAATGATTTGAATGTAGGGTTGCTCGATGTATTAGAACATTTAAAAAGTAAGGGTACCTCACAGGAGTAGGCCCTTCAGCCCATAATGTCTGTGCCAAATACGATACCAAATTAAACTAAATCTCTTCTGCCTATACATGATTCATCTCTCCATTCCTTTCACATGGCTTTCTTAAAGCCTCTTGAATGCCATCATCATACTTCCTTCCACCGTTACATCTGGCAGCTCATTACAAGCATCTACCACTCTTTAAAATAAATAAATTCAGTGATCACTTTATTTGGTACACGTGTGGCTCCAGGTGCAGTCTCCTGCTGTAGCCCACTTACTTGGAGGTTTGACGTGTTGCGTGTGCAGAGATGCTCTTCTGCATACCATTATTGTTGTATGATTACTTTGAGTTATTGATGCTTTCCTGTCGGCTTGAACCAGTCTGGCCATTCTCCTCTGACCTCCCTCATTTCACCCACAGAGTTACCTTTTGGTTTTTGCACCATTCTCTGTAAACTCAAGATTATTGAGTGTGAAATTTCCAGGAGATCAACATTTTCAGAGATGATCAAGCCACACCATCTGTCTCCAACAATCATTCCACAGTTAAAGTCGCTTCAATCAAATTTCTTCTCCATTCTGATGTTTATTCTGAACAACAAGTGAATCTCTTGACCATGTCTGCGTACTTTTATGTATTGTGTTGCTGTGACACAATGAAATATTTGCACTAACAAGCAGTACTTCATAAAGTGGCCACTGAGTGTATATCAGTTCCATAAATGACCAAAAAAATCAAACTGCAGGAGGAACTCAGCAGGTTTGTCAGTTTCTTTGGGGAGAAAGGAATCACTGACGTTTTGGGTTGAGACTGCATAGGGCGCAGGCTGGATACAGAATTCATTTTCTTCAATTGCCCCACTTATACTGTTTTTAGAGCTGCGTTTTCATCTAATTTTACTACCATCTTCTCTAAATGTCTTAAAGCTGATTCTAAAACCATGCCAAGTGTAGGTGCAAAACAGTAGAAGTAAGATAAGTATTTCTTGTTAATAGAGTACTGCAGTTTCATTGAACCCATTGGGTTGATGCAGGGTGTTCTCTGGTATGCCACCAATAAGGCAAAAATAGTAAAATAGCAATGTGATAATTTTTCACATTACTGTTTAGTGACATTGAAGACACTCCTAGATAGGCATGTGGATGCAAAAAAAAGGTTATGGACTGTGTAAGAGATGAAGATTAGATTGATCATACTTTAAAAAGGCTTGCATAATAAGGGCGAATGGCCCATACTGTGCTACACTGTTCTGTTCATGGCATATGATGCATGAGTTGGCTGCTGTTTATCTTCTGTTGAAGTAGTCACTTAATTTCATTTGTTGAAGCAGAAAATGCTGTAAACATTCAGCAGGTATCTATTGTTTCAGGTCAAAGACTTCAGCACCTCTCCCTCTGCCTTGCCCTTCCTTAAAAGTTCCAAGCTTGATTGAAGCTCAACTCTTCTTCCTTGTCCATGCTCAATTCCTTATTCAAGGAAACCTCATCACCCCAACTTTTTTCCAGATTTCCTCTTGCAACTTGTGCCATCACTCAGACCACATACAATGCTCTCGTTATACCAGTTCATTGCTATCTACCACCTTAAGTTTCCCAACATTCCTGCATTTCATTGCTTCTTTGTTACTGGAGTGCCTTGGCATTTTCTGAGATGGTATTATGGTGCAAGTTCTCTCAAATTTAAGTGATTCTGTAATCTGAACATGAAATTGTTAACTGAACAAATTTATGCAAAAATTGCTTTCATAATTTACGATTTGTTTTGTGTTCTTGATGAGAGTATTTCCTTGTGAAGTCTTGCTTTCATATGAGGGAAGTATGCTCTCACATCTGTCTGCTGCTGAATTGCTTTGTTGATAAAAACAGGTTGTCTGTTCGGTTTAGTTCCTTTCTCTTGTAATCTTATGATCTAACACGGATGTCCTCAATAAATCCCTGAGATAATGATGCCTGTGGTTCTCATGAGAAATATGGTCCTCGTGTTGTCACTGGCCCTCCCCATTTGTCTACTTTTGTCCCTCACATTGTACCTCGATTTCCCACCTCATGAGCATTCATTTGAGGGTCTCAAATATAAGGTGTACAGGTGTTCTCCCCTCCCCCACTACAAAGGTAGAGCATTCCTATGAAACCTTTCTTAAGCCGAAATGGCGTAAAGTGAAGAACCATTAATTTATATGTATAGGAAAAATTTTCATAAGAGAGAAAATCCTCTTTGATGCGAAAACAGGTTACTAATGTAGGTCTTTTGTAAAAGCGAAGTGGCGTAAAGCGAACATTCGTAACATGGGGAACACCTGTATACCATCATTGTACTGCAGAGATTGATGCTGGGAACGTTGATTTTCTATAGATGACGAGTGAGAATGTAGGCGATGTTATTAGTTACCCGATGACAGACAGTGAAGTAGAGTGTGAAAGATGTGAAATGATACAGAACAACATGGATCAGTCAGAAAGTCGTTCACAGGCGTAGCAGATGGAATTTAATCCAGACAAGTGTGAGGTAATGCATTTTGTGATGTCAAATACAAACAGGTGCCAGGTCCCTGAACATAATATGGCAATGGCAACATCCATCATTAAAGATCCCACCAACCAGAATGTGTCCTTTTCTCATTGCTACCATCAGGGAGCAGGTACAGAAGCCTGAAGAGACATGATCAGTATTTTAGGCCATCAGATTTCTGATCAATCCATGAACACATCAACACTCCCTCACTATCTTTTGCGCTCTCTGCACAACTTGTGTAATTTAATTTTTATATGTGCATATCTTAAGTGCTTGCTTTCTTATACGTGCCTTGTGCCATGTGACTTTGTACTATGTTTTGCAACTTGGCCCTGGAGTAATGCTGTCTCATTTGGCTATGTTCATGGGTTTTTGTGTATGGTTGAATGACAGTTAAACTTGAATTGACTATTTCTTGCAATTTTTAGCATTGTTTTTATGTATTGCCCTGTACTGCTGTCACAAAACAACAAATTTCATGACATATGCCAGTGATATGAAACTTGATTCTAATCCTGACTCAGGTGGATAGGGTAGTGAAGAAAAGATTTGGTATGCTTACCTCCAAAGGTGGATGCATTGAATACAAGAGTTGGGGTGTCATGCTGCAGCAGGACAAAACCTTGTTTAGGAATGTGTTTGGAATATAGTGTGCAGTTCTAATGTGGTTGCATTGGAAAGCATGCAGAAGAGGTTCACCAGAGTGACGCCTGGAATGGAGCAATGGACAGGCTGGATTTATTTTCACTGGAGATTTATAAAATTGAGAGTCATTGATTATCCCAAGCTGAGGAGTCCAGAACTAGAGGATGCTGATTTAAGATGAGAGGGGATCAATTTAAAGGAGAACTGAATGGTTTGTTTGTCCATAGAGTGGGTCGTGTTTATCTGGAGCAAGTTCCCAGAGGAAGTAATTGAGGTAATTACAGTTACAATGTCCAAAAGGCATTTGGGTAGGTACTTGGATTGGAAAGGATCAGACCTAATGTGGGCACATGAGCTCATTGTTGTTGGTTGGTTGAACAGGTTCAGGCTGAAGCACCTTTGGCTATGCTGTACAACTCGGACCATTGGATCATTATCATTTGACGTAACTGATGTGCCTACGGCAGTCCTACATTGAGTTCCACGTTGACTAGCAACTCCTGCGATGCTGCTAGTGTCAAACAGTATCAGTCTATGCCGTTCCTTTGGATTCATCAGCAGTGTGGAGAGGGGGAGCTTGCTACATGGGCAACAGTTTGCCCTTAATATCGTACAGCCCTGGCTTGTGCATCCTTTTGGCAGCTGGGACGCAGCATCCATGGTCGACTCCAACCAATGGAGGGCTTCAATCAGTCCTGATGAAAGGTCTCGGCCCAAAACTCTTTATTCCTTGATATAGATAGTGCCTGACCTGCTGAGTTCCTCCATCACTTTGTGTGTGTGTGTGTGTGTGTGTGTGTGTTCCTCAAGAGCATTTGCAGAATCTCGTGTTTAGTCAAATAACTCATTGTGGTTCTCCTCCTGTGAATTCTATGGTAATGAAGCTCAACTTTTTTTCAGTTTGGGATTTTTGAATCTGTCTACACGAGCATATAACTGGGCCTTCAGTGTCTCATATAACTTTGTCTTAAATTACAGTGGTTCAGTATAATATTAGACAATTTAAACGATATACAACCTGAAAGTCTTACTCTTCGCGTTCATCCGCAAAATATGAAAAAACCCAAAGAATAAATGGCAGAAACATTAGAACCCAAAACCCCCCGTGCACAAGCAGCAGCAGAAACATTGACCCTCCCCCCCCATTTGCACCAGCAAAAACACCAACCCCCCCACCCACCATTTAAGCAATAGCAAAGCCCCCAAAGAGACCTTGATTTTAGAGTCCATCAAAAAATTACAGTCCATCCCAAAACTTTGGTATCTCAACAGCTTTACTTGTCATCCTATGATCCTGGATTATAATGTGTTGTTCCGAATTTACCAGCATGGAGAAGTTGCCACTGGAGTTTCACCTGCTAAGTCATCAACTCCCAAATCTCTTAAATTCCCTGGCTATTCCTACTCAATCACCGCTTGAACACTATACTTCCCTTCCACAAATCAATCAACCAAGTCTTTTTTATAAATTTAAACCTTTTTTAAATCATTAAACTTTATCAAAGGAATAAAACCAAACAGAACACAGTACTTTAGTCAGTCTTCAACAGTGTTCTCTTCTTCCTTCCTGTGACTCTTCAGATCCCCATGTTATCTGCCATTTTAATCGCTCACTCAACATTTCTATCACTTTTGTATCTTTTCTGACTCTGTCTCACCCCTTTATTTCCCAGCTTTATACTGTCAATGCAGTTAACTGTCTTGTCACATGTCAGTGGTCCCCAACCACCGGGCCGCAAATCATGTGCTACCGGGCTGCGAGGAAACAATATGATTTAGCGATATGAAATTATATGAGGCAGCTGCACCTTTCCTCAATCCCTGTCATGCACTGTTGAACTTGAAATAACCTACCAAATCATACCAAATAACACACAAAACCTAAAATAACACTAACATATAGTAAAAGCAGGAAGGATATAAACACACAGCCTATATAAAGTAGAAATAATGTATGTACAGTGTAGTTTCACTTAACAGAATCGGGAAGATTAAGGCAAAAGTGATTTGTAGAGAAAAAATCGGCACGTGCACGTCATGTATGCACACGTCACACATGCGCACACAGGTGCCCGTGCATGGCTTCATGGTCATGGTAGTCTTTCTCGGGGTAAACATAAGTGTCCCATATTTGACTGCTACTTTTGTCCCTTATTTGGGAATGAGAAAGTTGGCAACCCTACTTGAACACCCCCCCCCACCCCCCCGTTGGCCAAACCGCAAGAATATTGTCAATATTAAACCAGTCTGTGGTGCAAAAAAGGTTGGGGACCCTTGATGTAAGTGATTTGATTAACATTGATAACCAGATGTGATCTTCAGGCCAGCCAAGTGGTTGACCCTGCAAACCCACAAGGAATATTCCAACCACACTCTGTTAGCCAACTCTCAAACTGGCCTGATTTAATACAAACTCACCCAAGAACCCCACTCATGATTCAATGGCAGTTCACTAAATTCTTTGGGAAAATCCAGATGCACTCAATCCAACGACTTCTCATTATTTATCCCATTCGTAATCAGTGCAAAGCAGATTCTCAGTCTAGTTTAAATCTGCAGCCCTTCGACTCAATAGAACTTTGAACAAAACACCTATCTGCATATTGTCTATATTTTGCCTGTTCATGTGGCCATCTAATTCCCTGCCAAGCATTGCTAAAATATCTGCTTCTACCTTCTCCCTTGGTATTGTGATTTAAGCACCAATCTGCTTGTCTGTGGGTAGGTAGAATGCCTCATACAATACTGTGCAAAAGTCTTGGGCATATATATCTAGCTAGAGTGCCTAAGAATTTTGCACAGCGTTATAATAATTGAATGTGTTACTCTATTCTGCTGCCGCAAATAAAAACAAATTTCATGATGTATGTGAGTGATGATGAACCTGATTCTGATGAGTCTCTAATGTGGATGGAGAGGGGAATCATGGTTGGGAAGAGAGAGGGGAGAGAGTAGGAAGCATCAGAGAGACATCCTGGAATGATCAACAAACTAATTGTTTGGAATCAAATGGCATTGCCCAGTGTCTTATGGCTGGATGTGTCTGCAATTCCTCTACTAATTTTTTGTGTTGCCTGCACACTTAGTAATCAGTACACCAAAACTTTCATCTGAGTCATTTATATAATATGAAATGAATAGCAGATGGTCCAGCAGTGTTCCACCAAGAATCATTGCTGGTCACAGGTCTTAAGTCAGAATAACTCCCTTCCTCCACTGTCTTCTGTGGCCAAACCAATTTTAAATTCTTCATGAATCCTCGTGTGCTTTGATCTTCTGAGGGATCTCGTCAAAAGCTTTGCTAATCATTTATAAGCATTGTTATATAAACACAAGAGATTCTGCAGATGCTGGAAATCCTAAACAATACACAAAATGCTGGAGAAACTCAGCAGGCCAGGCAGCATATATGGAGAGAAATAAACAGTCAACACTTTGGGCTCAGGGCCTTCAAGGTCCTGATGAGACTCTGCCCAAAACATTGGCTGTTTATTCTCCTCCATCGATGCTGCCTGACTTGCTGAGTTATTACAAATTTTTATAAGTCCGTCATTTTGAAAAACCGAGTCTATTTTAATTGTTTTTTTCTCTCTGTGGGTGTAGAATCAAGACTTCCTATTGCATATGCCAATGGCTAACAATGGAGCACCCCAGGACTCAATAGGTGGAAGACTGGCTGTCGGAGCTCAGTCTGTACCTGGTACAGATGTCAATGCCCCTGCAGCTTCAGAAATTGCTTGCAACTGTGAAGCATGCAATGAGCGAAGGTAAGTGATTGTCAAGATTATTCAAAAGAAAATATTCTCTCCCATACTATCAGATGATGTGCTTTCACTCTGAAAGTTCAGACGTGAAAAATAATTTCTTCAGCAAGGCACTGAGAGGCAGTTGCCTCAGGTTATTCAGAGAAATGGACAAGGGAGATCCAGTGGATGTAGTGTACCTGGACTTCCAGAAAGCTTTTGATGAAGTCCCACATAGGAGATTAGTGGGCAAAATTAGGGCACATGGTATTGGGGACAGAGTACTGACATGGATTGAAAATTGGCTGGCTGACAGGAAACAAAGAGTAGCGATTAACAGGTCCCTTTCGGAATGGCAGGCTGTGACCAGTGGAGTACCGCAAGGTTCAGTGCTGGGACCGCAGCTGTTTACAATATACATTAATGATTTAGATGAAGGGATTAAAAGTAACATTAGCAAATTTGCTGTTGACACAAAGCTGGGTGGCAGTGTGAAATGTCAGGAGGATGTTATGAGAATGCAGGGTGACTTGGACAGGTTGGATGAGTGGGCAAATGTATGGCAGATGCAGTTTAATGTGGATAAATGTGAGGTTATCCACTTTGGTGGCAAGAACAGGAAGGCAGATTACTATCTAAATAGAGTCAAGTTAGGAAAAGGGGAAGTACAACGAGATCTAGGTGTTTTCTTGTACATCAGTCAATGAAAGCAAGCATGCAGGTACAGCAGGCAGTGAAGAAAGCTAATGGCATGCTGGCTTTTATAACAAGAGGAATTGAGTATAGGAGTAAAGAGGTCCTTCTGCAGCTGTACAGGGCCCTGGTGAGACCCCGGTATTGTGTGCAGTTTTGGTCTCCAAATTTGAGGAAGGACATTCTTGCTATTGAGGGAGTGCAGCGTAGGTTCACAAGATTAATTCCCGAAATGGCGGGACTGTCATATGTTGAAAGATTGGAGCGACTGGGCTTGTATACACTGGAATTTAGAAGGATGAGAGGGGATCTGATTGAAACATATAAGATTATTAAGGGATTGGACATACTGGAGGCAGGAAGCATGTTCCCGCTGATGGGTAAGTCCAGAACTAGAGGCCACAGTTTAAGAATAAGGGGTAGGCCATTTAGAAAAGAGATGCGGAAAAACTTTTTCACCCAGAGAGTGGTGGATATGTGGAATGCTGTGCCCCAGAAGGCAGTGGAGGCCAAGTCTCTGGATGCATTCAAGAGAGAGTTAGATAGAGCTCTTATAGATAGCGGGGTCAAGGGATATAGGGAGAGGGCAGGAACGGGGTACTGAATGTGTATGATCAGCCATGATCACAGTGAATGGCGGTGCTGGCTAGAAGGGCCGAATGGCCTACTCCTGCACCTACTGTCTATTGTCTATTGAAATATTTTTACCCTTGTGATGGGCGGGCCAGTGGGACGAGGTGAGAGTCAGCGTTCAGCACGGACTAGAAGGGCCGAGGTGGCCTGTTTCCGTGCTGTAGTTGTTATGTGGTTATATGTGTTGAAGGTTGTTGAAGTTTGTTAGTTTGATATGGATGTCAGTGCATCACTAATCCCGTTCTTCACATTTACAATAAAATTATGCTTCAGTTAATTCAGAGAATTAAAAGATCTAGTAAATGAAGTAACTATTTTAGATGGCCTTTGCATGCAAGAAACATCACTCTTTTTAAACTGCTGAACATTATTTTGAGTCAAGTGTAGTAGTTTTCTTTTACCAGAAATGATGAAGCAACAAGACACTTTTCTAATTCAATCTTTATGGGTCATGTGATGGTAGATTTGGTCAGAAGTTGTCCAAATTAGATCCAGACTAAATCCCTACAATTCCTTAAACACAAAAAAATCTGCAGATGCTGGAAATCCAAGTAAGACTTCCAGTAAGATGGTGGCGTGTGTGAATGCTGTGGCCTCTTGAGGGCCAACCAAAGATGCTTTTTTTTGTATATAAAATTTGTTTTTACGATCAAACACAACTCTACTTCAAGAACGTCAGGTACTGCTGGACTACTCCATCAGTGAGCTGTTTGTTGATTGGAGTAGCTGGACTGGTGATGGTGGGAGAGCTGGCCAAGGCTGGAATGGTGGGGAAGGAATTGGCTGAGGTGTTAGAGGAGCCGGTTTGGATTTGGAGGAGCTGACCTGGCTGTAGTCCATGTTGCTGTCCACTATTCGGAAGCATAGGAGTTGGTGCAGCATAACCCTGGGAGATTGTCTCGGATATTTCACTTGCGATCATAAGATTCCGTTGGATGGTGATGATATAAGTTGCTGCAGGCCTGTTATCCTTGTCTGGTGGAGGAGCAGTCGACATGGGAACTGTGCAGCCTCAGTTGCAGCAAGAACTGGGCCACAAGCCTCGGATTTCCCTGCTGCTGCAGACCTGGTGAGAGCTGTGGAAGAACTACAGCACGGTTGAGCTTGGCTGAGGCCTGTCCTTGCCAGTCGGTGCTGCCCTCCCGTGTTGAAACATTGGAGTGACAGGCTGGAATGCATGCATCTGCACCATCAAGTTGCCAGGTATTTTCACTCAGGGTCTTGGACAAAGTATATGTAGTTTCTGCCGGTGAATATGCTCCTTTAAATTTGTTACTCACTTTTGTTTTTGAATGTTTTGCACCTTGGCCCCAGAGGAACACTCTCTCTTTCAGATGTATTTATGTATGGTTTGAATGATAATTAAACTTGATTTGATTTGAAAATGCTGGAGGAATTCAGCAGGCCAGGCAAAATCGAGGGAAAAAGAGTAAACAGTCAACTTTCCGGGCGCGGCCCGAAATGTTGACTACTGTTTTCCATTGATATTGCCTGGCCTGCTGAGTTCCTCTAGCATCTTGTGTGTGTTCCCTACAATTCCTCTTTTGCCCCTAAATTTGATTTAAGGAATAATTTGAAAATCTTAGCATTTTCAGCAGCCTTGATTTACCTCCTTGATGTTCTGAGATGGTGAGAAAGCCATCTGAATCTGCCCAATTGGAAAAATATTATTTCCCTGAAAACCTATCCTTTCTCCTTGTTCCTTTTTAAAATTTAATTTTTATTTGTTTAGAGGTACAGCACAGTAACAGGCTCTTCCGGCCCATTTGCACCCATGTGATCAGTTAGCCTGCTACCTCATGCATCTTTGGAATGAGGGAAGAAACTGGAGTACCAAGAGGAAACCCAAGTGGTCACAAGGAAAATGTAGAAACTCCTTACAGACAGTGGTCGCTGACACTAATAGCACTCTGCTAACCGCTACGCTGCTGATCTGCCCCATTAGCACTGTAGCGTAGGGTTAGCGAGACATTGTTACAGATCAGAGTCAAGAATTCAGTTCCGGTGGCATCTCTGTGTAGTCTTCATGCCCTCCCTGTGGAATATATGAGTTTGCCCTGGGTGCTCCAGTTTTCTCCCACAGTCCAAAGATGTACCAGCTGGGTTAATTAATCATTGTAAATTGTTCCACAATTGGGTTAGGGCCAATTGGGTTGTCAGGGTTGCTGGGGCAGCATGGCTCAAAGGGCCAGAAAGGTCCACTCTGTGCTATATCGCTAAATAAAGTAAATTATTTGTCAGCAAATGGTCAAATAGTGCTGCTTTGCTTGACGTGCACCTTTTCCTGTATTACTGCCAACACAATCCACTGCACTGAAGTTTTGTGGAGAATATTAAGTGAAGGTGAAGGAAGAAAAATACATGAGAATTGCCTATTGCTTTCAGGACCTTGGAAGTAATGATACTTCAATGCAATAGGTTTTCAGAGAGAGTCAACAGGAAACCACCTGCTGTGTTAATGTTCCCTGCTGGTAGAAAGTACAAATATACAGGGTGCTCATGATAGAATTGGAGTAGGTCTTGTCTCAGCAAGGTATTTTCTTTCCATTATTGTTTTTGGAACAGATAAATTTTTTTAAAATGCTGAAGCATTGTGTGTAATTTGAGTGGTTTAAGATTAATCTAGCCAGTGTTGAACCAAAGTAGTGAGGTAGCTGTTCTGTTAATGTTGCTGAAGGACTTATCTGGAGTTGCAGAGCTGAAGTGACAAGTGTTAATGTCAAATGTGTTGGGCTGGGGAAGTAAATGTAAAAACTGAAGCTCCTTGTCTCGAGTGTAGTGTTAATTGGCAGTATCTAATCTTTAGTGGCTGTCAAGCTGGGGGATGTGAGAGTTGTTGATTTGGAGGATTGGGATGGAACATGGGGCCTGGGCAAAGGGCAGGGATATTGGGGTCAGGGGCAGATGTGGCAATTGACCAGAATGGAGAAGGGACAGAGGGGAAAGACCAGGTGTTAACCTGGAAAGTAAGTGTTGATGGCAAGTGTGAGTATTTTCCTGGGGAGGGAAGAGAGGTAAGAGGAATGTGAAGTAAGATTAAAAGTGGATGGTGGGGTAGATAAGAGCAGGTATTTACCTGGAAGGAAAGGAAATGTGTATTGATCATGGATAAGGAAGGGGGTCTTGCTCTGATTGACCAGGAGGTGTTGAATGTTAATTCGAAATGCGTGCTGCTCAGTTTTGAGCATAACTGTTGACCAGACATCTGTTCTGCCTCTCTTCACTTCCACTAAGAGGTTCTTGAAAGCAACAGTTCAGAACTTGAACTGATTGTCTGAAGAGTGTCTCCTTTCATTGCTCTGTATTGACCATGCCCAAATATGGGGTCAAGGCCAAGGGTGGGATACTCCATGGTGGAGTGGATTTATGGAATTCTGTAGCCTATTCCTATTTCTTATGTTTGATTCCTTTCTTTTTACTCCCCCTTCACAGCAAATTTTTTTTTCCCTTTCCACTTTTTTAAATCTTTAAGTTACATTAACACCTCAGCTGCATGTTCTCTATATTCAAAGGGCTAAACAGCCTTGTAGCAGATGATTTTCCCCAATTACCTTCCAACTTGGTGAACCAGTTATCTCAGTGTGGGAGTCAGAAGTGCTGCAGTTAAGGACTTGTAGAAGGATCTTATTTTGTTCTGCATCTATTCTGCCGTCAAGTTGGCTCTGGCGAGTACTTGCTGGAGTTTGGAAGAATGAGGGAGGGGTGAGGAATTTCATTGAAACCTATTGAATAATAATGAATGGGCTGAGAGAAAGTGGTCATAGCGAGCATGTTTCCAATAATGACAGAGCCTAGGACCAGAGGGCACAGCTTCAAAGTAGAGGGACATCCATTCAGAATAGAGACGAAGGATTTCTTTAGCCATAGGTGGTGAATCTTGTGGATTAATTGCTACAGACAGCAATGGAGTCCAAGTCATTGGGTATAGTTAAAGCAGAAGTTGGTAGGTTCTTGATTCGTCAGGGTGGCAAAGTTAGTGGGGATAAGGCAGGATAATGGGGTTAAGTGGATATTAAATCAGCCATGATGGAATGATGGAGCAGACTTAATGGACCAAATGGCCTATTTCTGCTCCTGTGTCTTGTGGTCTAAGATGCACTTGATTTTTTTACAGAGAAATATCAGCAGAGAATGAACGGGAATCTCAGCAGCTTCAGCATTATTGGTCGGAGGTACGTTATATGGTTCGATGTATCTATCGGCAAGCTGGAACGCCGCTGGCTGATGATCAGGACCAGACACTGGTTCCAGATAAGGAGGGAATGAAAGAATTAGTAGACAGGTAAGTACTTCTCAATTCTAATTCATCAAATGCTTAATTTGGGAAATTTTGTGGCAAACTTGGTGGCATTTGTGCAGCACCTGGAGTTAGTAATATTGAACAAATTAATCTGTTGTACATCTTCACGAGTTTGGTATCAATCATGTATCTTTTAAATGCAGGTAGGAAAAAACTTTTATCCCTCATGTACCAAATTTCACAATTTTAATTCAAATATGAGTGTTTTTGTGTTTTTATATCAATCCCTCTCACACTAGGTTCTGCCAATGGATGTCTTTTACTGCTACTCATTAGTGAGCTCTATTTTGAATGGGTAGCTGTATTAAATCTCATGTGCTAACACTTAATTCAGCAAAATCGTTACGCAAAATGCTACTTTATGTGCAACTGGAGCTACCTTACTTCTGAACTAAATCCATCTGAATGTAACTCTGGATTACATTAACTCTGGTCTGTTCAAAGTGCATTTAATATCAAGAAGGTATAAATTATTCAACCCTGAGATTTGTTTGCTTACAAGCAGTCGCAAAGCAAGGAACCTGAAAGAACCCAGTTTAAAAAAAATTAGACCAGCCACCCCCCCCCCCCCCCCCCCGTGCCCACAGAGAAAGAGGAGGAAAAAAAACACATCAAATCATATAAGCAGTGGAAGCAAGCAACCACAGCAGCATTCCCAACCAAATTGAGTCTTCAGATCCAAGTCCCTGGAATAGGCCCGGGTATTGGTTTTCAGTTAATCAATTTAGTGGGACAAATCGCTGCAAGGTTCGCAGACATGAAGCACAGTTTCACAGGCTAACTTAGCATTGCAGAGAGAGAAGCCCCAGATTATTTGGGCCAGCATTTAATTGTCTGAACCTTGCACCAGGATCCAGGACCCGCTGAGATTTTGCTGTTGAAAGAGCTGTTCTTGACCTCTCCAAATCGTCTTGGAGACCCAAGCGATCTAACCATATATAACCGTATAACAATTACAGCACGGAAACAGGCCATCTCAGTCCTTCTAGTCTGTGCCGAACGCTTACTCTCACCTAATCCCACTGACCCGCACTCAGCCCATAACCCTCCATTCCTTTCCTGTCCATATACCTATCCAATTTTGCTTTAATTGATAATACCAAACCTGCCTCTACCACTTCTACTGGAAGCTCATTCCAACCTTGCCCGACTTTCGACACCCTGCCTTTCCAGTCCATATGGGCTGGTATTTAGATTGCCCAAATTGAGGATTGTACCTCGCATTAGGACCCTGGCCTCAAACACGCCAGCCATCTGTTCGCTTCAGACGTGGATTTCGCTGCTGAAGAAGTTGCTCTTGACACCCCCACCCCCCAGATTTGGCTTGGCGTTGAGAATGATCCATCCTTATACCCAGGTTAAGTTCAGTGTTCCGAATTGTTCACTCCAGCCAGCACGGCTCCAATTCCAAATGTGTTGATTTTGCAGCGCACCAGCAGGGCGCATGCTGCAAATTCGCTTTGCCTTTGCTTGCTTCCTTTGCTTTCAAACTACCACTTAGCTGTTGCACATCTTCAGTAGCACCATCTTAACCGGAAGTACAATGTCTAAGTAAATAGCACTTTATTTCCAGAGTTCCCTACGTTACTGGAGTTGGCTTAATGATTTGTATGCAAAAGACCAAATGTAATTTTTAAATGTTTAAAAAAAAGTTGACTTGTAATATAAGATAAGTTTAGATAAATCTGGTTGCTTATTCATGAGGAGAGACCTGATTGGGTGTTTTTTTTTAAATTGAGAGGCATCGGTAAATGATCAGAATCTCTTCCCCAGGGTAGATGAATGTGAGAATGAGCTTTTAAGGTTATAGGAGTAAGTTTCAAGGTGATGTGAAGGGAAAGTTGTTCTTTTATGCAGAGAGTGGTATACACTCTGTGGTGCTGGAATGGGTTACTGGGACAGTAGTGGAAGCAGCCTGTTTGGTGGCGTTTGCATGGAGAGACTAGGATGATACACAGGAGGAGGAGATTAGGTACAAATTGGCATCGAGTGGCACAACATCATGGGCTGAATGGCCTGTGTCATCCAGTGCTTTATGTTCTGCTTATATGCACTTATTTTCTTGGCCTTAGGTTATGTGAGCGTGATCCCTACCAGCTATACCAACGTTTGGAGCAACAGGCTAGGGAGTATGTTCTGGAAATGAAGGTACGCTTGCTTCGACATCTGTCATTGGGATCCAAGGTCACAACTGTGGTGCAGGGCCCACCACAGGCTCATCAGTTCATCTCACTCCTGTTGGAGGAATACAGTGCACTCTGTCAAGCTGCTCGCACAATCAGCACCTTCCTCATCACGCTGGTAAGTTGCAGAGTCACGGCATTGTCGTCAAAAATATATCTACAATTATTGACAGACTAGGAAAGGTTGGCTGGTCAGATAAATGTGCTGCTGATGGTGTGAATGTTATGAGAATTACATTCCTGCTCCACAGTGACCAAGTAGCAGTTTAATGGGGAAAGCACAGTACGTAATGGTTAGTGCAATGCTATTAACAACGTCAGCAACCCAGGTCCCATTGCTGTCTGTAAGGAGTATGTAGGTTCTCCCGTGATCGCATGGGTTTCCTCCCACATTTCAAAGACATATAGGTTAATTTGTCACCTGGGTGTAATTGGATGGCATGGGCTCACTGAGCCAGAAAGGCCTGTTACCGTGTCTCTAAATA